>NW_028241737.1:0-600000 GCF_964263255.1 Lissotriton vulgaris
ACTCATGGGAACAGTGAGTTACAATGGGGTACACCCTAAGAACTCTCTGACCCGGGTCAGTAAAGGTAGTTACAATAGCAATGGTCAGAGTCTATCGATTCACTGGAACAATAAATGTTAAACAAGCAATTGATCAGGTATGGAACACAACAGTATTACATCCAAAGTGTGCTTATGCTATTTATTCATTACTTCAGCACAATATTAAACAGGTACCTAGTTCAATTCCATGGGTACCTAGATACAAGAGGTATCATTACATGCAAACATAGGACATACATTATTCAATTACATCATTGAATCATATACACGCCAGTGGGCATTAGTCTCATATAAATATACCACTTAAGAGCTTTATATGGAGGAACAAGACAAACATTTTACGCCAATTATTGACATTAACGACGCGCTCAAAGTGATAGAAATAGGGAAACAGTTGAGTGGGATAGGTGTGATGGGGAACACGTGAGGACTGGGTAAAGGTGGTTGTGACTAGGAACAATCACAGTGGAATAAAATAGGTCCTTTACAGTCTGTAGTTCGATCTGTAGTTCCAATATACACATATACATAGGATTCGTGTTACTCTGTTGATTAATCCTATGATTGGAGATTGGTTGTAATCTGGTCTACGTTTCGACCCCCTGGTTAAAGGGTAGGTTTGGTCCTCATACTGGGGTCTTCATCAGGACAGGAAAGAACAGGAGCGCTTTAGCAGAGGCCCTTGCGTGGCCATTGTGGTAGGACCATCAAGGGTTCCTTTCTTTTGAAGTGGTTATCCCGCATTCATTGGGATAAGGAGCCTTCCATCCAAAAAGTTGTTTCTCTTTTCCAAAATTCACAGCTAAACCGACGTTTGTGCGGTAATAATTCACGCACCCCACGCGGTTCGTTAGGTTTGACAGCAGTGGCTGTCTGCAAGATGCTTCGCGCTCGCTTACAAGGCCGGCTAAGCGAGCGCGAAGCATCTTGCAGACAGCCACTGCTGTCAAACCTAACGAACTGCGTGGGGTGCGTGAATTATTACCGCGCAAACGTAGTGGTCGATGACTGTGTGCAGAGGTGTACGCCCGCCGACGACCCAACAAACCATACAATCCTTTCTCTGGGAATGAAACCTCATCCTCAGAGGATGATAACCGTCAGAAATCCACTCACAGCACATCTAACCCTGAACCACAGTCATCGACCACTACAACATCTGCGGTTCATTTTTTGGAACCGGGCCAGGATCAACAATCCGATCCCGGAGGGGCAAAACCCGCTGTGGAAACAGAAAAAGAACAAACACCGCCAGCCACCAATAGCAAGAAACCTTACAAACGAAAGTGAACCTGGAGGAAAGTTTAGTCATCAACATCTCTTCGATACAATTATCCACTGAAGAAATTAACACCTTACAGAAGGGTCAATCATTTGTCCCAACATCCAGATCTAACACTCTTGAATTGGAGGTGAGCGCCTTCAAACTGATACGGAATATCAGACTCAGACATTATTTTCAAAACATCTGTCCGATGCCACCTCCCACGGAGGATATGCTCAGAGGACTTCGTCCACACAGCACCTTTATGGCACCTCAAAGCCACAAGATCATCAACGCATTTGAAAATCTAATCAAACAAGAGATTTCGAGTTTACCATTCCAGCAACCCATCAAACATGGGAACCTATCGAAGAGAGAAAGGAATACTTTACAAAGGTTGGCAGATAATTCGACTATCATCTGTCAGAACGCTGACAAAGATGGCGCCCTAGTGATCATGGACACTAGTTTTTACGAAGAGCAAATCGAGGCCCACATAATGGACACTAACACTTACGGCGTCCTCTCAGGAGACCCCACCAATGATTTCAGCGGGGATTTGATCCGCACATCAACCATGCCTTTGACAATGGCACTATCAATGATAAAACGAGACGATACCTGACACCTAACAATCCGAAACTCCCTGTGTTACACATGTTACCCAAAATACATAAGCATCCAACAAAGCCTCCATTCCGCCCGATCGTGTCCACCAAAGGCACCATCCACGAGAATACTGGTAAATTTCTGGACAGATATTTTCAACCTTTTGTCCTGTCAACACAGTCACATGTACGAGACACCACAGACTTTCTTTTGAAACTCGAATCCACCATGGAAGAACTGAGAGACACTGATTTGATCATGTGTACTGTAGATGTTTCATCACTTTACACTTCCATCCCCCATGACTGGGGTATGGAAGCCATTGAACATGTCTTAGCTTCTTCTGACCTAGACCATGATCTGAAAATATTCTTGATGGAATTGACAATGTTTACACTTTTTCACAGTTGTTTCACTGTACATGACAAATGGATACACCAACTCAATGGTACGGCCATGGGAAATTGCGCAGCTCCTTGCTACGCGAATATCTTCATGAAGCAATTTGAAGAGACACACATTTTGAGCCAAACGGGCTGGTTAGAACATGGGAAACGGTATCTTCGATACATAGATGACATTTTTCTACTTTGGGGTGGTTCAGTTGAGACTTTGGTTGAATTTCTATCTACTTGGAACAACATCAATGATAGAATACAATTCACGTGGGAGTACAATGAAAGCTGCATACATTACTTGGATGTTGAGATACACAGAGAAATAGGCCAATGTCAACCACCATATTTCGCAAACCAACGGACAGAAATTCTACTTTACACTACAAGAGCTTCCACCCCTGGGGTTTAAAGAACAATTTACCCTATGCTCAACTTCTTCGTGTGAAACGCATAGTTTCCAATGAACAGGAAAGTAACCGGGAAATGAGGAACATGCTAGAGAGAATGGAGGTTCGAGGATATCCTACAACCATTCCGGAGAAGGCCATCGACAGGAGTGAAAAAACTACAAGAAGAGCCCTTCTTCTACCCAAACCTAAGAAACATTCTGACCGCATGGTCGTTGTCTCAAAATTTTCTGTCATTTCTGATACTTTCAAACGCATTATCCGCAAACATTGGCAGATCTTAACCATGGAACCGGATTTTCATGGTCTATTCAACCAACCACCCATGTTTGCCTTCACCAGGGGCAGGAACATGAAAGAAATCCTGACGAAACCTAATAAACCAGTCATTCAGAGCACTTACAGAGGCTTACAACCTTGTTATAATTGCAGTAACTGCAACAACTGTATCCACGGCAACACCACCAATCACCCTCTGAAAGGTCATTCTATAAAACTCAAAGTCAATGCCACTTGTAACAGTAGTAACGTTATCTACTTACTCAAGTGCCCATGTGGGAAATGTTACATTGGTCATACAGAAAGGAAGATCAGGATCCTTGAGCACAAAAGCAACATCAGATCCCTGAACTCAAAAAACACTGTAGCCACACACTTCCATGAGAACCGTCATAATGTTGCTCAACTCAAATTCCTTGTTTTGGAACAAGTGAAACCCACCACTAACAACAAGAACACGCTACTAAAACGTGAAAACTTCTGGATCCGATATTTGTCCACCATGGTTCCCCATGGGCTGAACGATCGCATGGAATTCCAATGTTATCTTTAATTGATTCATGTTTTTCTTAATTTGTTCATGATATTCTGACTGTTTTTACCTATTATGTATTTCATGGGTTTTTACACATGCACTCCCTTTCCTTTTTCTACACGATTTATGCACTTTCCAATATGGCGCCCACCTTAGCGAGCGTTTCCTGATAGTCCTTCTTTGATGTCACTGGCCCTGCACACGAGATCTTAGCTTTCCAATTGAACGTCTGTTACACAGACGCTAACCGGGAACTCCGCGTAGTCCACGCGTAGTCTGCTGACTGTAAGTACCCTCCGGGGGACCCGTGAACATTGGACGCTTTACCAGCGTTGATCCACATTTGCATGCCGGCACTTGAATTCACGATCTAATCACGATTGCGAGCACGCGCCGTGACGCTTGTAATACCGTTATTCTCATCACTGTTTCTTTCATCCGGATAGATGCATGTTAACTTGGGAAACTGCACCACTTTACGGATAGCCCTATTTTACTTCACGCAGACCAATACACTGCCCCCACAACTTCCACAGAAGGGTTGGGTATGGACCTTTCCTTTTCCTCATCTTTTTAGATTGACATTGTTGTTTCTCATTATCTATGCATTGATTTAGTTGTGGACATCATTTTGATACGTTGATTCTTTTACTTTGTTTGTAGAGTATCCCCCTGACGAAGGGCGGGGCCCGAAATGCATCGGGATTTGTTGTGATTTAACATACGTCATTGATCAACAATTTATGAACACCAACCACGTAATTAACTACTATTAAGCCATGAACTTGCAATGAGTTTAATAAACCGTGGATGTTGGAATAACACTAATTTGTGTATGGATTGAACTATTGAAATTGATTTATGTAAGAAGACCGCCAGTCACCACAGTTGTGCTTACCTTTGAAACGACCCCAGTGGGCTTCATATGTGTGGGAGGGAGCGTCACATTTCCACTGCTTCCAGAGCCTGCTGCCAGAGACCCCTCACCTGCTGCTGCCTCCAGGGACTGCTGCCAGAGACTCCTTATCTGATGCTGCCTCCAAGGGCTGCTGTCAGAGACCCTTCATCTGCTGCTGCCTCCAGGGACTGCTGCCAGGGACCCCTCATCTGCTGCTGCCTCCAAGGACTGCCACAGAGAACCCTCATCTGCTGCTGCCTCCAGGGACTGCTGCCAGAGACACCTCATCTGCTGCTGCCTCCAGGGACTGCTGCCAGAGAACCCTCATCTACTGCTGCCTACAGGGACTGCTGGCTGGGACCCCTCAACACCCAATTCCTCTGCTGCTGTCCCATGTCCACAGTGATGGCAAGGACAGAAAAGATCTCTGCCAGTCCGTTCACAAGCGAGGAGCTGGAGGTCCTGGTTAACGAGGTGCTCATACATTACCCAAGGCTATATATGATGCCCCAAATGACATGGTAAGTCATCAACAGTTGGGGGGATTGCAGGGGGGCACATATGTAGTTTGACGCAGTATGTGCCTGAGAGTGTGAGGTTGTGTCATGTACTGCCTAACATGCTGTCTCCAGGGGGAAGGAGTGTGTACCATATGCCACACGTGGATGTATGACGTTACAACGCATACTTTTACTCCGCATACCATTACAACGCGGTATTCACAACGCATACCATTACAACGCATAGCGGTTTGGGGTGCTGGATAGTGGTAAGTATAATTTACTATTCTAACTCCAGTCCCCGTGGACCCTAGGGAAGGTGTTGGATAGTAAATTAAACTTACCTCTTATCCTAGAGCGCCCCCCAGCGCTATGCGTTGTAATGGTATGCGTTGTAATGCCTGCGTTGTAGTGGTAGTGCGTTGTAAAAAATGCGTTGTAACAGGTGCATACCGCCACACGTTTACTTGCCTGCACATGTTTATGTGAGTGACCTGTGTTGCTTTGTCATCCATACAGTGACGCAGAAAGTTGTTCATGTAGGAGTCAGAACAGTTATTGCTTGGCTGAATGGCTGTGTGTGCCCCTGTTGTCCATCTCAGTGTAAGCCCACCTGGCCTGCACAGTCCTGCCCAAAAAGACAAGGACACATCACCTCACTGACAGAGTATTACATCTGTCTCTACTCATTGCACTCCAGCTATGAGGCATCTCAACCCTGTAGATTGCACACGACCGGGCTAGTGAGTATGATTTTGCAGATGTGAGATCATGTCCCTCAATGTGACATCCATGGCACAGTTATCTATTCACAGGGCAGGGACATTGAGTGCTGCACAGTCTTGGACACAGTGAGTCTAACCGCAGACACATGTTGAGATGTGATGTATGTCTTGCTCAACCTCAAAATGGACAGGAGATGTGGGCAGCCTACACAGGGGTTTCAGTGCTGGCATCCTGCATGTGTGTGAGATATGCAGGGACTGTGTTCCCCCTCATACCAGCATGCATTTACATCAGTTTTCCCATGCAGATGTACCATGTGAGATGTATCCCTGTCTCTGTTAGACATTTCTGTGGATTTGGGATGAGTTTGTATCATGCTACTGTACTTTGGGATGTAGGTACATAACACTGTGTCACTGATTTATTTCCCCCTCTTGTCTCCCATGCCTACAGCTCAAGGTACACCAGTGTAAGGCCCTGTGGAGGGCCATTGCGGCCAAGGTGTGAGCTCTGGGTGTCTCAAGACAACGGCGCACCCACTGCCACAAGAGGTGGGACGACATCAGCCGGCTGGCAAAGAACGTGGCGGAGATGACCTTGGGGCTGCTTCCTCGCACTGGGCAGTTGGCAGGGCGCAGCATGATACCACTCATGGGCCGAATCTTGGCCGTGACACAGCCTGAGCTTGATGCACGTTTGAGGGAGCATCAGCAGCAAGCCAGCGGTGAGGTGAGTATTCTGGGAAGGGTGACTTTGGCTGGGAGTGGCTGCATTTGTACAGAGCCTGTTGCAGCGCTGGCCTATGTGATATTGGTAGTGTTATGCAGTGGCTTGTAAGTGGCTGCTGGATTGAGTGCAGGTGTGATGCATTTTCCCTACTTGTACTTACTAAGGTAATTTGAGTACTATTCATTCCCACTGTATTGTGAGTCGTGGTCATCAGGTATTGTCTGCATTTGGGTAGTCTGGGAAATCCCATGGGAGGGAACAGCAGTGTGCCCAATCTGAGTGTGCCTTCATCAATGCGTCCATTGCCTGAACTCAGGTTTGGGAGGCTTAGACATCTGACATCAATGTGCACCAGTCGTTGGGCCCTGAAGTTCAACACAGTGGGTGGCATAGGCTCATGGCCATTGTGGAATGTCATGTTGTAGTCTGTGTTGTCCCCTCCTGCTCCATTCAGATCTGTCAGTGGCCCTAGGTGTGCTTGGAGCTATTTGTGTGTTTGGTTGTACGGAGCCACTAGCAGGGTATTGTGCTGTGTGTACATCACAGGACTCACTTATGCCAGATTTTCCCATTTCAACGCACTGTTTGAGCCAATATAGTGTGAAGTACTATACAAATAACCTAAAGGGCTATACCTACCAATAGCCCAAATCCCATTTACCAAATATTCAGTCAGTTGGCATTGAAGAAAGTTCAATCGTTTATTAAACAGAATACTCCACTCACCTGGTGCACGCAGGTACAATTGTGTATTCTCCACTGCCAACTCCTGAAGACCAACACGGTCAGTTTCCTGGGTTACGCCCATAGGACTCCGGCGCAGGGTCACTAGAATCTGGCGCACCCTGATCGCGAGAGTCAAAATTTTCAGTCCGTCCACCCGCTCGACCAGAGCTCCCCTTTCTTTGTCCCTTGTACCCGGTTACAGGGAGGCCGACCCTATCACGGAGTCCCACCAGAGTCGCCAAATGAAGTACTATCAAAATAACCTAAAGGGCTATACCTACCCATAGCCCAAATCTAAGGGTGGGCGTAAAATCCGTTTCGCGGGCGAATTTGCGGATTTTCCCCGATTTCGCGATCCGTGAATCTCGCGAAATCACGGTAAAATCCGCAAATCAGCGGGGACGAATTTTCATCCAAGCAAGGGTTACAGCAGCAGGTGCAAAAGTTGAACCTAATTTCTTTGTAACCTTTTACAAAAGGGTTACAAACAAATTAACTTCAACTTGGACACCTGCTGCTAATTGCTTCCTGGCGCCTCGTTGCCTACTTGCAACTATTCTCTGACCCTGCTCTGACCCTTGAAGCAGGGTCAGAGAATAGTTACAAGTAGGCAACCAGGCACCTATCCAAGGAATTAAACCTCATCAGGAAGCACTTACAGATATAAAAAACAGGAAGAAGGGAGAGGATGGCAAATACACCCATTTTGAGTTGTCAGGAGGGGTTAAACTAAAAGAGACCTTTACAGCACAATTTTCATATGCATTTTGCTAAAAATAAAAAGCTGTATGTTCTGTAGGGGCAACTCAGGAATCTGGCCCTTCAGAGATCCGGCCTCTCTTTCTTTCTCTCGTTCTCTCTCTCCCTCTCTCTTTCTCTCTCTTTCTATCTATCTATCTATCTATCTATCTATCTGTCTCTCTCTCCCTCCCTCTCCCATAAACGACTGCATGGGTAACTTCGCTATGCAAGCGGCTCGCGAAGACGCAAAAAGCCCCGCGAACACGCAAAAAACCCAGCGAACACGCAAAAAACAAAAAATCCGCAAATTTGCGAATTTTGCGGAACGCGAATTCGCAAATCCGCAAATTCGCGGATCGCGAATTCGCAAAATTCGCCCATGCTTACCCAAATCCCATTTACCAAATAATCAGTCAGTTGGCAGTGAAGAAAGTTCAATCGTTTATTAAACAGAATACTCTACAGAGGAGCCTCTCCAATCCTCACCCATCAGGTGCACGGAGAAGACTGTTGGCTTGCATTCAAACATGAGGTTATATACTTTTCAGTCAACACATATAATCACTGTAAAAGGAAAAACACCAGTTGGCCCTCGAGCTCCAGGGAAGGACCATATATGGCACAAATGATTAGTTCAAAGCCTAACTATTTATTACTGGGAAGGTCAGGAGGGGTGACTCCCTTTCGTCTTGGTGCCTGGGAGTGTAGGCACTGCGCCTCCAGGAATGCGCTTATCGCACCCAAAGCGAGATGCGACCTTGAGTCTCAGGACAGTCGAGTAAACAGACTATGTTCAGGTGCTCTCAGTAATTCAGATGAACTGGGGCTTTGACAACTACCAGGGACTAACACGTGATCACAGCCCATGTTCGAACACAGGCTCGGAATATGTCGTCTGTATGGTTCTCGGCCTACTCTATTAACAATAGATGCGAATGGAGTGAATAAACGTTCCTGGAACTGGGGCTGTGACAACTACTAGGGACTAATACGTGATCACAGCCCAATAAAGGCTCTTTCATGGAGGGCATACATTCCGACGTGGGTGGGCTGCACCAGACTGTCCAGTCTTTGTCCTCCACAGTGAAAGCAGCCCTTCAACTGGCACATACTCAGAGTCCTGCTCCGGTCCCTTTGTCCACCCCCTGTCAGTGGCCATGTCTGATGATAGTGACCACGCTCCACAGACCTCAAAGTCACAATGCAGCACACAAAGCACACAGCAGTAGCAGCCCAAGTGGTCCAGGGCACAAACACCATCCCCACATAAGACCAAAGCCACCCCAGAGCGCAAAGACAAAAGCACTTCAGGCGACACCAGAGGCCAAAAGGCAAAGAAGCAGACTTCAGGCTCTCATGCCTCAGAGGCATTCCCAGCCAAGGACTCTCCTGTCCCTAAGTCGTCTCGCAAAGAGAAGCATGCAGTTTCTGTGCCCACTGAGAAGGTGGTGCATGGCAAGGGTACACCTAAGAAGGGCTCCTAAGCAGATTCACCCACCACCTTGACTCTTATTCCAAGCCCAGTGAAGCAGGGGAAGGAGGGCACTGTAGTGGGTAACAACGGGTAAACAGGGGATGGAGGGGAAAAAGGTGCGGCCAGGCAAAGCATTCCACTGGATCCATCACGTCCCCAGAGGGAGTGCCAGCCTCTGCACCTGATGCAGCTTTGGTGGTGAGTGTGCCTGTTGTGTCCACACCACTTCTAATTGATCCCAAGTCAGGGAAGCCATTTAGAATCCCCAAGAAGTGGAAAGGCACCCCTCCACAATCTCCCAGCCACACTGTGTCTCACGACAGCATGACTCCACCTCCACGTATCACTACACCACCTGGTCCAAGCAGCCCTCCGTCTTGCCAAGCAACTGATCGCTCTACATCAGCCGGGCCACTCTCTCCCCGGTCAAGTGCTACAACTGTCCACGGCACACAGCCAGCTCCCAGTCTGCCTGACAGCCAGGTCTGAGTGGTAGTCACCCTCACCCACCTGTCTCTCACACAGGGGGGGGCTGCACTGCACATTGTTACTCCTGACTGTGTTGCTGACCATGGAAAAGTACAGTCACATAAATTTCCTGTGCAGCTTCTCATGTACTCACTCTGCACTTTGCACTGCCCACTGGCCTGGTCCTTCACTGCTCTTTTGCCCTTCCCTGTGCAGCTTCTCATGGACATACTCTGCACTTTGCCCTGCCCACTGACCTTGTCCTTCCCTGCTGTTTTTCCCTTGCCTGTGCAGCTTCTCGTGGACATACTCTGCAGTTTACCCTGGCCACTAGCCTTGTCCTTCACTGCTGTTTTGCCCTTGACTGTGCAGCTTTTCGTTAACATAATCTACAGTTTGCCCTGGCCACTGGCCTAGTCCTTCACTGCTGTTCTGCCCTTGCCTGTGCAGCTTCTCATTGACATACTCTGCACTCTGTACTGGCCATTGGCCTTGCTGTTTTGCCCTTGCTTGTGCAGCTTCTCATGGACATACTCTGCACCCTGGACTGGCCATTGGCCTTGCTGTTTTGCCCTTACCTGTCCAGCTTCTCATGGACATACTCTGCACTTTGCCCTGCCCACTGGCCTTGTCCTTCACTGCTGTTTTGTCCTTGCCTGTGCAGCTTCTCATGGACATACTCTGCACCCTGGACTGGCCACTGGCCTTGCTGCTTTGCCCTTGCCTGTGCAGCTTCGCATGTACTCACTCTGCACCCTGGACTGGCCACTGGTCTTGCTGTTTTGCCCTTGCCTGGGCAGCTTCTCATGGACATGCTCTGCATTGTGTGCCTCGCTCTTCTCTACTCTTGGTGCCTATCTGTGCAATATGTGAATAAAGACAGTTGCTCCTGTTGGCTTTTTTGTCAGTGTCCTTACCGAATAAAGTTCTTTTGTTGTGTGTATATGGTTTACTGTGCCCCAGGCTCTGTGTGCCACTACAAAATTGCCAATGTCTTGTCCCACTTACTCTTTTCTTGCCAGGGGTGTCAGGGACTTCAGTTCTTCATGAGCCTGATACTTGTGGGGACTATGGTGTCAATTGTACATGGTATGCTGTTGTCATTTTCATAATTTGTTCATGTGGGACGTATTGTACAAATGTCAGGTTGGGGAGCCTGCCAGCACAGAGTGGGATTCTATCCAAAGGTTTGCAGGGGGGCTGGCCAGGGTCATCATGCATGTGTGTTATTCCTTTATGTGTGCCCAGCAGTGTATGTGTGTGGTCATCTTGTGATGGTCAGTCATCCTCGTTTCATGTCTTACTTTAGATGTGTGATCTTGGGTGGTCATGAAGTGTGCAGTGTGAAGGGTGTGACTTTGTAGGGAGTGTTGATGTGTGTGCCCCTGCATTGTCAACTGCACACATTTGTCACCCAGGAGTTGAGTGACTGTTGTTTGGATTGTTCAGCCCTGTGGATGTGGTTGTATGCACATGTGTGAGTTGTATGTTGTGCACTGTGCAGTATGTTGGTGTGTCCATGCAGTTCTGTCTGACTCCTACTTGTTGTTTTTGTCACTTGTGAGTATGCAGAGTGTGTGCCTGGCAAGTCAGTGTTGTGTTTTGCTGATCATCCATGTGTCTTGACACTGTTTGTGGAGACTGTGCCGACCTGCTACTCCACACTGCCATTGTGGTTGTGTTTTCTCATGCATTGCTGTCACATGGTGCCTTTTAGCCCCCCGTATGGCATGTTGTGTGTGGTGTCATGCCATCCCGTATCTGTGCTTCAGATGCCTACCCAATGTGAGTCTGTACTCCCTCTGTTTGTGTATGGTACACTCCTGCCATGTCCACAACTGACGTGCAGTACACTTCACTTAGATGTCAGCTGTCCCCTTGGTTTGCTTGTGTGTGTGCCTCCTCATCACTTTATTTATGACACTGTGCTTTGTGATGCAGTTCTTTGGCCAGGAGCAATGTGACACTCGGGAAATTTCCCCAATTGGTTCTTTCTGACCTTCTTGTGCTGTTGGGCAGTCATGGTTGCTCATATGCAGTTCAACTGTGTGTGCTGCCCAGTCCTCTGGTCAAGTTGGTTCTATCTTTCTGTCCCAGACTTGTGCATCTGTTGGTGTTGTGTTGAATGTATGTGTGTTTGCTCTGGTACTGCTTCCCTTCCTGGATGTTATGTTGTCTTTGTGCTGTGCTGATTAGTGGTGTGTGGGGTGACAAATGCAAAACCAATTGATGGAAGGAATGTTGCACAATGGCAAGATCAGTTACAGATCTGGGTTTAATCCATTGTTATTTTGCTCACCACACCACCCCAGTTCAGACATGGCCATATGCAAATCATTCTTGACCCTGTGCCTCATGGGAACAGTCCAGCCCGAACTGTATGGGTTCATGTTGTGTCACTCATGTCTGTGTGGGACTGTTATGCATGGTGTGCACACACTGCTTGTTGTGCATGCAGTGCTGTGGGTGTATGTTGCCTTGTCATTGCCTGGTGTGCATCCACTGTTGTCCTGCTGTGTTTGGTATGTGTTTTATTTACCTGTGCATCTGTTGTTTGTTTGATGTGGCTGAGTTTATCTGTGATAGTACACTTTTTTCTGTGTTGTGGTATGTTGTCTGTGCATTGTTCCTGACTGATGAGGTTGTGCATTCCTATTGTGTCTGTGCTCTCATTACTTTCCCCCAGTTTTGCTACACAGGGCATGCCTGTTCTTGTTGTGGTTCTCTGTGTGTTTCTGTGGGGTTATATGTTGGTATGTTGTTTTTGTTGAGACATTTGTTCTGGCATTCCTGTGTGTGTGTGTTGTTTGTGCCTACCCC
Source organism: Lissotriton vulgaris (assembly GCF_964263255.1). Classification (NCBI taxonomy): domain Eukaryota; kingdom Metazoa; phylum Chordata; class Amphibia; order Caudata; family Salamandridae; genus Lissotriton; species Lissotriton vulgaris. The sequence continues at coordinate 12,617 of NW_028241737.1, forward strand.
CAGGGAGTGTGATTGATGGTCTGTGTAGTGACTGGGAAATTTTGCCATCCTTCAGTAGTGTTTGTCACTGGTGTTGTGTACTGCTGGTGATAAGGTGGGTATGTGTGTAGATTAATACTTGTGTTTGAGTGTGTCAATTGGCCCTGTGTGTTGTGCTGCTAGCGTACTCCTGTGAAGCGGTTGTATACATATGTGTGGCTGTTCACAGTTTGACTTCAGGGCCTTCCTTTCATTCTTGTGCCTATACATGGGTTGGCGTGCTGTCTCCCTGCGTTGTTGCACTGTGCTGTCTGTGTTTTGACTTCACTTACTGTGCCAGCCATGTGTGCTTTGATGGGCTGAGGGTGTTGTTCTATGTTCCTTGTCTTGCATGTGATGTGCACATGCTTGGTGGTTGTCTCCCTGGCCTTCCATTTGGGTGCACTTCACTCTGGCTTTCCTATTTGTTGTGCTCCATTGCTGATGATATGTGGTCTGTGGATGTGTCTGTGTGTCTCTGTGGGGTATGTCTGTGTGACTTGGCAGGCTGGTTGCCCAGTAGGATGTTTGTTCCGTGTATGTGTGTGTTCATTTGGTGCTGGTACTCAGTTTTCTTGCCATGAGTGTGGTGTTGTTGTGGTGTTTGTGTTACCCTGGCCCTGTGCTTGTGTGCTGATCGTGGTGGATGTGTATCCGGGATGTGGAGGGGTGACTTGGTGGCAGGTAGGTCATGTGTGGGTACACTTGTGGATCTGTTCCTGTCCCCACCAGGGTGTCTGATGTGGATAGGGACCCTGTATCAGCACATGAGTTGTGTGTTGTGGTTGTGTAATTGGGTACCTGCGGCGGCGGTCTAGGAGTTGCTGCCGACGCATCAGGTACAGCACCGGGAAAACGTGTAGAGCTATGTCCCTTGCAGTCATGACTGGGTGGTGTTGGCCGGGACTCTGGTTTCGTGCTCCGTTGTTGAGCTTTCGCTGGCTCTGATTGGGCAGTTTCTCCTCTGCGGTGTGACTGGTTGTTTGGGGCATCCTAATTTGTGGAGCGGGGCGGGCGTCATTCCGCACTGCAGTGAATCTCCATTGGCTCATACCACCGTGATAGCGGGCGCATTTTGATGGTGGTTCATGTCGCACCGCGGCAGACGGGGAATGGCCTATGCTTGGCCATTCTAATATGGCGGGTGTAAGGTCCGCTACTCGTGGGAGGAAAAATGCATTTTTCCGCAGCACCACGGTGGTCCCACCACCCGCCATCCTAATAGACCCCTAGGACTCTTCTCTTGAGAAATTTCTTCCCACATTTCTTTCAAATCTGTCTTTCAGATTTGGTTATATATGACGTAACAAAGCGAGCAACAGCAATTTAATTATCTGCAACATACTGGATATCCATGTTTCCATTCCACATTTTCAAAATCACTGGATTGTAGTCATTGATATACTTTGAATCTTCAGTTCTTTTTATGTAGTATGTATTCTTTGGAGATTGTCTAGTTATAGTATGCCTTACTGCTGGAATTAAACTATTGACTCTTCTTTTTTAAATTATTGGATGTGGAAATCCAAAACGACATTTTGTATAAAGTTTTCCCTTAGACTTGTATGTTCGTCAACAATATTTTCCACATCGATGACTTTGAAACTGTGAAACATGTTGTTTTAAGCTGTTTTCTCCCCCTATTTTTGGAATGGCACATGTAACATAATCTTCAATGAAAGACAAAACAGTTTCATCAGAATAGGTTCCAAAATTAGGTGCATTCTTGATCCATATTAACATGTGTATATGAAGAGCACCTCTGGCTTGGTACTTCTTTCTCCAAAAGAAATCAATAACTTCTCCAAGAGGCGGATTATTTTTATGGCAGATAAAAGACATCATGACTTGAAACCTATGCCCACATTTACAGGATCCAAGGAACACAGCTGTCTTCAATTAAATGTTTTTTACATTTGAATTTGTTAGTCGTAGAAATTCATGTAAATTGTCCCATGCATATTCATCACAGCTAAGCGTAACAAACCACGTAGGGGTACCTAAGTTTCTTAACATACATTTAAGTTCTCCGTGACAACGATACCAATACTCATTAGTAACACGTTGACACAACATCAAATTAATTAACTTAGATTCTAAACAATCGTCTCTTTGTTGAACTTTGTCCAAGAATTCCTTTGCAGAGACATGTGTGAGATGAACGCCTGTTTTTAATATGTGGTTCACTGCATATGGAAGACCAGACAAATCACTTTCAAACAGAAGATAAAATATATATGAAGTACACTGTTGAAATCTTGGTTCTCCTGAGTACAGTCTTGTTGAGCGGTATTCTGAAGCTGGAATCTGTACTGCTCGACATTTATATCGTCCACCTTCTCCAATGGGGAACAGCTATGGAAATAACGAGCTTCTAAACTTTTTTTCCATACACTCATGGGATTTCGCTTTGCTTTCTTCATTTGAAATAATTTAATAGTGTTTCCAATCACTTCTTTTGAATGTGGAGGGTGCATACTGTAATGTTCGTAAATATCTTAACTCTTGGACTTGTCCACTTTTTCTATTTGGCCAGTTGAAATTTCTGTTTTTAAAAACATATTTCCTGGTCTTCCACATTTACAGTTTCATAATAAATATTGTTCTGTACAAGATATAATGTAGCCTTTTGAAGTTTGGTGACATCTACTAACTCGCCATATTTTCCGACTCTTTTTTGTACACCAATAACTAGAATAACTACCGGCTCACTTTCCTCTCTCTCTATACCAACAGTTTCAATATTTTTTTAAATCTAAAGGTAAGTACATACCTCTTCATTTCAGACCTCTTTGTAAATCTGTTGGAGGCAGCTTACCTGTTTTAGGCTCCATACGAACTATAGCCTGAAATGGGTGCACAGATTTAATAGGAATAGACCCATATGTATTTAAATCTGCCAGTTCCGGAGGAATAGCTACCAACTCTAAGTTGTTATGTACTGCTCTAGCTGGTATTTTGTTCGCTTCTAATTTATTGTAACAATATTTACAAAAACGTTGATCGGTACCCAACTCAAAACGACCTTCCACCAACAAATAGGCACCAAATTGCTCCCAATTATAAATATTTTCCTTTTCACTTTTTAAATACACATCAATATTCCTAGTTTGCCTTCTTAGTGAGTGTATTGACAACAAATACAAACTTAGGGGTCGATTAGGATGGTGGAAGGACCGCCACCAATGCCATGGCGGTCCTACCGTGCGCCGACTGCAAGTTTCCCCCGCTAAATTAGGATGGCAGGGTAATCGTTTCCTGACTGTGGCGGATGGAAAGACCGTCTGCCACTTGTACGCCAGAAGCAATCATTCAGATTGCCTGACGGACGGTCCAGGGACCGTAAAATGATGGCGGTGCCTAGCATGCACTATCCAGCAAATTAGGTTGATAGAAATCTCAGGCCTTTCCACGGCGGCAATGCCGCCATGCATAGGCATGTGATGATTACTTAGGGGGGCCCGTTGTGGGCCTCCTTATGTTGGGGGAGGTGAGAGTGCACTTGGGGGTACCCGTGTTCCGCCCAACATTTACAGCACTACTTGGCAGGCACCATGTGGTGCCTGTCACGTAGTGCAGTGAAATGCACAACATAGTTTTTCGCTTCACGGCGGGAGCTGCAGTGAGCAGCATCTGTCGCAATGTTAAAAACCAAAATGCAACTGCCATGGTGTGATTTGGTATGCGAGACCACCGCATGTTTTGTGGATGGTCCCGGTTTACTACAGGATGGTGGACAGACTCAAGTCTGTCCGCAATCCTAATGATCCCCATAGTTTGGTTTTTCTCATAAAAGTATCTTAAACTTTGTCATTTCTTCTTCAAACTTCTCAGTACTAATATCTTCCAACTTCTGTTCAACACGTACACTTATCAAGCTCTCACTTTCTCTACACTAATCTTAAGAATCAAAGAAACAAAACTGTATGTCATCGCAAACTATTGTTACATCTGATACTGAACCATGCAAAAGAAGCGTTCATTTCACTTTATATATATAAACTTTATTCGGTATCAATACAATACCATAAAAGTGCCATTAAAAAACATTAAAAGCATAAATTACACAATAAACACAGTTTCAGCTATAAATTCATATACCAGACAACCCTAAGAAAGGGATTAGCATCTTTGACTAAAATTTTGACACTAGTGCAAAATTTCATGTTACTAACAGGTAGGCCTAATTAATTTACATTTCTATAAAAAGATACCCTTGCCCACATAATTCATTTATAAGGCTCTCAACATCATAGTAATAAATTTACTGTAGTCACTCCTCACATCTTGTCTTTCTCGGACGCAATGCCGACCTTAGGAAGTTCACTGTAGAAAAAAGAGTTAGCACCTCAGAGGACAATTAAAATCTGGCCTGCTTAAAATCCCCCTTTTTAAAAAAACGCTTCCTAGGATTTTCATAATAAGGGCACAGTAACACAAAGTGGAGGGTATCCTGCGGAGACCGTTGGTCACAGCTGCACCGGCCATTCAACTCTGTGGACCTGGTGTAGCCTGCCGGCACCGCTAGACTATGGTGTAATAGGTCTAGCCTTAAGCGTGTCATTAAAAATCTGTCTTGAGCATTGTATATTAAAGACAGATACTGTTCCATGCCCAAACAAGATTTGGTCAAAATATACGCTCTTACAGAGGGTTTATTCAATTCACTTTCCTCCCTCCGGTCAGCCACATATTTTGTGAATACCGAGGTGACATAGGCCTTATCCCGCGGTAATAATTTTGTTGGATTAATAAAGAAATCTACATACCCCAGGTCTGACACGGAATCCCTCACATATTTTAACCATGGAATATTCATTCCCTGGTCTCGCTTCAAACAGTCCCTTATAATCTCCTTAGTTAATGATGCTTCGGGTTGGTCCAAGTCTAATCCAACACTTAACAGGGTTAAATGCTAACCCATCTTTCAGGGCATTACACCCAATTCCTTGTGAATGATCAATGACGATGTACCTTGCAGAACTCTCAATACTTGTCTTAAATATTTATTCTCTTCGATTTGGACACTTTGTGAGTTAATAAAACCCCAAACTTCACTCCCATAAAGTATTTTGGCACAGCACTTTGCATTGTACAATCTTAAAATTTGATCCGGTGACCAGCTCCCCACCCTCCATGCAAAATTCATAGTGGCGCCAGTACAACTCACTAGGGACTGGCATTTCTCATCTAAAAGGGGTTTAAAATTAAGGCGGCTATCAAATAAAATCCCTAAATAAGAGAATATCTGCACTTTTTCCAGGAGGTGGGTGCCAATCATGTATTGGTATTTCCTTTTTGGCTTCTTTCCTGCCTCCATGATGTAAGATTTTGACAGGTTTGCGGCCAAATCAAGACTTTCCATGACTCAAACAAAACTATCTATGAGGCATTGTAAACCTCAGGGGTCTGTGCGAGAAGTACCTCATCATCTGCATAAAGCAAGACGGGGAACCCCCTAGTTCCAACCCTTGGCGAGTCCACCCCCAGGGCAACCAGCACCCGCTCTAGATCGTTTATATAAAGTGTAAATAAAAACGGGGCCAATATACATCCATGCCTTACCCACCTTGTGCAAGAGAATGGGTCACTCAGGCTCCCCTCCTCATTGTATCTTACCCGTGCAGAGGTATCCCTATGTATGTCCCTTAAAATATGCACTATGCCCGGGTCCATGCCAAGAGCCACCATAATTGCCCATAGTTTATTTCGGTTCACGTGGTCAAAAGCCGCTGTGAGATCCATGAAAGCCAAGTACACGGTCTCCTGGCTGGCGACGGTGTACTTGGCAATCAATAGATATAGGTTAAGGCATTGGTCAGCTGTTGAACGTCCCTATCTAAACCCGTACTGGGTGTCACTTTAAGATAAGGCAGGACTTTTTACGTAGTACAATCTTGCAATTTTGAATGATGTACTGCTAACATTCTTAGATGATGAAAAGTACTTTTACACACTTTTCTAGAAAGACAAGCCAGAGAATGACCCTGCAACTTAGCATATTTTCTTACTTTAAATGGATCTAGCCCATGCAACATCATAATCTTAGGTTTAACACTTTTGTTTGCATATTATCGCAAGAAAACTCGTGATATATCAATAGATTCCTGTTGAATATTACAAATACTACTACAATCTGACTTATACACTGGAACATGTGCACGTCTCCCTTGAACTACTTTAGCTATTACTTCTTCCATATTTCTAGAAACCATCTTTGCTTTTTCAATTGGACAACCATCCTCTATCTCGTAACAACGAACACTGGTAAAAACTGCATGAACTAATGTATTTTGTTGAAAATAACTTTCTTTATTAAAAAAGGCTCAGTACTAGAAGTATGCTTCAATTCATCAGAAAAAGCTTTGCAAAGTTACTTCTATTAACCAGTCTTTTTCTATTCTCCTTCATAAAGTGTATTGTTTTATTCAATGTTTTTATTCTCTACAATACCAAAATAAATAATTTTCGTTTCAATTCACAAGCAGTATTTACTGCACTTTTAATCTGTTGCTTCTTCGTATATGCTGTAGATCTTTTTTTATACTTTTTACAATCTTTTAATGAAGTTGGAATTACTCTAATATGAAACATACGTACACGTACGTACTTAAAATGTTTCTGTGCTTCTTTTCCATTGTGTTTCTTTATTTGCTTCTCCTTTGTTTGAAAAATGTATTTTTTGCTTTAGTTAGTAATTGTTCAATATCTCCACATTTTTTTAAATACATTTTTTAGTTCTCTTACCAGAAGCCACTTTATCCTTAGCATCTTTTTGTGTTTTTCTACTCCACTTGTTTTAATTTTCATTAAGTACTTCTGTTTCCTTTGTTCTCTTCTCGTTTCATGTTTTTTGCCATCTTTGAATTCTAATCCAAATAAAATATATTCCTAAAAAACAAATAATAGTTTAATTATTTTAGTACATTAATTATAATTTCAAAGTTAATAACATTTCAATTTTGAAAATAACAACTAAATGCAAAAATAAAATTAAATTTCTATTACATTTATAACTCATTAGAAGACAAAAGTATACAAATGAGCAAAACATTTGCAAAAACACAAGAATAGGTGGTCACACAGCCAAAAGGAGGGTGGAAAAAACAAAAGGTTTACAAACAGCAAAATGAAATAATAAAAAAACAGCTACTGAGAAATATAAGAAATGCATAAAGAAGCAACAGATGTACAAAAGAGGCAAAACAGGTACAGAAAAAAGCAAAAGAAGTGCAGAACGAAGAAAATGTTTTAGAAAACGCAAGTAAGGTACAGAAACAAATAAAAGGGGTGCAGAATGAGGCCACATGATATGAAAAATAAGTAAGACTTGTACAGAAAGAAGGAAGATATATGCAGGAAGAAGCAACAGAGTTGCAGAGAAGGGCAAAAGAAGTGCACAAAGAAGCTAAGAGATACAGAAATCGACAACTAAGGTGCACAAACAGACAAGAGAGGTGCACAAACAGGGAAGATGAGTGCAGAAAGAAACAACAGGGGTACAGAAAGAAGCAAGAGAGGAGCAGAAAGAAGAAAGAGAAGTGCAGAAAGAAGCAACAGAGATACAGAAAAAGGCAACCTGCTTGCAGAAAGAGGTAAGAGAAATCGAGAAACAAGCAAGAGAAATGTAGAAACAGGCAAGAGAAGTGCTGAAAAATGCAAGAGAAGTGAACAAAGAAACAAGAGAAGTGCAGAAAGAAGCAAGAGATGTGCATAAAAAGGCAAGACATGTGCAGAAAGAGGGAACAGGGATGTAGAAAGAGGGAAGAGAGGTGCAGAAACAGGGAAGAGGGGTGCAGAAACAATCAAGATGGATGCAAAAGAGACAAAAGGGGTGCAGAAAGAAGCAAGTGAGGTGCAGAAAGAAGTAAGAGAAGTGCAAAAAGAAGCAACAAACATGCACAATGAGACAACAGTGGCACAGAAAGAGGCAACAGGGGTGCAGAAAGAAGCAAGAGAGGTGCAGAAAGAAGCAAGGGAGATACAGAAAGAAGCAAGGGAAGTACAGAAGAAAGCAACAAAGGTGCAGAAAGAGGCAAAAAAAAGTACAGAATGATGCAAGAGAGTTACAGAAACAGGTAAAATAGGTGCAGAAAGAGGGAACAGGGTTTCAGAAAAAAGCAAGAGAGGTGCAGAAAAAGTAGACAAGGGTACAGAAAGAGGCAAAAGAAGTGCAGAAAGAAACAACAGAAATGGTAAGAGAGGCAAGAGAACTGCAGAAAGCGGCAAGAGTATTGCAGAAACAGGCAACTGAGGTACAGAAAGATCAAAGAGGGGTGCCAAAAGAAATAAATGAGGTGCCGAAAGAGGCAACAGAGGTGCAGAAAGATCAAGAGAGGTGCAAAAACAAGCAAAAGAAGTGCACAAAGAGGCTAGAGAGATGCTGAAAGAGGGAGAGGAGTAGTATGTGTATAGGTAGTTTCTCCTTAACTGTATGTCTGCATGATAGTGCCTGAGTAAAGGGATGAATGTAAGAGTAATGGTAGGATCATTGGACAAATTCATATATAGTGCCTAACAAAATGTATCACTAAATGGCTACTGCCCAAGTCAATAGTTCAGTGCTAGAGTTGTGCCCCGAACGTTGAATGAGTTCACCAATACTGCCTGGGTGATTGCATCAATGCATGAAAAATACCTGAGAGAAACTATGAGTACATGCTTAAAGCATGGTTTATTGCATGAGTGTATGGGTAGAGGTTGAGATAATGCATGTGTGTACACATACTGTCTGTGTGATCTTTTCACTGCAGAGGTACTACCTGGATACATTTATGAATGTATGGAAAATACCCCTGAGATAGTATTAGTATTAGAATAATGCTTGGTCCATTGCATAAGTGGATCAGTAGTGTCTGAGCAGATAGATACTGGCTGAATACATCTTTAGTTTAGTTTAGTTTAGTTTTTAAATTTATAATGCACAACAGTTACCCAAAAAGAGTTTCCCGGCGCAAAGGACGAGTCTGGGCTCAGAGGAGAAGAAAAGACAACGCAGTTTATCTGTCAAATAACCAGGTTTTTAAAGACTTACGAAACTGAGTATAGTTTGTCTCATTGCGGAGTGCTGTGGGTAAAGAGTTCCAGGACGAGGGGCCAAGGTAAGAGAAAGATCTACCACCCATCCGGGCTAGTTTGAATTTAGGGATGATGAACCTTTCTTGGGTAGCAGAGCGGAGATTTCGAGAAGGGAAGTAAGGACTGGCCAAGGACTGAAGATAACGAGGAGCACAGCAAGATTTAATTTTGTGCATATAGCTCAGTGCCTTGACCTTTATTCGATTTTCAATTTTTAACCAATGTAGCTTGCATCGATAGGTTGAAATGGAAGTGAACTTTGGGACTCCACACAGAAGTCTGACAGTAGTGTTCTGTACCATCTGTAGTCTGTGGACTACAGATTTGTTTGAGCCCAGATATAGTATGTTTTCATAATCAAGCCTAGATGTAATTAGGACATAGACTACAGTCTTTCTGGTAGATTCTGGAAGCATCCAACAGATTTTCCTTAATCATTTAAGAATGGTGAAACAAGTCACTGCAACTTTGGCTGATTGGGGGTCCGTACTGAGTGAGTCATCAATCTTGATACCCAGATTTCGAGCTTGGGGGGAAGGGGAAGGAAGATCACCCATTCCACAAGGCCAGTGTAAGGGGTTCCAGAGATCTTTGTTTTTTCCTAACACCAATAACTCTGTTTTTTCACCATTTAGTTTAAGAAAATGTTGCTGCATCCAAGATGCTATTTTGTTCAAGCCAATTTTGAGAATAGAAGGAGCATTTGTGTTATGTGAGGAGGGGGAGAAAAAAATGTGAGAATCATCGGCGTAAGAGAAAAGGGATAACCCAACATTTTCTGCTGCCTCAGCCAGTGGCCTTACATACAGATTGAATAACAAGGGGCTGAGGATGGATCCATGTGGCACCCCATGGGCAAAAGAGTGGATTTCAAAACAGGCAGTTTGTGAGAAGACTTGGAAAGTGCGATTTGAAAGGAAGGCAATAAGCCAATTTAAAGCGGGTCCATCAATACCCTGTGATTTTAGTGTATTTATTGATACAGCATGAGACACTGTATCAAACGCGGCGCTAAGATCTAGTAGAATGAGTGCAACGGTGTCTCCATTGTCCAGATGGTGAAGTATGTTTTTAGTGACCCCAAGTAAGGTGGTTTCGGTGGAAGAACCAGCTCTGAAGCCTGATTGGGAGGGATGAAGAAGTCTGTGTGTTGTTACGTACTGAGTTAGGTGTGAGTGGATATGTCTTTCCACGATCTTTGAAAAGACAGGAAGTAGAGAAATAGGGCGGTAATTACCTGACATATCAGGGTCAGTATTTGCCTTTTTAAGAAGGGGGTGGATCATAGCATGTTTCCATGTTGGTGGAATGGTGGCTTCTTGTAATGAGGCATTTAGGAGATCCGTTACCACAGATAGTGAAGAGGAACTCAACTGCTTTAATACTGAAACAGTTAGTGGATCATTTGGAGATCCGGATTTAATATTGTTTAAGAATTTAGTTAAGCTTTCTGTGGTAAGTAGAGGCCAAGCCACAGGAGAATGGTCAGGGAGATCCAGTTTCCCTACTTGATATAGGAATGGGTCAGTGATACCAAGAGGGAGTTGAGGCAAGGGAGCAGCGGGGGGCTTTCTTGCCTGTTTCAGCACAATATCTTGATATGTTTTATCAACTTTTTGGACAAAAAAAGAGGCCAAGGCATCACATTTGGGTTCAGTTAGTGCAGGAGGCTTTGCTTGAGTTTTGGAACCAGAGAGTTCCTTGACAGTGTTAAAAAGCGTCTTGGAGCAATTGACAGCATTTACAATGGTAGTGGAAACATAATCTGCACGAGCTAATTTGCAGAGTTTATGAATCTGGCGAGCTGGAAATTACTGAGAGGTGTACTGGGAGTGTTAGGTTAAATTTAATAAGAAAGTGATCGGACCAACGTATTGGAAAGGCCGGAAAACAAGACTCTGTAAGGTTGGAGAAAATGGGGTCGAGGAAATGCCCAGCTACATGAGTAGGACCGGAATTTAGTAAATGAATATTCAAGGAGGCCAAATCAGATATAAGATTTAAGCTGTTTTTACATGCTTTTTTTCTAAGTGGAGATTAAAATCTTCTAGAAGGGAGAAATTTTCTGTTTTCATAGCTAAGGGAGCGATGAGTTCAGTGAGAGTTGGGGTCCAAGATAAAGAGGAGGTAGGTGGGCGGTAAACAAGTATACCGGAAAAAGTAAATTTGGGGGAAAGGGACAACTTAAAAAAAGCGGCCTCACAATTAAGGAAAGGGAGATGTTCAAAATCGCATTTGAAATCTTTCTTAAAGACAACTGCTATTCCACCACCGGTTTTCAAATTTCGGGCTTTTCTCACTATGGCATAATTTACAGGTAATGCTGTAGCAATATCTGGGCCTGAGCTTTCATGGAGCCAGGTCTCAGAGAGGAAAATCGCATCAGGGTAGTCATTTGATAATAGATCAAAGATGTCTGATTTGTGTTTGGGTAAAGAACGACAATTTATACTGATAAAGGAGAAAAGTTTAATGTTTTGGAGCTGGATAGTTGCTTTTCCGTCTTAACTTCCAGATTGGGGGGGAAATGGAAAGCACAGTTGGTGCAAAGTTTGTAATTTTCTAAAGAATGTGCTCTAATGCAAGTTGGACTCAAGGGTGTGCGAAAAGCTGTTAATTGTTCAGGGGAATACTTGAGGCTGCTAGTTAGTGCCATGGTACCAAGTCTCTGAGTAGAGAGAGGCCTTGAGTCTCTGGACGGGTGACCAGGGTTTTTGGCCCTAGGCTGGGCCAGGCGCGGACGGGCGCAGACGGGCTTGCCTTTGGTGCATCCGCTGCACGTTGGGGCCAGCATCCTAATTTATGCAGTATCAGCAGCTAGACTGCTAACTGCAATGTGCGGAATGGAGTCAGCCGGCACTTCCGGTTTCGCATGGTGTTTGCCGCTACACAAACTGAAGAATCCGTGGTGGACCGGGGAAAACGCTATGGCCGGTTGTAAAGTGCGATGTGCAGGTAATAGAGTGCATTTTTTAAAAGCAATAAAGGCTAAGATTTCTAAAAACAATATCAAGTGTAAAATTCAGGTGACTTTCAAAGATTAAAATGGCACCTTAACAATGAGAAGGATGAAGCCCTTCACCAGGCGCTTCGTTCATCATCTCGTGAAAGACAGTGCATGTCCCTCTAAGCACGTCCGCTGCGCGTCGGGGCCAGCGTCCTAATTTATGCGGAATCAGCAGCTAGACTGCTAACCGCAATGCGCAAAATGGAAACAGCCCGCACTTCCGGTTTTGCGTCCTGTTTCCCTCCACACAAACGGAAGAATCTGTGGTGGACAAGGGAAACGCTATGGCCGGGTGTAAAATGTGCTGTGAAGGGAATAGAGTGAATTTTTTAAAAGGAATGAAGGCTATGATTTGTAAAAACAATTTCAAGTGTAAAATTAAGGTGACTTTCAAAGATTAAAATGGCACCTTAACAATGAGAAGGATATAGGCCTTTACCAGGCGCTTCGTTCATCAACTCGTGAAAGACAGTGCATGTCCCTCTAAGCACGTCCCCTGCGCAATGAGGGCCAGCATCCTAAATTATGCAGTATCAGCAGCTAGACTGCTAACCGCAATGCGCGAAATGGAGTCAGCCCGCACTTTCGGTTTCGCGTCGTGTTTCCCTCCACACAAACGGAAGAATCCGTGGTGGACTGGGGAAACGTTATGGCCGGTTGTAAAATGCACTGTGCAGGTAATAGAGTGATTTTTTTAAAAGCAATGAAGGCTAAGATTTGTAAAAACAATTTCAAGTGTAAAATTCAGGTGACTTTAAAAGATTAAAATGGCACCTTAACAATGAGAAGGATGAAGCCCTTTACAAGGCGCTTCATTCACCAGCTTGTGAAAGACAGTCCATGTCCACCTAAGCGCATCCGCTGTGCAACGGGGCCAGTGTCCTAATTTAAGCGGAATCAGCAGCTAGACTGCTAACCGCAATGCGCAAAATGGAGTCAGCCCGCACTTCCGGTTTTGCGTCGTGTTTCCCTCCACACAAACGGAAGAATCCGTGGTGGACTGGGGAAACGCTATGGCCGGTTGTAAAATGTACTGTGAAGGTAATTGAGTGAATTTTTTTAAAAGGAATGAAGGCTATGATTTGTAAAAACAATTTCAAGTGTAAAATTAAGGTGACTTTCAAAGATTAAAATGGCACCTTAACAATGAGAAGGATGAAGGCCTTTACCAGGCGCTTCGTTCATCAACTCGTGAAAGACAGTGCATGTCCCTCTAAGCGCGTCCCCTGCGCAATGAGGGCCAGCATCCTAATTTATGCAGTATCAGCAGCTAGACTGCTAACCGCAATGCGCAAAATGGAGTCAGCCCGCACTTCCGGTTTCGCGTCATGTTTCCCTCCACAAAATTGGAAGAATCCGTGGTGGACCGGGGAAAACACTATGGCCGGTTGTAAAATGCACTGTGCAGGTAATAGAGCGATATTTTTAAAAGCAATGAAGGCTAAGATTTGTAAAAACAATTTCAAGTGTAAAATTCAGGTGACTTTAAAAGATTAAAATGGCACCTTAACAATGAGAAGGATGAAGCCCTTTACCAGGCACTTTGTTCATCAACTCGTGAAAGACAGTGCATGTCCCTCTAAGCGCGTCCCCTGCGCGTCGGTTGCCAGCGGCCAAATTTATGCCGTATCAGCAGCTAGACTGCTAACCGCAATGCGTGAAATGGAGTCAGTCCGCACTTCCGTTTTCGCGTCGTGTTTCCCTCCACACAAACGGAAGAATCCGTGGTGGACCGGGGAAAACGCTATGGCCGGTTGTAAAATGTGCTGTGAAGGTATTAGAGTGAATTTTTTAGGGTAATGAAGGCTAAGATTTGTAAAAACAATTTCAAGTGTAAAATTCAGGTGACTTTCAAAGATTAGAATGGCACCTTAACAATGAGAAGGATGAAGCCCTTTACCAGGCGCTTTGTTCATCAACTCGTGAAAGACAGTGCATGTCCCTCTAAGCGCGTCCCCTGCGCGTCGGTTGCCAGCGGCCAAATTTATGCCGTATCAGCAGCTAGACTGCTAACCGCAATGCGCGAAATGGAGTCAGTCCGCACTTCCGTTTTCGCGTCGTGTTTCCCTCCACACAAACGGAAGAATCCGTGGTGGACCGGGGAAAACGTTATGGCCGGTTGTAAAATGCACGGTGCAGGTGATAGAGTGATTTTTTTTAAAAGCAATGAAGGCTAAGATTTGTAAAAACAATTTCAAGTGTAAAATTCAGGTGACTTTCAAGAATTAAAATGGCACCTTAACAATGAGAAGGATGAAGCCCTTTACCAGGAGCTTCGTTCATCAGCTTGTGAAAGACAGTGCATATCCCTCTAAGCGCGTCCGCTGCACGTCAGGGCCAGCGTCCTAATTTATGCAGTATCAGCAGCTAGACTGCTAACCGCAATTCGTGAAATGGAGTCAGCCCGCACTTCCGGTTTCGCATCGTGTTTCCCTCCACACAAAAGGAAGAATCCGTGGTGGACCGGGGAAAACGCTATGGCCAGTTGTAAAGTGCGCTGTGCAGGTAATAGAGTGAATTTTTTAAAAGCAATGAAGGCTAAGATTTGTAAAAACAATTTCAAGTGTAAAATTCAGATGACTTTCAAAGATTGAAATGGCACCTTAACAATGAGAAGGATGAAGCCCTCTACCAGGCACTTCCTTCATCAGCTCGTGAAAGACAGTGCTTGTCCCTCTAAGCCTGTCCGCAGGTCTTTGAATAGAATAGTAGTTTTTAGGTGATTATATGAATATATGTTTAACGTCTAGGTGAGTACAACTGTCTATAAGTACTGCCTCCTTGATTGCATAACTGAATAAGAATGCCTAAGTGAATTCATGAGGCAAAGAGAGATGTGAGCTGCTTTTCATCAGTGCACACCTAGACCTCTCACTATATTCTTAAAAACTAGCATGCATATCTATGTACCTTTGTATCATATGTAAAAGAAACACAAATAAATATATATCAGTGTTTTATACATCTACCATCTCTATAGAAATAACATGTGAGAAAATATCTGCAAGTTGACAAATACTTTAGTCATAAGACTACAAAGTCCCTTAACCTTGACAGATTCCACTTTCCATTTTAAAGAGACACCTAAAGTTATGCGGCATATTTGAAGTAGGCATTTCCATGTACAAATATGAACTAACCTAATCACCAATCCTTCTATCAACAAGTTTTAAAACTCACTTTTGGGCTGCAGCTTTACTATTCAGCAACTACTCAGAGTGTTTGCCTACCAACTACAAAGCAGCAAATTTTTCAATGTGTCTGTTAAAAGACTCCAATATTCCATAAAGCATGCATGCATGCATCTGTAACTTCTAAAAGTGCCATCATATACCAAAGAAACATGCAGATAGATGCGTAGTGGGCAGTGCTTGAGAAAATAGATGACTGGATGGGTAGCGTCTGAGTGAATAGTTCAATGCAGGAGTACTGCCTGGGTGATTACATGAGAGCAGCAGTACTAAATGGGTGATTAGATCAGTGCAGGGGAAATACCTTAGACAAACCATGAGTGCAAGGCTAACACATGATTGAAGACATGAGTGTATGAGTATTGCTTGAAAGAATAAAAAACTGCATAGGTACTGCCTGAGTAGTTCTATGACAGCAGTGATAGCAACTAGATGAGTGTATGACTGTATAGGAAGCACCTGAGAGAAAATAAGAGTGTAAGGATAATGCTTAGGACATTCTATCAATACATCAGTAGTACCACATAGAGTTGATGTGAGCATCAGTACTGCCTGACTGAATCTTTGAGGGGCATAGTCGTGCCTGCATGATTTCACAAATCTATGGTCAATATCTGAGGGATTACATACCGTGTATGTATCTGTGACTTTTCCTACTGCCATCATATGTAAAAGGAACATACAGATACATGTGTACCAGAGTGTTACACCTCTACCATCTCTTTAACATAACACATGAGGGAATAGATGAGCACGCAGACACATACCTCAGTCATAAGACTAAAAACTCCCTTAAACTGGACAGACTACACTTATCATTTTAAATAGGGGTGGGCGGAAGTCGCGGAAGGGAGTATCGCGGAGAGGCACGGAGATTGAACCAAAATCCGTGCCTCTTGGCGATATTTCCGTTAAGCGAACCCGCCCACCCACCGCCCGCTTCCCGCCCGCCTCCCGCCCGCCTTATTAAATTATATTTAAAGGCTAAAATACAACTTAAATAAAACGTACCTTATTGCGCCACAAACTTCCCCATTATGGCTTCATCTTGGAAACTGCGCATGCGCGGGAGCCTGCGCATGCTCATTTCTCGCCAGGACTTTGCATGCGCAGGCTCCAGCGCATGCACAGTTACAAGATGAAGGCGCGATGGGGAAGTTTGCGGTACAATAAGGTAAGTTTTATTTAAGTTGTATTTTAGCCTTTAAATATAATTTAATAAGGTGGGCGGGAGGCGGGTGGGAAGCGGGAGGCGGGCGGGTGGCCAACTTCCGTTCTGCCCGCGAATGGGCAGAAATTTGCCCCGTTTTTCCACCTTCTTTGCTGAAGGTGCAAATTTCTGCACATTCCTCGGGCGGAACGGAAATGTCCGCCCACCCCTAATTTTAAACAGACACTTAAAATGATGCAGCATACTTGAAGGGTGCATCTCCATAGACCAATACAAGGTAACCTAATCACCTGCTGCTGTTATTCATCCTGTGTTCAGACTGCTCTTGAATGGGAGCAATTTGATGCTGAGTGATCAAGGTTGCTGCAGAGTGGAACCGGGCATCACTTATCTATTACAATATGGAGGGCCGGAGGGAAAATATTTAAAGACCAAACCAGATTTCAATCCCCCTAATCCTTAGTATGTAAAAAACAAACAAAATCAGTGGTCTACTAGTCTACGTGCTTCAGAAATTAAGTCTTAGAACGTATACTACTATTTACGCTATCTTCTATGAATGAAGAAAAGGTAAAAAAGAAACACAGTGATGCAGAAAATTGAGATCAAGTAAAAAGGCATGCAAAAGCCACCTCAGGATATTTGGTATCCCATCATTACATAATACGTGTGCCCAGTGTAATCATCTGGGTTTACAAAACAACTGCCTCTAATTCTCGCTTCATCATTAGGGAAAACATAGAGGTTGAGTTGTATCCTCTTGTGGATTCTCACCTGGGAAGACAAGTGCAAGAAAAGGGAATTTATTTGTTTACCAAAGTAGTTATATGAAAAGAACAGTGCAGAAAGTGAACGATGTGAAATAAAATAGGATAACCCTCAGAGATACACAATGCAAATACTCCTTTGATGTATGCTCTGGTACATTTTCCAATTAAAACCAAAGTGCAAATGAAAAAAGACAGTTAGAGGGAAATCACTGTCTACGTGGTCAACATATTTCAGCCATCAGGATAAATCTCCCTGGCTTTCATCAGGACCTATACAAATACTATGTCATTGCAACATTGAACAATGATTCATACATACAGTGTATATCCTGTTGTTACAACTTTCGAATCCTTGGAACAAGCATGGTGCTTGATGATATCTATAAGGAAAATAAAAAATAATATAAACAGTATCTGCATCAATGAGTTTATGCTAACATAAAACATATTTTAGACATAGAGTGAGGAATAAACTGAGTGCTTACCACTACTTGTCCAGGACCGGACCTCACCTCACTCAGAACTAGCTCGAGTTCTATCGGATGAGGCCCCGCTCTATGAAGTAATCAAAATCCACAGTGGAGAGAGTCTTACATAAATTATTTACACAGACCGTCGTGGCTGTAAACAATCAGCCACCAACAGCATTTTTAAAATTATCCAGCTTGATACTCAAATCTTAACCCATACCTAAAACGGAACAGTGATAAGTCGACTATTGACAGTGTCTACATACAGATGTACCTGCATTATTTCAAAACATAAGCTTATTTTAAACTCAAAGAAAGAGTGAAACTCTAATGTCAAACCATTTTAATATTGGTCATGGTCGTCATGTAAGTTGGCTAGAGCATATCAGTACAAGTAGTGGGGGCTAAATAGACAAAATTACACCTTTACGTCATCTGCCCTTTGAAAGCTACATCTTTGTAAATTCTCTCGAAAAAGGTTGCGTGCGTATTCACGCCATACCTGTGGAGCTAACTACGTTCGCATTAGTACAGCAGAAGAAGCCTAGGGCATAAGTAGTAACTTCAGAAATACATAGTTCAGTTAAAATCAAACACGAGCTAACTACAGATACACGAGCATCTTACTTTCTTTAAGCTGTTGCACACCTTACTCTTACTTCTCCATCGGTACCTTGTGATGAAGACTCTTGCTGGAGTGGGGGTAACTGACGGAGGAGCTGGTGTGTTTTTATGGTGAAAAAAATCAAGTGTTCCACATTATCGCGCAACCTGCGCGTTGTGATGACGTTACTTGAAAAGAACTACAGTATTACCGCAATCCTGATGGGATATGTAGTTCAAAAACGCCCTGCTCATAATTAACATGGTAAAAAACGGAGAATTACTCTGTTTATCCAAGATCACAAATTGATAAATTGTGTTTGTAAATGGAAATAAATCAAGTGTCCAACAGTATCGTGCAACCTACCCGTTGTAATAACTTCATGTGAAAAGAATCACACTTTTACTGCAAGCCTGCTGAGACATGTAGTTAGAAAGGCCCTGATTAGATTTCGGTTCTAAAACTAGTATTTGGAGACCCGATATTGCACATCAGGATTGGTGTCGTTACAACGCAGGCTATTACAACGCCTGCTGTTACAACGCGGTTTTTACATCGCATACCACTACAACGCATAGTGCTTTTAAGCGCTGGATAGTGATTTATTTAATTTACTATTCCAACTCCAGTCCCCGTGGATAGTAGGGAAGGTGTTGGATAGTAAATTAAATATATTCCCTATCCTAGAGCGCCCCCCAGCGCAATGCGTTGTAATGGTTTGCGTTGTAATGGTTGCGTTGTAATGGTAGTGCGTTGTAATAAATGCGTTGTAAGTGACGTTTCCCTGCACATCAATGTGCGTTACAATAACATGTAAGAAGAAAGACTATCAATCTGTAGCGGGCCAGCCGGAGACTATAATCCTTCTGTAATAGTCATACATCCCCATAAAATATGGCGGTCTCTTCAGGTGGGCAACTCATCTCTCGTAGAGGTGTACATTATCGTTTTCATTACTACTCTATAACAAAATGCATGTGTTGGTATATATAAATATTAAAAAAAAAAATCATGTCAATATCTCAGGGTATTTTAGAGAGCTTTATGCACCATTGTTCAAGAGGTAAGGGTGTCAGTATTTCATATAGTGATTCCTTAGGGTCATTTGCACCTAAATAAACATGGACCTATTCTTGTTCCCATAAAGATTTTAAATGCAGATTGCTTTTCATGTGAACTGATGTTTTGATATGTTCCACGACTTGAAGGATCCATAACAAATGATGTTGGTTTATAGTGTTAACATGATGATTAAATTAATTAACAGCTCAAACTTCAGTTTATAATCCGTTCTTTGCCAAATTGCATATCTGTGTATGGCCTCAACTGATCATTGGACAGGTTTCTGTACTTGGCACTATCAAGGTTGAAGTACATAGGATGTGACTACCATAGCAATGAGTAAAACAACGTTATTTACTACAAAGTGACACCCATGGAATGGCATCATTTAGACCCATAGTATCACTGGATAGTCTGAAGACCCATCTTTGTTCACGTTGGAATAAATAGGAAGAGATATCGCTAACATGTGGTGGAATGAATGGTTTTTCCGGAACTGTCCACATGAAATGTTCTGTTCTGTGTTCTTTCTCAACTAAGTGTTTTGTTAGTTTCGTCATAGTTTTCTTGCACCGAAAGGTACTTTCATGTTCCATCATACGGAGTTTAACCTTCTGTGTGGTCATTCCCACATATTTGTATTCACAGGGACATGTAATCAAGTAAATGAGGTTATCGCTGTTACCGTTCATGAAACATTTCTGTATCCATGGTTTACATCTGCCAACATCATTAGTTTTTGATTGTTTAGTCTGGGCGCATACACCACAGGAACCACAGGGGAAATGGCCCTGAACTCTCGGTAGACCCCACAGTGGGGTTTCCTTCTCCTGCTTGGCGCTCCGTCGTCGCATGTGGATAATGGAC
Source organism: Lissotriton vulgaris (assembly GCF_964263255.1). Lineage (NCBI taxonomy): Eukaryota > Metazoa > Chordata > Amphibia > Caudata > Salamandridae > Lissotriton > Lissotriton vulgaris. Next base: position 32,855 of record NW_028241737.1, read on the forward strand.
AAGCTTATCTCGTAAGTTGTAGCTTCTTTTAAGTGCAAAAAGCGGGAGAGGTATCTTATCAGTATAACTGTTTAAGATGCGCCAGTGTTTTCTGACACTCTTCTGTATTTCTATTTGCTATATGTGAGTTCATTAGTGGGAGCGCTATATGTGTGTACAAACGTTAGCTGGCCCAATGGAGGCTTTATTGTAGAATTTTCAATCAACGCTTCTCGGTTATTGTTTGTAGCCCGTTTCTTTGCCCGCGTGATGAGTTTTTTATGGATTTTCGGACGACAATAAACATAGGGCATGACTGGATGGTTCATTTGTAGAAATTGTGCTTCTTGTGTCGTGATCCAACCAGAAGAGAGTCCTTCTTCAACAAGTGCTGTTATTGTACCTATGAGTCGCTCTTTGAGATCTTCTTTTAGAGTATGATAAGAGTTCCTTTTTGCAAGTTGGCGTAAGAATTTGTCTCTATATGTGTTGGTATCTTGAATAACAACTGCACTGCCCTTGTCCTCATGCTTAATTGTTATTGACTGATCCTTTGATAGAGTACGTAATGCTTTTTGCTCGTTTTTAGGTAAGGCATAAAATGGGGCCTTCTTATTGTTGTTATTTTTGCAAAGGGCAGCAATTTCTTCATGTACTGCCTTTTCGAATGCAAGCACCTTTGGAGGCACACTTTCAGTTGGGGGATTGAATGTTTAAAAATTTTTAAGGCCTGTATTCTTAACTTGTATTTGATCAGGTGCCAGTTCTTTGTCCCTGAAACAATAATGTAAAACGGTCTTATGAAAAATTGAGCCATATCACAATGAACCTGAAAGCAGTCTCCTGAGTTGGTCTCGACGAAACCTAAACCTAGTTTGAGAACCTCAGTTTCATCTTCTGTCAGTAGTCTTTGGCTAAGGTTGACTACTAGGCTTATTCTGCACTGGTTCCTGCTTGACCGCTCATCTTGGTTCGACTCCTGGTCCCCATTTGTGGAGCTGTTGATTGGTTCCAGTGTACTTGTGCATTTCGCCGCTTGCCTCTTGGTCTGCCTGGGCCATAGCCTAAAAAAGACTGGTCCTGATAGTGTTGTGGGTGAGGTTGGAATTGTGGCATTGGTGCCTGGAACTGTGGGGGTGGGAAACCCCAGGGTGGGGTGGCCACCACTGTTGGAACTGCCCTGAGGGTGGTCCACCTCGCCAATTCTCCCTTTGGCACCTACCTCTAGCTCGCTCTCTAAACTGCTGTCTATCTTCAAGATTGGCTTCACCTGCACTTGAGTTTTCTCCAGAACTTGATCCAGAGTAGGAGAAGCCATATCTCTTTCCTTTCTTGTTATATTCAGGAGGGGAGCAGTTATCACTCATGAATGGATATATCACATCCCATTTGAAGGGTTCCAAATCTTTTTTTAATTTTTAAATTTTTGTCATCAGTATATTATCTTTGAAATCTTTATTAGTTTTGTTTGACTCATCTTGGTTTTTCTTAAAAACTGTACTCGAAATTGTAGCTATAATTTGAGTATTGTGTCTGCTATGTGTTTCGCTGTACTAATTATAAGAATTAACCAATCACACGTACACCTCAACGCGATCAGAGCCCAGTCCCTCAAAAAGGTTGTCCTGCAGGAATAGACGTGGCGTGTTTCTGACAATCAGGCCAGATGGCGCACAGGAACCTCTTAAATATTCTGCAATTAATGCCCCGTGTATAAGAGTTTGTGTGTGGGATTTTTTAAGGAATAGAGCCCAATTCCATTTGTCCTCTGTAGAGGGTATAGGGTTCTTAAAACTGTCTATAATACTCAGTGTAGTATCCAAGATCGATTGATAAGTTGCATCGTATTAAGCCAAACCACTCATTTCCGCCATGGCAGAAAAAAAAGATAAGAGAAAAAAAGGGACTAATGAAAAAAGCTGCTGGATTTCCAAAGTTATGGCCACAAATTCGCCTAAGGGCAATGGTGATAAAGTGATGCCAATAATTCTATGTAATTGGTAACGCGGCGGTTCCACAATAATGTTGAACACCTGATTTATTTCTATTTACGAATACAATTTATCAATTAGTGATCTTGGATAAACTGAGTAATTCTCTGGTTTTTACTATGTAAATTATGAGCAGGGCATTTTGAACTTCATATCCCAGCAGGCTTGCGGTAATCCTGTAATTCTTTCAAGTAACGTCATCACAACGCGCAGGTCGCGCAATAATGTGGAACACCGGATTAACCGGAGATGTTGACATTAATTATTTTTTAATAATTATATATACCAACACATGCATTTTGTTATAGAGTAGTAATGAAAACAATAATGTACACCTCTACAAGAGATGAGTTGCCCACCTGAAGAGACCACCATATTTTATGGGGACGTATGACTATTACAGAAGGATTTTAGTCGCCGGCGGGCCCGCTGCAGATTGATAGTCTTTCTTCTTACATGTTATTGTAAGGCACATTGATGCGCAATATCGGGTCTCCAAATACTAGTTTTGGAACTGAAATCTATCTATGAGTACAATATAGCACTTTGTGATTTTGGGTAACTCGAGCAACTGTCTGGTTTTGGCCGTATAAATTATAATCAGGGCCTTTCAAACTACATGTCCCAGCAGGCTTGCGGTAAAACAGTAGTTCTTTTCACGTGAAGTTATCACAACGCGTAGGTTGCACGATAATGTTGAACACTTGATTTATTTCCATTTATGAATACAATTTATCAATTTGTGATCTTGGATAAACCGAGTAATTTTCCGGTTTTTACCATGTTAATTATGAGCAGGGTGTTTTTGAACTACATATCCCAGCAGGATTGCGGTAATAATGTAGTTCTTTTCATGTAACGTCATCACAACGCGCAGGTTGCGCAATAATGTGGAACACTAGATTTTCTCACAATAAAAACACGCCAGCTCCTCCGTCAGTTACCTCCACTCCTGCAAGAGTATTCATCACGAGGTACCGACGGAGAGGTAAGAGTAAGGCGTGCAACTACTTAAAGAAAATAAGATGCTTGTGTATCTGTATTTAGCTTGTGTTTGATTTTAATCGGAACGATGTATTTCTAAAGTTACTACTTATGCCCTAGGCTTCTTCTGCTGTACTAATGCGACCGTAGTTAGCTCCATAGGTGTGGCGTAAATATGCACGCAACCTTTTTCGGGAGAATTTACAAAGATGTAGCTTTCATAGAGCAAATGACGTAAAGCTGTAATTTTGTCTGTTTAGCCCCCACTACTTGTACTGAGATGCTCTCGCCAACTTACATGAACACCATGACCAATTTTAAAATGGTTTGACATTAGAGTTTCACTCGTTCTTTGAGTTTAACATAAGCTTATGTTTTGAAAAAATGCAGGTACATCTGTATGTAGACACCGTCAATAGTCGACTTATCACTGTTCAGTTTTAGGTATGGGTTAAGATTTGAGTATCAAGCTGGATAATTTTAAAAATGCTGTTGGTGGCTGAGTTTTTACAGCCACGACAGTCTGCGTAAATAATTTATGTAAGTCTCTCCACTGTGGATTTTAATTCCTTTATAGAGCGGGCCTCATCCAATAGAACTCGAGCTGGTTCCGAGTGAGGTGAGGTCCGGTCCTGGACAAGTTGTGGTAAGCACTCAGTTCATTCCTCACTCACTCTATGTCTAAAATATCTGGTATGTTAGCATAAACTCATTGATGCAGATACTGTTTATATTATTTTTTGATTTTCCTTATAGATATCTTCAGTCACCATGCTTGTTCCAAGGATTCGAAAGTTGAAACAACAGGATATACCCTGTATGGATGAATCCTCTTTCAATGTTGCAGTGACATAGTATTTGTACAGGTCCTGACAAAAGCCAGGGAGATTTATCCTGATGGCTGAAACATGTTGACCACGAAGACAGTGATTAACCTCTAACTGTCTTTTTTCACTTGCACTTTGGTTTTAATTGGAAAACGTAACAGAGCATACATCAAAGGAGTATTTGCATTGTATATCTCTGAGGTTTATCCTATTTATTTCACATTCTTCACTTTCTGCACTGCTTTTTTCATATAACTACTTTGGTAAACAAATAAATCCCCTTTTCTTGCACTTGTATTCTCTTGTGAGAATCCACAAGAGGATACAACTTAACCTCTATGTTTTTTCCTAATGATCATGGGAGAACTAGAGGCAGTTGTTTGGTAAACCTAGATGATGACATTGGGCACACGTATTGTATTTGATGGGATATCAAATATCCTGAGGTGGCTTTTGCTTGCCTTTTTACTTGATCTCAGTTTTCTGCATCACTCTGTTTCTTTCTTACCGTTTCTTCATTCATAGAAGATACAGTAAATAGTAGTATATGTTCTAAGCCTTAATTTCTGAAGCATGTAGACTAGTAGACTACCGATTTTGTTTGTTTTTGACATCCCTTATCTATTGACAGTTAATTCCATAGGCACTTGTACGTAAGTTCTGTTTCCAACTGCCCACACAGTTAGGGAGGCAGCGCTATGGCCTTCAATAAATGTTTCCAACATAATATTTGATTCCAAAAGAAAACTGAAAGCCATGCTCTTGCAAAAAGATGTAGAGTTAACTTCAGCCAAAGAGATGTTTGATCCCAGGTTCACAGGTCCTCTTGTTAGATACAGACACTACTCGACACTAACTTCCCACTGCATTTTGGGGAGCAGGTCCATCGTATCTTTAACATGTCTCATACGAAAGGAATAGGGCACATTTTGAAATGTATCGGCTCTGGTTTGGGTAGCACCTTTCAGACGATTTTCAGAGTTATACCATTTTTCATATACTCTGTGTTGGGAAGTGTTTTGGAGGGCTTCCTCTTGCCCTGCTGCTTGTGGAGGAATCCTGATTTTAAATTATCTGCTCTGCAATGGACGTCCCAGTTCAACTCGGAATGGAGACAACACTGATATTGCTGCATTGCCATGAGCGCATGATACACTGCTTCAGCACACCTCGGCTTCAAGAACTAAATGATCATTAGTTCCTATCGGTCAGACTGGTCTGGCTTGACTGCTTACAACTTGTCTTCCGCTGTCTGTGTTACAGCCACAAATGCATCCTGGATATATGTCTTGGATCAGAATTGGTTGCACCACCGGACATTGAAGTACTTATGGACCCCTTAAAGGCTCATACATATTGCTGTCCCCTGTGCATTCTATTGATGATGAATGCATTCTTAGAGCCACCCTGGGATGCTTCAACTTCTAGTGATGTGAGCAATGGCTCTGCAGAAAACGTTTAATATACAACACCTCCCTCAGCGGCTGCTGTGGAAACTGGATGGAAGCACCGTTGCTCCAAAATCATGCTATGAGGTGTGCCTCTGGGAACACCTGCGTATGTGGGCAACAGCACTGTTGCATCTACCACTCGATCACTTAAACAATTGGCCTTTTCAGTGTTGGATCAATTTGTTTTTTTTTTACAAAATGAACATAAACAGCTTTTTGCCTTTTCCACGGCTTTCTGAGTGCTTGGGATCCCAAATGATAAATTACTTAAAGACTTTGAGATTAATATTTTAAAGGGAAGCCCGCTTTTAGATGCTTTTATGAGTAGTTTTTAAAGTTTTTAAAATTGTCTGCTGGCTTTTAGCATAGCTTGTAAGATTTTGATCCCTGAGGAGTCAGTATTATATTCCTGAGTTAGGCCTATTTAGCAAAGCAGCTTATTTCTTATATTGTCCTCACAAATACCAGGCCCGATTCACATAGGTAAACTGAGACAAAAGTCTAACTTTACGACTTTCGGTATTCACAAAAACCATTTACGAGTAGTAAAGTTAGACCTTTGTCTCATTTTAATTTAAGTTTTGGTCCTAAGTTTAACTGAGATTAGACTTTTGGTCCCAGTTAAAGGCAAAACCAGAACTTTAGTTAAACTGAGACATAGGTCTACCTTTACTACTCGTAAATTTCTTTTGTGAATACCAAAAGTCATAAATTTAGACTTTCATCTCAGTTTACCTTTGTGAATCGAGCCGAACATTTTCAGCTGTGACCTTTTCTACACATTTGCGCACATGACAATGTTGGATCCGTTTCCCTGAGACTAAACTAGTTTACACATCTAGCTTTGCACAACATTATCCCACGCCTTGAACATCATGTACAAGGTCTTGTGTTGCACTATGTACAAATGTAAAAATTTAATTACCATTTCATCCACGGGGTGGCAGGGCTATCTACATGTCCATAACATCACTAATCTATACGCACATCACAAGCCTGCTTCCTATTATAAAAGATGAGCATCCCAATAGATTAGCAGAGGAGGCACTCCACTGATACAGAGGTCCTTGAATGCTAAGATATTACCACGTATTTGTCTTTTAAAGTTCAAAGCATTCCTCAGGATCAAAGTAGTGAGTTACTCTGCTATATGTAATGTGTGTAACAAGACAATAAAAATGTATTTTTAGGCCATACAGTCAGCTAAAGATGCTGTTCTTGTGGCATCATCATCTTAAATGGTCCAGATGGCACTGTAAGAGACTTAACAAAGAATTAAACATAGCTCCTCATATTCAGTGTACAACACCAGTGTCCACCACCAACACTGCAAACCGTGTGTTGAGTGTGTTTGTGCTCCCATTGAGCATATATTTGCCCTGCAAATATTGATTGCCCCATTGAGTCGCCTATACCTGGCGGAGATGAGGAGTGCTGTATTTTTCCATTTCTCTATTTCTCCATCTTTCCGCGCGAAGTGACTGCTGTTAGTACATTTTGTTTAATCTGTTCCATGTTGCCTTTGTAGAGAAGTTTATTTTCTGTAACATAAGAGTATAGTCAGACTGGGACAATGACATGGTCCATATGGCTATAACTCTTGCCTTTTTCTTTTTCTTTCTTTTTTCACATGCTCATACTTACCGCAGAGAAAAACCATTAGATTCTTGATGTGGGTGGTGAAATGTCATCCTTGGTATGGTGTGTCTTCATTTAAATTTACATTTTATTTCTTTTGTGTATACTTACTCAGAGTTCGACATGCTGGGAGAGTCTGATGACGGTTGAGTTGATCCTTGTCTTCATATTAATGGTAAGGTAGTGTTATATGCTCACTGGGAGCACAAACACACTCAACACACAGTATGCCCAGTTGGTGGTGGACACTGGTGTTGTACACTAAATATGAGGAACTATGTTTAATTATTTAACTTTTTTTGTTATGTTTCTTACAGTGCCATCTGGGCCGTTTAAGATGACGGTGCCACATGAACAGCTCCTTAGCTGACTCTTTGGTCTTAAAATACATTTGTATTGTCTTGTTACACACATTACATACAGCAGAGTGACTTACACCTTTGGTCCTGAGTAATGCATTGAACTTTACAGTCATATACGGCAGAACCATGTTGACCACAAGATAGGGCAATATATATATATATCCCAATTTCACTACACTTTTATTCCTATCCTCTGGGGGCACCTGAATTAAGAATTTCACCACCCAGGAGATAGTTTTATTCTCTTTTGCACTCTGCCCCCATAGGAAGTAGTTCTTTAGGTACTGTAGAACACTATTACTCCTTTCCTACAGGAGAGTCGGAGCCCACACTGGGTACCTTGCGGTCTCAGTGTGACTAGGGGACCCTATGATGAAGAATGTCAACCTAGGGTGAGTTAGGATTCTCTTCCAAACATAAACAGTGCTTCTCATTTTCCTCTGTATCTCTTTACCTCCATACATATGTGAGTAGATACTTTAGTTCGGAGCAGTACGGTAGATGTCAGGTGAATAACGCTCCCTTCAGACCCCCCCTTCTGTGTGAGACTAATGTTTGCATGAACACATTCATGTATAAATGTATGGACTGACCGCAAACCAGGAGGGTAAGTTTCCAGCAGGTTTGTTTTGTATTTTATATTTTTTTGTGGCATTCATTTTTAGATGACAAAGTAGCACTGCGATTTAAGGGGTTCTAAGCACTTACATCGAATATACAAATTTAATGCTGTTCTTTCTGGTTTTTGGTTGGAAATCTTTTAATTGCTGCAGTTGATGTTGAACACTTTTCTGCTAATTTTGCTAAATTTGGTGTAAAAAATAAAAATATGGGTAATGTAAAGACTAAACGTACAATTCAGTAATAACACAATAACAGGTTGCCACCAACTGGGCCCCATCAAATTCCATTGTTTGTAGTCTGGGTTCAACGGGATTCTATGCACACAATGCTGTTGAATAAATGAATGAATGTATTCATGATCAGTTACTTAAATCATCACATAAAAATGACGAACACAACAATTCCTAAGTACAAATTTAAAAATGTTAAAACCTTGTGAAAAAAAAGACTATCAGCAGTGCTTCTTAAAGAGAAATGGCATTGTAAACGTCTTTAAAATTCTTAAGAGGAATAGCATCATGACCAAGCAGCATGCATGTTAACTCTTCATGACTTACAACAAGATTATTGTATGATAACATATATTTAGACAAAAGAACAAAGAGTTAAAGCAGAAGACAAGAGAGGGCAGAGTGCTCGTAACGCAACGTGAGTAGCCGATGGGGGCTAAACTGTCATTGCATATGTCCTTAAGACAGGCAGGGTGCATTTGTTTTTAAGAAAAGTGCTAGTGCAGAAAAAAATGAGGGGGTTTGAAAAACCAAGTTGGGGCTCTGGGCCCCAGAAAAGGAAGAGAAAAAGTGCATGTGACACATTGGAACTGAACCAATATCCCCCAGTTGTAAGATTTAAGAGTGCTGATTGAATAACATCTGTGAATTTCCCGAACCTTGCTATGGTCATTGGAGTGTTATTCGAGAAAAACAGGTCAGAGGCTTCTCTCCAGGTTCTTATTCCATAGGCCTGGATTGAGGGGACTAACATATGATTGCAGTCACTGGCAAGGTTGGTACAACAGCACAATAGATGAATTCGGGATTCTCTGCAATAGTCTGCAGGATATTGCCTCATCCTGCCTCGCCCAGAAGGGCTTCAAATCCATGACTGGTAGAGCAAGAGGGCTCATGTATATGATTTTCCTGTATGTGTGGGCTGTGAGGGCATTGAAGAAATAGGGCGGAGCTTTCCCCGGTGTGTAGGAGGCCTCAAGTGCCATGGAGATGGGGCTGCAATGGAGACTTTCAGTGTCCCGTTCAAATTAGATTTTCTTGACCTGCACTTTCACTGCCCTTTTCCAGGCTAAGAATAGTATGCCCAGGCAGTGTAGATTGGCTGCCTTGATTTCAAATTACTAATTGCCTCTGCTCAGTATGCTTGTCATGGGGAGTCACTTGCCTTGAAGATTGTCTCTTGTCTCATTAGGAGACTTTGAGATGGTCCCTAAAACTCAGCTGCCTGATAACATTAAAAAATACAGGCAGTTGGTGACTATCAATGACCATAGAGTGGAGGCTCTCAGAGACACAGGAGCAAGTGTGACAGCTGTGAAGTGTCACTTGATCTCTGAAGAGAAGGTAGTCCTGCATGCATTCGTCCCAGTTGTTGCCGCTGCCAACACAGAGAGCCATTGCAAGGTGGCTCAAGTTCCCTTTGAGTGGGGGGTCTCTGGTACTCTTCAAGTATCTGTGAGGCCATCCATGCCTGTTCATTTTCAGTTAGGCAATGATTTAGAAAACTCCCCTTGGGTTAGGGTGGAGTGGAAGGCACATTTAGGGATGTTGGGTCTGCCTGAGTGGGCATGTGTGACCACTCGGTCTATGGCAGTTAAGGGTGTTCAAGAGACCCTGGAGCCTGAAATTATGGCCCAGGGACCTACCTTAAAGAGAAAAGGTAGGGGGTGTGAGAAACCAGCCCTCATTGTTCCCACGGTCCAGGAGGAGGCAGACCTTCAGGGGATGCCCTGGAACCCACTGGTGAACAAGTTTCTGGACTGGGGAACCTACCTGAGCTGACCCCTTGGCAGCAAGAAGGGGATCCCTCCAGGGAATAATTTTATGAAGAGCAGCAGAAGTGCCCTTCTCTTGTGGGTTTGAGGCAACAGGCCCCAAACCAGGCAGCAGATCATCAGTCTGGATCACATTGGATCTACTGGGAGAATGGGCTCCTGTATAGCGAGCCTAAGGTTGCTGAGCCTTGGTCAGCCCATGTGCTGGTGGTACCCCTACTGGGTTTGGCTCTTGATGTTCCTTTAGCTGGTCATCTAGGGCAGAACAAGACCTTTGAAAGGCTTGTCTCCCACTTTTATTGGCCCCAGATGGGGAAGAGTTCAGATACTCATTGTAGGGCCTGTCAAACTTGCCAGGCAAGTGAGAAGAGTGGGAGGAGGCACAAGGCCCCCTCCAACCTTTCCCAGTAGTCAGTACCACCATTGAACGGGTGGGCATTGACATACCCCAGCAGAAGAGTGGGGGGGACAAGGGTAAACAGAGGGAGTTCCAAAAAGGTCCTCAAAGTAATTACCAAGGGAACCAAGATAAGGGTTCCAATCCTCCCCCTGAGAAGACGTCAGGACCCCTGACAGTAAACCTGCTCATAGGGGGCCTGTTACCTGCTTTCAGTGTAAGCAGGTGGGACACCGTTGGTATGATCCCCAGTGTCCTCAGAAAGGACCTTATGTTCCACCCCGTGCACCACCCCGTCAGATGGCCAGTGTAGCCCTGAGTGTGGAGGAGATGGGTGACCAAGGTGGGTGGGGTCCCGCAGAAATGTCCCTTGTCTCGTTAGGAGACTTTGAGATGGTCCCTAAAACTCAGCTGCCTGATAACACTAACCAATACAGGCAGTTGGTGACCATCAATGGCCATAGTGTGGAGGCTCTCAGAAACACAGGAACAAGTGTGACAGCTGTCAAATGTCACTTGGTCTCTGAAGAGAAGGTAGTCCTGCATGCATTCTTCCCAGTTGTTGCCGCTGACAACACAGAGAGCCATTGCAAGGGGGCTCAAGTTCCCTTTGAGTGGGGGGGGTGGTCTCTGGTACTCTTCAAGTAGCTGTAAGGCCATCCATGCCACCAGAAGTGCCCTTCTCTTGTGGGTGTGAGGCAACAGGCCACAAACCAGGCAGCAGGTGATCAGTCTGGATCACATTGGATCTACTGGGAGAATGGGCTCCTATATATAGCGAGCCTAAGGTTGCTGAGCCTGGGTCAGCCCATGTGCTGGTGGTACCCCAGCGCTTTGAAGCCTTCCTACTGGGTTTGGCTCATGATTTTCCTTTAGCTGGTCATCTGGGACCGAACAAGACCTTTGAAAGGCTTGTCTCCCACTTTTATTGACCCAGACGCGGAAGAGTTCAGATACTTATTGTAGGACCTGTCAAACTTGCCAGGCAAGTGGAAAGAGTGGGAGGAGGCACAAGGCCTCTCTCCAACCTTTCCCTGTAGTCAGGGTGGGCATTGACATTGTGGGGCCACTGGACCTCAAGACAGCCATGGGCAACAGGTTTATCCTGGTCTTGGTGGACCATGCTACCCGGTTCCCGGAAGCCATTCCACTCAGGACAGTGACGGCCCTCATGGTGGGACTTGCACTGATGGGGATCTTCTCAAGTGTGGGGTTCCACAGAGATGTTGTGTCTGACCGAGGTCCAAACTTCATTTCCAATTATATGAAGTCTCTGTGGAAGGAGTGTGGTGTTACCTACAAGTTCACCACTCCTTACCACCCACAAGGAAATGGGCTGGTTGAAAGATTAAACCGGACCCTCAAAGGCATGATCATGGGTCTTGAGGAACCAATGATGCGTAAGTGGGACGTCCTCCTGCCATGCCTTCTGTTTGCCTACTGTGAGGTGTCACAAAAGTCTCTAGGGTTTAGCCCCTTTGAGCTTTTGTATGGTCACCCGGTAGGAGGACCTTTGAGTTTGGTCAAGGAAGGCTGGGAGCAATCTCCCAGGAAACCTCCCCAGGATATGTATAGTTACTTGCTGGCCTTCAGGATCCAGACTCGGCATTTCATAGACCTTGCTCATTGCTCAGGCAAATCTGGTAGCCAACCAGGAAGAGATGAAGCGGTGGTACAATCAGAATGCCACTCTGATTGAGCTTCAGCCTGGACAGAAAGTTTGGGTCATGGCCCCTGTGGAGCCTTGTGCATTCTAGGTCAGGTGGACAGGTCCATATGAGGTGGTGGAGCGCAAAGTGATGTCACTTATTTGGTGAACTTGCGGACTCCCAGGAACCCCTTGTGGGTCCTGCATGTTAACCGCCTGAAGCCCCACTTAGAAAGGTCCGAAGTGGGCATGCTCCTAGCGACGGATGAAGGAATGGAGGAGGAGACCGAGCATCTTCCTGACCTCCTGTCTGCAACAGAGCAAGATGAGTCAGTGGATGGTATCAGCCTCTCTGCCACACTGACCCCTGATCAGCAGCAAGACTGTTGGGGCAATTCTCTTATCTATTTTCCTTGGTTCCTGGTGTCCAGAGTGGTGCGTCCATGATATGGACACTGGAGACAGTCCTCCTGTGAAGCACAAGGCTTACAGAGTGACTGACAAGGTTAGTGCTTACATTAAGGAAGAAATCTCCAAGATGTTTGCTTTAGGGGTCATTGAGTCCTCAACCAATCCTTGGGCCAGCCCAGTGATCTTGGTCCTAAAGGCTGCCTCGCCGGGTGACACACCCAAACTCCGGTTCTGTGTGGACTACAGAGGGCTCAATTCAGTCACCAGGACTGATGCACACCTCATCCCCAGAGCTGATGAGCTCATAGATCGGTTAGGGGCTGCACTGTACCTTAGTACGTTTGATTTGACGTCTGGGTACTGGCAGATCGCCTTGACTGGTGGGGCTAAGGAGAGGTCAACATTCTCCACACCAGATGGGCACTACCAATTCCGGATTATGCCCTTTGGGTTGAAGAATGCCCCTGCAACCTTTCAGAGGTTGGTCAACCAGGTGTTGGCTGGGCTGGAGGATTTCAGTGCGGCCTACCTGGATGACAATGCAGTGTTCAGCGCCAGTTGGGAAGAACACTTGCAGCACCTCTGGGAAGTGTTAATGGCACTGCGCAAGGCATGCCTCACGATGAAGGTGAGTAAGTGTCAGATCGGGCAAGGCTCCGTTGTGTACTTGGGTCACCAGGTAGGAAGCGGCCAGGTGGCACACCTACAACCCAATATTGATACCATCCTGGCAGGGGAACCCCCAAAGACTCAGACACAGGTGAGGGCCTTTTTAGGACTCACTGGGTACTATAGGAGGTCTGTAAAGGGGTATTGCAACATTGTTGCACCCCTGACTGAGCTGACTTCCAGGAAGCAGCCCAAGAGAGTGAACTCGACTGACACCTGTCAGAATGCTTTTGGCGCCCCGAAGACTGCCATGTGCACAGCACCTGTGCTCCAGGCGCCCAACTTCTCAAATGAACTCATTGTACAGACAGACGCTTCAGAGCATAGTGTAGGGGCTGTTCTATTCCAGATTAATAAAGAGGGCCTAGACCAACCTGTAGCCTTCATCAGTAGGAGGTTACTTCCACAGGAACAGAGATGGAGTGCAATTGAGCGTGAGGCATTTGCTGTGATCTGGGCGCAGAAGAAGTTGAGACCATACTTGTTTGGGACTCACTTCCTGGTTCAGACCAACCCCAGGACCCTCAGATGGCTGATGCAGATGAGGGGAGAGTACCCAAAGTTGTTGAGGTTGTCCATTTCCCTACAGGATATGGACTTTACGGTGGAACACCGCCCTGGTACAGAACACACCAACGCTGATGGTCTGTCCAGATTTTTTTGCCTTAGTGAAGAGAACTCCCAAGGTGAAGGGTAGTTCTCCCCACATTTCAACTGGAGGGGACACATGTTAGACCTGGCATCATTGGCCTGAGTTTCCCTTCCATTTCTAAAGGATTACCTCCTCTGTTTTGATAAGTTTTTGCTGGATTTATTCTTTCAGCACTGTGCCACTGCTAATCAGTGCCACAGTTCAAGTGCTCCCTAAGTTAAATTAATGTACTAATTGGTTATTCTATGATTGGGTTATTTGATTTATCTGTCAGCCCCTAGTACAGTGCACCATGTGTGCCCAGGGCTTGTAAATCAAATTCTGCTGGTGGGCTTGCAGCACTGGCTGTTCAACCCACAGAAGCAGCTTGTAAAGTGTGTCTCAGGTCTGCCATTGCAAGGCCTATGTGCAGTCTAGCAGTGCCATATCGACTTGGCCAAGAGCACCCACTTGCCAGTCCCTAAAACCTTCCCTTTGCTTCATATTAGACATCCTATGGTAGGCCCGAGTGCAGGGTGCCTTGTAAATATAAGGTAGGACATGCTCTGATGTGTGTAGCATGTTCTAATAGGGAATTACAGCCCTTTTAGTTTTTCACTATTGAAGGCTGCCTGTTCTCCATAGGCCAGAATGGGTAGTTAGATTATTACATTCTTATAATCCTAACTGAGTTAGGGAACATGGTAGAAATTCGAATTTGGTATGCCTGGACTCAGGATAATAAAATACATCTTTTAGTAAAGTTGGTTTTAAAATTCTGTGTTTGAAAATACCACTTTTAGAAAGTAGGTCTTTTCTTGCCTAACTATCCAGGCCTGCCTCTGCTGGGTTGTGTATTCCTTGTCTGGGTTTGTGAGTGACGGGGCTGGGGGATTCCAGGAGACAGGCTGGGGTAGCTCAGTGGTGAATAGAGAGATCTGCATCTAGATGGGAGGGAGGAGTTGCACCTGGGACCTGAATAGGGCTGGGCATTCCCTCTACAATGCTGGCTCCACCCCCTGTGGCTTCTCTGGTGTCTCTGCCATGCACTGTGAAAGGAGAGGAGGAATTATGTCAACAGAGTGCTCCAAAGCTGTTTCTTCCCTCCCCTATGCTGGCTCCATCTCCTGTGGAGCGGCTGATGTCTCTGCCCTGCACAGTGAAAGGAAGAAGAGAGTCATGTAAACAAACTGCTCAGGAACTGGTTTGGATTAGGCAGAGGCCTCTCTGCCTTTAGAGAACCCGGCTCCTCCCTCTCCCACGCGGCTGATGGCGGCGGCAGGTACCTGGCGTTTCTGCTGCCTCCTGCTTCGGTGCTAACTTCGATTTCCCCTGCACTCTCTTTGAATTTGTGTGCCGTTTCTACCGGCCGCCGTTTCTGCACTTCTGGGCTCGTTTTTGAGTGTAGTATGATGCCACAAGTCTATTGAGGGACCGGAGGGGATCTGAGAAGAGAGACAATGCAGAGCTGAGGCTGGGCAGAGTGGAGTGGAGCGTAGGGGGAGGCCAGCCCGTGCAGCGTTCCTGCGGATATGACCTTGCCGGGATTTTAAGCCTGGACCTCACTGGCTTTTCATTCTTGTTCAGTATCGGTGAGTTGTACAGCCTCTTCAACTGAGCTGTTTTCCTGTACCCAAAATATTTACTCAGACTTTCCTGGACTCCATTTCGTAAGCAGTGGCTGAGTCTATCAAAGGGGCAAACACTGTGGACATTGAGACGCCCTTGAAGCTGGCTAAATAGCTATTAAAGTTACTAAAGGAGTAAATAGCGATAGCGCTATCCGTGAGTAAGTGGGAAAATTGAAAAAAAAAAAGGAGAACATTTTGAGTGAGACACTCACCAAGACCGGAGGGGGGAGGCGAGGAAGCCCTCCATTGTAGCCGCCACCGCCAGGAGTCATTCACTGCCATGGATAGCGCCGCCGCCCCAGGACTACATCTCCTGGCTGCCTCAGCGGCGGCGCTGTTCTGTCACGTCACGAGAGCGCCAGGAGGCGCCTTTAAACTGCGCTCTGCCCCGCATCGCGGGACGCCGGGTGAAGTCCGGGCTAAGGGTGGGCCCTCTGCGGCCCTCAGAGGCCAGAGGCGGTCAGGTCGGGACACTCATCTTGGTCGGTCTCTCGGGACTATGGACACGAACTAAGGCACACCCAATTGGAGACTAACCATCTAGAGACTATTAACGATTTCCTGTTTAATGTTACACAGTAGCCTCTTAGTCTACCTAGACATCCATTGGTCCTGTACTAGGTGTGTGTAGCTGGGTCATAAGCTTGTTGCACCATGACCACTAAAGGGCCAGCCAAACAATCCGCCTCTCAAGGAGGCTCACTCAAGGGGACACTGGACTTATACATAACTAGGGTGACCTCAGCTTTTGAGACAATGGAACAAAGCCTGTCTAAAGATACCATATGTTACGAACAATCCCCTCCAATCTCAACCGACTCGCCGAACTCTGTACTACAGAGGGATTTAAATGCTATTTGCAATACCAGGTATATACCCATAGAACAGGGAATTGAACAAACTGGTTCCCTAACACGCCCTATGGGTATTGGAAGCCCCCAGCCCAGGAATTTGCATCAACTTAATAATAGCCCAGTGGAAACTCCCGTCGTAATATTAGATAAATTTACCCCTCAGGGGATAGCACACCTTCAGGTCCCCACCCAGAGTACAAAACGTAAAGGTATTACACTCAAGGGGAAACCAGCGAAACTGCAAAAAACAAACTTAAGCTCCCCTTTGGTTACTCCCACCACCACCCCCGAGACCCCCAAAGAATGTCAATTACTGGAAACCCCTATATCCCTTTTACCATCTATTCTGTTGGCCCACTTTGATGAATTGGTAAAAACCCTATTATCCCCGCTTATTGAAAGGATAGAGCGAATTGGGGAAAAGCTCTTAATAATACATGAAAATCAAATCCAGAGTGCAGTTGCCTCTAAAACGCCTGACACCATTGTACACAGCAAAACTGCCCAGATCAAGCCACCAGACCCTGTACTATCGGTTTCTAAAAATGAGGTAGTCAAAGAACCGTTATTGGCTCTTAGCTCTGTCCCCAGAGCTGGGTGGTCGAAAGTAGGTAAATGTTCTGAGGGGTTAGCTGCGAGAAATAAATGTATAAACCTACCACCAGAGGCAGCACCCTACGTGTGTGTCCTCTCGGGAGTCCCTGTGCTCACCACCGGAAAAACTGAAGGTCACCAGGACCTTAAAAACAAAGTCCAGTTTTGGTTGACAAAGAACAGACCGCTCCCATCCAATATTAACGGGTCAATCCTAAATGTGAGAAGGGTGGGGTGGATAGGCTCCCGTCCTAAGAACACAGCGGGAGATCTGGTCATTGTTAACTTCCGGGATAACCAGGTCGTCCCTTATCTGCGAAGTTGGGAGCCACAAAGAGGGGATGGGCCTATAACCACACTTGAATTGTGTGATTTTACCCTAGAACTGCGTATTCGCCAAATACAAGGTGGAGTGTGGAGGGATGTCATCGGGGGGAGGGGCCCTTTATCAATTAGATACCAGCAGATACCCACCTATATTTACCAGAACCCATTCCCTAGTTCAGATATGTTACTCTGATAAGATAAGGATATCTGCATTGTCTGATTGTATGGAATACTGAAGCACTTCTATTTTAAATGTTACTGTTATTTTAATGTAAATGACTTTTTGTACTCTGTATGCTTTTATGGTTAATAATTTTAACCGAATAAAGTACCTTTGAATGAATGAGAACAAAGGATTTTGGGGTATAAATATTGGGACCCTGATCCCAAGAAATTAGATCACTTCCGGAACAAGAAACCTTTCTGCCAAGGAGAAGAACCAAGGAAACTGCAGGAGTTAGGACTGCCCCTCTGTCATTGTGCTATTTGCTGGGTCAGCCTGCAGAAAGGAACTTTGTAAGGACTTTCATCTACAGAATATTCTCCAAGGGCTTGAGCTGTGCTTGCCTCCTGCTGAAGTCTCAGGGACAAAAGACTTCACCTGCAGCTCTCTCCTGAATTTCCTTGCTGAGAATTCTGACTCCAGACACATGTGTGCCGCTGGGAGCTGGAAGCACGACGCAACGAAAAGAAGCATTTCGCCACCGCAGCTGAAATCATCGCATTTGCCGGAGAAGCGAGCCTTTGCCGCATTTCCCTGGAAGTGTGTGTTTATCGAAGCTGTCTGCTGTCGCATCACCGGAGAAGCGTGACGCCATTGTGAGAGTCGCCATCGCATCACCGGAGAAGCGTGTCGCAGGGCTTGTAACGGCGCCAAAGTACAGAGTCGTCGCAAGACTGCCAGGGCGTCATCGCATTGTCATCGCATCGCCGCATCAAGGGTGCCATCTACTCGCATCGCACCAGATCATCGCATCGCATCAAGGCGACATCTTGCGCACCGCAATGGGCCTGCAAGGCCTAGAATCTACGCATCACCTCTGCATCGGTAAGGCTCACGTCGAGTCTCCTACTCGGCGCAAGCATTGAGGAAGGAGGCAGCCATTTCCCCGGGTCATGGAACCGACGCATCTCCCCATTTGTGAGCCTTTTGTTCACTTTACGTTACGCATCCTGGTACTTTGTTGAGAACTTTGTCGCATTTAACAACAACTTGAACTAAGAGACTTTAATCATCTTTTAAGTAATCTTAAGTGTAGAATTGGGGATTTTTGTCGTTTGTGGTCTTGTGTTAAGTCTATATAAAGCATACTTATTTTTATAAAACCTGTGTTATGTCCATCTGTACTGTTTTTCTTGTATTACTGTGTATATTCACAAATGCTTAATACACTGCCTCTGTCTGCTCGTGCCAAGCTACCAAGGGGGTGAGCATCGGTTATTAAGGAGTGTAATCCCCTTATCCTGACTTAGAAGAAAGGGTCCCTATATGGACAAAGTTAAATACCATTGCCAACTAGAGACCCCCAGATCAAACACCTTGTAACTCCGTATTGACATAAGGACCATGCTGATCTACAGGTATCAGAACTGGTCCCTCACTCTGTCCCTGGCTATCTTAGCTATTAGACTTCTCTGTCGCTTCATCCATATCATAATCATCATGGTAATACTATCTATAGCGAGGGTCAGCAAAATAATTGGTATCAGAACGACCCTGTGAGACTGCAGCACCTTGAGCTCTATCGGTCCCACGACCTCGTTGTCTAGGAACCACCACCTTTTGTAAAAGCACAGGACACTCACTATGCCAATGTCCCTCTTCCATATAATATGCACACTGATTTGGCCCCAAAGGGGTTGTGGTCGGCTGCCTACTAGTGCGTGGAAGCTATCTGGCTGGACCACCAAGTCCTCTTCCATTCCAGCTAAACGCTTGCTGAAACAGCACCTTCATCTTTAAATCCTTATGCTTTTTATTGGTCTTCTCCTTCTCCTCTTGATCACTGTGTTCATATTATTGAGCTATATTTAAATTAACAGAGGGGGAAGAGGTGTAGCAAGTACCCTCAGATGCCTGTAAATGAGTCGCAATTTCAGGAAGAAAATTAGAAACAAACCTTTCAACAAACAACCAACCTCCTCCCACAATAGACATATCCTGCCTACTATAATCTAAAAAGGTACCTTCAAACTGAGTAAAGAAATCAGGCACACTTTCATCCTTCTTTTGTCTACAAGCCGTCAACTTGTCCCAAAGTACTTTCTTCAGCGGAATAAGAGACTTCACATATGTATTAATACAACCGGGTAAATCAAGTATCTCGGCTATGGCTTGTCACCTGGCTTCCGTTCCTGATCCCATCCCTTAATCACCTCCCAAGTGCCCTCCAATTCTGCTAAATAATCTTGAGTATGAACCTGTCTCCAAATATTCACTGGAACAAGAAGGCCGAAAAACATTTCAATATCAGCAAGAGTCATTACAGTAGAAGAGGCAGCCTCTGTCAGTTCTTCATAATAAGCAGTAGGATTTTTCCTAGGATCAGGCAAATGAGGAGTATAAGCCCACTGTTTTTGAAAACGGGCCCCTACACCCGGTCTGGTGACAGTACTGCGCTGATCCGTTAACTCTAGAATTTCTGTGTGATATATAGGATGAATCTCTTGCATCAGAAACTGAGACACTAGGGTGGGACTCTTCTCATGCAACCTACCCATATAAGCAATTAATGTGGTAATATTCACAAAACCTTGGCCGGGTCCCGAACCACTAGCACACACACTATCTCTAATATCAAATAGAATTTGCGGTACATCATCCCCAAAATGTTGCTGCCAAAGACCAATCAAAGTAGCAAACATATGCTTAAGAGCATGCTGCTGTACAAAAGGTTAAAAATCTTGCATAACTGCCCAAACATCTTCCACACTATAAATGGGATTACGACCCCACTGGGCATCCTGATCAGCTACTACCTTCTTCTCTTCATCCCCCACCCCAGATCGCATTAAGGGGCCCATTCGCTCCTTAAATTTCATCTAATCTCTATCCTCAAATCTGCGTACTAGCGTGTCAACACTTGAAAATTTGGGGGATGAAGAACCAGAAAAGGAGAAGCACAGAAGTAATAGGTACAATTGTCGCTGGCTGTTGCACAAGAGGCGAGAGAGCAGGATGTATAGGAGTCGAGACAGTAGGTGTGCTAACAGTAAAAGTTGCCACAGATGGCAAAGACAAAGAGGGAGCAGGGGCTGTCGTAGCCAAAGCCATCAAAACAACAGCGGTAGATACAGAAACAGTTGGAGCAGTTGTAACAGGCTGCTATGATAACAAAGGAACAACCGGATATATCCTCTGCGGGTCATATGAGGGTAGAGGTCGAGATTCTAACAATTCCTCCACAAAAGTATGATTTTCCTCTTGGGCCAAATAAGATTTGTCAATCAGTAAACAAAACATCCTATCTTCACACTAAACTTCTGCCTCCTACTTTTCTCTATCATATGCTAAAGCTTTCTGGGTCAGTGTTTGCATCTTCCCTTTCAGTGCATCGTTCTCCATCTTCTATCGTCTTTGCCTTGCTACTTTCTGCCACGTTCTGAGGAAATCAAACATAGACTGTCTACTTTGTCTTTTGAATAACTGTTCCTGTAAAAAAACAATCAGTAGAGAATACAAACCAATATCTGTTTATTCAAACACACTCAGAGTGGAGCCCAGTCTGCCCAGTCTCTAGGAGTGCTGCAGGGACTGAAATTGGCAACATAAAGATACATTATGTATATTTCGTAACTGGGCTAGAACACACCCATAATGGAATTTTCCTGGCAGGTGCTGCAAAGCAATGGTATACAAGAGAAAAACAATCTAAGTGCTCATATCTTACAAAGTTACAAAGTCCAAGGTTACTCCAGGTGGGCTAGTCACCAGACAAGGGGTAGAAGGCATGTACCTAATGAGAAAGGTATGCACCAATAAGAGCAGTCTATTCATTGGTGAAGCAAAACCCAACCTTGGGGAAGTGAAACTTTAGCAGAAGCCTTTTCTCAGAAAGAGCAAAGGATTACTTTTCATCATGATTCAAACTGCCGATTTTACCAGAAAATGGTGCCATGAATGCTAACTTACATAGGATAATGTGCAAGCAGAAACAATTTCATTTTAACACGAGGATGGGCTGATTTGTGTAGCTCTCGCGAGGTTCTGCTACTCAGAATCCCTTGCAAACCTCAAACTTTGTCAAAAAAATAACATTTCCTCATTTTCTCTGATGGAAAGTTCTGGAATCAGCAGGGAGCCACAAGCTTCCACCTATCAAGTGTTCCCCCAAGTCTCCCGATAAAAATGGTAGCTCACTTGTGTGGGTAGGCTTGGTGCCCGTGACAGGAAACTGCCCAAAATCCAACATGGGTACATCACATTTTCCAGTGAAAAATTACCCTTTTTCGCAATGTGTCTAGATGTGGATTATGGACCCTGGCTGAACCGGTATCTTGGAAAACCTGGCAAACCTGTACATGTTTAAAGCTCAGGAACCAACTCATTTTGAGTAACCTACTCATTAATCAATGAGTAAGTGCCTTCTGTGAATACCAAAATGAGTAAGTGCCTTCTGTGAATACCAAAATAAGTAAGTGCCTTCTGTGAATACCAAAATGGTAGTAAGTTTGGGATTTTGTCTTAAATTAGTTCTGTGAATTGGGCCCTCAAAAAGTAGGTATTTTCTTGCTCAGCCATCCAGTGTGCCTCTGCTGGGCTTGTGGATTGACTGTCTGGCTTTGGGATAATAGGGGCTGGGGAGGAGCAGTGGCTCCAGAGAGTCTAGATGGGCCAGGGATGGGCTCAAAAGGCCTGGGCTGCATTTAGAGTAGGGTAAGTAAGTGAGTAATACTTTATTGTACAGTTAATAAAAACCATTACAAAACCAGCAATCAGTACTCCTCGTGCATGGATCCCTGAACCGTCAGTCTGACCAGACGATAGCCTAGACTTCCCATCTGTCGGAGGAAAGGGGATGGGTCACTCACCCAAAGATTCCCTGTTCAGGCCCCAACTGAAGGAGATGGCCCGATTCGGGTCACCCGGGTCACTAATGACCACTTCTCAGCCTTCCATACCAAATGAAGAATCGGACAAACAGTAGAGAATACAAACCAATATCTGTTTATTCAGACACACTCAGAGTGGAGCCCAGTCTGCCCAGTCTCTAGGAGTGCTACAGGGACTGAATTGGCAACATAAAGATACATTATGTATATTTCGTAACTGGGCTAGAACACACCCATAATGGAATTTTCCTGGCAGGTGCAGCAAAGCAATGGAATACGAGAGAAAAACAATCTAAGTGCTCATATCTTACAAAGTTGCAAAGTCCAAGATTACTCCAGGTGGGCCCATCACCAGACAAGGGGTAGAAGGCATGTATCTAATGCAGCGACGGCTCGTGGAGGGAGTTACGGTGGGGCAGGAGGGCGGGGAGGGGGAGGGGCAGGGCGGAGGTTGCTAAAAACCGGCATATGGATAATTGCAGGTAAGTAAACAATGTAATTAATAAAACGAATTTCGTAGCTCGCACTGCATTGCATTTTGCGATGCAAGGCGCACTACGAAATTCGTTTTATTAATTAAATTGTTTACTTACCTGCAATTATCCATATGCCGGTTTTTAGCAACCTCCACCCTGCCCCTCCCCCTCCCCACCCTCCTGCCCCACCGTAACTCCCTCCACGAGCCGTCGCTGATCTAATGAGAAAGGTATGCACCAATAAGAGCAGTCTATTCATTGGTGAAGCAAAACCCAACCTTGGGGAAGTGAAACTTTAGCAGAAGCCTTTTCTCAGAAAGAGCAAAGGATTACTTTTCATCATGATTCAAACTGCCGTCTTACCAGAAAATGGTGCCATGAATGCTAACTTACATAGGATAATGTGCAAGCAGAAACAATTTCATTTTAACACCAGGATGGGCTGATTTGTGTAGCTCTCGTGAGGTTCTGCTACCCAGAATCCTTTGCAAACCTCAAACTTTGTCAAAAAAATAACATTTCCTCATTTTCTCTGATGGAAAGTTCTGGAATCAGCAGGGAGCCACAAGCTTCCACCTACCAAGTGTTCCCCCAAGTCTCCCGATAAAAATGGTAGCTCACTTGTGTGGGTAGGCTTGGTGCCCATGACAGGAAACTGCCCAAAATCCAACATGGGCACATCACATTTTCCAGTGAAAAATTACCCTTTTTCGCAATGTGTCTAGATGTGGATTATGGACCCTGGCTGAACCGGTATCTTGGGAAACCTGGCAAACCTGTACATGTTTAAAGCTCAGGAACCAACTCATTTTGAGTAACCTACTCATTAATCAATGAGTAAGTGCCTTCTGTAAATACCAAAATGAGTAAGTGCCTTCTGTGAATACCAAAATAAGTAAGTTCCTTCTGTGAATACCAAAATGGTAGTAAGTTTAGGATGTTGTCTTAAGTTAGTTCTGTGAATTGTGCCCTCAGAAAGTAGGTATTTTCTTGCTCAGCCATCCAGTGTGCCTCTGCTGGGTTTGTGGATTGACTGTCTGGCTTTGGGATAATAGGGGCTGGGGAGGAGCAGTGGCTCCAGAGAGTCTAGATGGGCCAGGGATGGGCTGAATAGACCTAGGCTGCATTTAGAGTAGGGTAAGTAAGTAAGTAATACTTTATTGTACAGTTAATAAAAACCATTACAAAACCAGCAGCAATAAAAACAGTTATAAGGATCTATAGCAGCGTAGGAAATGATACTTAAGATAAATTAGAAATGAGAAAAAAAGGCAGAAGAAAAAAGAACTTAAATTTGGACAATGATAAAAATTAGTGTTTAAAATGGTTAAGGAGTGATCGTCCGCCGCTGGGCGCTTCTGCGTTTCCTCAGAGAAAATTTCTTGTGATTAACCAAGCCTCCTTTCCCATTCAAAGTGTATTTGCAGTCATCATTCCTTGTAGGAGGCAGGCCATTCTTTTCCCTGTAAGCTCGTAGCTTTTAGTAATCTGTCCTTGTTTGATCTAGTTAGCCAACTGTGCTCCTGAGCAATCTTAGCGTTTTGGCTCTAGGGGTATGGAGGCTGCATTATCTTTGACTATTTGGTCTTTCCTTGTGTTAATTCTAGTTTCTACGGCTTCGAGATGTTTTACCAGTCGACAGGCCATTTGGACTTCGTTGCCTGAGAAGCAGACCAGGGCTGCTTGTCTGCATGTCCTGATCCCTTTTTTATTGAATAGTGGTCTCAACAGGTTCCTGCAATCTTGCTGCAGCTCCTTGCAGATGGTGATGAGGTGTACGATGTTTTCCTCGTCATTCCCGCACAGGTGGCATTTTGCTGGTTTTGCGGGACGCAGCCAAGGGACCATGTGGTCTGCTGAGGGTAGTACACCTAGCCGATATTTTAGGAATGACTCTTTTGTTTTTTTGGTGAAGCTGGTCAGAAGATATGTCTGTGGTGTAAGTTTATTGTAGGTTTGTACAGTTAGCCAGCCGTGTGCTCGCTCCGTCAGTGAGACTGTGTCCTGTAAGAAAGATTCTTTCCTGACAATGTTGTTTACAGCTTTTATAAAGCCTGCCAGGTTCCCTTGTAGATCCCACAGTTGTCGCACCCCAAGTTGTTTTATTGCGTCCTCCAGAAAAAGCCTTGCTGTCCTGTTGTCTTTACTTTGTAGGTCTTTCCAGAGGAGTGTGTTAAGAATATTTGTCTCTCCCCTGCTGATTTTATACCAGCTTTTAAGGTATGCCCCTGGCGTGCAAGCTCTTCTTTTACCATCCCAAATTCAAGTCGAATCTGCGCTGGAGAAGTGTACCTCGGGTGACCAAACATCATGCGCATCGCACTTGTTATTACTCCTTCTAATGTTCCGGCATCCATGCCTCTCATTGCTTCACTTCCATATGTAATAGATGGAATCAGTTTGGCTTGGATCAGTTTTATTAGTGGGCAGAAGTTTGGTCCAGTGATCTTGTTTTTCAAATTTCTTAGGGATACAGCTGTCATTAGGCCTCTCTCCTCGCGTTGTGATGTGAAGCTGCCCCTGTGATCTATAATCACTCCCAGATAGCGGTATTTATTTCTGACTTCCAGTTTCATTGTATCCAAGTACCAACTGCGTGTTGATATCCTTTTGCGATAATTAAGGCACTTGACTTTTGTTTTGTTATAGTTGATACTGAGTTTATTTGTTTTAGAGTATTGCGAGGTGATGTCAAGGAGTCACTGTAGGCCATTCGGAGTCCTGCTGATTAGCACCAGGTCGTCCACGTAGAATAGATTGGACAGCTGAATGCCCCCTAATTTTGGTGCGTGTGAGTTGTTTTCGTTTAGTGCAGTTGATAGTTCGGCCATAAAGAGATTAAATAGAGTTGGCGCTAGCAGACATCCTTGCTTAACTCCTGTGCTAGTTGGGATTTTCTTACTTAAGAAGTCCCCGGTTCCTAATTCGACCTGGACCCAAGTATCACTGTGCAAGAGGATTAGTTGATTCACCAGTGATGGAGGAATTTTCATTCTCTTTAGTTTTTTCCACAGCAGATTTCTATTTACGTGATCGAAGGCAGAGCTATAATCGATATAGCACAGGTATAGGGGTTGTTTTCCCTCTAGCGCTGAGTCAATCAGAATTGATAGGGCAAGTATATTTGTGGACGTCCCCATATTTTTTCTGAAACCGGTTTGGTTGAATGGGATTGCAGATGTTTCTTCAGCCCAAGATGTCAGCTCCTGGAGTAAGAGGCCAGCGTAGCATTTTGCCTCTTTGTCTAGTAAGGCTATCAGCCGATAGCTTCTTGGGTTGTTTCTGTCACCTTTTTTCAATATTGGAGAAATGATTGCCCCCCTCCATGATCGTGGAATTGTTGAGGTCTGCCATATTTTTTCAAACATAGGTTTGAAGGCAGTGGCCCAGTATTCTGGTTCTTGTTTGAATACAATTGGAGGTATGCCATTTGGGCCAGGGGCTCCATCTGTTCTCCCTTTCGAAATTCTGTTGGATATTTGTGACTTCGTGATTAATAGTTCCTCGTGACTAATGGGGATTTCATTGTGTGGGGCCATTTGTTCATTGTTACTGATTTTAGCATTGCATGTTTCTTTCCGAGGTTTATGGGCGCCATTAAAATGTGTGCTAAGATAAGTTGTTCAGGCCTCTTCTGTCACGTGAGATTCGATCCCCCGGCTTTGCTCGCTGATCAGACTATTGATCTTTTGCCAAATCTGTACGCTGTTATTTGTTTTGGCGTCATGTAGGAGTTTTTCCCAGAAGGCCTCGTCAGCGTCTTTTTTTAGTTGCCATATTAGTTTCCTGGATTGCCTTTTAGCTGTCTCATCGCTTGGCGAGCAGTAGGATCTGTTTTTGCTCTTCGCAAAGTGCAATTAATCTGCGTCTTCATTCTTTTTAGCCTGATGTCCTTTCTGAAATTGTGATGGCTCTTGTTTGACGCGACGCTGCCCTTTCCATCTGGCTTTGTGTACCTGTTTCTTTCTGCTGTATCCCTCAGTTTTATTGTAAATAACTCCCAGTATATGATTGGATTTGGGGATGCGGATTGTGCATCAGCTAGAGCTTGTTTCGCTTGCGCTAGGAGGTTTTGTGGGTCGTTGGTTTTGCACTTTATCCGTCTTTCGTTTATGGTGAAATCCTAGCCTAGTTTGCTGACGCCTGGCGGGCTTGGCATTTTCGGTGTATCTATCGTTGTTTCCTGGGGGAGATGATCGCTGTCGTCCATCGGACAGATGCGAAAGTCTCTTACCCTTTGGTACAGGCTGCAAGAGAAGAATGTGAAATCAATTGTGGAGCTTGTCATGTGCTGTGAAATGTTGCAGATTGTGGTCGATCGCCTGGAAATCATTTAGAGGAGGGGGAGGAGATGTCCCTTCACCTGAATGGGCCTTGTCTGCCTCTGACAACGCTGTCTTTACCACCTGCCAGGAAGCTGCACCAGAGAGGACAGAACTGGTTATGGCTGGGCACAGATACTCTCTGCCCCCAGAAAACAAAGGATCTCAGGATCTAAAAAGTGGGGCCCAAACCCCTAACCTTCAGACCTCTTTTGGACCAAGAAGACTGCCAAGAAGAAGAGCTAGAGAAGCTGTGAAGAGCAACTACCACTTTGCTGTGTGCTTTTGTGTTTTGGCCTGCAGTGGCTGCTTCTGTCTTGGGTGGTGAAAGGACTGGACTGAACTTTCTACAAACTTCTTTATTGAGTTTGTCAAAAGGGCTTCAGGTAGAGCTTGCCCCCTGTTCAAGAAGTCTCAGGAACAGCAAATACTTCAACTTCTTCTGCCATCAGCACTGGGGACCGTGTGTTTTGTGCTTTAACACAAGAAACGGTACAAAAGGGGTTGTGATGGACGTAGCATGCAAATCAATCAAACACTCACACCCAGTCAAAAGATCTGGGTTTAATCCAACACCGTTCTTTAGCCCACTCTGCCACCCCAGTTCAGACATGGCTATATGCATATCAGTCTGACTCTGTGCCACATGGGAACAGTCCAGCCCGAACTGCCAAGCCATGTCTTCCCTGGACCAGAAACAAGCTTCCGAGGACCGGTTTCTAGCATTCCAGCCATCTTCAGTCCGGCTTGCTTGAATCCAGTGGCAAAGTGAGCAAGGGACTCACGTCTGAGCATACCCTGCCACACTTGTGGTGGCCAAAAGTGGTACAAAAGGGGGTGTGATGGACGGAGCATCTGAATCAATCAAACACTCACACCCAGTCAAAAGATCTGGGTTTAATCCATCACCGTTCTTTAGCCCACTCTGCCACCCCAGTTCAGACATGGCTATATGCAAATCAGTCTGACCCTGTGCCTCATGGGAACAGTCCAGCCCGAACTGCCAAGCCATGTCTTCCCTGGACTGGAAACAAGCTTCCAAGGACCGGTTTCTGGCATTCCAGCCATCTTCAGCCCGGCTTGCTTGAATCCAGTGGCAAAGTGAGCAAGGGACTCACGTCTGAGCATACCCTGCCACACTTGTGGTGGCCAAAAGCGGTACAAAAGGTGGTGTGATGGAGGGAGCATCTGAATCAATCAAACACTCACACCCAGTCAAAAGATCTGGGTTTAATCCATCACCGTTCTTTAGCCCACTCTGCCACCCCATTTCAGACATGGCTAAATGAAAATCAGTCTGACCCTGTGCCTCATGGGAACAGTCCAGCCCGAACTGCCAAGCCATGTCTTCCCTGGACCGGAAACAAGCTTCCGAGGACCGGTTTCTGGCATTCCAGCCATCTTCAGCCCAGCTTGCTTGAATCCCGTGGCAAAGTGAGCAAGGGACTCACATCTGAGCATACCCTGCCACACTTGTGGCGGCCAAAAGCGGTACAAAAGGGGGTGTGATGGACGGAGCATCTGAATCAATCAAACACTCACACCCAGTCAAAAGATCTGGGTTTAATCCATCATCGTTCTTTAGCCCACTCTGCCACCCCAGTTCAGACATGGCTATATGCAAATCAGTCTGACCCTGTGCCTCATGGGAACAGTCCAGCCCGAACTGCCAAGCCATGTCTTTCCTGGACCGGAAACAAGCTTCCGAGGACCGGTTTCTGGCATTCCAGCCATCTTCAGCCCGGCTTGCTTGAATCCAGTGGCAAAGTGAGTAAGGGACTCACGTCTGAGCATACCCTGCCACACTTGTGGCGGCCAAAAGCAGTACAAAAGGGGGTGGTGATGGACGGAGCATCTGAATCAATCAAACACTCACATCCAGTCAAAAGATCTGGGTTTAATCCATCACCACTCTTTAGCCCACTCTGCCACCCCAGTTCAGACATGGCTATATGCAAATCAGTCTGACCCTGTGCCTCATGGGAACAGTCCAGCCTGAACTGCCAAGCCATGTCTTCCCTGGACCGGAAACAAGCTTCCGAGGACCGGTTTCTGGTATTCCAGCCATCTTCAGCCCGGCTTGCTTGAATCCAGTGGCAAAGTGAGCAAGGGACTCACGTCTGAGCATACCCTGCCACACTTAACACAAGAAAAGCAACCTGACGCAGTCTACGACGCCGCTGCCGATTCCGTGTTCTGAAGGCACGGTAGAGGGCACCACTGCAATGCCGCAACGCAACCCTGGTCTCACCGACGACCCTACCTGATGCTGCCACAGAGCTGCTGCTTGCACCGCAAACTTTATTTCAAATGTATTTTGATAACTGAAGATTTCTAAGTACAGCATTGTGTACTTGTACCAATGTTTGATCTTGTCTTAAGTATATAATAATACTGGATTTTTTTCTAAACTGGTGTTGTGTCCTTTTGTAGTGGTGTCACTGTGCTATTGTTGGTTATGTGCAAATGCTTTACATACTGCCTCTAAGATAAACCTGACTGCTCATTCCAAGCTTCCAAGGGGGTGAGCAGGGGTTATTTTAGTAGTGTAACTTCCTTATCCTGACTAGGAAGAAGGGTCCCTACTTGGACAAAGGTGCAAATCCTTGCCAACTAGAGACCCCCATTTCTAACAAACACACAGCCTGGGGAGTTCAGAGAGATGTGGCTTTCATGGATCTCCCAATATTTTCCTACCCTGAATCCCCTGCAACCCTCAAATTTAGCTAAACAAATCTTGTTTTCCTCACTTTTATTTGGGGAAAGTTGTAGGATCACCGAGCCACAAATGTCCTACCACCCAGAATTACCCCAGGTATCCCAATAAAAATGGTACCTCACATGTATGGGTAGGCCTAGTGACCACAACAGAAAATGGCCCACAACGTACTGTGGAGACTTCAAAATTATCGATCGCAAAACAATCTGGTTTTGCAAAGTAGTCACCTGAGTTTTTGGTCCCAGGCTCACGGCCATCTAGGAAACCTACCAAACCCAGACATTTCAGAAAAGTGGACAACCAGGGAAGTCCAGGGAGGTGTGGCCGGCATGGATCTCCCAACATTTTCCTACTTAGAATTCCCTGCAAACTTCAAATGTAGCTGAAAAAATCACTTTTTTCTCACATATCTGTGTGGGAAATTTGTGGGATAACCGGGCTGACACAAATTTACTTCCACTCAGCGTTCCCCAAGGTCTCTCGATTAAAATGGTACCTCATTTGTGTAAGTGAGCCACGTACCTGCGACAGGGACGATCCCAAAACATATTGTGGAGACATCAAAATTATCTATCACAAAACGACCTGGTTTCGCAAGGGGGTCCCCTGTGTTTTTGGCCCCAGGCTCTGCGGCCATCTAGGGTAACCTACCAAACCCAGACAGTTCTGAAAACTAGACACCCGGGGAAGTCCAGGGAGGCTTGGCTTGCGTTGAGTCCCCAGCATGTTCCTTCCCAGAATCCACTGAATACCTCAAATTTAGCTAAAAAGTCAAATGTTCCTCTAATATCAGTATGGGGAAGTTGTGAGATCCCCACTCAGCATTCCCCTCAGTCTCCCAAAGAAAATGATACCAGATGGGCCAAGTGCCTATGACATGGAAGGGCAAAAACGTGTAGAGATTGAGGGGGGAGCCCAAAGCGGGTCCAAAAGGGCAGTTTCTTTATACATTTTTAGGCTGACGCTACTTTGGACTCCCACACAAGTGAGGTATACTTTTTCTCAAGAGACCAAGGGGAACGCTGGATGGCAGAAAATGTGTGCCTGTGCAGTGATCCTACAACTTACCCACACAGAAATTTGAGGTTTATAGGGCATTCTGGGTAAGAAAACGCTGGAGGATCCATGCAAGCCACACAGCCAGTCAAGAGTCAGTATACACACATCACCATCCAAGCACACTGCCAGCCAAGCGCCACCCACACACACCGCCAGCCAAGCGCCATTCACACACATCATCAGCCAAGTGCCATCCATGCACTCCGCCAGTCAAGCGACATCCATGTACACCGCCCGCCAATCACCATTCATGCACACCATCAGCGTAGCACCAGTCCACGCACACCACCAGCCAAGCGCCACTCCACTCTAGGCAAGGCGAATCTGCACACACCCTCATCAAGCTAAAGTCCTCACACACCATTAGCATAGTGCAAGTCCACACACAATGCCAGCAAAATTCCAGCCAAAGGTCAGTACATGCAGACCGTCAGCCAAACTCCAGTTCACACACACACAAACTCTCTCTGGTTTCTAGGGGTTTTCTGCCCCCACTTGAGGACAGATAAAACTAGAAATATCACTAAAACAGCCAAAATGTATGCCTAAAAAAAGAGGTGCAACCCTTGCCTAAGGGGCTTCTCCATGACATGACCATAAACATATACCTGGTGCCTAGTGGGCTTTCTGCCCACCTGGGGGTAGACCAGGTGCTATTGCCCCCCTCTGACTCCTGGAGAGTGCAGAATGACTGGGGCGATTTTTTAGGGGGTTGGGGCATTGGCATGCCCAGCTTGGGCAGCCCCCACCCCTACGTATACAAAATAAATCCCTAATGCCTAGTGGGCTTTCTGCACCATCAGGGACTTTTGTCCTCATCTGCCTCCAGGGAAGAAGAAAGATTGTGGAATTCTTTTGGGGGTAGGGGCATTGGCATGCCTGTTTTGGGCAGCACCCACCTCTATATATAGAAAAAAAAACAATCCCCGGTGCCAAGTTGCCTTTCTTCCGCATTAGGGGCTATTGCCCCATCTGCTGAAAGTGTTGTACATTTTGTTGCAGCCTAGCTCATGCTGTGCCTAATACGTTGGGCCAGAGCCCCCGTGCTTTTTATACGCCTTTCGACCGCTGGGCTGCCAAGGATACATCCACTCCGAAGATCAAACCGTTAAATAGGCAGGCGGCAGACCAAAAGAGAAATAAAAATCATTTTAAGCGAACGGTTGAGTGATGTAACCCTCGGAACAGAATAAAGAAACAATTGACAAAGAAGAGTGGGTTGAGCACAGGTCACGTTCTATCGAAGCAGAGATTTTGGGCCCTGGATGCCATGTTTATGCCGCTGCCCTGGCACCGCCGGGCACGCTGCCGTAATGGATTTGACTGCGGATTACGCCGCCTCGCTGGGAATTAGTGTCTAGTAACTGGAGAGTATTTCAAAGGCCCCAGCAGCTTCGTGAACCAGCAGTCCCACAGTGCAATCCATGCCCTCCCAGTCTGCACTGCAGGCAACCCCAGCCCTAAATATACCCGCGCCACACGTCGTACATGTCCATTTGCACGTCTTAGCCATTGGGAAAGCGCTTACGGCCCATCCATGCGCCCGTCTCTCCACAAATCAATTAAAGATGCAAAAATATCATGGAGGGGACTCTTGGTGGCAATTCATCAGAGAGACCAATCCCGCCTGCAGTCTCTTTTAGCCACGCCACCTTGTAATTTATAGCAAGAGGATTGTCATGTGATTTCCAGGGACGAGAAAAAAATGACTAGATGCCTGCGAATAGACATATTTATACACTATATAAGAAAAAACGAATTCTTGTGTGTAATACATTTTTAATAACACCACACTATAAACTATCATGTGTTTTGCTACTTGAGTAATATATCCCTTCACCATTTCTCTCAATTGCAAAACTTCTTATAGGCATCGGAGGGGTGAAAGGGCGCGTCACAACACCCAGACACTGAGATGTATGTGTGCGACCCAAGAGATTACGCCCAAACCGGTAGTGGGCTCTCAACCCTCTTAGCTTTAGGAAAAACATAGCTTTGTATAACCAGGGCAATGACGTCTCATGTCACGATATATTGCACCGGCAGGGGAAGCAGAGGAGTTCGAGGCCCAGGCTGGAACATTGTGCTCCTGGTGACAGAGATCCATTTGGTAAAATGGTGAAACGTATATATTTTTAGGCCGAATATGTGCATTTCTGAGCTTTATGAATGACAGGTGTTGCTTTCGACCAATTGAATAATGCTCAACGTTTTTTCCTCGCAAGGAAGAAAAGCTGAGCTTTCCCAGTGGGGTTTCAAAACGCTGCTGGTCTGGCACGGATGTACAGAATGTCTTCACCCCATTTCAGAGGAAAACCGAAATGCAGAACTCAGATTCACAACACAGGGTTGGTGAAACTCCAGTTTAGTGGATTTTCAAAATGAGAAAACCTTTTCTCTCCTGAAACCTTTGAGGGTGCACAATTAAACAAGCACTGGCAAAGCTAATAGGTCTCGTATTTTGGGAGAGTTAGAGCTATTGGCGTTGTAAGTGACAAAGTCTTTTACCCATGTGTTATGGAGTGGAGTGGATGTATGTGGTGTTCATTGGAATTATGTGGGTTGTTTTGGATTTGTTAGTTGTGGAATTGTGTGGTGTGGAACAGTGTGGTGAGGGGCGGATTAGTGTAGTGGCATTAGGTGGCATGGTGTGCAGTGGAAATATTTTGATAGTAATTATGTGGTATTAAGTGTACTGGAATTATGTGGAGTGGGATTGTGTGTCATGGAGTGTAATTATGTGGATTGGTATTTTGTGTTGTGGAGTGATATGTAGTGGAGTTTAATTATGTGGTCTGCAGTTGAATTTTGTGGCATGATGTGGAATTCTGTGGTGTGTTGTGTGAATGTGTTGTTCAGTTGGATTTTGTTTTTGAATTATGTGGGCTGGAATGGAAATGTGCGGAGTTGATTTGTGTGGTTTGGATCTGTGTGCATTGAGTGAAATTATACCAATTGGAATTGTGTGGCATGGTGTGGAGTGCATTTATGTGGATTGTAGCTATGTGGAATAGAGTGGTTTTATTTCAGGTGTATTTATCTGATATTGAGTAAAATGTAATTATGTGGAGGCGAATCATGCCGCTTTGAGTGGTAATATGCAGCGTGTATTTTAGAGAAAATGCTGTTTGGCCCAGGGAGTAAAACTTCTCTAGTTTTAAACTAATAGTACATATTGTTTGAGGTTCTGTACACAGGGATATATTCTGCACCTCCCCACTGGGAATTGTTTTATAAATAACCATAAGAAACCTTTAGCTTGCATGCGTTTTACAGTGAAGCGATTGTGCAAGAAGTCACAGTGCCTGTTCTTTGTGCCAATGTAAACAAAAATGTTTGCTAATGATCCACATGAAAGCTGTCAAATAAGCATGTGCTAAAGAGAGGAGGGAGTGCAGCGATGAGACAGACCGGCAGCACTTTATTAACAGAAGTGTTTAAGAAGGCCTCTTCCTCAGCCCTGGAAACCATGAGTATTACATTCTATTGGTACTGGTCTATATCAGCACAAATGCCACCCTCCACTCCTACAGCAATATGACTCTATCAAAGCACAACATCACACCAATCTACATGCCCCCTTTGTTCCTACATATAATGTAGCATGAACATATAAACATCCAACATCATAGGAGCCTGTATCGACGCCCCTACCGAGTACAGATACTCACTTATTTTGTAAGTGAATTCCA
Organism: Lissotriton vulgaris; assembly: GCF_964263255.1. Taxonomy (NCBI): domain Eukaryota; kingdom Metazoa; phylum Chordata; class Amphibia; order Caudata; family Salamandridae; genus Lissotriton; species Lissotriton vulgaris. Next base: position 67,198 of record NW_028241737.1, read on the forward strand.
ATATGACAAGAGCCTGCAGTTTGACATATACATATGTAATGTCTTTATAGGAAGGCTGACATCACTGGAGCCTTAGTGACACGCATGGGCAGGGTAGACAGGCATCTGAACACCATCACAGGGGTTTGTGGCAGCACACAGATGTAGTCACGTAGGATTATTGACACATTTAGCCAGCAAAGAAAGGCACGTGGCATTCTGTGTCATTTATTTTTTGCTTTTAGCGTTGAATAGGCTCAAAAATCTCAGCATGCATCGTCCTGTGGGCAAAAGGGGGAGAACTATGGGGCCACTGGGCAGCAATAGAGACACATTTTGGGCAATAAACTATCAATGTCATAGCAGTTGTGCAACGACACGCTACCTCACACAGGCCGCAAGCCCATTTGATTTTCACTATCACACGTGTCTGTATGGATTCCAGTCCATCTCAAGCACACACACAAAAAAAATATCTGAAACTCAACATGATGGCTTCATAAAGGAAAACACACACACAAGTGGAACATAGGATTCAGAAATCGAATATCACTGAAGGCTGCATGAAACCCTCACTCCTATACAGTAAGAAGAAATGCAACTCCCCCTCCCAACCATTGCCGCCACTCCGTGTGCATTCACACCGGCACTGGGTCTGTGGCATAAGGCATTTAAAGGGCAGGGAGTAGTCAATGTTTGTGTAATTCCCTTCCCACCCAATAGCGCCTCTGTCCAAAAGACCCTTTAATATTCGTTTATCAGGACCACACAGCCGACTGGCGCCTGAAGGGGTTACGTAAGGCTAGGGCTTTCCGACCTGTTTTCTGTACACCTAAGCCCCTTTAGGCAGGCAGGGTACGGGGATGGGAGGAAGAGAGGTATGCACACAGGAACAAACGTCTGGGGGTTGGGTGCCGAAATATAACAGGGCACAGCGTACTAACACAACTGTGAAAGTGGGGCATTAAGGAGCAGAAGATACAATAACATATCCCACAGGGGCACTAATAGCATAGGGCACGTTAACATATTTTCACAAGTCACTAAATAGTAACCACCCTTAAAGTTTGCACACAAAAGAGCTGTCACTTTTGTAAAACCGTTTCCAGAAATGTGTTTCGTTTTGAAGTTACTGTTATTTTTCACTGGCAAGTGACTCACCCTCTATTTTTCGAGATCAAACTAACATTCTAAACAAGCGGGGTAGCAAAAAAATGGAGGTGTCGATAATGTGATGAGACCGGGTTTTGGGAATTTTCATGCAATTTGGCCTCTTTCTTCTCTTCAGTGAAGTATGCCAGATCAGGGCACACACTTACTTGACCAGCCATTTCGGACTGTTCTATGGAATGCAGAGTTCAGAGAATGCATTTCTCAACTGGAGACGAAATGGGACAGCACTTGGTGCAGAAGCAAAGGGCATGAGAACAAATCGTGTCGTGCTAAAACTAGCAACACGTGCTGGATTCGTGTGTTCTCTTTGTTGCTTATTTGTTAATTTTAAGATTTTAACTCATATTCTTACTGTCACGTAAAGGCCTCTGAAACCCGTTGACCTAGTTAGCACTTTTTAAAACGGCACAATCAAATAAATAAAATATGATTACAGAAAAACAAAGCGGGCTGCAGAAGATGGATGGCTGCTGCTGGCTCTGGGCTTGTATCAATGCGGGGAAGGAAGGAAAGGTAAGCCAAGACGAATAGATCGAGGGCAGTTTCAAGGGACCCGTTATAGAGACAATGCCAGTTAGGTCCTTGTGGGGTCCAGAGCTGCCTTCGCAGTGCTTTTGCATATGTGTTTGTGGCTGTTTCCTGCTTTTCTCTGGAAGTATCTGTCTAAATAAAATGGGAATTGAATTTTAGGCACGGTTTTTAAATGCAGGTTTGTGGGATCATGCTGTTTTAAACATCGCACCAGCAATCACCAAGCAGTCAAGCACCCCCGCCTCAGAAGCTCCGATCAGAGCACAGCAGCAGGTCTTTTCTGGCTGGGACTGACACAATGAGGAAATTAAAAGGGGCATGGTTAAAACCTCAAGAATTAATTGTTTCCAATTTCAAGCCAAGCCTGGGAGGTGCCTTCGAGATGAAACAAAAGAATTTCAGTGACATGGGAGGAGGTGGGAGGGTTAAATATTGTAATAAAATGCAAGCAGCTATGGGCCTAAATTTCCCACAGCATATCACGAGCAGGGAAGAAATAATAAAGTAGTCCCCTAAACCAAAAGATAAAGAACCAAAGAGTAAAGATACAGTACTTGGTCCATGCTCCAAGAGCGGTATGAAAGTGAAAAAGAATGGACAAAGAGGAAAAATTGACCATTAGTAAGCAAGGATATTGTTATACCTGCTGTTCAGCCTGTGTGAATGTGGAGTGGAATGTTGGTGTGAGAACCGACTGTGGAATGTTGGATGAGTGAGAATTTCAGTTGGTGTATGGGCTGAGAAGCCTCCCTGCCGTTTAAGGAAAATAATCTATGTGTGCAAATTCTGTGGACTACTACTATGAACATTAAAGAAACTTGAAGGTAAAGGAACCTAAAACTACTTATGTAAAAAAAGCTGGCACCCCTGAGCCCCACCAGTGACCTTGCCATTGGTCGCCCACAACTCTAGTGTACCTTTTCCCTGCTGCCTGCCAGTTGCTGCTGACTCCCAGTTTCTACTGCCTGCCAGTTCTTGCTGCCTTCCACTTCATCCTGCCTGCTGTAACCTGAAAGAGATGTCTATGTCCTGCTACCTGCCTGTTGTGTTGCCTCTTTCTCTTGCTGCTTTAAAGAGGTGTCACTGCTTTGCTGCCTTGTGAGAGTGTTTCCAGAAAGTGCAGATTCCCACAACAGTGACCAATTCATGCTTCTCGTTTTTCTACTGCCCTTCTGCTTTAAATGTACTTTTTTCCATCCTGCTGCTCAGTAACCTGCATTTGGACAGTATCATCTGTGTCCTAGATATGAGCTTATAAACAACAAGAGAGATAGGGAGAGTTATGAACACTCTTAGTCCCCAAACTATATTATACATCAACAACAAAAGAGTGTTCCTGTTCTGTTTGAGGTGGAAAAAAGGCACAGAGCACAAGGAACCAACAAAGCCCATTTAGTTTGTTAGGAAAGCCCTCACTCACCGACCTGGTCGGTGACTTGCTTCATCATCGGGCCCCACCGGGTGTGACCGAATGCCACCCCGGTGTGCTTCGACACCAGAATTACTGCGGAGCTGGTCTTGTGAAGGAGGGAGGGCTATGTGAAAATTACGTGGATAGTGTGAAGTGGTGACTTAAAATTGCCTTGTATGTATCAAAAAATTAATTTTAATCAAAGATCATAAAGGGCAAGGTTAAAAAATGTGTTGGTGAGTAGGGCCAACTAATTGAATGGTCTACTCCCACTAGCATTAAGTGACAATGTGAATGGTCAACATGAACATGTTTCAGCCGGTGTGGTATAATTAACCTGGCATTCGTCAGGACCTAGAGTGTAAACCTCGGCGGTATGGGCACTCTAACGCCCACCCAACCAGAGGACTTGAAAGTTAAAAAGTCTGTGAAAGTGCAAAAACAAGGGGGGCGGGCTTCACCACCCGAAGGTAGGACGCACACACCACCAGCCTCTAAATTTTAGAGACCAAAAATAAAAGCACTTCACCAGGGATGAAAATCCACCCCATAGACCGCGGGAGGGAGGGGACGGCGCATTTGGCACATCGCCCACGGCGCCCGTCTCCTGCAGGTACGCCTATTCACCCTCGGGACCGGGTCTCGTCGATATGAGCTGCCAGTACTTATATGCTAGATTCTACCTGGGTTGCCCCAACTTGTCGGTGCCAAACTCTGTCGCCTATATTTTAACTACACTGGAGCTACAACCCCTGCCTTTTTTTTTTGCGCTCGCCCTGTATCTCATTTTGCAGTGTTTTTTTCATTGCCTGCACTGTGTTGATTGCGAAATTTGAGTTTTTGCGAGGGCGCTTCCTTTTGGGACCCGTTTGAGCCGGTGGCAACACATTTCTGTGGTGGGTTTTTATGTTTTTATGATTTAGTCACTTTCTTTGGCATTACTAAAGGCAACGGTGAACTGTTGCCCATCGTTGATTTTTTAAATTCTGCTTGCACAACTATAATCTTCTACTGCGCTAGAGAAACACCTTATGACATTATTTTCTACTTCTGTGAGGTCCCCGTCACGCTCCTGTCTCTACGCAGCTTTCTTCCCAGCTGCTTTAATGCGCTGTGAGCCACCCGGCTCAGTGCTACTGTGCGTGCCGCAATCTTAAGCTTTATAAATCACCATGGGGTGACCCAGTATCCCTCAGAACCTGGGCAATACAATATAATATCAACAGTGGTTCTGTCGGGTGCAAAACTGATTACTTCAAAACATATCTGCAAACAATTTACATTCGGTTACTTAATCGAAAAACGAGCTTGGCTAACCATTCAAGCACTCTTCTCCTTTTTATAATATAAATCCACACTATGAGGCAAAAATCAATTTATCAAATAGTTATTCATTGATAGATGTTTCACATGATTTTCATTTAATTGAAGTTTAATTCACAATTCATCAAAAATTACAGCGGCGCATTATTAGAAAAAAGTGACTAAACAAGTGACACAATAAGTGCAGTGATGACATTCTAAGTGTTCTATATACAGTGAATCAAGGAAGAAAGAAAAAGAAAAAGATAATGAGATTAAATGGCCAGTATGTATCTCAATTAAGGATTTTGCAATGTATTGTTTAAATGGGAATGTTTGACAAATGAAAATTTGGTCCAAACAAAAAAGCGTCAACGTTTCGACCATTTGGACGCCTAGATTGCGGGTCTAGGGCGGGTCTTCTTCAGGACATGGAAAGGAGAGTGCGCCTAACAAGTAAAAAATATGTACAGATTTAGTGTGGATTTAAAATTAGTATGGATTTAGCCATGTGTAATAATATACACATACACTCACCAAATTGATCTTTCCACAGCTAGGGCCTATGAAGTGGTGAATGTGGTCGAATTACTCACATCTGAAAATTAGTAAGCGTATGCATTTAATTAGTGTACAACGCTTGGAGCGGCTCCAACTCTTCATATTACTACATTGTGAACTAATACTTAAAAATTATAATACACTCACCCAATTTTGTGTGAAACTGAGACCAAACAAACTGAGGCTTCCTTAGTTGGCCGAGCCTTGTCGATATACTGCCGTTACCATCATGTGACCTGTAGATTTAGGGAGTGAGTTTAATTAGTGGCTTCTCCAGTAGTGAGAAAGTCATTAAGCGTCTGAATCAGCTCATGTACAGCGCTTGAGACAAGAAACATTTAAAAAAACCTGAGCAATAAGGAATTCTTAAAGTGTCTGATTCCATCATTGTTCAGTGTTATTATAAAATTCAAAGGAGAAATGGGCTTGTAAACTCACAAAGAGCGAGTTAGGTTCAATTCAAATAGCCTTGCCAATTCTGATTCATGCAGGTTCAAGGCGGTGTTTGAGTCACACAACCTAAAAAATAGTGGTTACGAGTGATTAGGATTCACCATGCTTTTTAATAAAAGGCACCAATGCGCAGTAATTTTAAGGTATACTCAGTTTCTCAGGTGAAATTCTTATGAGACTCACCGAAATCGCAAAATATCTCGGATCTGGTTGCATTCAAATTTCTAGTTATTCGGGGTCTTGTTGGTGCACAATTCACACGACCTGCAGATTTAATAATCGCAAGTGATTACGGGGAGGTTAGATAAGTGACGGTACATTCCCTACTGATTTATGCTATACCTGAGAAAGAATTTCACGAGAAAATGCGCATGCGCGGCCGCCCGCGCATGCGCATTACTGCAAAATACGGAAGACGGAAGAGAACGAGCCCCGGGGAACGCGGCGGCCAGCGGCGGCAAGGTAAGTGCTTTTAAAATTATTGCGTTCTTTTATTTTAAAGTATTTAGGGAGGGCGGGAGGGAGGCGGGTTGCGGGGCTGCCGGCCAGTGGTTTTGCGGAGTGGGGCTACGCGGAGTGCGGAGGTGGGCGTAGTTTCTCGCCCACTTCGCGTAGCTCCGCGAAGCCCCACTCCGCGAACTCCGCCCAGGGTTACTGATTATACTGCTTGCAGAGTTGTTTATGTTCCGTGTGGAGTTCTACCTCACGTTCCACCCCTGGGTGACTATTGTTTCTGTTCTATGAGGTTATGGAACTACGCGGCTCCGTTATTGGTTCTGTGTGCTATTTTTCATCACTCTTACCACCCTTACTACGGGTAAGGGTGGAGGGCAATGTTTCTGCCGATTGTTCTCTGTGGAATGACCTTCCACAGCTTTGTGGTTTTTTTTTAATTTGGTTTCTTACCATGCTTTTCTGTTGGTACTCATTTTACCTCTTGTTGGCCTGGCCGGCCTGCTTGTTTGGTATTTGGGGTTTAGCTTGTGTTTTGCAGCATGGTGGTGTGTGTTTTGCATTTATTTGTATTGTATTGTGGAAAGGGAGATGTGGTGAGTGTGCTTGTGTGGCACTTATTTGCTGTGATTGCTGCACTGCGTTTTGTTACTCTTTCAGGAATCTATTGTCTGTTTCTAGCATACATGTATATTGTCCATCATTATCATCTCTACATGTGTTGCATTGGAATTGAATTTGCTTCTTTGCCCCAGTGCTGCATGTGATTATTGCATTGTCACCTTTTCATGCACCATTCTTTTTGTGATTCATTTGAAGTTGATTTGCGTTTCTCTAAAAAAGGAGATGTGTTATACCTGCTGCTCAGCCATTGTGGATGTGGAGTGGAATGTTGGTGTGACAACTGACTGTGGAATGTTGGAGGAGTGAGAATGTCAGTTGGTGTATGGGCTGAGCAGCAGGGAGGCTGCTCCTGGAGGCGCGCTCTTCTACTTAAGATCTTACTTCGAATAAGACTTAAAGATACTACCTGGACAGGACTTTTTCATTTACAACAGATATTTAAAGGACTCCTGAAACAAACAAATGAAAAGCAATGGGTGGGCTTTAAGCCCACAAAGAAGTATACTAAAGTATACAAAAGGTTTCGAAAGCTCTACCTAAAAAGCAGTAGAAAAAGAGAGACGTAAGAGGCACAAGAGAACAGGTAAGGAGAAAAAGGGAGTTATGAAGAGTGAGAATAGGTACTAGGTTGTAGATTAGGTGCTTGTAGGTGTACTGGGTGTTGATACTGGTAAAGGTACTGGTATATAGGCAGGGTCAATTACTAAGGTACATGTAGTGGAGGTTGAAATACTCTAGCATTGTTAGGGATAAGTATATTGTGCATAGGTACTGTAGAGTATTTAAGTATGGGCACCTGTAAAGGTAGTAGTGGATGGAGTGTGGAGAATGGTACTATGTGATAGGCAGTAGTAGAAGACTGAGAATAAAGAAAAACAGTTGACAATGGAGGAATCAACTATGTTACAGCGAGAGGGATAAGGAGAGGTGAGAAAAGAGGATCACGGGACGGTCACCTTAAATCAAGAAACAAGAGGATAGACTGGGATGAGGAACTACGAGCATACAGGGGGGTCTCGCATAAAAGAAAAATAAGAGCTCCACGTGATCCTGGAAAAGAAACCTACAAGAGATGTCCTCAACATAAACATAATCAGCATTCACCAGGGTGAGTTTGCAGCCTCGAAAGCCATCTTTTGGAAAAATCGAGGAAACAGTTTAATAAGAAAGTTTCTCAACAGCATTTTGTCTCCATTACTTTTATAGAACCACATACCACTGAAACATTAAAATCAGTAAACCATCTTTCAATGTACAGGAGGACAATGCATGCCATAATGAAGATGCTAATATCTAGCTTTTATCTACATTTTTGTTTCTGTAGGTTCCTAATGTTGGCACATAACAAACCACCTCGCTCAGCCATTAGGCCATTGTGATTCAAGTCTTGATCTTATGTGTTACAAAAAACATCAATCAGGTGCCACAGTCCAGCTGGCTCCAGTGGGCACAAACTAAACAAAAATATTGGCAAAAGCTACCCACCAAGCAAAAATATGGTATAGTGGCAACATGGAGTAAGATGGCATTCCCAAGATGAACAGAGGGGTTAACGCAGCAGCGTGTGCACTCAGTGAACAAGATTAACAAGTTAAACAAATAGTATTCAATACTAAAAAGCTTTACATTGCGTGCAAAAGGTGAAAGGCCCTGCTAGACCTTTAGTCTGAAAGCGGAATGAATCTCCTGGGTAGTTCCCAGGAACCTAATGCAAGCCCATTCACTCAAACAAGTGTAAATAGTGAATCTTCAAACAGTTAAAATGTGTTAGTCATGAATATTTCCAATTGAACACAGTAAACATGCAATTGTAACAATTAAAAAAAAAACGTTGCAGAGGTTGTTGGTGGTTTGTTGCTCGATGGATATTTAATATATGTTCTTATGAAGTTGTTGTATAATCACAAAATCCAGAACTGTAGCAACAGTGTTAGTTTATACATCCCAATACATTTCGGGCTAAACAATGTGCCCTTCGTCAGGGGAGTCTACAAAACGATAATATTATGAATTAATAAACAATATCGGTAGAACTATATATAGCACATCATGCTAAGAGAACAGGAACTCGTTTGTTAATCAACACTTGAAGGATTATGAATAAATGCGAAATGACCAGAGAAAAAGACCCATATTACCAGAGGTGGCTGAGGGAAGGTGAATGAAAAGCCTAAAGAATTATGTGAGAAAAACCAGACATGCATTGCTTCGTGCGAAAGAACATGAGGGGAGTGAGAGAGATAAGTGCTTACATTATCTTGCCGGGGGCGTGGAATGAAGACGGTATGAGTCGGTGACTCTACGCGATAATGGGTCAATGAGCTGATGGAAAAAATGAATGCAAAAGGTCACACAAGGGTAGGCCGGTGGCGGGAGGGGTAAAAAGTGAAAGATAAATGCGTGTGCTCACCCGTAGGCGTTTATCGGAATTTGGCGGTATCGCGTAAGGATAGCGTCCCTGGGAAGGAAAAAGAGCAATGTATAATGAGTGGACTCCTATAGACGCAGTAAGCCTGCTATGGCGGGAATCTTGTAGCTAGTGGAAAACTCACTGGTTAGGGTTTCAGTGAATGGGCAGTGCATTAGATTCCCAAGATGAAGACATTTGGCCAGGATCACACAGTTTGGGCAGGAAGGTAAGCGGGTATAAAACCCAGTTTTCATGACATTTTCCAATTGACAGCGTAACCATGGGTGACCACACCGGGATTGACAGTCTGAGGAGTACTCTCCTACATGCAGGTAAATGAATCAGCTTAAGAACAGTGGTCGTACAAGAGACAAGATTTGGGTACTGAGGTACTACCTCTTAGTAATATTTGTGACAATATATTGAATGAGCCCTGATGAAGTCAGTGATGTTCACACATCTACCTGACGAAACACGTGTTGGCTAAAGGGGACTACTAAAGAATATGGATTGAAAGAATAAATCGACCTGAAAACAAGAAGATTTGATTCTATTTGTTGCATATGATTGTTATTTGAGTTTGTTGCTCGAGACTTTCTATATAGCATAACCCGGGGCTTAGCTTGGGCAGTAGTATTGGGAGAGGGATGAGGGCAGATTTCCCAACAATCAAGCTGGTGGATAATGTTAAAAATATATTATAAAACAAGCAGGGCACATGAGAGGGACTCAAAGAGCAGTCAGCATTGAGGGTAAAGTGGTTTGATAAGAGTACTAAGAGACAGAAACACAACATTTTGTAAAGTAACCAACATTATGAGGACTTTCAAAACAGAGTTGAGAGCGAGTGTGTGTGTGTGTTTTCTTTTCAGTGTGTGCATGGAAAAATCCCAGGTGAAGTTCGACGGACAGCTCACCATACCCAACTGAAAGCACCTATACTCAACTATTCATCAGAAAATACAATTATAAGGGGGGGTCTAATACCCCAAACCCCACCCCTTGAAGCTTCACCGCTTAGCGTAACCTCTAAAGCACACCTCCTTCCAGCAGGTATGATTGCGTTCCAGAGCTCTGAGAAGTGATCTTCAAACAGTGGGGCATGCCCCCCCTGGAGGAGCGTGGAGTTTTGAGAAGGAGAGCACAGCTCCAGCCCCCCCCCCAGTGTTTACGATTCTCATAATTTAGCCCGCAGTTTAATCCGAAATATTGGTAGGCTATTCCTGTTGTTTGGTACTTTTTTGGTCTTATTTTGAAAGGCAGTTGGGCTTCTAATGCAATTGTTCCTGTTCAATGTAAAGCCCATTACTGAACCCTGGAAGCTCCATATGAAAATGAGGGTGGGCAAGGAGATTGAGCAGTGTAGAAAGAAACCACCACGTAGTCCTTTTTTTAAGCATTCTGCAGACTTTATAGTCTGTTGTTGGTGAAAACATTAATAATTTTGCAATTTGTGTTTCATCATAATATTTGCCACACCCTACAGTTAATCAGAATATGCTACTCTTGAGCCATGTAGCTGTAGTTTTACAACAAGTACTGATATTTTTGTTCGATAAAACATATTTTCCCTTAGCTTTGTTTTAATGTTCTACTTGCTTGGTGGTTTTTCTAACGGCCAATGCAAAGATTTTCTCTGTTTCTGTGTTAGTTGCAGTAAATGAAGAAACGTACATAAGGTTTTTTTCTTTGAATTCTGGAACCTGTAAAATTCCCAGAGTTGAAAAGAAGAAAACATCGCCTGGAGCACCACATCACGCATAGACCTGTGAAACTGGGCAGCTATGCGCTTTAAATGGGCCACTACTGAGTGTCTGCTGTTCCTTACTTTGAGAGGAAGAGTACCAGCACTTCTCAGCAGAGGTGCAATACTTTTATTTAGAGAGAATCTGCACTTCTCAAAAGCAAGTAGGTACTCTGGTATATGGTACCTGCACGTGTATATTTCCATTTTAAGCATTGCGTAAAGTTTAAGTCAGTCCTCTGTGATTGTCTCTGCCATTAACATTGGACAATGTGTATATTCTGTGTCATTTACATGTTTTGGTAAGAGGTTATGCCACTCACACAGCTTATCCCGTGGTAGTGTCACTGCCATCAATTCTACTCTATAAAAGTGCCAAATTATAACTGGGCAAACCTGTATCCATTAAATCTGATTATACTTCATCTTGGTCTCAGGATTATGATTTAGGGCCCCATACATCAACCAAAAAAAAGGTTGCAAATGAGCAGATTCGCAGAATCTGCTCCTTTGCGACCAGTATTTTTGCATTTGGAATGCATCATCCCAAATGTAAAAGTCACAATTTAAGTAATCGCAAAAATAGTGATTACTTAATTGCGATTGTATTTAGGGAATCGCAAATTGTGATTCCCTAAATGCAATGCATGATGCAATCGCAAATAGCGATTTCTCAGATAGGGGTTGCAAATTACCATCAATTTGAACTTGATGGTAATTTGTAAAAACTTTTAAAAGTGCACTTAAGTGCATTTTTCAAAGTTCCTGGTTACACACACACGTGCCCTTGGGGCATTTGTGTGCGCAACATGTGTTCACATTACAATTTCAGGGGTGCAAAAGGGTGTCCTTTTGGCACCCTTGAAATTGCATTCGCAATTTGGGAGTACCTATTGTGTACTCGCAAATTGCGCATGCAATTCCCATTCTGTCCTATGGGCCTATAGTCCTTTAGGAATTAATGAGAAGCCATCCCTTAATTGCGACTCGCAATTTGCGAGTCACAATTAAGGAGTGTTTAGAAATCACTATTTTTTTAGTGATCCCTACATGCATAGGCTTTTGTGATTCCATAATTGCGATTCCTTAATAATCGCAATAAAGGAATCGCAAAAGCCTGCCTTGATGCATGTGCCCCTTAGTTTCTAAGGAAAGCAGTCCAAACTATTAATTTATATAGAAATATAGTTTGCCTGCATTTTCGATTTCCAGTTATTGCAAGCTCCTCCGATTGCTGAGGTGTTCAATTTTGTTTTTACCATACAAGACTCAGGAACATCTCTTTCTGGAATTTGATTTCAAGTGTGTCTGAGCTTGTTTTGTGCCACTTGATTAGTTACATTTTTTTTTACTGTAGTTTCTGCATAGCGTTCCAGCAGCCTCAGCACTGCTTTAGTAGGGTTAGTTCAGGTACAATGGGTACTGAGAAGGTTTCACTTAACTATGGGTTAGTTTGCAGAATGTGTTCTTTCTGATATTTGACCTATCTTCCAAAATACACCTTGTGGTGGAGAATTCATGGCACTGACACAACCACAGGGAGTGGCATAACCTTTTACCAAAACATGTGTAGCATCATTGCGAAGGGATATCCTGTCCTGTGGCCATTTGCCACCTTTATTTAGGCCTACCAGCATCTCCTCTGAGGTCGCACGTCCAGAATGCCGCAGCCCAATTTTTACTGACACTTCAGTCTCTTCTTTGTTTCCTATTGTCTAGGAAAATTCATTTGAAGGCACTGTGCGTTTTGCACCAAACCAAATTTCTGTGAACTCCTCTCCCCCACAGCCTCTTCTTGATCTGTCAACTCATAAATGAATAGAGCTGCATTACTCAAACAACTTGTTGTTTTAAGTGCCTGTACAAAACCAGGTGCCCGCAATCCAAAGCCCTTTTTTGTTTAATAAATTAAGATTGTTTTAGATATGGAAAGCTTTAAAAACTGCTATTTGCATTTCAAAGTGATACTACTAGTTGCAATTACTGCTTGACATTGTTGTTTTCTAACAGACTTTGACGCCAAGATGCTACACTCACTGCACATATGCACTAAGTGTTCTCACAAAGGAAATCCAACATCCCAGTAGCAAACAATTTCCTGCTCAGTTACCTGCACAGGCAAAGGGCCTGAACAAGCAAGGATGCTTGCCCACCAACACATGTTACCTGTGCTTGAAAGGTTTCACAAACTATAAACCCACCCTTGTTTAGGATCATCCTTACCCTTTTCTCCATCTACCTCTTCGAAAGTTTGAAGGGGGCCTGGCTTCAAAACATTTTGCTCAAGGGGGTGCCTATGTAACAACGTTTGAAGATTACTGGCTTAGAGCTATCCTCTCCGTTCAAAAAAATAGAAAATCCTATACAATGGTGACAAATGGGCATTATTTTAGGACACTGCTTGTGGGTACGGCATGCAACGTGAGATGAACCCTCCAAACAATGCTGGAGAGAGATACAAAGCGTGCAGAGCTATTGTTTTTCAGTCCAATTAGCAAGCTTTACATAAGTATTGCTCTCTCAACTACATCCCCTGGGGCTCTGCAGGGTTGCGAACTCTAAAATATAATCCTCTATGTTCGCTCTGCTAAAAACTCCATACAAGTCGTGAGATTTCATAAGCTGTGGTGGGATACTGACACATCTCACTAACACTTGGTGGTCATGGGGTCCAAACGAATACATTTACATGTATGGCATATGGCAATGGTCTTCAAAACCTTTTTCTGATGCACCCCGCTCCACAATCTAAAAAAAATAAATTAACAAAATCAGTGGGTCTCACCAGGGCCGAACTGGCCGCAGTGGGTACCGGGCTTTTCCCCAGTGGGCTGCCAGGGTGGGGGCTTGTTTTGGACCCCTGGTGGGCCGTTTTTGTTACCGAAGGCCATATTCTGATATCAGCCCCTGTAACAAAGAGCAGTTTCAGTGCCCCCCCCCCCAACTCAACTAGATAACCCTGCGAGCAGAGCAACAACACACAATCCGTACAATATAGTATAGTGTATCCTTGCGACCAAGAGTGGTACAACAGTGAACAAATCAGGTGGCCATAAACTGAGCAGCAGCTCTTATTCCAGACAGTTCGGTGTACAGCAAAAGTAACAACCCAGACTGCACAGAGTGGTGAAAAGATGCACTGCAAAAATCTGTGCGATTGCGCACAATATAGACAGCCACAGAGGTACAAGTCGTAATCCAGATACCCCAGAGCTCTGTGCAACAATGCACAATCCAAACTGTCAGGTTTTGCAAAACAAGGCACAATGCAGGAAGCTTAGAACAGTGGTCCTTAGCCTGTGATCTGGGCCCCTCTGCTGGTCCACGAAGCCTACTAAGGCGGTCTATGACTGCTTAGAAAATGTAATCATTTTAATAGGAAGAACTTCTGGTGACACTGCCAACCGAAGAAACAAAGTCATATGAGAAATTAAAGAAATGCCTAACGGCCAAATTTGACCCACAACGGAATATTGACTTCGAACGATATACATTTACAATCGCGTGTCAACAAGTCGACGAAACGCTAGACGACTTCGCGACAAGGCTAAGAAAACTGGTGACACATTGTGAGTTCGACAAATTTGATAACGAGCAAGCAATAAGGCTACGGATCATAGAGGGCTGTCCTGACACAGGATTCAGGGCAAGAATACTAAAAGAACCGACCTCACTGGAGAACATCCTGTCACTAGCGAGAGCAGAAGCGAGAGCAACGGAACATGCCAAAGAAATGGAAAGAGGAAAAAACGTTGAAATAGAAAGCGCACACCTCATGACAAACAAATACCGCACAGGCCGGTAGAAGAATGACTGGAGGGAACAAAAAGAGAGGAGACAACCTGAAGGAACATGCTACAGGTGCGGAATGGAATTCCCACACAGAGGCCCGTGCCCAGCGTTTGGCCAGACGTGTAAAAGATGTCATGGAAGAAATCACTATGCCAGTATGTGCCAAGGCGTACGAGTCAGAGATGACAGAGAAGCAACAGGCAGACAACAAAAGTCGACAACAAGGCACATCAGGTATGTCGACAGAGAAAGGAGAAGCTCATCATGAGGGTCAGGCGAAGAAGATGAAGAAGAAAAAGTGGAAAGACTATACCACATGTCGGAGGTTCACTGAGATTTGAGTGGGGGAGACGAAAAAGGAGAAACAACACACCGTACAGGCAGAAGCGCCCAGGAAAAGACGGACGTGGCAAAGATAGGAGTAGGAGCACATGAAGCAGAATTTGTACTGGACAGTGGTGCAACATGCAATGTCATGTGTGCATCAGAGTACGAGAAGATGGAAGCCAAGCCGACACTGAGAGCGTCCAAAGTGAAGATTTACGCCTGGGGGTCAAAGGAACAGGTAACAAATCTGGGAAAATTCACAGAGGAACTGAGGTACAAAGATCAAAAGAGCAAAGAGGACATCCATGTGTTGAAAGGTGATGTCCCAGGACCCTGCCTGCTGAGCAACAGCACTGCCCAAGCAATGGGACTCATAACTATGACATATGACAAGGAAAAAAGTAAAAGACACACTGAGAGCAATCAAAGAGAAGACGCAGGGACTAGAGAAAGAGGAAGAGAACGAAAAAGAATCACTGAGGGAACAAACAAAACACAGGGTGGACACAGAAAGAGAGGAGCCAATGGAGATAGTACCAGCTGGCCCACGACATTGGGCACACGGCAAGGAGCTAGAAACAGACGAAGAAAGGCTGGCAAGCGGAGAGCAAAAGGAAGACAACCAACAAACAGAAGCAAACGCAGATGGCAGAGAACGGCGACCAAAAGGAGAATTCAAAGGGACAAAGAGACTAAGTGATAAAACGCAGGAGTCAGAAACTGGAGAGACGGATTGACCAGACACATGGGGACTCTCTCTTTCTCTCTCTCTCTCTCTCTCTCTCTCTCTCTCTCTCTCTCTCTCTCTCTCTCTCTCTCTCTCTCTCTCTCTCTCTCTCTCTCTCTCTCTCTCTCTCTCTTTTCAATCTCTCTCTCCTTTTCTTTCTCACCATAACAGTCAGCAAATGCTGTCAAGGACTTGGGGGGGCGAAAATGATCAGAAGAACTGTACCATGAATATTTGTTTGCAACAAAGGGGGCGATGTCGTGACCCGACAGATAGTATGACAGGACCGGAGACTAGGGGACACTAGGACCCTGTGGGTCATGAGGGAGGTGACCAGGTCACCGGACACCACATCTGGTCAGGGACAGGAAGGACGGCAGATTGACCAGGACGAGCAACAGGACGGACGTATATGTAACCAGCTCATACAATACCAAATAAACGAAGCATACTATAACTAACCTGTGTCCTGAGTATACTGTGCTGCTCTGCGCCCGCTGCAGAGAACACGACACATGGAACTGTGCACAATGTACAATCCAGACAGTCAACAACGGTTTACCAAAGCACAAATCAGATAGCATAGAGCTGTGCAACAGAGAGCATTCCAGACGATAGAGTGTGCTGCAATAATGTACAATCCAGACATTCCATAGTCAGGAAACAATGCAGAATCCTAACAGTATACAGTGGTAAAGTAATGCACAGTTCAGATGGTACAGTGAAGTAGTGTGGCTCACTGGTTAGAGGCGGCAGACCCGAGAGCAGAGGACGGCCCGGGACCAGGGTTCGATTCCCGGCGCGGCAGGTTTCTGGACCAGGGTCAGCGGACTCGATAATTCTCTCGCCTTGGTGCCCACTCTGATCAGCGATCACACTTGGCAACTCTGGGCATTAGCTTGCCTCATCTTCACTAACGGCACCACCAGACTGCCGGGGATGCCTGGTCTCACCCTGGAGATACCCATTAAGGGACCATCTCTCAGGGAAGCCAGGAAGGGATTCGCAGCGGTCAAAGCGCCTTGGGACCCTACTGGTAAGTAGTGCGCTATATAAATGCCAATACATTTACATTTACATTACATACATTTACAGAACAATGCGTAATCCAGACAGCACACAGCAGTGAAGCAACACACAATCCAGTTAGCACACAATGGTTCAACAATGCTCAATCCAATGAGCCCAAAGTGGAGGAACAATGTATAATCAGATTGTCGAGAAATAAATACGTTAAAATGCACAGCCCAGACAGCCAGGAGTTGTAGGTCAATGTGTGATCCAGACAGTCTAGAACTAAGCAACAATGTACAGACAAGAAGTTCAAGATCTGTGCTGCAATGTAGAGTACAGACGGTCTATAGCTGTGCAACAATGCACAACACACTGAGCCAAGAGCTGTGTCAAAGCACCCCCCAAAGCACTGCAAAATAAACAATTCAGATAGCTGTAAGCAGTGCAACAATGCACAATCAGTAGACAGGGGGGCAAGCCATCGTCAGACATGCACCATACTGTTCTGTGTAATCTATCTAAATCTGCAATGTAACTGCACCCATTCACAATGCAACTGCTGATGTAAATGTGACTGACTGTAAGAAATTGGGTTTCTGATTGAGATACCCTATTTAAGAAGCAACCACAATCCTGGTCAGGGTGAGACACAAGCAAACGCCAAATTAACCAGTGCTCAACCTTCTGGTAGCTTGGCACTGAGCAGTCAGGCATAACCTAGAGGCAATGTGTAAAGGGGCTTATTTACAAGGCCCGTGCTCCACCCGTACATCACTTTTACCATGTTAAAAATTACGCAAAAGTGGCACAAGGGGCTTGTAAATAAGCCCCAAAGTGTTTTTGCAGCACTTCATACTTTAACCATAACTATTAAACTACAAGACAGTTTTTACTTACAATGTCTGCATATTTACTACAGTATTTTTACCATATACCTACCTTGTTGTGATCCTCTGCTATGTTCTTGTGTAGACAGCTACACAATCACATTGGTGATGGGCTACTGCAACCTGCGATGACTAGTCAAAGTTTAGCCCAGGTCACATGGCTTGAACGGCAATGCCATCTACTTGACATAGAACACACAAAAGGTCCTGAGAGGAATGCTTGCAATTAGTCTAACCACTGGCAATCACTCAATGTAGCTTTCCAACCCATCATTCTTTTGCCCACAAATGCCACTCAAGTTTTGACCCAGACAAATGCAATCAGTCTTCAACCTCTTCTAATAGGAATTTTCCAGCCCAAATTTACAGGCTATGTCCTCCTTGAACTGGAACACAAGCAACCCAAGACCGGCTTCACCATGTTTGGGGTTCATCAATTGGGTGTAGTTTGATTCCAGTGGCACAGTGAGCACTGCACTCACATCTGTGCATACCCATGCCACTTAGAATTGTACATCAAACACATAAATGGTCCTGAGAGGAATGTTTGCAATAAGTCTAACCACTGGCACTTGCTAGGGTAGCATTCCAACCCATCATTCAGTGTCCCACAATGGCACCTCAGTTTAGACCCAGGCATATGCAAATCAGTCTTTACCAAGCCCCAACAGACAGTCCAGTCCGAATTGCCAGGACAGGTCCTCCCTGAACTAGAGGGCTAGCAACCCAAAAACAGTTTTATCCTGAATAGGGCTCATCAGTCAGGCATAGCTTGGTTCTAATTGCACAGTGGGGGTGGGACCCTCTTCTCGGCATACCCTTGCCACTTAAGGCGGTACATCACACACACAAAAGGTGATGGGAGGAATGCTTGCAATAAGTCTAATCACTGGCAAATGCTCAGGCTTGCATTCCAACCCATCGTTCCTTAAGCTTGGTTCCAGTGGCACATATGTTTCTGAGTTGATATTCAAATTCTTTTTGAGATCACAAATGACAGGGGAATCAATAGACCAGTATTTCTGACAGTGGTGCACATGTTGGCATCCAGTTGCAAGTTTATAGATCTCCATGAACATATTATAAAGGACCAGTTCGTTGATAGAACATCTAATTTGTGAATTCAAGAGTAGCTTTGGATCTAAAGGAACCTTGCTTGCATGGCTAAACAACTTGAGAACACATCTCGTTAAAGAATTAACGGTCAGAGAGTATTATGTAAAACTGGAGATGGGGATGTTGAAAAGGTACATGTGCTGCTTAGAGGCAAAACAAAAGGAGGGACAAAGGCAGGGTTGTGATGGGCATAGAGAAGAAATCTTGCTATAGGTTTAGAAGCATCAAACATGTAGCAAATTTAGGTGCATGTCCTGCTACAAAAGTGAGAAGTTATAAGTGCAAAACAATTGGATATTTGCCTAGAGAGTTCAATAGAGAAGTCAGCAGGTTGGAGGGAACAGCGTAAACACTTTGCATTCTGGAAATAGTGAGAAATAGCATGGTGAAAGTGACAGCAGTGACAACAGTGAAGAAGATGTGGAGGTACTTTTCATGTTTGAAGGTGACACTATGTAGGATAAAGTCAATGAAGTGAGTGAATCATATTGTCCTCCTAGGTGTTCTGTGGAGGTGTGTGGGGTAAGTGTGCCAAAGTGGTTAGCTTGATGCTCGGCTTACATCCTTATTGATAGGGAAACTTGAAACAAAAAGGCAATATTAGAGCTGTGTGAGGCTGATGTAGAACCAGAGGGTTATCTGACGATCTCAGCCCATCAGTCTGTCGCGGGTGCATTAATATACCGCCCACCGGGACCAGCAGGAAGATTCTTGGAATCTCTGCTAGTACGCCCATTGTGTCCAAATACAGTCAGTGCCTGATATTGGGGGATTTTAATATTCATTTCGACCAAACGACCGACTCAGAGACTATGAAACTCAGCAAACTATTTAGTATTTTCAATTTGTCACCATATGTATCGCTCCCTGCGCATGAAAAAGGTCACATTTTAGAGCACATTTTTTTCTACAACTGCACTAGTTCCTGTGCCAATCATTTGGTCAGACCATTTTCTGCTAACCTTTCGGATAGAAAAGGTTCAGGCCAAGTCCCAGTCTTACTATAAAAATCGGTCAAAAAGTTTCAGATCTTTCGATCAAATAACATCTGAGACTTTAACTGCTATGCTTAGCCAACATCCTATACCAGTCAACAATAATTTAGAACATGATGTATCTTCTTGGAAGACTGGCTTCAGGAGTGTAACATGCAACTAGCCCCCATTCAATTACGAGTGGCCAAACAAGGCAGAATTTTAGCACCTTGGTTTACTGAGCCTCTAAGGAAGAGTAAAAGTGCATGTAAAAATGTAGAACGCCTATGGAGGAAGAATTTTGATCTTATAAATAAACTTACATATAAATCAGCTTTGAAAGCCCACTATGTAAAAGTCTGAGTGGAAAAGAAAACGTTTTTGGCTGTAAAAATTGAACAAGCTGAAAACGGCGCTAATGAATTGTTCAAGATTTTTGTGGATTTCTCCGCACCTAATGCCTCTAAAAGCTCTTTTGCCCCTACTGATGCATGGACTAATGAAATTACACAATACTTTTATAGGAAAATCCAAACCATACAGGACTTCTTGAGTAGCCCCCGTCAGGATGGGGACAGCAGTACTGATAGGCTTCTCCCCATATGCCCCACTACGGAGAATACCCTTCTGCAGTTCTCGCCCATGCCCATGGCCACCTCACTTAATATCATGAAGGCCCTGAAATCCGGATCTGCCTCTGACCCCTGCCCAGCAAAAACGTTGACATTGATTGCTGAGGTAACAAATCCAGTTGTAAATCGGATATTGAATCTTTCTCTGTCCTAAGGAAGAATGCCAGAAATTTGGAAGCATGGGAAAATTCTTCTCACTCCTAAAAAAAACATTAGCTGACCCCTTGGTAGTCAGCAATTACCGACCCATATTGCTTCTACCTTATTTCTCCAAGGTTTTGTAGAAATAGGTGAATGCCATCATCACAGATTTAATTGAGGTCAGCCAGGTGCTTCATCCGAGTCAGTACAGAAACGGCTCTATTGGAAATCTCAGAGACGATCAAAACCACCCTTGATAGAGGTGGAAAGGCTGTGCTGATATTATTAGATCTTTTGGCGACCTTTGACACCGTGCGTGTCAAGGATCCCCTTCGAGAGAGGAGATAGTTCGTCCACAGGAGCAAAGATGAATGTCCCACACACTTCCAGACAACAACTACCACAGCGAGAAGGTATAACGTCGCTGACAGACAGCTGCTACCTAAAAGTGTGGGGGGAATTTTCCCAGGAGTATACCACTCTCCCCCAGCAAGGTGGCGTAGCTGCAGTCTTGATGGCAGGAGACTGGAAAATAAATAGACAACAATACTAACCTCACCAGTACTTTACAAGGCTGGTACACAAGTGTTCAACATAACATTCCACTTACCAAATAAAAGAGTATCAGGGCTTTAAACTAGAAGTCCATGCAAGAACAAGGCGATACAGCATAACATCAGGAGGACAACTAGCCAGGATATCTCCAAGGAGAAATGCACCAATGCCCGCTCTACTCATAAAACTTAAGACAGAGCAGAACTGGGCACCACAAGTGCAGCTGATGACAAAAAGTATCACTTATAAAGCTAAAGACAAAGTGATACAGACTTTCTCACTCCAGCGCATAAACTTAGGACAGCGTGGAGAGAGAGTGCCTCACATAGAACATAGACACTTCCTTCCTCCAACTTATAAACTAAAGACAAAGTGGAGAAAGGAAACAAACAACATAAAACGCGGACAATAGACACACCCCGTCTGAATAGGCACAGAAGATCAGAACGGAGTGGGGGAAACCACAACAAGACGTAATAGCCAAAATACGCTCCACTCGTAAGCTGAAGACGGAGTGAAGCGCCAAATCACAATGATACACAAAACTTCCTCGATCAACAAAATGACCGCGGAGAAAACACACAGTGAAAGGATTTGCCCACAAGGATATTAACACTGCCGAGGAGAGAAGGGCAGGCAGGGTATTCAGGCAGAAGGGGAGGCTCGACACCGGGGAAAGGCGTGCCGAGGAGAGAAGGGCAGGCAGGGTATTCAGGCAGAAGGGGCGGCTCGGCACCGGGGATGGGCGTGCCGAGACACGGAAAGGCAGAATGAACCAGACGTAAACAACAGGCAGGAAAATACTCCCACACCGAGAAATACCGTGACCCAAAGGGTGGAAGAGTCAGGAACTGGAAAGAAGCTCAAACGGAGCTCTGAACACAACGGGAACCTCACGGAGCAGAACGCTGAGTAGAGGGGGCGTGGTCACTAACCGAACAGTAAGCCAAGCACTGATTCGTGGGTGGGATTCCTCTTTAACCTGCCTAGGGAGCGTCAACAATTTCCAGACCATACACAGTAAAAGGCAATTAGGGAAAGGAGCAAAAGTCTGATAACACACAAGAGGGCTCTTACTTGTGCATTCTACGCACTGTGGAATACTTCTTGAACACTTGTGATTAGGGTCTAATTCGACCACCCCTAACAGTTCTCCCCCTCAAAACCCCCCTCCCGGGGCCGGGGCCAGGTTTCCTGGGATGTAGTCTATGGAACCTCCTGATCAATCTAGGAGAATGTACATCTTCAGCGGGTTCCCAAGTTCTGTCTTCTGGGGGATATCCTACCCAATCTATAAGGTATTGGAGTTTGCCTCTATACCTTCTAGAGTCTAAGATCTGTTGTACCTCAAACTCTTCTTCGCCTTCGATCACTACAGGAGGAGGAGGCGGTTCAGGGGTCAAAGGGGGAAGATATTTCTTAAGAAGGGAACAATGAAACACAGGATGAATTCTAATGTGTGGAGGTAACTGCAATTTGAGCGTCACTGGGGTTATGACTTTCAGAATGGGATAGGGACCTATGAATCGAGGCTGTAACTTCTTGGACCCAGGGAGTCTGAGATTCTTGGTGGATAACCATACTTTTTCACCTACAGTGTACTGAGGTTCCTCCCTGCGGTGTTTATCTGCTTGATATTTCATAGTTTCTTTGGCTTTGTTTAGTTCTTGAATGGCCTGTTCCCATACAACTTTTAAATGTTGATGATGCTCCTTCAGTGCAGGTATTTTATCTAAATCAGTAGGGAAGGGAATAGGAAGGAACCCAGGATGTTGACCATAATTGAAGTAAAAAGGGGACACTCCTATGGCTGAATGTGTTGAATTGTTATAAGCAAATTCTGCCAAAGGTAATGCTTCCAACCAAGTGGAGGATAAATTGGTCAATAAACAACGCAAATACTGTTCCAGTGTTTGATTGGTCCTTTCTGTTTGACCATCCGTTTGAGGATGGTATGCAGTGGACAACCTATGATCCATCTGTAACACTGAACAGACTCCTCGCCAGAATTTGGAAACAAATTGAGGACCCCTATCAGAAAAAATTACTGCTGGAGTACCATGTAAACGTATTACCTGCTCTAAGAAAATGTGTACCAATTCTTGTGCTGTTGGAATCTTTTTAAGTGGAACAAAATGAGCCATTTTAGACAGCATGTCCACCACTACTAGTATGGTGTTGTACCCTTTAGTATTTGGCAGTTCAGTGATAAAATCCATACTAATGGTATGCCATGGTTTGGGAGGAGCTGGTATGATCTTTAATAACCCTGTGGGAGCACAATGTGAAGACTTTTGCCTAGCACATACAGAACAGGCTTTCACAAAATTCGTGGTGTCTTTAATGATAGTATCCCACCAAAACCATCTCTGACAGAGACTAACTGTCTTTGCTACTCCAGGATGTCCGGCGAGTACACTATTGTGACACCAGTTTAATACCTGAGCATGTAAAGGGGGACAAGGTATGTACAAGCGGTTGTCATGAAACAATAAATTTTCTTTGACCGTATTCAACGGATTCTTTATCCATTCTTGGGTATCTATTGTGGCATACTGTTCTCTTAGTATATCCAAAAAGGAATGAACAGGTTGTTCTTCAGCACAAATGAGTTTATGTTCTGGAATAATAGGAAGGGTGTTGTTCAGATTTTCCATGCCAGAGTTGTTTATTCTTGAGAGAGCATCAGCTTTGCCATGTTGGGCAGCAGGTCTATATGTGATTACGAAATCATATTCGCTAAAGAAGGATACCCAACGCATCTGTCTTGGGGTCAGAGCTTTAGCGGATTTAAAGAACTGTAGATTCCGATGATCCGAAAAGATAGTGATCACATGTGGAGATCCCAATAAATAGTGTCTCCATTCCTGAAAGGATAGTTTAATTGCAAGGAGTTCTCGTTCGCCTATTGTGTAATTTTGTTCGGCAGGGAGTAGCTTCTTAGAAAAGTAGGCAACAGGATGCAATTGTCCAGTTACTGAGTCTCTCTGTGACAAAACCGCACCAACAGCTGCTTGTGAAGCATCAGCTTCCAAAAAGAATGGCAAGGTGTTATCCGCATGCCGAATAATGGGGGCAGACATAAATTTCTTTTTTAGATCGCAAAACGCCTGTTCTGCTGCTTCATTCCAGATGAACTTGCTTCCTTTCTTGAGTAACTTGGTTATAGGCAGAATGGTTTCTGAAAAATGATCTATGAATCTCCTATAGAAGTTGGAAAATCCTAGAAAGGACTGGACTTCTTTGACAGTGGTGGGACTAGGCCAGTCCATCAACGCTTTTGTCTTCTTAGGGTCCATAAGTATCCCTTTAGGAGAAATCACATACCCCAAAAAATCAATGGTATCTGTGTGAAAGGTGGTTTTATCCAATTTGGCAAACAAGTTATTTTCTTGTAACTTCTGCAACACCCTTTTTACATGTACCACATGTTCTTCTTCTGTTTGGGAGAAGATCAAAATGTCATCAATATATACGATGACAAACACATCAAGGTATTCTCGAAGCACTTCATTGATGAAGTATTGAAAGGCTGCCGGCGCGTTGCATAACCCAAAGGGCATCACGCAATATTCATACAACCCGAATTTTGTGCGAAACGCCGTCTTCCATTCGTCACCTTCTTTAATCCGGATGAGATGATAGGCTCCTCTTAAGTCAATCTTTGTAAAAATCTTGGCTCCTCTTACTTGATCCAATAACACCGGGATGAGCGGCAAGGGATATTTGTTTTTTATAGTGATCTTGTTTAATGCCCGATAGTCCAGGCATGCTCTCAAGCCCCCTTCCCTTTTTGGTATGAAAAAGAGGGGCGAGGATACTGGGGACGTTGAATGTCTGATGAACCCTTTTTGTAACATGTCATCCAGATAGTTCTTTAGATATTCGGTTTCTGCTGCAGTCAATGCATATATCCTACTGTTAGGAAGTTCAGATCCAGGTAATAAATCAATGCGGCAGTCGTAGGATCGATGTGGGGGCAATTGAGTGGCTTCTTTCTCATCAAAGACAGACTGGAATTCGACATAACTGTCTGGTATTCCGGAATCTCCGGCTGCTGCCTGAACTGAGCAACATAAGGGGTGTAAACTGTCACTTGCTTCTTGGTAGCAATGAATCATGCAATGGGGTGATTTAAGCGTCACAGTTCTGTCAACCCAATCAATCTTTGGATTATGGATTTGAAGCCAAGGAACTCCTAATATTGCACCAAAGTTAGGAGTATCTATCAAATAAAAAATGATTTGTTCAGAATGTCCGTTACCACAGACCAGGAGCAAGGGAGGTGTTTGATGACTGATCAATCCAGATGATAGTTCAGAGCCGTCTACCGACTTGACAGGTTCAGGTTTCTCTTTTGCCACGAAAGGTATGTTCATCTTCTGAGCGAGTCGTATGTCAAGGAAATTGCCAGTGGCTCCTGAATCTAAAAGAAGTGTCATATGATGTCTATCTTGATTATTGACCACTAAGGTGATATTCAATAAAAAATGTTTCACTGGTCTCAACAAGGTTTTTTGGTTTGGAGAGATCTGACAAAGGCTAGTACTTGAAGAATCGATCTCTTCATTCATCAAGCTTGATAGTTTTCCTGAACACCAGCAATTTTCTTGGAAGTAGTGAAAGGACGGTTGGGACAGTCTCTGGTGTAATGGCCACTCTTGCCACAATACAGACATAAATTATTCTTCCTTCTTCTAGTTTTTTCCTCTCCTGATAAAGGTCCCCTTACTCCTCCAATTTGCATAGGTTCAGGTACCTCCTTGTTTTCCTTTTTCTCAGTTTTCTGTAGGACCAACCTGGGGAATCCAATACGATTCTTTTCTCCTCGTCTTTCTTGTAGTCTATGATTGAGTTTGACAGTGAGTTCAATGAATGAGGGACAATCTTCAGGCGGATTAACTATTTGAGCTAGGATATCCTTTAACTCATCTGACAGCCCTCTATAAAATAAAGATGTTCTCTTATCTTCAGGCCAATAAGTTTCAGCCAGTAGTCTATTAAACTGGGTTATATAGGTGAGGAGATCTTTGGACCCCTGTTTAAGACTAAGTAGGGCATTATCACTGGCTTGCATATAAGCATGCTTAGCAAACAGGCTTCTAAACTTAAGCTGAAAGTCATTGTAATTATACAACAAGGGGTCATCTGTTTCAACCAAAAGAACAGCCCATTCTGACGCATTTCCTCCTAAATAGGACAAAATAAACGCCACTTTTGATGCATCATCTGGAAAAGCTGCCGGCTTACATTTGAATTGCAGATGACACTGAGTCATAAAGCTGTTAAACTTGGCACTATCTCCTGTAAATCTCTCTGGCATGGCTAAAGGAATAGGACTAGGTGTGTGCACTGTGACTTGTACAGGAGGACCTACGTTAGCCACTTCAACTGGGGAACTAACAGTGGGTGCCTGGACAGAAAACCTGGCGGGTTGAATATAATTTCTCTTGGGTACCGCTCCTGTAGTAGCCCCACCCACAGCCCCTGTATCTTGAGCTTGTAAACGGGCTACCTCTGCCTGTAACTTCAGGTTTTCTGTTCTTAACAGCGCCACCTCCTGTTGTAAGTTTGTCACTACGATGTTAATCTCCTCCATTGAAGGAGTATGTTCAGTAGAACCCACACTTGGGTCCACATTCATCTTTGCTCGGGTGAACAGGATAAACTTGGGCTTGGCTTTCTGTCAAGGATCCCCTTCGAGAGAGGAGATAGTTCGTCCACAGGAGCAAAGATGAATGTCCCACACACTTCCAGACAACAACTACCACAGCGAGAAGGTATAACGTCGCTGACAGGCAGCTGCTACCTAAAAGTGTGGGGGGAATTTTCCCAGGGAGTATACCACTCTCCCCCAGCAAGGTGGCGTAGCTGCAGTCTTGATGGCAGGAGACTGGAAAATAAATAGACAACAATACTAACCTCACCAGTACTTTACAAGGCTGATACACAAGTGTTCAACATAACATTCCACTTACCAAATAAAAGAGTATCAGGGCTTTAAACTAGAAGTCCATGCAAGAACCAGGCAATACAGCATAACATCAGGAGGACAACTAGCCAGGATATCTCCAAGGAGAAATGCACCAATGCCCGCTCTACTCATAAAACTTAAGACAGAGCAGAACTGGGCGCCACAAGTGCAGCTGATGACAAAAAGTATCACTTATAAAGCTAAAGACAAAGTGATACAGACTTTCTCACTCCAGCGCATAAACTTAGGACAGCGTGGAGAGAGAGTGCCTCACATAGAACATAGACACTTCCTTCCTCCAACTTATAAACTAAAGACAAAGTGGAGAAAGGAAACAAACAACATAAAACGCGGACAATAGACACACCCCGTCTGAATAGGCACAGAAGATCAGAACGGAGTGGGGGAAACCACAACAAGACGTAATAGCCAAAATACGCTCCACTCGTAAGCTGAAGACGGAGTGAAGCGCCAAATCACAATGATACACAAAACTTCCTCGATCAACAAAATGACCGCGGAGAAAACACACAGTGAAAGGATTTGCCCACAAGGATATTAACACTGCTGAGGAGAGAAGGGCAGGCAGGGTATTCAGGCAGAAGGGGAGGCTCGACACCGGGGAAAGGCGTGCCGAGGAGAGAAGGGCAGGCAGGGTATTCAGGCAGAAGGGGCGGCTCGGCACCGGGGAAGGGCGTGCCGAGACGCGGAAAGGCAGAATGAACCAGACGTAAACAACAGGCAGGAAAATACTCCCACACCGAGAAATACCGTGACCCAAAGGGTGGAAGAGTCAGGAACTGGAAAGAAGCTCAAACGGAGCTCTGAACACAACGGGAACCTCACGGAGCAGAACGCTGAGTAGAGGGGGCGTGGTCATTAACCGAACAGTAAGCCAAGCACTGATTCGTGGGTGGGATTCCTCTTTAACCTGCCTAGGGAGCGTCAACAATTTCCAGACCATACACAGTAAAAGGCAATTAGGGAAAGGAGCAAAAGTCTGATAACACACAAGAGGGCTCTTACTTGTGCATTCTACGCACTGTGGAATACTTCTTGAACACTTGTGATTAGGGTCTAATTCGACCACCCCTAACAGTGCGGATCACTGAAATAATATCGAGGGACAAAATATCGACTTGCAAAAATATCGTTGACAAAATATCGACAGACAGAATATCGAGTTTGTATCTACAAACAGGAAAGTACAAAAATATCGAGTACAAAATATCGTTTACAAAAATATAGTTTTAAAAAAAATCGACTTTATTAAAAACAGTGTTAAATTAAATAAATATTAAAATTTAATTACTAAAATATACTTAAAAATACTTAAATTAACTTATAATAATTAAATAATAAAAGAAATTAATAAAAATAAATTTTTACAATCATATTTGTTAAAACATATATATATAGTAACATACTATAATTAAATAAGATACTATTATATTACCGTACAATAGCAGAAGTGTAAAAAAATACTATTACCACTCCAAAGAGTGCAAGTGTAGGGAAAATATTGGATAGCGTAGGGGTTAAAATTACTATTCCCACTCCAGTGGGTGCAACAGTAGGGAAAGCGTTGGATAGCGTAGGGGTTAAAATTACTATTCCCACTCCAGTGGGTGCAACAGTAGGGAAAGCGTTGGATAGCGTAGGGGTTAAAATTACTATTCCCACTCCAGTGGGTGCAACAGTAGGGAAAGCGTTGGATAGCGTAGGGGTTAAAATTACTATTCCCACTCCAGTGGGTGCAACAGTAGGGAAAGCGTTGGACAGCGTAGGGGTTAAAATTACTATTCCCACTCCAAAGAGTGCAACAGTAGGGAAAGCACTGGATAGCGTAGGGGTAAAAATTACTATTCCCACTCCAGTGGGTGCAACAGTAGGGAAAGCGTTGGATAGCGTAGGGGTTAAAATTACTATTCCCACTCCAAAGAGTGCAACAGGAGGGAAAGCGTTCGATAGCGTAGGGGTTAAAATTACTATTCCCACTCCAGTGGGTGCAACAGTAGGGAAAGTGTTGGATAGCGTAGGGGTTAAAATTACTATTCCCACTCCAGTGGGTGCAACAGTAGGGAAAACGTTGGATAGCGTAGGGGTTAAAATTACTATTCCCACTCCAGAGAATACAACATTAGGGAAAGTAAATACTTCATAAATAATTAAAAAATGTATAAATGAATATCTATTAATAATTAATTAAAAATAAATAAAATTTGTATACAATATAATAATTAATATATTAAAATTACTAATTAACAATAATTATTTCAATTGATCACTTATTAATACTAATTAATAAAAATATTTACAATTAATTATTTAATAATGAAAAAGTATTTAACAATTATTTGAAATTAAATAAATATAAATAAATGTAATTAATTAATTATAATTTAATCACTTCCCACCCAATTCCCCTATAAACTCACAACCCGCTACAAATATAATTTAGTAAAATTTACATAATTACCAATTAATCAATTAATTAAAATTAATTACCAATTAAAATTTAATTAATTAACTATTATAAATTAATTATCAATTAATTTAAATTTACTATCAATAAATAAATTTAAATATTTAATTAATTATAATTAAAATACTTCCCACCCTATTCCCCTATAAACCCACAACCCGCTACAGAATTAAATTACGCAATAATTATAAAAACAAAAATCATTAATAAAAATGTATTATAACATAAATACACACTTTTCACACATATTATACCATAAACATACACTATAAAAAATTTGATATTATTAAAAAATCGATATTTTTTACTATCTATATTATATACTTCGATATTTTAACTTTCTATATTTTTAACAGTCGATATTATATCACTTACCTTAAAAACAATATTTTGGTCATCTATATTCTGTCCTGTCGATATTTTGTCCAGTCTATATTTAAAACTCGATATTATGTCCAGTCGATATTTTGGAGTCGATATTATGTCTGTGCACCACACCATGCCACATGATTGCCTCCTTCATAGATTGAGAAAGAGTGGCATTGGGGGCACGGTGCTAAGTTGGTTTACTTCCTTTTTGGACAACCGCAAGCAAACAGTCTGGGCTCCTCCTTTTTCAGCCCTCATTCCTCCATTGAATGTGGGGGTCCCACAGGGTTCCGTTTTAAGTCTGACCCTGTTTAATATATATATGGCCCCTCTTGCTCCTTTAGCAGAACAATACGGGGCAAAAATTATGTCATACGCTGATGACACGCAATTGCTGTTAACCTGTGAGAAGGATGAGGTAATTAATGGTAATGAAGTCAAAGTCTGATTGGTTTAGGCAAAATCAGTTGCTCTGCAACTCTGACAAATCGGAAATTATCTTTTTTTGGACACACTTCAGGTGATGAGTGGCGTCAATGGTGGCCTAAAAATCTATCTCCACCTGAGAGGCCAGTCTCCACCGCAAAAAATCTAGGAGTGAAGTTGGACTCCAACATGACTATGAAGTCCCAGGTTCAATCGGTTGGTGGTTCCTGTTTGGGGCTTTTAAAAATGATGAGGAATTTCCTCCCTTTGCTTTCTATCCCTCACAAGAAAACCGTGGTCCAGGCCCTGATTACATCAAGGCTGGACTACGTAAATGTGTTGTACCTGGGCCTTCCGGACTACTTGGTGAATCGCTTGCAGGTAGTTCAAAATGCGGCATCTAGGGTCGTGCTCATGGTCGGACCCAGGTCACACATGTCTACCCACCTTAGGTCTTTACACTGGTTACCAGTGAGACAAAGGGTCATTTTTAAATCCCTGGTCCTAACTTTTAAGGCCCTAAATAACATCGGGGCCTCGTACATTAGGAATAAAATTCAGCCCTACAAACCGCTCAGAACTCTGCGGTCATCATCCCAGCACCTGACAATTGTGCCTAAGTTTTGCCGTTCTTACAAAGGAGGTCGCTCCTTTCAGGTGGTAGAGGCAAAATTATGGAATAGTCCCCATTTTTCCCTTAGGCAAGAACGTGATCTCCTTAGCTTTAGGCGAAGTTTAAAAACCTGGCTTTTTCAACAGTA
The DNA here is from genome assembly GCF_964263255.1 of Lissotriton vulgaris. NCBI lineage: Eukaryota > Metazoa > Chordata > Amphibia > Caudata > Salamandridae > Lissotriton > Lissotriton vulgaris. Next base: position 98,019 of record NW_028241737.1, read on the forward strand.
GTGCAGACTAGTTAGCTAGGCTTGCTGTTCCTTCATTTGCTCTGTTCTGGGGTCAAGATAGCGCCGGGAAACTCCTCAGAGTAGCTGTGCGCTTAACAAATACCCTCTAAAATAACTTAACATAACATAACATTGTGGAGTAAAGCTACCCATGGTAGGATATTTATGTGCAATGCTGCCTTATAAAGGTAGGAATGTGGAAGCAAGGTTGGGTGTAGTTGAAAACGGGAAACAGTTGCTGGGATAGAGGGAACAATGTGCATTAGAAATTGTTTAGCACCCAAACTCTCCAGAAAATACTGATGACAGTCCAAGACCAGGGGGAAATGGATGCATGATTTCCCTAAGTTGTTTGCAAAAGAGATGAGATAAGAAATTAAGGCATCATATTCTATTGAAAGATAAAGCCATACCAAAAGTTCACAACATGCACAGCGTTCCTTTGGTGTTGAGAGAACAGCTGAGATAATTAGACATGTTATGTAGGAATAATGCCATTAAACTGATAGAATGGCTTAGTCCCATAGTGACAGCACAGAAGAGCAATGGAAAGATACATATGTGTGTAGATCTAAGGGATCTATATAGAAACATATGAGTGGAACATCATCCTTTGCTGAATATTAATGAAATGTTTGCCAGATTGAAGTATGATACATACTTTTCTACATTGGACTTATCTAGTGCAGACCACCAAGTAATTTTACATCCTAATTCCTGGACCTTTAACCTATTTTGTTACATCAGAAGGGGCAATCCATCTGCATGCCATTCAGTCTGGGCTCTGATCCAGCTGTTTTTCAGCGCATAATGCAGAGGTTATTGGGCAAGTTATAAAAAGGCAATATTTTTTTAAGATTACATACTGGTGTGGGGTCCCAGGAAAGAAGATCGTGATGGTGTGTTGGGAGATGGGTTAGGGATATTGGAGAAGGCATTGCTGCCAGTAGGAATAGATGAATGTAGGTTCTCTGCAACTGAAATGTATTAACAAGTACACACTTGATCTTGTTAGGGTATCAAGCCAAACTGTTAGAGGCGATTGAAAATGCTCCCATTCCAAAGGAAAAGGATCAATCGCATTATTTACTAGGATTAGCAGAATATTATGTTTTTCAGAACATAGTCAGACTTTGAAGCAACTGATGAAAAAGGGAAAGAGATATCGATGGCATGAAGAGTGCCAAATGGCATTTCTAGATGTCAAAAGGAGCATTGTAAATGCTGTTGAGTTAAACCCTTTTGCATGTGATCAGATGTTCGTAGTCAGTGATGTGAATATGCATAGTGTGGGCCCTGAACTCATGCAATTGGGGATGAGTGGGCTTGAGAAAGTAGTGGCTTTAGACTCCAGGACTTTGAGGGGAGAAGAGGAAAGTTATTAAATGACTGATAAGTAGGCTTTGGCCTGCTGATGGGGTTTCCAACATTTCAGGACTTCTGTGTGGAAAATTACTTTCCAGTTAAGGACGGACCATAAAACTTGAATGACTTATTTTTTACAAAGGCAAGTGGGAAGGCCACACCTCGAATTGCAGAATGGCTGTACAAATTGCAAGAATACTCATTTGATGTTAAGTGTGTGCAGGTATTAACAAACATTGGCAAAGCCAATAGCTCTCGTTTATGCAAGAGCTACTGGCTTTACCAATGTGTTTCAGCCATGTTGTACAGGAGCATGGCTGCTGTTTAGCATGGCTAAGCATTACTGGTGTGGTGTGGAATAGAGTGGCTTAGAGTGGAGTGGCATAGAGGAGAGTGGAGTAGAGGAGTGAGGTATGGAGAAGAGATGCATAGAGGAGAGTGGAGTAGGGTGGCTTAGAGCAGAGCAGTGTAGAGTGGTGTACAATGGAGTAGAGTGGCGTGTAGTAGAGTGGTACAAAGTGGAGAGGTGTACAGTAGCATAAAGTGGAATACAGTGGTGTGTCATAAAGTAGAGTCGAGTGGTATAGAGTAGGGTAGAGTGGAATGGCATAAAGTAGAATGGCATGGAGCCGAGTGGAGTGGCATGGAGTGGCATAGAGTATAGTGGAGTGGAGAGGAATGGCACAGGGTGCAGTGGAGTAGCCTAGAGTGGAGTGGCCTAGAGATGCATGGAGTGGAGTGACCTAGAGTGGTGTATAGTGGAGTGGCATAACGTAGCGTGGCATAGAGTGGAGTGGCATTAAGTGGAGTGGCGTAGATTGGAGTAGAGTAGAGTGGCATAAAGAGCAGAGGTATAGAGTGGAGGGCTGTAGAGCGGCGCAGAGTAGCATAGAATAGAGTAGAGTGGTATAGAGCAGAGTGGAGTGGAATCGAGTGAAGTACAGTCGAGTAGAGTGGAGTGGTGGGAAGCAGGGTAGAGTAGAGTAAAGTGGCATACGTTGGAGTGCCGTGGAGTGGCAGAGAAGAGAGTCGACAGGCATAGAGTGACATGGAGAAGAGTGGCATAGAGGAGAGTGGAGTGGCATAGAGTTGAATGGCATTGAGAAGAGTAGAGTAGCTAAGAGTGGCATAGAGTAAAGTGGCTTAGAATAGAGCATCGTAGAGTGGCACGAAATGGAGTGACATGTGGTACAGTGGCATTGCATAGAGCCGAGGGGCTTGGTGTACAGTGGCATGACCTGGAGTGGAGTGGCGTGATGTAGAATGAAGTGGTTTAGACTGAAGTGGCATAGAGTGGAGTTGAGTAGTGTAGAGAAGAGTTAAAGCCTTTTACGGATGATCAGTAGATCGGTGTCACTGATGCATGGTCTGGGTCCTGTACTTATGCAATTGGGAGGGGCCATGAAAAAGTCATGCTTTAGCCTCAAGGACATTGAGATGAGAAGAGTAAAGTTATTCAATGACTGAAAAAGAGACTTTGGCCTGTGGTTGGATTTTCAACATTTCTGGACTTTTTTTGTGGGGAATTCTTTTCCCATTGAAGACACACCATGAAACGTGAATGTTTTTTTTTACAGCAGAGGGAAGTGGCAAGGCCATGCCTCGAATTGCCAAATAGCTGTACAAGACAGAAGACTACTCATTTGACGTGAAGTGTGTTCCAGGTGTAAGCAAGCATTGGCAAAGACAATAGCTCTTGTCGACGAAAGAGCTATTGGCTGCGCGAAAGTCTCTCTTGAGAAGCTCCGGGGCTTGGGATCACAAGTCTGTGAAAATCCCTGTTTATGCCCCATCCATCCTTTTGCTCTTCACCATTCCACAGAGGAATAATACTACAATAACAACATAGGATTTTCATAGCAGATCAACAAAGACTACAAACAAACACTCCTAGCAAAATCTTACCTGATACCTCCTGATCAAGCTGTTACTTCATCGCTGCGAGTTTGGGGGGCTTGAACGTGTGCGGTACTGAGTTTGGTCACAGTAGCCATGGGATGAGCCTATCCCCCGACAACAACCACACCGTGCAAAGTGACCTGTTGTGAGGATCCTGGATTGCTCTGAGGTGGCTCCCTTGCCCAATGGCCGTGACCCAGGACATGGAGTGGTCGCGAGGGTTGTTGGCGGCTGGCTACACCGATCTGGCAGGGCTGGGAAGGTTATCATCGGAGCACTGACTGGAGAACACCTCCTCCATCTGCTCTGCTCTCCGCGCTGGTTTCTAGCTTTCTCGTCTGGTTTCTCACGTTGCCTAAAGTTAAGGTCACGACAAGGCGAACGTGGAGACACCGAGAAAATAAAATTTTAAAAAAGGTAGCTGGTTCCCGTTCTTCTCTCTCAAACAGGGCTCGAGTCGGGGTACCACGCGGGTGGACGGCGTCCCCCCACTTATTTTGTCGGGAGCTCGATAACTATAAACTGCAACTGAGTGCAAGCCACCTTTTGTGACGTCACTTCCTGTTGTGACGTCAGCCTCCCCCCACTTGTGCCCTTCTCTCAAAGCATTGAAGGAGAGCGAGAGACTGAGGGAGTTGATCACCCCTCCCCACCATACAGTGGAGCCCGGGGAAGCGATCCGTTCACTTAGAACGTCACACCTCTGCTGCTCAGTTCCTGAAGGTGAGGCTTCGGCGGTCCTGTCCCGCTTCAACTTTCTCTTTCGGTGGTACCCAGGGAGATGCTCCGCGCTCCAGAAAAAACGCCTCGCCTCTGCAACTCAGTTCCTGACTAGTGGGGCTACGGAGGTCCATATCCGCTGCGATTTCCCTCATGGTAGTGCATGGGGGAAATGCCCTGTGCGCCAAAGAAACTCCTCGCCTCTGCAGATTGTGTCCTAGTCATGAGGCTACAGAGGTCCAACCCCCATGGGGATGACGGGATGATTACTCCACAAGGGGATCTTGGAATGAGTACTCTGTGTTTTTTGTGATTGGGAGCTGTGGTGTTCTCAACCATCCTGAAAGTGAGTCCGGCTCCTAATGTATGTCTCTGTCAAGTGGGCCTGACTTATGATGATTGTATGTGTGTTCCCAGGAGCCCATTTTGTTTTGCTTTAAACTTCCAATAACTTCAAATGTGACGCTTCCAAGCCCCTGTAACCGATGCTCTGCAGCACTAGGAAATAAAAAAAGGACTTTCGACACTCCATCACTCTGGTGGCCATCTTGGATGGAACTCCTACCTCATTATGCTCAAACCGGCTTGAGACTGTTAGTCTAAAAGCCTTGCTCCATACGACCCTCCTAAGCGTCCACCCCCCTCCCCCCACAGCTCTACAAAACAACTGTAATTCTTATTATATATGTTGCAGTAAAGGTAGAAGGTCCAGGGATCCCAGGTACATATCTTTCTTTGGGATTTATTGAGGGGATGGAGGAACCATACTCAAATCTCTGGACCCTAAGAGCTTCAAGTCTGGATAAATCCTTCTTTATTTTATTTTATCTTAGCAAGAGCTGTTACAGTTTCCATTCAAATCTTGATTAATTCAATTCATTTTCATTGGGGTTATTCAAAACATTGTTTTATTCATTGAACAGAAAGCAAAGAACAGCCAAAATGTGTTTCACCCTTTGTGGCCAATTGCACCAGGGCTTTCTTAAGGCTGTAACAAGAAGTAGAGACAGGGTTCATTGTCACAAATAGTATAAATTAGGAAGTAGTTGACCCCAGAGAAAAGAAAGAGTGAGAGAGAGTTCAGAGATTCAGTGAATTAAAAAAGATTGTACAGTAAAATGTTTGGAAGCTAATCTAGTCGTTTAAAAGTTCCAAGGACGAATTTCCAAGGATTGAGAGAGTTCTTTAACAATAATAAGAACGCTAGTCATGAAGTTCAGTTACAATTAATAAGTGAATGAAAAAGTGAATAAAAAAGGAGAGGGTGACAGTTTCAAAATAGAAGGTACCATTCACATAGGCTGATTGAGTGATGAAGAAATAATTTCTTATTTTTAATACAACTACATTAGCCTTACCTCCGTCATAAAAACCCACTACATCTTCTACTCTAAGCACATCTCTAAATGGAAAAGCATCTTTCTCCACCACCTTCCAGTCACAAACTCCTGTAAAATCCCTTACGGCCTGAAATTATCCACCACTCCTTCCCTCACTTTTTCTGGCAAAATCGACATCTCCATTTTCAAATCAGGAAATATTCTGATACAAACCTCTGAAAACCACCTCTCCATTTTTGAACACCTCTTCTATTCCCTATCTCAATATCTACTACCTACTCCTACCTCTAACCCCTCAGCCTCCAAAACACAAGATACCTTCTCGCCCCCTCTCACCCCAGCTCTAACCTACATCCTGACCTGACATCCGCCACTATCTAGACAACGGTGAATCTTCCCTTCTCATTCTTCTTGACCTCTCGGCAGCATTCGATACTGTCAACCATGCCGCCTTACACATTCTCAAAGACCGTTTTGGCCTCAGTGGCGCTGTTCTCAAATGGTTCACCTCCTTTTTCCAACATAGAACCCAACAAATTAAAGTTAACAACTGCCTTTCCAAACCCCTGCCTGTCACCTTGGGGGTCCCCCAGGGCTCTCTTCTCTCCCCCACTCTATTCAATCTCTTCATGGAACCCCTCACCCTCATTCTTAAGAAATCAAAAATCAACTACCACCTTTACGCTGATGACACCCAACTTTACTATAAGATCAAATCCCATGCTGATGTCTTGCACCTTAATGATGCCTTGACTAAGATTCAACTCCATCACAACCACCTTAAACTTAACCCTAAAAAAACAGAAATCATTCTATTCTCTCCTAAAAACAACTCTCTCCCTATTCAACATTGGATCTCTGACATCAAAGCTCTTAACTGCACCCTCTCCATCTCTAACTCAGTCAAATCGCTCGGCATCAGCATCGACCAGAACCTCAGTCTCACTCCCCATATAAAAAAATCCACCAAAGGTGCTCCCTGCACACTCCACCATCCTAAAAAAATCAAACGCTTTATTCCTGCCGATGACTTTAAATCAGTGGTACAATCACTGGTCCTATCTAAACTTAACTACAGAAAAGCCACTCTCTCTGGAACTCCTAAAGCCCACCTAGCCACTATCAAATCCATACTCAAACTCGCTGCCAGGCTCATTACTGACTGTAAGCGGTTTGAACACAACTCCCCCGTCCTTAAAGACCTTAAATGGCTTCCCATTGAAGCCAGATCCACTTACAAGACTGCTTGCATCAGGCACAAAGCCTTCCATCAAAACACCCCATCTTACCTTGCTGATAAACTTCACAAATTGGGCTGTGCTAGAACTATGAGGAGCACTAACGCCCTCATCCTAATCTCACCTTTACTAAAAAGAAATATACACAGTCTTGCTCTTTCTCTGGAAGCGCGCCCACCATTTGGAATGCTCTACCTAAAGAGCTATGTTGTAACCCCTCCTACCCCAGCAGAAAAAAATACCTCAAACAGCTCCTTCTCAACAAATACTGGGGTCCTTAATTTACACTGTCACTGGATACTTACTACCACCCTAGCCCTGCCTGAATTTGATCCCCTCTTCTTTTGTCTTCCCCCCCAACCACCAAACTCTCTCTTCTTAGTCAACCTCTTCCCCCTTTCACAGCACAGAAAACTTTCTCCTCCTTCTTCTCCTTATCCCTCTCCCTCCTTATTGGCCCTACACGTTCTCCCCCCTCCCCATACAATAATGATCCTTTGTTTTTTTCTCCCATCCCTTCATCCTCCAATATGTTTTTATCCATCTTAATTGAACTTTGTGTGCCTTGTTTCATGACTTTCTTATATTTATAAAAAAATGTATATTGAAACTCTGTTGTTACCTAATCCTGTAAAACACTCTGATAATCTTGGGTCCAGCCAGCGCTATATAAAACCTTTTAAATAAATAAATAAATGAATAAAAAACATTGTGAAAAGAAGGTGTGAATCATCACAAAATGGCTCTGTAAGATCCAAGTGAAAATGGTTTGATGGAGCAATTCAATAAAGTTTAAGGAGAGCGTGCACAATTAGCTGTACAACGTGGGCTGGATTAGAGAAATGAGGTTACAAGTATATTGTGGAGTTATTGAACTATACCACTTTCAACAACAGAATAATCACCTTTCTTGCTATTTAAGGGAAGTACACCGTGCATGAAGGTGTCAGTAGGTTCAATGGGTAGTCTGATAAGCGCAAAGTGATTGGTACTCAATTCTGTGAGAGACTATGGAGGAAGCAACGTCTGTATGATAGAAGAGAGAAGGAACGATTGAAGTATGTCTCATTCTCTGAGAGGAGATTTTTATTCAAGTGAAGGTGGAAATAGGCATAGGAAAAGGAACATCAAAATGGTCTTCTCCAAAGCAAGTTGTTTCGATGAAGAAACAATCTGCAGTGCTAGAGGATATAAGAAAATAAAAATGAGAAGAGTATTGAAGTGTACGGGGATGACTAGTGTTAAGGGTCTTGATGGGCCTCAGACTGCCACCCTAGAGAGTAACAAAAGTGGGAGAAGAAACACTGAGTAGCCAGCACTAAATTGTGCTTGCTGCTCGGTGACAAAGCTGTGCAAATCTGTGAATTTTTTGAGGGGCCGGGGTAGAATTGCCTCAGCGCCCTGCACATGCGTTGAATGGGCAAGGTTTTCCTTGACCTGGTGGCATAAATCAGGGCAGCGATGATACACTGATGGGTGTGGTGTGTGTGTTACTGTCAAGAATGGACGTTTTCTTTCGGTTTTATTCACATGGCTAAGGGAGGAGTCGGAAGACCTCCATTAATCTCAATGGGTGGGGGCAGGGCAGGCCACCTGAGACAATGTAGGAGTGGGTGTGTCAGTGGCCTCTGCCTCTTCCACCGAGACCCAACAGCTCCTGTTGGGTTTGTTATGATAGGTGGGCTGAGGTCTGGGGAGAAGTCCAGCAGCTTTCTTTTAGGGACTTCTACTGTGTGGGTTAATAGTGTGTGCCACTGCAGTCCAGTCACCTGGCCCGGGGAGAATTAATTTGTTGGTGAGTGAGTTTTGTGTGAAGTTTTTGGCCTACTGCCTTCCCTCACATGAAGCCCTCTCATTCTCAGTCCTACAGTGTTCGCACACATGGCATTTAGCACGTGTTATTGTAGAACAGGGAATGCTGGCCAGGACTCTGGCTCTTTCACCTACTGGCTTTGTCAATGCTTGCTGTGTTTAGGAATGGGGAGAGTAAGTGCTTTATCCCTAGTCACAAAATGTGGAACTGAGGCCGAGGCTAGGGAAATGATATTACGTAAGGGCCAGAGCTGCCAACTATGGAGCTGGGAAATCAGTTTTAAAGTTTGGCATCAGCTTCACCTCCTTGATTTTGGGCAAATTGCTTAATCTCACGTGCCTACAAAAATGAATGTGTCCTTGTGTAAAGTAACTGGTTCTAATGTAAACCGCTCCAATGCCTTCAGGTTTTGTTGGTGCTATATAAAACTGCAAAAATAAAATTAACGGGTGCTAATGTAAAGTGCTCCAATACCTTTGGGTGGTGTTGGAGCTATATAAAACTACACCCCAAAAAATGTGAAAAGCAGAGTCGGGTCAGAAAGGGTTCTGTTCACTTAAGTTCAGCAGGGCAAGCAGCGACGGTGAGGAGGTGGATGGGAAACCAACAGCAAATTCGGGCTGCCAAGGGGAGATTAGGTGATTTGACTCTGATCACAAAATGTGTAACTGAGGCTGAGGCTAGGGAGGTGATGGGCATTTCACTTAATCTCTCGGTGCCTACAAAAATGAATGTGTCCTCATGTAAAGGAACTGATGCTAATGTAAAGTGCTCAAATACCTTCGGTTGGTGTTGGCACTATATAAAACTGCACAAAAAAGTAACTGATGCTAATGTAGAGTGCTCCACTATCTGCGGGTGATGTTGGCGCTATATAAAACTGCACCCAAAACAAATGTATAAAGCAGAGTCAGGTGAGGAGGGGATCTGTGCAATGGAGTTCAGTGGGGTAGTAAACAATGGGCTGGAGGTGGGAGGGCAACCAACAGCGAATGCGGCCTGGATTGGGCACATTTTTTACTTGTTTCGAATGTTCTCTTCACACTTGTGCTTAAAATTCTATATTTAGATCCCCTTTTTCAATAATTTGCAGTAAATATGTGGTGTTAGCCTCTTCTGTGCGTCCACAGCCCCCGGCTGTCTGACGTCACAGTGGGTGTGTGCGGAGGTCAGCCAGGGGCCGTCCGAACCGTGCACTCGTCAAAATCCTCAGCACCGCAGGGGAATTCCGGCCGCAGCGATGCGGGTAAATCTACCATTTTAAAACATTTTTTCAAACTTTTCTTGCAGGGGAAAACCCCCCCACCCCCACATCCTCCTTTTGCACTTCAGGCTTGCTCGCTCATTGAACTCGGGTACAAAATATCCTCCTCACCACTTTGAAAATCCACCATCCGCCACTGGAAGTCCAATGAATTAAATTAGGAACAGTGGGGAAGAAATTAAGGCAACACACTGGCTTCAAACCACTTGTACCTAGGGTTTCAAAATGTATCAGAATGCTTTCGAGGTTGAGGTATTACTGTTTGACACAACATGTGCAACTTTGTTGCACAGCTCCTTGAGCTACACCTATGTTGCAACTACTGTAGTATATGTATGTAATTATAGAGATTTAGGGCCTCATTTACAATCTTTTGACATAGGACAGCACCACTAGCTTTCCTACTGCACTGCCCTACGTCAAAAGAAAAGGGCAGTAATGCACAGTATCTATCAGATAAGGCGCATTCCTGCCCTTTCCCTTGTGCTAGAGCACAAATGGCTGCCATGCGCCAATGCTGGCACACTTGCGCCATGGTGATGCAGGGGTGTCTGCATTTTAGGGGTGATTTTTTGGGGGGCAGGAAGGAGCCCCTTCCTTCACAAAAATTATCAAGTGAGGTTATTTCTTCTTTCTGTGTATGCTACAGAAAGCAGCACACATAGAAAGAGGAAAACACTTAGAAAAATAATGTTATTTCTCCTTATTGCGCCTCCCCTACGCCACCCCTATGGAGGCGTAGGCTTTTGACGCATTCCCAGGTTCATGAAGTCCATCATTAGTCTTTTTGTCACCCCGAGTGGAACGGGTATGCCCAGACGTAGGTCCCGTGCTCTCCATGCCACTGGAGTCATGCTATCACGGCTGATGAGGGGTGAAACCCCAAAACAGGTCATAGGATGCTTGTTTCCAGTCCAGGGAGGACCTGACCTGGCAGTTCCGGCTGGACTGTTCTGATTGGGTGCAGGGTCAAGACTGATTTGCATATGGCTGGATTCTAACTGGAATGGCATGGGGAGCAAAAAAACGATGGATTCAGGCCCAGATCTCTGTGTTGAGGTAAATGTATGACATTGCTCTGCATTCCATCCATCATTTGTCTTTTAGTATTTGTCACCCTGAGTGGGGTGAGTATGCCCATACGTGGGTCCCGTGCTCTCCATGCCACTGGAGTCATGCTATTCTGCCTGATGAGGGGTGCAACCCCGAAACCAGTCGTAGGATGCTTGTTTCCAGTCCAGGCAGGACCTCACCTGGCAGTTCAGGCTGGACTGTTTCCATTGGGTGCAGGATCAAGACTGATTTGCATATGGCTGGGTTCAAACTGGAATGGCATGGGGAGCAAAAAAACGATGGATTTAGGCCCAGATCTCTGTACTGGGAAAATGTATGACATTTTTCTGCATTCTGTCCATCATTTGTCTATTTGCAGTTGTCACCCTGAGTGGGATGGGTATGCCCAGACATATGTACCGTGCTCTCCATGCCAGTGGAGTCATGCTATCCTGGCTGATGAGGGGTGACACCCCGAAACCGGTCCTAGGATGCTTGTTTCCAGTCCAGGGAGGACCTGACCCAGCAGTTTGGTCTGGACTGTTCCCATTGGCCGCAGGGTCAAGACTGATTTGCATATGGCTGGGTTCAAACTGGAGTGGCATGGGGAGCAAAATAATTTATGGATGTTGGCCCAGATCTCTGTACTGGGGTGAATGTATGACATTCTTCTGCATTCTATTCATCATTTGTCTTTTTGCACTTGTAGATATGGCCAGTAAGTGTGCACTGCCAGACCACGATTAAAGTGATGCTCCGGCTGTGCAAGGACTTGTAAGTCAGGACCTCAGTATTTCGTGTTCCCTTATATTATTCACAACGTATATGCTTTGCATTACTTCTTGATTGGGTGTTACATTTTTGTTTGAAGAAAGGGGGTATTCTATTGTCCTAGCAGTAGAATGTAAGCTGGCTCAGGCTCCTTGAATCTGTGCTGGTACGTTGAGAGGAGAGGGGCTCTGGAGTAGGGCACTTGAGCCTCAGTGCTATCTGCCCGAGCTGGCTGAGACCTAAAGAATAAAGCGGTATATGACCACGCCTACTGCATCATTGTCCTGTGCATCATGTGTAGAGATGTAAACCCTCACTGAAACTGTCTAGTGGGCGCCAGAAAGGCTGTGAAGCCAAGTTCTGTTCTCTTCCTCATTTGGGTTAAGGTCTCCTCCCAATACCCAAGAGGGCTGATGCCATCTATGTGCATGTTTGGGTGCAGGGAAGAGGAGGGCGTCACGACCGTGGATAAGGGCACCAAAAATTTTAAAAAGGTGTAAGGGCCAAAGTAACCTTTTGAGTTAATCCTTAAAGAGTTGGATTTTTGGGGGGATTGTTGTTTGTTGGTTGCCCTTTACTCGTGGGCTCGTTTCAGAGCTGTATGTGGTGGCAGCTCATAGGATAACTTGAGAAAAATTAGAAAACCCACTGCCAATGTTAGAAAGTGATTTTTCCTTAAAGCTTGCAAATGATACCAAAACAGAAAGGTGAAAATGATGCTGGTAGAAAGGGTTTGATCAGTAGATGGAAAAAAGGTAAGAGGATGTAAGGATACAAGATAAGCGCTATGAAAAAAAGGATTTACGTTTTGTTTTCCTTTTCTATTTCTTGATACTTACCTGTAGTTTGCCTTTATTTGTGTGGATGCACAGATGAGCAGTCGACAAAGAATCCAGCTGAGGGCCTAGGAATAGAAATGAACAATGATTTCCAATGAACTTTTTACTACCAGAATTTGATGCAGACTGTAAATGAATTTTGAATCCTATGTTTTGTGGACCCCAGTGGTGGCTGGTAATCTTTGAAAGGTGTGGGGTGTACTACTTACTAAGAGTTCCCTCCCAAGTTTTTCAAAATTTGCCTTGAGAGTTCCCCATATTAAGAGCTGGCTTTATTGTGCATTTTGTTATGGGTTCCCCCATGTATCAAGATTTACATACACTATCCCAGTATTGGAATTTTGCCATTAATGCTGCTCATATACCATGTCAAAAATTATCTCTAGTTATCCAGAGCCAGCATTTTATCTTGGTCTTTTACCCCAACCAGCCCCCCTCTTCCCCAATATTCCATGGCTTCCCTGTGGCAAAGTAAATCCTCTTGTATGCTAGCACCATTTTTTTTACTCACCTTGCTTCTTTTGCTGGCAACTCAGAGACTTCTTTGCAGCAGCAGGGCAGGAATCTGGCGCTGAATATTGAAACCAGCAAGCCATGGTTTCTAACGAGGAGCCAGCCAGAGCAGCAGGCCAGGTTTGAAAAGGCAAAGACTCACCTCCATTCCTCTCCCACCTTCTTGATCGTACTAGATGGAAACACATCCCTAAAACTAAAAATAGATGGGACAGCTCTGGGGAGCCTGCTCCTGCTGCTCTGTGTGGCTTCTCATTGGCCTTAGAGATGCAGTGATGTGCTCCATGACAGCCACATTTTAGCAGACATACTATGCACAGTATGTCTCCTAAATAAAATGGATTGTGCCTCAGTGAAAGGATCATGGTTGAATCTCACCCCTCAGAGATGCATGGTGTAGACATCCACCTTCAGAGTGTTGTCTTTTTAGCCATCCTTCTGTAGCTGGATCCTGCCTCAGCCTCTTCTACCACCCCCGCCCCACCTCCTCCTGTCATCAGGAGTATTGAGAGGAGGGCCTGGGCTGACCTGTTAACTATCAGTGTTCAGGAAAACATTAAGGTCATGCTTTCATGAACACTGCTCAGGTAGATCACTAGCTCTTGTGGCAAGGAGCAGTAAGTGGTGCCTCATATGAGGCCGGGCGGCACCCTGAAGCTCTGATAAGGAGCAGCTAATGGCGGACACCTTGGGGAAAAATAAGACAGGCATTCTCAACCAAAACTATGTGGTTGTTGAGTTGCAGCTTACCCTCGCCACACTCTCATTCTGATCCGAGCTCCTTATTTCTTGAAACTGTGATCCTGGGTGAACCGCTATCTCGTTGTGTATATACGCTCTTCACTGCATAAATAAGGTGTATTTGGGAATCGATCAGAATATCGATATTAAGTCAATATGACTGTTGTAAATGTTCTTCATCGAAGCTGGGTTATTTATTATCTGTAATTCATTTCTATACGAGCTCAAATAAATGTATTTTCAAACATGTTTTTAACTGAATTTAACTTTGCTGTCGCCCTTCAATTAACGTGCAATACGTTTTGAACACGGCACAATCTATGAGCCACAATTAAATGAATCAGGAAAGCAGTTCACTTAATTTATTTTTTTTGCTTTTTTCATGATATTTTTGTGCATGGTCATGCACGAATTATCTGTATGAAATCACAAAAACATAAGCTGTAACCTTGACTCAAACCATTGGACCATTGGAAACAGCACAGACACAAAAACAAACTAAGCTGCTTATACAAGATTTGAAAATAGGGGCTCCTTGAAGGTCTTAACCCTTGGAGTCTGTTTTTTTTTTAAATAATCCCATCTCTTAAACCCTATCTATTGAATATTATAGAGTCTTGAATACGGTCTGCATATTCATCTTTCGAGAATGTACATGTAAACTCTGACAAGATTATGGCTTTTCTGTGCTGATCTGGTCCTACCGAATGCTCCTTCTATGATAAAATATTTGATCCAAGCTAAGGGTAGGTGAAATACCTATAAAGGGAAACAAATCGTAAAGTTTATGTATCTATACCGCAGATATCAAATCATTTATACTCATACTTACAGATAGTGGAAAATAACTACCATCAATTCATTTTGCTTAGATTCAGATTGAACCTTACTTTTATGCTTGGTTATCCAAACAATCAATTCTCTCTTAAGAACCTACCGCCTTCAGGGGCGTGGCTTGGCGCCCGGCGAGGACGGCAGCTCTGATGTGAGCGCTCCGGGTCGGCAGGGGATTTCGCTGCTTTCCCTCAATTCCCGACGCCTGCAAACTTCATTTTTCCTAACCGGAATTCAGGGACAACATTGTGTTCTTAATTGTTGCAGCACCCGAGCGGCGGAATGTCCGTTTTCTTCAATTTTCTGGCGGACGCGACTCTTTGATTGCCGCGACCGCCATTTTGTCCTCTCACAGCAAATACTACGGAGCATACGCTCGCAGACCATGCCTGGTTACCACGAAGCTTCACCCTACTCCAACTGTCCCTGGTGAGCCTCTACCTTCAGCTCTGTAACACCGCTGCCTGTTTTTGAGGAATGCTGCTTTCCGTGAGCTTTATTCTCGTTTTGAGTTAGTTTGATATCGGCGGCCATTTTGTGTCACTGAACTCTCCTCATATACACTACGTATTGCGCATTTCTCTCCTCTCAATGCCTTACTAACCTCATTTTGGAATATTACCGAGCAAGCACTGCCTGTTAACAGACTTTCTTCATTTCTACAATAACTTTTATGGAACGTAGGGCAATCACTCACACTTCCAAGCCTCCACGTCGAGTGTTCATCAAAAACTCGAAAGTCTTTTCTGCATTGGCGCACCTTGAGGCTTCCCAGGACCTCGACGCCCAGATGTCACAGTCGAGTACGGAGCGACCTGTTCAACCTCCAGGAAAAGTGACTTCGAAACGCCTCAAAAAAGACCCTCCGTCACCGAATGGCTCCTCCTCAGCTGTCTCCATGGAGTTATTACTGGAAGAGATTCGTGCCCTAAAGCCATTCATGG
Organism: Lissotriton vulgaris; assembly: GCF_964263255.1. NCBI lineage: Eukaryota > Metazoa > Chordata > Amphibia > Caudata > Salamandridae > Lissotriton > Lissotriton vulgaris. Next base: position 113,353 of record NW_028241737.1, read on the forward strand.
AAGAGACTAACTCCAAACTGCAGGTTCTCACTGACAATTGGTCTCAGATGGATGCCAGAGTAACCACTGTAGAGCAGTCACTCACATCTCTTCAAGAATCATCTTCTAAAGTATCAAATATGCAATCTCAGATCTCATCTCTCCAAAAACAAGTTGAAGTATTGGAGAACCGAAACAGGCGCAACAACCTCCGACTCTACGGCTTGGCGGAGAATTGTGAGGGGTCCGACCCTATTGCCTTTTTCAAATCTTTTCTACCCAAGCTTCTTCACCTGCCCGAAGACACAACGCTCAACATCCAGCGTGCACACAGGCTAGGTCGCCTTCCTGCCACTTCTTCTCCCTCCTCACGACCAAGAGGTGTCATCATGTACTTCCTAGAGTACACTGATCTACTTAAAGTTATATCAGCGGCCCGTGCCTCACCTCGTTTGCAATGGTCGGGCTCCAACCTTTTCTTTGCGCAAGATTATGCAAGAGCCACAGCCAGCCGTCGCAAGGCCTTTTTGGATATGCGACCAGAACTTCGTGCCATTGGAGCCAGATATGGACTTTTCCACCCTTGCCTATTTCGAGTGACTTACAACAATAAGACAACGACCTACAAGGATCCTGTTCGTCTCCGGAGTTTTTTGAACGCAACTCAAGCTTCTGACATGGACTTCTCCGGTCCTTCATCAGCTTTCCCGCCATGATTCCTGCGTGACGCAGCACTGATGATTCACTTAATCTGCATGTTTATTCCGCACTGTTAACTGTATCACTGTTTGTTTCTCTTATGTTATTCAGCGACTTCAGTTCTTATGTTTTCCCCCTCACTCTCCGCCATTTTACTTGTACCCCCGTTGTTTGGTTCAGTAATGTTCACCATTATTCCTTCATTCGTCTCACTCACTATTGTTTTCCCTCCCTTTTCCTTGCAGGTCTTATAATGTAAATGGCGTCCTTCCCCCGACTTGCCGGTTCGTTTGCATTGGATGTTTGCTTCCTTTGCCTGGCGCTCCCCCCTCACACGTCCTCTCTCGTATCCTCCCCCTGGTGATCAATCCTCCCCATCTCTACCCTCCGTAAGTATGTTCTCCCTTTCCTCCCGATTGTTCGCTTTCCTTCTTGTATTTATTTCATTGTTAAGTTCATCATTTCCCCCTGTCTCACAGGTGTCTTCCTCTCTTGTTTTTCGACTACTACTCTATTATCGACTTCTTCTTTTCATTCTTACTTTATATTGGACTACCTCCTTATATTTCTCGTGTCACTTGCTTTTATTTTTCTTTTCTTCATTCTATTTTCTCTTCTCGCACCCTCTTGCTCACTATTCTACTGCATTAACTTTTATCGACACTCCTATTTTCCTTGGTCTTCTTACCCCCCTGGGCCTCCCTCGTGCTTCTTTTCTCTCCTCTGATTCTTTTTTCATTTTTACTGTGATATGTCTTTGAAAGTAATTACATGGAATGTTAAGGGCATCAACTCTCCCATCAAACGGCAGAGAATTCTATCTCACCTCTCCCGTTTGAATGTGGACATTGCTTTTTTACAAGAAACCCATTTATCTGCTGAAGAATCTGTTAAATTGAAAAGAAGCTGGGTGGGTGATGTTTATTATTCCCCTGGGGATGGCAAACGCAATGGTGTGGCTATTTTATGCCATAAAGCTCTCTCTCATTCCCTGCTCGCTCAGGAATCGGATGCGGATGGCCGATGGGCATATGCTAAACTTTCCATCAAGAATGTTCCAATTTCTCTTCTAAATGTTTACGCCCCCACCACTGGTGACCCCACTTTTTGGCATTCATTCTCTCAACACATTACCAGATTTATTGACAATAATTTTATATTAGCAGGTGATTGCAATCAGCCCCTTGATCCCTTCCTGGATAGAAACTCCAAGGCGCATTTCATCCCCAACAAATCTCATAAATCCTTTTGTCACACTATTTCCCAACATAAACTTACTGACGCTTGGCGTCTTTGTAACCCAGAACTACAGGGATTCACTTTTTATTCTCCGTGCCATCATTCCCAATCCAGAATCGACTACATTTTTGTTACCCACAACATCGTCCAAACCCTTACTCATGCAGAAATCGGCCCCATTTTACTTTCTGACCATGCCCCCACATTAGTTCAATTGGACATCTTACTCAAATCAGTAGGGCCTAAACGCTGGCGTTTTAATAACTCCCTCCTTCTAGATCCTAAATTTACCTCCTCCTTCACTTCCTTCTCTCATGAATTTTTCTCCTTAAACGACAATTCCCCTGTCCCCAAACACACCATTTGGGATGCCTTTAAGGCGGCGGCAAGAGATTTCATCATTGGCTTTGTTGCTAAAAAACGCAGAGCTGCCCGCGACTTCACTAAGGCTATCCTTTTGGATATTAAGAAATTGGAGCATTCTTATTTTACCTCTCGCTCACAGCACACTTTAACCGCTTTGGTTAATGCTAAAATGAAATTCAACAAAAAATCTACGGACGATGCATCCTTGTATTTATTAAAATCAAGTGCCAAATTCTATGGGGGCAAAAATAAGGCTGGCAAGATCTTAGCTAATTATTTAAAGGTTAAACACAACAAATTAAACATTGAATCCATCTACGATGCAAACTCGAATCTCAAACACACAGATGCAGACATCCTCACTGAATTCTCTACCTTCTACAATACCCTATACTCTTCTGAAACTCAGCCTTCCTCTCACTCTCTAGACGCATTTTTCTCCACTATTCAAAAACCATCCCACTTCCCACTTGACCTTTCTCACTTGGAACTTGATATCTCGCAACAAGAACTACTCAAAGCACTTCAAACCCTCCAAAAGGACAAAGCCCCTGGGCCGGATGGCTTCACAGTAGAATTTTTTCCCCACTTCTCAAAGCTTCTCATCCCCAGACTCCATTCCCTTATTGGCACCTTCCTCTCCTTGGGTTCCTCCTCAGGCTCCTTCTCAGATGCCCATATTTGCCTTATACCCAAGGAGGGGAAGGATCCTCAACACTGCAAAAATTATAGGCCAATTTCTTTGGTCAACATTGACTATAAAATATTTGCAAAATCTCTTGCAGCACGCCTCGACCTTCTTCTTCCAGATCTCTTGGGAGAGGAACAGTCAGGCTTTGTCAAGGGTCGCTTTATCACGGATAACACCAGACTCCTCTTCAACATTCTCTCTAAATCTCGCCTTTTACCCCATCCCCTTGCGGCTATTGCCCTGGATGCTGAAAAAGCATTTGATAGGGTCGAATGGACTTATCTATTTCATACCCTCCGTTGGTTTGGTTTCGGTCCTGTTTTTATATCCTTAATTTCGTTACTCTATTCCAACCCACGTGCAGCAGTCTGTGCTAATGGTCAAATATCCTCTTTTTTTGACTTAAAAAGAGGTGTCCGCCAAGGCTGTCCCCTCTCCCCCTTTCTCTTTAATTTGGCCTTAGAACCCTTCCTCTACAAGCTCCGTCAAAATCCCTCCATCCAAGGTTTCCAACTATCAGATACCCACATCAAACTAGCCGCCTATGCGGATGAAATTTTGCTATTTATTTCCAACCCCTCTGTTTCTCTTCCCGCCTTTCTCACTGAAGTCCACGCATACTCCCAAATTTCTGGCTACAAACTCAATAACGATAAATGCGAGATCCTCCCCTTAACTAAATTTACATTCAAACCCGATTTTGCTGCGTCTCATTTTACATGGCAACCCTCCAATATTAAGTACCTTGGAATGCACATAACCCCCACCATCCCAGACACTGTCTCCTTGTGTATGTCCAAATGCATTAAAAAACTAACGGATCTTACTTCCAAGTGGCATCCTCTTTACCTATCTTGGTGGGGTCGCCTTGACACTATTAAAATGATGTTGTCCCCCATTGTCCTTTACACCCTCTCCAATATTCCGGTCCCTATCCCCTCCAAATTTTTCAACCGAATCAACTCCACTCTAACGTCATTTCTTTGGCATAAAAAGAAACCACGAATGTCTCTAGCACGTTTGATTCGTCCTAAATCTGAAGGTGGAGCTAACTTTCCTGACTTCCCGGCTTACCATAAGGCATTCCAATTGCGGCAAGCCTCTTTTTGGTTACAGGACCCTGATACCCCATCTCCCCTATGGACTAAACTCGAGCGCCTCCTTCTTTCCCCTTTCTCCTTTGCTGAATACCTTTCCTTTTCTCGCAAACCTGCCTCTATTTCTACTCCGATTCATAAGTTCACTACTAAATTACTCCTATCTTCTACTCACTCACCTCCCACAACCACTGCTGATTTCCTCTCCTCCCCCATATGGCACAACACTTCCTTACTTATCCGCAACAGACCCTTTTTTTGGAAATCTTGGCACACCCGTGGTCTGCAGTGGGTTTCCCAACTCTTCTCTCACTCCTCTTTTTTATCTTTTGATACCCTCCGCGCCCTCTATGACTTACCCATTTCATTCGCTCGCAAATATCACTTGCTTAAAACTACAGTATTAACAACATACAATGGCCTTTCTCGACCCTGCCCCCCCCCTGCTTCATCCACCCTCGCCTCCTCCCTCCATTCTTTCTTACATACCACCCCAAAGGCTGCTGCCATTTATAAATACCTTCACACTGGTGAGACTCCAAGACCTAAATCTAAGGTGGAAGACTCCTGGGAGCATGATTTATCTGTCTCCTGGTCAGTTACCCTCTGGGACAAAATCTGGACCAAGATTCGCAAGTCCTCGAGAGCAGCAACCCTCACGCAGACTCTATTTTTCATTTACAATAGACTCCATTTCACACCCCTCGACCTCCATAAACGCTTTCCTAACACCCCCCACACATGCTGGTCCTGCTCCTCACCACAAGCTAATTTATTTCATATGCTGTTTTCATGCACCCATGTTCGCAGTTTCTGGTTACAGGTTTGGGCTCAAATTAATTGAATTTTCCACACTTCTATCCCTTATTCTCACACACATGTTTTTATGGGTAGCCTCTCCCCTTGTTGGGACAATGTTGATTTAAAACCCCAGATTGTTGACCTATTGCTTGCCGCTGCCTTTCAACAAATAACGGTCAAGTGGAAGGATTTTTCCAAAATTTCTTTCAAGGCGTGGTGGTTTAATGTTTGCCACAACCATAGACTGGACACTGCTCATGTCTTTCCGGCAAGCATGGCTACTAAACGCATGGACTTATGGACTCCCGTCACGCTTTATTTGGACTCTTGTAGTAAACGCTTGTTTCACCCTCCGCCTCCACAACAGGAAGTACCCAAACCCCCTTAATAGCTCGACACATTCCACATATCCTCCATTGTACCACTCTTTTAATTCTTTCCAATGTTCTCATGCTTCTCATATTTTATGCTTAAGATGTTTTCTCCTTTCCTTTTTTTTTTTTTTTTTTTCTCTCTCTTGTACCCAGATTTCTTTCTTTTTTTACAGCTTGCATTTGTATGATTATTCTATTCTGCTTAGAGTCTTTAAGTTGATACCCCATTGTACTTTGTTTTGACACCTGATTTTTTCTCTTGATTATTACCTAATAACATTTTCTTGAACTTAAAAAAAAAGAACCTACCGCCTTGTCCCTGTGATAATGAGACATCCCAAGCGACTTTAAATTTCCTCTTTTTTGCCCATTATTTCTAAAAGAGAGGAAGGTTTTTATTGTCCCGCTTTTAAGAAAATTTTCAATGTGAACTGTAGACTCGGGTCTCTTTTTATTTTACTCATTTGATACCCCATTGGTCTGCTTCGCACTAGCCTCCTATTTACTGGCTGCTTTGAGAACTCATAAGGCCCTTAGCACTTCACTTACAACACTTTAAGATCAATTTTCTCAATGTTGTATTCTGTCTTTTATATATTTGTGTATGTATTTTTAGATTTAACCTTGTTACATGAAGACTATTACAGTGGGCCTGGTATTGATATTTAAATTTCGCATTTATTGCATGTCTAATTTTAATGTATTTTTTGCCTATACCATCTTTTTATATGTGAACTTTAATGCATTTTAATGAAGTGTGAAATAAAGTTGAATGATGATGATGATCCAAGCTAAATTTTAATCTGAATGCGCCAGGTTCACCTGTGTGCTTGGATCTTGCGGTTCACATTTAAAGTCTGTCGTCACCTTGCAAAACTCATAGTGGTTGTATGTCGGAACCACGCATGCCATTACCAAGCATGCCTTAACAACACGGTCTCAACCACACACTGGTCTTTACCAACCTAACAAAACCCTTGGCACCCAAATATCTTTATCGATCATAAAATAGTGGTTGTATGTCGGAACCACACATGCCATTACCAAGCATGCCTTAACAACACGGTCTCAACCACACATTGGTCTTTACCAATCTAACAAAACCCTTGGCACCCAAATATCTTTATCCATCTAAACCCTAAAAATTCCCTAGCCACCCAATACCCTCACCCACCCGTAACCCCCAAAACACTCTTGCCCTGATAGATAGTTAGATAGATAGATAGATAGATAGATAGATAGATAGATAGATAGATAGATAGATAGATAGATAGATAGATAGATAGATAGATAGATTACAAATAAACGTTGTACTTACCTGAAAAATACTTTTTTGTTGTACAGAAATGTGTGGTAAAGGCATATGCGTTTTAAAATTTTGCATGGTAAAGACTAATGCACGGTTGAGCATGTGTGGTAATGGTGTGCGTGGTTTCAACTGTTTTTTGAAGGCTGTTTCCCCTTGTAGGTAGTGAATTTGTACCAGTGTTTGAGATATGTGGCTACTCTGCTCCAGGGGACAGAAAATAGGCCTGGGCACAAAATGAAAGTGGCTCCCATTGACGAATCAGATAGCAAAAAGGTGACTCACATTTTTAAATAGAGCAATTTTGAACTTTTGAAGACACATTGTATAGGTGTTTTGCAGTATAAGGGAGTCCCCTGTGCTTGCTGCAGGCAATGTTTGTGGTAATATCAGGGAATTCAACTATAAACCCTAGCCCACCAGACCATGTCTCTGGTCCACAAACGTCAAAAAACGTCCCGCCCTGACAGTGACTCTGTGGCAAGAGCTTGCACTTAAAGTGAGGAAGCGCACTGAAGAATCTCTTTCAAAGTCATACAGAGAACATAGGGGCAATAGATAGGTCAAGGAAAATCTGATTACATAGCACTTGGAGTCTAAAAGGGTTTATTACCAAATATGAATATTAATAATTGCTAAGTCACAGATTCAACTGGCCAGAGCTTCCACCAGCTACGCTTAGTGGACAAGCTCACAGACCAAAGACAAAGGGTCTAATTTAGATCTTGGCCGATGGTGACGGATATCCCGGCCGCCATATTAAGATCCCATTATATGCTATGGAAATTGAAATATGGCAGACAGGATATCCGTCATGTTTGTGACAAAGTATTCCATCCACTGAGATCTAAATAAGGCCAAAAATGTATGCCCTCACGTACATAGTTTTCAAGTAGTAGTCACATGCCTATGTCTTACAATTAGCACTAGCAGATGCCTAGTCTGAAATCATAGGAACAAGAAGGATGGCCTTCAAATAGTAACAGAGTTGTAACCAGCTCAGTATGAGTGAGCTCTTCTCAAGATTTTGTTGCCCCGAGAGCCAAGATCCTAAAGCAGCTCCACGTCAGGGATAGGTATTTCCAGCGGGCAATTTAAGCCTGACCAAGAGAACATGGCAGAAGAAAGTCACAGTTACATGAAGCATCATTTTTTTATTACATTTGTACGAGAAGGAGAAAGGACTACCCACAGTTGGTGGCTAAGGAACATATGTTCAAAAAACCTAGAGGTCATCTGTATGTATTTCATTGCATTGTGAGTTCTATACTTAATGGAGTACGGAATATTTTTATTAACTTGCTCTCTGATTTCCCTCTGCTGCCTTCATATTCATCTGCTCTATGGTGCATGTTGTCATAATATCAGTACGATGTTATTTTGATATCTTTTTTCAATTTTAAAAAAATAATAAAAACATATCTTTAAAAAAAGAAGCCAGGATAAATGTTCCCCACACTGTGCATAAACATAGACTGTGGGAAACTGGGTTCTTGTTGTAGTACCCCCACTTTTTGTGTGGCTTTTGATGACACTTTGAGTTGTACTGGGTCCCTGTTAACCAGGTTCCTAGTGCCATTTTCCTTTCCCTTAAAAATGTACCACATTGGCACAGTTTCATCAACCCTTATAAGTCCAGAGTAAATGACCCCCCTTGTACCTAGGCCATTGGCAATAAAGAGAGTCCACTGGGACTGCAGCACAAATTGTGCCGCACCAGAGACCCCTCACCAACACCATGCAAACCAATATTGCAGGCTGCGTGTCTTAATGCAGAGAAAATTGTAGAGTCAAAATGGCACACATCCCCGTGTGCCATGACCCCATACACTGCATGAGGTATAGGTAAGTCACCCCTACTGCAGGCCTTATAGCCCATAGGCAGGGTGCACTATATCCCATGTGTGGGCATTTCTACATGAGAAGATATGAACCTGCAATATCTGAGCCATTCTTAGATATTGTAGGTGCACAGGAAAGCCACGGAGAGTAAATAGGCAGGATACTTGTCGTAACAAGTTTCCTAGCTCAAAGATGGCTTCCCTGTACCCTAAGGAGTTTGAAACCAAATTTCTCATCTTAATAAATCCTCAGTGATGCCAGTATTTGATTTATTAATAACAATTATGCCATTGTTTGATGTATTAATACATGCACACAGGAGACCCTTTAGATGGTCCCCTAAAAACCTACCAAGTACTGGTGTGGTCTCCGACTATTCTTAGCCAGCCTGCCACCACCAGCATGTTTCTCACCTCATGGAGTGATAGCCAGCACTCTCAGAGGCCAGGAAGAAAGCCTGCTCTGGGCGGAGGTGCTTCACACCTCCTTTAGGCTGGAATGGCATTCCAAGGTGGCAAGCTTCATAGGCGAATGCGGCACAGGCATTTCTGGATAGTGGAAGATGCCAAACCCCTGTCCTGCTCCACATTTGGCAGGAGGACAGGTGGGAAAATGTGTTAAATTAGGAGGTGGGTCCTTATTCAGTCACCACCGCCCCTAAGGTGTGTAGGTGATGTGGAGACCGCTTTTAGATTTCCTCAATCTTGTTTTGAGAAGAGAATTAGCCAGTAAGGGTAAGTGTAGCGCCCCTCCCCACAGGAAGAGGCCACACAGAGGGTGTAGAAACCCTAGAGGTAGGTATCCCATTGGCTATTCCCTGTCACCCATTAAATTTACAATTTCTGTGGTATCCCTGGACCCTGAACTTCAAATTCAATGGACACAATAAGATACGGACAAAGTAGAGCTGCTGACCCAAGGACTGAAGTCCTGCTGCAGAAAATTGGCACCAAACCCTGCCTGCTGCCTTAAGGACTCGACAATCATGGTGTGCTGTCTCATCCTGCAACTGTGAGGCCTCCAAGATGACTTGAGCACCTCCAGCCCTTGACAAACACCAAAGAACTCCCTTAAATTAAGGGCACTACTCCCTTGCAGTCCTCAGGCACCGAACCCGCAGAACCCAATTTCCCAACTTGCTTCTCCCTGGCAACTCCGATGCAACAGCCAAACTAAAAGTGGTACACCAGCCCGGAGGATCAAATCTATCCCCTGCCAAGTGTGGAGACCCCAGGATGTACCAGTGTTGTGCCACACAAGTATCTGGGGTATGGACCTTCTGTATTCACCAAGATGAAGTATCCAGCCCAGACTCCAACTGCCCAGGAAGCAAGCATCCATTGAGAGACATTCTGACCCTTGAGACCCACTTTGTGAGTGGCCCAGCAGTCCCGCAATCACCTCTCCAAGCTCCCTGCCCCGGACCATCAGAACATCTTCACACAAGCTGCCCGGCAGACCTTTCTGCTCTGCACCCAACCCGCCCAGACTGGGTACGAGCAAACCAGCTGAGTTCCTGTGGTCCTCAGGCCCTTGTGACCTGTTCCCTTGAGTGGGACCCCAAAGACTTACCTTTAAGTCCTCTTGTACAGTGTGTTTTCAGGTAGCCCCCTTCTTTGTAACGCACCAGCTACCAATAACTTCAGCACCCTGCTCCCGGCTGAATCCGGGACGCTCCCCAGAATACACAGGTGGGAAATTGGACCTGGCCTTTCTACTTACTTAAATCCTGAAGGTGAACCTTGAAATCCAGCTGTATGATTATATCATAGGCGTTTTTCTATTTCCTCCCATTGACTTCATTGGTGGAAAATTGCGCACAAAAGTGGTTAATTTTGCGAATTAAAAAATTCATTTCCCAAAAAGGACTAATTGTAAAATGAAGTACTTGGTCTGAAAAATAAAATAAAATTTGGTGTTATTTTTATAAATTGGCCTCAGATCTATTCTTGAGTGGGTGTATCATGTATTGCCTCTGTGAGTACAATACATTCTTAGCACTACCCTCTGATCAGCCTAAATTCTCGCCCACACTACCACAAATAGAGCATTAGTATTATCTACTTTTGCCCCGGTATACCAACCTGGGTTTCACTGGACACTCTGCACATTGCACTTTATTTTAGTGCACCATATAACGAGCCAACTTCCTGCACAGACTCATGCAGGTTCAAAACAATTTTCTGTGAATCCCCCTACCCCATACCCCCCAATTATAAAGCTGGGTATGTCACTCCTAGAGCAAACAGTGGAGTTCGCTAGAAAGGGGTGCAGAATAGAATACTTGGGACTGCTTGGGGTATTTGCTTTACAATTAATTAAATCATCTTTCACTAAGAGCACACCATGCAGTTTGACCCAGAGGGAACCAGTGATAGCCTATCACTTCTCCTCAGAGGCTGATTGAAGTTTTCCCAATGGAAGAGTAAAGGTTCTCACTCACAGATGCTCAAGGTGTAAACAAGAGTCTGCTTTAAGGGTGGAATACTAAACTCTTCTAGCATCTCCACTGAACACTCATGAGTATAGAAAAACTCTACATTCCTAGGAACCCAGACAGATCAGTAGAATAGAGAGTGTCTGGGAACCAGTTGCTGCTTAATGTACAGTTTTCCTGGATGACAATTCCTAAAGGAGCAGGTCCCAGGATGTCTAGAACACAAGGCGCCACCTTTATCTATCAGTCTTTCCTAGGGCTCGCTTTCTGTTTCCTGTCAAATCAAGTCATCACAAGTGTAGTGGGCCAGAAATGGAAGGCGTCCAGGTACTTAGTGTAGCATACAACCAGCCTTACATGACTCTAGAACTGGAAGAGACAAGTTATTTGTTGGCTAATAAAATAGGTGAGGTCTGACACACTCTGCAGTTATAGTGGCATTATTTTCACCCTGTCCCCCCTAATGTCCTGGAAATGTAACCCATTCAGAGCAGCCACCCAAAGTAAATGGTTTTTCTCCCACTCTTTACTATAAGATCGCAATGTTCCATTGGGAACGTATGGCCGAAGTCTAGCCTTCCGGAGATCCTGGCTTCCATATGGAAGGACCCATAGATCAAAGTTAAAGTCCTAAACTGGACACATGTGGTTTATAGAACCCAAAGGACTCTACTTATTCTTGGTCTGATTTGACAATACCACTACCCTGGCTGCTCTTATCGTCTGTAAAGGCTTAAGTATTGTGTTCAACGTGCCCAAAGATAGGAACTACCATGAGAGCCCACTATGACCAGAGGAGCTGCTACCTTCTGACAATAGTGACTGTAACCATGAGAATTTCCACCACTCACTCTGCACACCCTTCTAGCCTATAGCACTCTCCCATATCTATTCTTGCTCTTCTCATAGTCTCCCTCAACTCAACTTCCCTCAGTGACCATCGATTCCATTACTTTGCCTTCTCCTTTCACCTATAAGGTGATGACATAATCATCTTTTTTATTCCTTCGCACCTTGCCGCCCAACCAGTTTCACAGACTGAGTCACAGCAAGTAAACTGATGGAGCAAGGTTTCACATATACCGAAACTTACTTGGATTCAGTCCTCTCGAAATAACCTATAACTAATTAATCACCATGTTTTGTCTACTAATATTTGCATTACACAACATATTTAGTAAGCTGGGGAAGCTTGAATATGTGCTTTTACTAACAGTAACCTGAGTGTCTTAAAATGGCCGCTGCAAACGCGGGAACTTTACTGCTCATGCGTCTGCCACATCTACGTGGTGTGACGTATCTGTGCTTTTGGTGGGAATTTCTTGCTTCTGCGCACTAGTGCCAAGATGGCTTCTACATGTTTACTCATACTAATGCACATGCTGCTGCTTGTACTAAACATTGTTCGTTCTGCTTAACTATTAATGCTATAGTATAAATAAAGTAATGGGGTTAGAGTAGAGATAAGTGGTATACAGTGCATTCGTTTATTTTTGCATTCTAATATGTTTTTCTTTGACTTTGTTATTAGCTCGTATTTGGGCCAAAGAGTGACACAAACTCCATTACGAAAAAGCTGCGCTTGCGCAGAGAATCCCTGAAAATCATGAAACCACTGTCATTGAACGCCTGTCCCCACCCATCTTACCCACGATGTTTCTGGGAACCTGCACATTTGACCTCAGGAGAGGAAGAGAAAAGAACTATAATAAATACAATGTATTTTATTTGAAACCAATATTGTTGGGTGGAATAAAGAACGTGAGAAAGTAAATTATGGGCGGGTACCTTGATCCATTACCTTGAATAAGCAATTATCTCATCTTAGTATGGTGTGATGACCTCTCCTCGTCTTTCTGACCAATCACCGAAGGGAAACACATAGATTTGCAACAATTAGGGGTGGTACATTGCCTGGAAATGGTATAACTAAGGTAGGCTTAGTTAGAGAAATTGTACGACTTGTCCGAGTAGCTGACCTGTCACTGACCCAACGCATGCTATAGGAAAACGATGGTAGAGGTGCTGGCAGAGGACTCTGTCTGAAGACTCGAGTTTAATTGAGGGGAGAATTATCGATTACCCAGTCGGGGTACCTAAATTGGGGTAGAGAGAGGGGTGTAACGCTGGCGTTGCACTTAGTTAAGGTCACCTGTCCTGATGGGAAACGACTTAACAACGTGGTCAAAACACTGCAAAACATTCACGTCGCTGCTTTTACAACACAAGTCATTACCACGACTTGAACTGGAGGGCACTCTAGACTAAGGAATAGTGATTTAACTGAAGAGGACGATACACGGAGAGAGATGTCAAAATACAGACACAGACTTTAAGTCGTGAATTAACTAGCCCTAAAGAAAATCCTTAAAATGTAAGAGGAGGAACTGGATGACACGCATATAAGAGGTGGCCCTACACTCAGAATTACAGAGTGAAGGATCTAAAGGAAAACTGGAAGAATAAAGGAAAAAGAGAATCCTTATAAACAGGAGAGAAGATTAGACACAACTGCAGTCTTCCTAGTATCCTGTTACTAACAGAATAACCCACAAACAGATAGCCAGATTGAATGAGGCTAATAATCTGAGGTGTCAACATAATATCTTACTCCTGGAAAACATTAGGTATACACGCAATGTTTAACTGTATCCAGTCCATAGGAGAGTGATCTCTTGGTCTTGATAAAGATGGTTTAATAATTTTGAGCCCATCGAAACGCGTCAACGCACCTTATTGAGTACACAATCCCCCAAATCCACATTACTTGAACGATAAATATACCTAGATATGGTCAAGTATTGAATGAATTATCTAATCTATTAGGGGAAGTGTAGTTTCCCAATGTGGTATGGGGTTCCCAAGGCCTACATGCTCCGAAAATAACCCACTTACACTGAAAGAACTGTTGGCACGGAAACTGAAAAATGCAAAGAACAAGTTTATTAAAACCCCATGGGGTGGTGGTACATTCCTACAGCACCCTTCGGTAATGCAAGAAGTATCACCCCGAACATCGGTGTGACTTACTCTTTTATACAGTTTTACAGGTAATAAAACAATGGGCGGCACGAAGTTACAAGCGTTATGTACATATAAGGTCATCTTTGGAACACTGCCAGCTCATTGGAGGGGTTACAACTCTGTTGGTCAGTTTAGGCGGCACATTCCAGAGGGGTGACTGGTCAATGGGGACTGCGCATGTACGGGCTTGACCAGTACTAAAAATAGCCTGTTGCTGGGCAAACTCAAATGGTCAATGGCACGGACAACGGACTAAAGGCCATGCTGGCCACGAGGCCGCTTATGATCTAAGATGGCCGCCGTAACGCACAAAATGGCGTTTCCGAGTATGGCCAATTGAAACGGAAAACGTGTAAGTCATGCCGTCTGGCAGCCTCAAACATGATCCATCAACCCACAGTTCCCCATCCACATCTGGAAGTGGCATATCCTGTAGGTCAACACGACCCTTTGTCTGTTCCTCGGTCAGGAAAACACAGTCATGATGTTTTTCTTCCTGACCCTCCTCGACCGGATAGGGCAATAAAGTGGCAGGATTCAGAGTAGCACATCTTTTTAGTGTGATATGTGGCGCCAACAGGGTAAGCTCGTATCCTGTTAACCGTGCACTCGTGAGATATTGGGTCTTTGTTTGGTTTAGCAGGGCATCTACTGCATGAGGAACTAACACCAACAATTTGTGCGATAGCACTATTCCCTCACTCTGCCGTATCGCTACTGCTGTTGCTGCAACTGCTCGGAAACACCCAGGTAACCCTCGCGCTACAGGATCCAGAATGGCAGAAAAGTATGCACATGGCCTCTGCTTATCCCCGTGTGTCTGCACTAACACTGATAACGCGCACCCATCTTTCTCATGCACGTACAATGTAAAGATCTTCGTATAATCTGGTGTACCTAATACGGGTGCAGAGCAAAGGGCTTGTCTCAATTGATCAAAAGCATTTTGACATTCATCTGTCCATTCAAGTGGCATTGGTGTAGTTTTGGACAGTAACGCTAACAGAGGCTTGATAATATGCGAAAACCCCATGATCCATTGCTCACAAAAGGACGTCAACCCTATGAAGGCGCGTACATCTCTCTGTGTGCGGGGGACTGGTGTATCTAATATTGCCTGAATACGATCTGATGTCAATGCACGCCCCTCCTTAGACAAAAGATGACCGAGGTAGGTCACCTTGGGTCTACAGTATTGTAGCTTTTTCTTAGAAACCTTGTGATTATTCTGTGCCAAAAAGGAAAGCAACGCAATCGTACTTTCCTCACATTGCGTGTAAGAATCTGCAGCAAGCAGAAGGTCGTCCACATATTGGATCAAAACAACCCACGATTGCAACTCAAAGGAATCAAGCTGTCTTTTCAAAGCCTGGCTATAGATACTCGGGCTCTCAGTGTAACCTTGAGGAACACGACAAAATCTATATGATTTATTATTTAACGTGAAGCCAAACAAATATCTGCTATCAGGATGGACAGGGATGGAAAAGAACGCATTTTTCAAGTCAATTACACTAATTGGCCGTTGGTGGTACCAGTGTGAGCAAGGTCGTAATATCGGACACCACTGGATATTGGGGAATGACAATTTTGTTGATCTCTCTCAAGTCAATAATAAAGCGATAGACTTTGTCGTCAGTATCTCTCTTAAGAATCGGGAGAATAGGGCTGTTACAAACATTATAAGAAACCTCTTCCACCACCCCAGCAGCTATCAAGTCTTGGACAATGTGAGTCAGGGCAATTTCACCTTCCTTCGAAATCTTATACTGTGGCACCCGTGGCAAAGAGGCCCCCTCCTTAACAGTAATATGAATAGGTGGAATACGCATCTCCCCCACATCCGTGTCTGAGGTCGCCCATAACGTGTGCGGGAGAGAGGCCAAAGCCGGAATGTCTGATATGGTATAGAACCTATTCGGATCAGGGTAATTGTCATTCAGGATAACCCGCACTCCTTCAGGAGCGCACCGTATCGTTGCTCGAAAATATTTAAGCAAATCAAGGCCCAAGATATTATCTGGGGTATAGGGAGATAACAAAAATTGGCCAAAACTAAAAAATTTATCTAGACAGAGTGCAAGGGGTTTAGACAAAGGGCTAGGGGAGGGTGTGCCATCGAACCCTACACATGTTATCATTTCGCCAGACAGGGGAGCCCTCGGAACCAATTTCTTTGACAAAGCGCTACGAGTAGCTCCGGTGTCGACTAGGAATTGATCAGTAGAACCCAAAATGCCCGCTGTTACATATGGACCTTCCTGATCTACCGGCACTTCAATTGGTTCCGCACCCCATCCTACGCAGTCCTATGCATGCACATAATCCTGGTGCTCCACATTCTCACTCTCTGAAATCTGATATTGGTTCTGTCTATCAAAAGTATTTCATTCATCCTGGCCACGGCCCCCTTGCTCAGCCCTTCCACGATCACCTCCGCCACCTCTCGCCCCCGCATAACCGCCCCGCGACCTACCACCTCCTCGACCACGCTGGCTACGTTGTTCCCGAAGTACCGGACAATCCTCAGCTCAATGACCAAACTCTTTACAATAAGCACATTGATCCTCCGCAATATCCGTACGACCATACGACGTATTTCCTCCACCTCGTCTACCCCTGTCGTTCCCTCTACCCTGTGTTCCACGAACCTGTGCCAACATCACCTTCGTTTTCAATTATTTCGCTTTTTTATCAACACTTTCTTTAGCCTCCAACTCCTGCCGCTCATAATACTGAGCCATAGTCAACAAAGACGCAGGGGTCGCCGTGGCCCAGGAACTTTCACTCGACTTCAATCGTTTGGCAATCTCCGGCAGGAGATTAGCCACATACTTATCTACAAACAAATGCCGACCTGTATCGTCTGTTAAAGATTGACCACTGTAATCGTGAAACGCCTCTTCGAAGCGTGTAAAGAAGTCTGAAACCGTTTCATCTGGCTTTTGTTTACACGAAGCTAACATGGTCCAATCTATCTTTTTAGAAGGTACAAGCGTTTTTAATTTAACCAAAATGGCCTTTGGAAGGTCTAAAATCAGCTGGCAAGGCTTGCATGCCGGTTTCCTCTCTAAGTCAGCTTGATTTATCTCTTTCCATGTACCCCCTAGTATTGTCTCATCATTATTTTTACGAATTTGTCTCCACATGTCAGGCGGAAGTATTAACCCAAAAAACAAATCTATGTCAACCAGAGTCATCACACAAGACGAAATAGCCCCTTCCACCCCTTCATAGAATGCGGCCGGATTTTTACGAAGGTCAGGTAAAGAATTTTTCAACGCCATAACATCCGCTCTATTCCAAGGCGTATACACCCAATTATACACAAAATACCCCTTCGCATCCTTTGACCTTTTATCATCATCTGTACCTTCCCCCTTCGGTGGAACATACAAAGGTGCAGCTTCATGCATAGGCATAACATGCTTTGCAGAACTCTTATCTGAACCCCGGAGAGAACACTCCTTAGACTGCCCGTCGAATTCCGGCCCGGACTCCTTAATCTTTTTCCGCTCGTCCCGCAATCTGATAGTCTCATCTCGCAGCTTGATCAGTTGTTTGTAAAAGGCATAGACATCTGCAAGAACAAATACACCTGTTTCTAGATTCTCACGATGAACTGACACATCCTTAGGTTCTAGCGTATCTGAAATTTTACGAAATGAGGTAACAACTTCATCTGCCAAAGTGGCCATAAAATACAATAACTCTTGGTCTGTCCAGGTACCCCTTTCAGAAACAATTTCAGACTGAGAAGCAAACTTCGTATTCACTCTACGAGCCCAACTACGTAAATGCGCGGATCTCTCCGCCGAAAACCTGAGACCAGATACACCCTTCTTTCCCGACTTATCCTGTCCTTCATCATCCGATTCTGCAAGTGGAGCCGTAGGCGAAACGTACGGAGGCGGTGATCGATCTAGTAAAGAAAAATCATCAATTTCATTATTAAGGACAGGATAAAGCGGTCGACGAATAGGGAATTGACCAGTCGTTTGCAATTTACGTTCCCGTTCCTCCCTCTCTTTCTTTTCCTGCTCCTCTTTTTCCTCAAGCTGTAAAGCCTTATCCCGAGCAGCCTTGCGCTGCTCTTTGTCCGCCAAGGCAACTTCACGCTTCATTCGCTCACGCACCGCTTTCTCCCACATTCGCACACAATCAAACATGTTCTGTCTAGACCTTCGCTGAAACAAACATTGCTCCACAAACTGTACTTTTCGCAAATCGAACGACCCATGTAGAGGCCATTGCAATTCAGGATCAGACTTGGTGTACTTATTCCATAATTTACTGTACATTATAGGTGGAAGGCCATGCTTTATGTACATGTCCCTATTTGGTGTTCCCTCTGGGGGAGCCGGCTGTGCTTCCGCTAACCTAATTGTGGTACCATTTCCAAGACAGCACATCCCTCTGAGTGTGCTTAAAACAGGCATGTTCAAAAGGGTACCACGAAAGCGCGATACCGTAGAAAAATGGCACTTACAGTACTTCACACAAATGTGCCGCTCGAAGAAAAAAAACAAAATTAGAGAAACATCTCTACATGCCTGCCTATGTGAAGTGCACTACACATATACTTTTTCAAAGATCACAAATTCACAAATTCACAAATTCGCAAATGTTAGCTAACTCAAATCAAAATCATAGATCATAGGACTTCGGCAAGCGTCCGAGGACTACCTTACCGATCACAAATCATAGAACTTCAGTAAGCGTCCGCAGACTACCTTACCGATCACAAATCTTACCCAAAGCCTCAAAGGTCCAGTTTCCAACTGCCAAGGTCTTGTAATCGAATCAGCCAAACGGCGCTTTATCCAGCAACAGGGACAATCGAGGACTCAGTCGGAGACCGGCGCCACCTGGAAGGTCAGATCGGAAGGAAAGGAAAAAACACAGTGGGTGCCAAGACTCGGGTCACTCAGTGGCAGCGCGCGTCCATGGCGAGTATCCAGACCTTCGTCACGACCTCTTCTTCGGGCATCCGAGTCGCCGATGAGTCCCACCAGAGTCGCCAATGTGTGGTATGGGGTTCCCAAGGCCTACATGCTCCGAAAATAACCCACTTACACTGAAAGAACTGTTGGCACGGAAACTGAAAAATGCAAAGAACAAGTTTATTAAAACCCCATGGGGTGGTGGTACATTCCTACAGCACCCTTCGGTAATGCAAGAAGTATCACCCCGAACATCGGTGTGACTTACTCTTTTATACAGTTTTACAGGTAATAAAACAATGGGCGGCACGAAGTTACAAGCGTTATGTACATATAAGGTCATCTTTGGAACACTGCCAGCTCATTGGAGGGGTTACAACTCTGTTGGTCAGTTTAGGCGGCACATTCCAGAGGGGTGACTGGTCAATGGGGACTGCGCATGTACGGGCTTGACCAGTACTAAAAATAGCCTGTTGCTGGGCAAACTCAAATGGTCAATGGCACGGACAACGGACTAAAGGCCATGCTGGCCACGAGGCCGCTTATGATCTAAGATGGCCGCCGTAACACACAAAATGGCGTTTCCGAGTATGGCCAATTGAAACGGAAAATGTGTAGCTACAGCTAAGCGCTAACTCGGCCATCATCAAATTACGACACCAAGACCAATTGTATAGGTCTGGTGCAATACTCTACGTTTGCTTGTTTATCATTTGTAACTGTTCTTAACTGTGATTTTTTAATTTAGGAATGTTGTTTTAAGTTGTTTAGCTGATGTTCAGCTTTTTAATGGTAGGAACTTTCTTGTAGATTTGTCAACTGAAAAAAGAATCAGACAAGTAAAAAAAAGTTATTTGGCCCTTGTTGTACACTGAGCAATTGTTGTAGTACATTTTTGTAGAGTGAATGGAATGAGTGAAAGCCTTACAATAATTGGAGAGCTGTAAGTGCTGGACGAGTGATTTACCCTTTGGGATTTTTCTACTTATACATAGTGTGATTTAATACTCCAACACCTTCCCTACTGTACGAAGGCTGGAGTTGGAATAGTAAATCATACTATTCCTAAGTCCAGCACCCTACAGCGCAAGTCGTTGTAACGACTTGCGTTGTTAAAACAGCAATGTCATGTACCGCGATCTAAATGATCGCGTGGTAACATCAAACATCTGTCCTGATCTACACCTGTCCTGTCCTGTCCTGTGGGCACCTGATTAGTCTGGAGCCCATCTTTGCCCCAGCCCCTGGCCAGGGTTGGTTCTCACACCGTTCTAGGTAAATATAATCCGTGTAGTATGTCCTTGTGCTATTTCCCTATCTCACCCTTCCCAGGTACCAATGTTTAAAGGTGTTACTGTGATTTCTTGCAAACTTTATGTCCTACTAACCATATTCTAACTTGTGAAATTCATGGTCACTGTCATTTGAACAAAGACTCACCGAAACTTGCATAGATAAAGCATTTAAAACTTCTCACGAGTCTGTGGTTATTACAGGAAAGGTAAATTGTTAACTTACTACTCATTATGCTAACCCCCTTTTCGATCCCTAGGACTTATAGCATAAGTGACAAGGATTGGTAGGTCATGGTTTACAGGTATAAGTCCTAAAAGGACTCAAAGTACTGACAGGCTGTAATTTGTAAAAGGCAGGACTACTAGTTTAGAGTGTGAATGTTTATAGGGGCCCAGGTGAGTATGGTACATTGAGCTGGTAGTCCCGCGCGCCATCGAAACAATGGGCTGGTCCTTCACTTTTCACAGCTCAACTCATAAAAAACTGAGGGGTATATTCACAAGAACTTACGATAACTACCGCAAGAGTAGCGTAAGGCAACTTTCAACTTCGCAGCCTAGCATGGAAAAAGAACCCTGTGTCAACGTGGAATTCACATCAAGCCGGTAGCATGCGACAGTCATCTGATAACGCGTCAAAAATCAGAGTGAAAATCTACACTACGCCGCACAAATGTGAAACGCAAATGCAAAAAAACATGCAATGAGGCCAATCGCGGTACAACAATCAGAGAAAAACAGCCACAGGCTTGCTAATCCTACGCCTCAGGCGGGAAAATGCACTATAAAAGAGAGAGAAAAAAACATAAAATTCAAACTGCGTAGCACCATGGATGCACCCGGACAGAGTGCAGAGGACAAGCCAAAGCCCACAGGCCCCACGGAGGACCAGCAAGGAACCCCGTGCTCGGAGAAGGGCAAGTAAGAGGAAGACGGGGTCAGCCCGCAGGAACACCGTGCCATCGTCAATCGTCACGGAGGTCACAGGACACTACCAAAAACTGTTCAGCACCTCCACTGTGACACTGGAAACCCAAATGGAATTATGGCAGGCCATCGTCAACAACGTCAATGCAGTCGGAGTGGCGAGTAGGACACAGGAGGAGGTCAAGAGGCGCTGGCATGAATTGCACAGCCAAACCAAGGAGAAGCTCCCTGCCAACAGGAAGGCATCAAGGGTGACTGGAGGTGGGAGTTCTGTGACACAGGAGGTGACTGATGAGCTGGGGGAAATGGTGGCTACAGTCAGCAGTATGGAGAGGGTGCAGGAATTGGGTGCCTGGACATAGCACGATACAAACCTGACCCAACTGCAACAGGGTAAGTAACGACCAGAGCAGTGGCGGCTGGTGACATTTGAAAGTGGTAGGGCGTAAAACAATTGTCGTACTGCACTGTGGTGAGCGTAGCGAGCGAGCCTGAAGCACCCGAGAACATTTTGGAAAAGAGTGGGGCAAATAGTGCGTTTCAAGCTAATTTGAGAAAGAGTCAGAGGAAAGATGGTAAAATACTGCAGCCAGAGAAAAATGGTTAAATAACCAGAGGACAGGGAGGTTAAATAACCACAGCCAGGGAATGGAGGTTAAATAATCAGAGGACAATGGTTAAATAACCAGAGCCAGAGGACGGAGGGTAAATATCAAGATCCAGGGGGTGGAGGTTAAATGACCACAGTCAGAGGATGGAGGTTAAATGGAGACTGCTGTGGTGAAAAGTGCAGCAATGCCGCATACACATAGCACCTTATGTGTGCAGTGTTCATGTGAGTGCCGCATGCACACCTCACCTTATGTTGGCAGTGTTCATGGGACACATCACCTCTAAGTTAAGCATGTCTATGAGGGTGTTAATTCAGTGACTTTAGTGTTTCACCCCGACAGGGGTTGTCGTTATTAATCGAGGTTGGTATCCACCCTCATCAATTAACACCCCATTTACGTACAGGGAAGATTAAACTACACTTCTGTAAAATCACTAGCATGAGCGGACATAAAAACACATATGTTTGGTACCACTACCAACAACCACACAGCTACATGCAAACAATATTCTACAAATACTTACTCTGCAAGTTCCCTGCACAGCCTCATCTCTGCAGCTCACAGTCGGCCTCTAGGCCAACCGTTGTTCCTTGGCACTTCAGGCAACCAAGACAGTTTACTTCTCAGTTATGCAAACTGGAAATTCAGGGCAGGCTGTCAGGGACAACACAATTCTTCACAGAGTGACTTCCTGGATGACTGATCACCCATACACAATTACTACTTCCAGGTCCATTCCCGTTTCACACCTTGCCAGTTCACAGCTCTGCCACACTGTTTAGAGCTCTAATACCCCCTCTGAAGCTCACCCAAATAAGACAATGAATAAAAAGGCACATTTCAGAGATAACACATTTAGGGAGTACCCCTCACTAGTGCATTTTGCAGGCAGGTTCTGTTCGGTTCTGAATACCTGCACTTCTTTAATATGAAACAGAGAGAACCCACACTTTTCAACACTGCTACAATACATTCGATGGGAGAATATTGCCACTTTTCAGGAGCAAACAGATACTTTGGATAGTGAGTACCAGTACTTGCCTATTTTCATTAAAGCACTAGCCCTGACCAGTGCTTGAATATTCATCCACCCTCTGCCAGCCGCCAGGAGATGCACACACCGCCTACCATCGTCAGACATTTATGCTTTCTAAAACTGAAACGGATGCCCCAAAAATCTCACCCATCCTTGTATTCTTCCAACAACCATTTAAATCTGACCATTGTCCTGTATTAGATTTTTTGTTGTTGGTATTTTTCTGTCAGGGAACCTGTATTTTACTGGGGAAGCGTCCGCATGATTGCAGTCTGCAGCAGGCGTGCACGAAGGAGCAGGAAGAGCCGGTCACTGTCGGAATTGTGGAGTCAGTGGCAAGGATGAGAAGAAGATAATGAGAGAGAGGCTTGAATCCGGCTGCAGTAGAAGCCGTTGAGCTGTGAAACACATCCAAGGAACGAGCCACGGGAATCACTGCTTCTTAAACACCTTGTACCGGGTACAGACAGCTAATTGGCCTTTTCACTTGGACCTCGGAGGGGCCAGGCCTGGGCGCAGGCAAGCCTTGGAAACAGGTGATGGGATGGAGTGTTGTGAGGCCAACAACTTGTGGCTGCACTTTGATTATGAAGCAATACGGTGCCTCTCAGCTTGGAGGGACCAGGGCTAGTTTTATTCATAACAACGCCTCAGCTCTCCGGCTTCCTTCATATGTCCTCGCCCCCATCATTTGCTCTTTCCCCATCCGCCCTCCGCACCATCACCTTCACCATCTTTATCCCATCTCTCCTTCTTCTCCTCGTCGAATGAATGAATGAATGTTGACACTTTTATATAGCGCTTAACGGATGCCATCACCTCTAGGGGCTCGCCTCCTCCCGTCCCACTATTCCTTTCAGCCCATCTCCGCTCCCCACCCCTTCTGATTCTCCTCCCTTCTTTCAACCTTCTACTCCGTGATCTCCCTGCACTTCTCCACCCTCTCGCCTCTGCAGCCCCCCCGACTCATGCTCCCCCAGCCTCCTCCTTTCGCCCCCGTAGGCCGGTGATAAATGTGTTTTTCGTGCGGTCTCTGCAGTGTATGTGGAATTGCTGCACTATTTATGGACGTGTTGTAGGCATCGATGGCGTGTGTGTCCGTGCACCCTTCTAGTGAGAAAAGGCGTTCCTGCACAAAACAGGGGCGACGGCGTGGCTATCACTGTAAAGCAAGTGCAGTGGCACCGACGCCCACGGAACCCTGAGAATCGCTGTATTTTACTACCAGAACAGCAGTCAAGGGGGGGCATTTCCCTTATTTGCCCCGACGCCCAAGCCATGGAAGCCCCATTACCGAATAAACAGGGTTTTTAAGACCTCACCACTGACTGTTTACCCCCTCACCCATGTGACGCCAGTAGTTCACATTTACACTGTTAAAACTAAGAGCTCGTTTGCACACACAATTCAGAGAAAACTGGGAGAAGGAAACACCTTTACTTGAAAAGCCAACTAGGACGAGTGAAATAAAGTCAATTTGTGATGTCACGTTAAACTGTTTTAATCGACCACTCCATTAGGAAGTGTTAAAGGGAGTGGCCTCTTATAGGACAGTGTAGAGCCTGGGGTGGGGTGACATTTGTGCAAGGGCTGCTCTGTGCTGTATATATATTTCTCTGTTCAGTCATCAACGGCGCAGATGCGTCGTGAGAACAGGCTGTGCGATCTTGCTAACCACATTAGTGAGTGCATGTGATCTTGCACTGTTTAGTATCCACTGGCCTGACGTCACGGTTCGATGCACCAAGACTCTGTCGTTCCTCACTTCCGGTGGTCCAAAGCCCTACATCTCCCTTAAAAGGATGTGCAGAAGCCTTATTACATTTTACAAATGCTACATTTTTATTGGGGACTTCATAGTTAAAAATTTCAAATTTGAGCTGCAATGGAAGCGTTACCAGTCTGGAAAGTGTAATTTTAATGCCACCTACAAAAATAGGCTTGCACTAGGTACAGTACGATTGCGTATTACAAAAAATATTCCCATCAAAAGCACTTAAACAATCTGCAGTGGGAACAATAAACTAATCTCTGGTAAATAGTAATACATTGATCGGGTAGGAAAGCTCAGTTGGTTAAGGTGCATTTATGTTTTTCCGATTTTCAGCGTGATGCTGCAAATGAATATAAACGATACATAAACTACGTATACATTACACCTAACTTCTTCCACCACCCTCTTCTGTACCTGTGCCCAATTGTTTCCGTTTGTGCTCCTACCTACAGCTCCTGGAATAAAATCCGCACCAAAGTGATCGAGAAGGCGCTTTTCACCCTGGCCTTAAGGGCCAAAGAAAGTAAAGTAGTTTAAAAAGTCCACCATCCCTCTCGCGGCCTGCATGACTCTGGGGGTACGCGTGGAGGGGGGGGGGGGAGGGGGGGTTGAGGGTAATAAAATACAGTAAAAGCAAAGAAAAGAAACTTACCATGCTGAGGCATCTGCTCCGCCGGCGGCCGGTCCCGCGTCATCACATTACGTCTCCGAGTCCAACGTGACACGTGTCCGTGACAAATCAAAGGACTGGTTGCGAATGGGCGCGGTATTCTGCCATTTGACCCTGCATGGGGCGAATGTGCGTCACTGCCCGAGCAGGAGCCTATCTGGAGACTGCCGCACTACACTAGGCATGCGCAGCACGCCTAATATAATGCCAATGGAGTGGCCGTGCTAAATCCAAAGCGCCCCTGGCTCGCAGATGCGCAGTAGGAGTCCACTTCTCTGGACTCCTGCTGCTCTCGCCTGCGTGCAGGCACTGAATGACGCATGCGCATTTGAAGCTTTGAAGCCGCTGCCAGCACAGGCAGGAAATGTAAACAGACGAATGAATTGCGTCTGCTTACATTTCTTGCTGCCTGCCTGTGTCAACGATGTTACTTGATTATGACAAGTGGGGCGCTGCCCCGACGCCCCTAATGGACCAGCCGCCACTGGACCAGAGACCTGGGAGTGGGGGGAGATGCGCACAATGGCACACATGTACAAATACATGTAGAACACTGCACTCCCAAAATGATCGTGGAACATGCCACCAAGAGCCTTGACACACTGCAGCACACATAGAAACGCCAAGTAGGCCCCTGGCCACAATGTGCACAAAGGGGCCCCCTCCAGATAACCAACATCACATTGCAGCACACACATAGCAATCACAGAACAACAGCAATGACGGCAATGAGGTACAAAGTGCAACACCAGCACCATAGTACACAACTCACAACAGGTACCGTACGTGCGTTGTAACTTTCCACTCATGTCTGGCATTCCCTGACACTGTGTGATGGTAAAGTACGGGTACTACCACACATCTGTCATGTAGTCGAACAAATACACTGACTGCCATCAAAGAGCCACAATGTACATTGGTATGCAGTCAGAACGTATACATCAGCAAATCTCCAACATACATGTACAAATCTGTAACCCTGCATCTCCCCTTTCACATTGCAGAGAGAGAAACAACATCTCCTGCAGAGCAGACCCGACACATCTTCAGTGATGATGAAGAGGACACCCTGGTCATCTGCACCGACACCCTCCTTCGGATCGTAGATAGGCTCTGCACCCCATCCCCGGAAGCAGGGCAGGCCAGATACCGTGAGGTGACCCCACCACCTGCACAGACCACACTGCAGGAAACACACACCACCACGGCTGTCTCCCAGCACCCCAGACCAATTCATGGAGTTCCAACAACATATGTGACGTTGCCAGGTAGAGTTGGCTGACCAGCTGTGGGTGGGCTTCGAACTCATGGCAGCCAAACTCGATGCCATACGTGGGTGTCTGAGTCCCATCAGGGACTGCGTACAGTCCCTATCGGACACCCCCTGTACGTACCATGCTCCAGTAAATGTGTGACTGTTGCTATATTTAGAGCAGGTACCTGGTGGTATGCTAATTTTAAAACTCTACAAATTGTGGAAAACAAGTTTAGAGAAGCCTGCTGACAAACCCACATTCTACTGCAACAAAATTTTGCCATGAAGAAGTTGGGCTGAATTACATAGAAGACTATGATAAACTACACCCCTATTATAATGGCACAAAACTGGAAAGACCTAGAAACCCAACTACGTAGAACCATTTTGCTGGACTGTATGAATCTGGATATATTTCTGGATATTAATTTCATGGTTTAAATACACTAAAACGAGTTTTGAAAGGTTTGGTATCCCAACATTCTACCACAATCTGGCTAGTTTATATAGTATCCCTCTAAGCCAAACCACAGTAATCAATATACTCAAAGGGCAAGGCCAGGGCTAGATGTGTAGGGGTGGAAGACATCTCTTGGGAACTATCTGAATGTCCCTCACTTTATTGAATAGATAATTGAAAATGGGAGACAGAAGTTTCTGTTGACAAGTTTCCATCTCAAAACCATACATTTTCTGTTAGCCTCTCCTGTCAAAGGCACATGGGGCCTCGGCTACAACAAATGATTCAGTGCAGCTCCAAAATCCATTTAGCTGCACCATGCTGCGTCACTTTCAAAGCATAGGGATGCATCGTATTTACAACAATATGAAGCATCCCTGTGCTTTCCCCTGCACCGGCGCACAATTGGCTGCAATGAACCAGCAAGGCACCCTTGCATCATTTTGCAAGGTTGCCTGCGCTGTGGGATGATAGTTTTTGTGCAGGAAGGGACATCTTCCTGCACAAAAAACGATCATTCATGGCACGCATAGAAAGAGGGAATCAGAAGGAGAAATAAAAGTCCGGGGAGGCATAGGATTCGGACGCATTCTTAGTTTTACAAAATGTTGTAAATCTGGGAATGTGTCAAGTTTCATGGATGTTGGTGGTTATACACACATACAGCAACAACCATGGAACGCCCCTTTCACGCAGAGTAATGCGTGAAAGGGGCCCATATTTACAAGGGCATGGCACTCAGAGTGACGTTACGTGGCCTTGTAAATATGGGCAAGCTCATTGCCCCGCCAGTGCATCAAAAAAAAGTGATGCAAAAAGCTTGTACATGCTTTTCATCCCTCCCCCACTGTCATTGTGAAGCCCCCGCAGAACGAACTACCATGCACTTTTTGTCATTTTGCACATTTTATACTACACAAGGAAGGCAGTTCCTTCGCCCTGTGCTATGAGCATTAGAAAACTAGCTGGATATTTACTACGAAGAGGCGTAGCGCAGCGTTAGCCTCCTTGGTTAACCCCGCACTCAGCCACTTCTGAAACACAGGGCTGCATCCTATTTACGACAAAATGGTGCAACCCTGTGTTTCCCCCTGCGCTAACGTTAAATTTAGCAGTCTAACACCAACACAGGCACCCTTGCACCATAGTGCCTGCGTTGAGGGGAAGATTGTTTATGTGCAGGAAACTCTTTGTTTATGTGCAGGAAAGTCTCCCCCCTCCTGCACATAAACAATCTTTACATGGTGTTTTGTAACTTCTATGTGTGCTGCTAATGCAGCAAACATAGAAGTTGCAAAATATATTTTTTTTATTGACAGCTAAACAATCAACGACCTTTTGCTGTTTCTATGTGTGCTGCACAATGCAGCACACATATAAAAAGCAAAAACGAGGAGAAATAAAACATGTCTCCTTGTTGCGCATTTTTTAAGACCAGATTGTCCCTGGTCTTAATTTTGGCACTACTCCATATTTACGCTGCCCTTGTAAATATGGGGCAGTGTCAAAATCAGTGGGTGTTGAGGTGGAACGTCCACCACAACACCCATTACCCACCCTTTCACTCTAAGTGTAGCAGGAAGGTGGCGCTGCATAAGGCGGTGCTGGCTTGTGAATAAGGCGATGCCCCCATAGCCACTGCAACGTCCTGAAAAGTGATGCTGTTGTGGTGGCAATAGGGACTTGTAAATATGCCCCTATATCTCATGTAGCTGCTTTTACCCATTTGCACTGTTTGGTAAATGAAAATGCAGTCTTAAATTATATGTTAAGTGCTCTGAAGATACGTTCCGAATGCTGAGAGTTTTCCTGTATATTGTTCCTTTTATATTCGATTTTAGTCAAATGTTTTGAAATGTTAATTGTGTATTACATAGTATTTGTTTCTTTTGATGTATGTTTTATGGCTCAAAAGGGCCGAATAAAATATGTTGATTGATTGATTGGATTAAAGGTTACTAAAACTACTACCACACGACATTGGAAGGTCCTTTGCAAAGATTAACTGGTTGTCTTGCAGTTGATATTTACTGCATTTGGGCGTAAACCTGGCACTAATGAGGTGAAACTTTGGTCGAGATAGTGTCAACATGTGTAAAAATGATAATGAAGTAACAGTACCACAAAATGGCCTATAATTTCCCTTTTGCTCGCTGCATAGTTTATTTATCCGTGCCACATAATGTGGCCCTTCCCTTATGTATAATCCCACTGGAACTCAACCTCTATATGTAGGGGCGTGTGTTTTAACAGAGCCAGTACCTTGAGCTTTAAAATATTTAAAAAACCTACAAACATAAGAGTGCAATAAAGATTACAGGGTTTTTAAAAATGTCCACAAACAATAACATTTCCTACATAACTACTACATTAACGGAGGTTAATTTGTTGTTCGCGTATAACGTGTTTTTCTTTCTCTGAATAAAAGTTGTGCGCTTTCTTTTGTGGTCATGACCTTATTCATATTTAATATTTGCTCCGAGGGCATATTGCAGGGGCGGAGCTATACTCTCATTTTGAGCCATTCGGGCTGTCGCAAGCGAAGCTTTCAAAAAAAAAGGCATCAAAGGAGGACCATGTTATACGTGAAAAAAATAAAGGTGCGTGACTCAGTCTGGTATTTTTCCAATTTTGTAAATGACTATTTCTCCTGAGGTACATAAGAGAACATGACATGATGTGCGGCAGTGCTCTTACTTGTTTTAACTGCTGCCAGTGTTGTTGGAAAATGCTTTAGTCGAGCACTGCCTTTTTCAACAGAGGGCCCCAAGCCACTTCGCGTTAATATTGAGGTCTAAAATGAGAATGGGCGTTTACAGAGTTTACTCAGAGTTCAAGTCCTTGTTCACCCCTTCGCAAGCAATGTCATTTTAAAATCACCTTGCGTATTCGGCAAAACGTCGGCCATGAAGCGTTTACATGCTTGCAGCTCCACCTGCTGGTTGCCTGGATATATGCGTGAAAAAGCAAAATATACACTGATGGACTTATCACGGGTGTCAGTGTGTTTCTAGAGGAGGTAGGTGACTGATGTGTGATGTCTGCCTTGCCATTTATTAAGCCGGATACTGACCCTGTTGTCATGATCATAGTAGTTGGTAAGTTGGGGTAGTCATATAAAAAATGCAAAAGCAGAAAAAAGACCGTCTTTTAACAGGCTGGCTTATATACTGAGCCAATTACTTGTTAGTAGTACTTCTATTACTTACTGGTAATAGCATTACTCCGTTTCCTTTTTTCGCTTATCTCCATTACATAATGGGGCTCCTGTGACTCATAGACGCACTCCCTAACAATATAAAAAAGTGCCTCCTTTTCCACAATCCCTGTATGTACCAAGTCGCTGTAGACACAGTTGGCCTGTAAACCGAGAGGGAGGGAGGACCGTAATGGAGCTAAGCAGAGCATTACATGGAGTAATGCAATTACCAGTAAGTAACAGAAACATTACCTCCTCGTTCCTCTCGCTTATATCCACCATATAATGAGGCATACAAACCAAAAAAAACAAGCACAGCTGCACAATTATGTGTTGAGATAACCCAAACCAAAATGCACAGCAAGGTAAAACAGAAAGTAAACACAGCCCTTTACCAACACGGTGGACAGAACTGCAGAGCCAAACACCTGACCGCAAACACACAAAAAAAGGAGACAGGAAAACCAGGTGACCCCCCCCCCCCCCCCCCCCCCCCACCACCACAAGCAGAAAAACACCAGCAAAGTCAGAAGGAACACAGACAACAGATGCCCAACCGGGGTACACTGGAGAGCCTATCAAACAAGTTGCTAAGCCAATGAGAGACACACAGCCAGAGGTAAAAACTCAGAGTGGAAAACCCCTGAAAAATACAGGAAACCAGACCCAGACCAGCCAGCAGAACCCCACAAGGGTATTGGAAAGCCATAAAAGTCAATCCTGAGGGGACACCAGCACCCGGGGCACAGAAACCGAACACTGAGCCACATGCAGCTGATCCCACCAAGCAAGAAACGACCCCTAATGCAGAGCACAAGAAGACCTGGCAGAACCCTTCCTGACGCCAGCTGAGAAGAGGAGACATAGACCGAGTGACCCTGCACAGGGAGGCACAATGCACAACAGCCCAGTCCTCAACTGGGGATTTGCCAGAGAAGGCACCAGATGACCCGGAAACCTCAGGGGAGACAAAACCAAGCGAAGCTGTCACACCAGATCCACTACTGAGCAGGGGCGTAACACACGCCCCTGCAGCCCCTGCGGTGCGGGGGGGGGGCGAAGCTCCAGGGGGCCCCTCATCCATCACGAGCGCATCCGGCACCAGGCTGCCGCTCTTCTGTGTATATATTAGTCACATGTTTAACAATTTAGTCTACAGTGACCTCCAGAGCAGAGGTGAGAATCTTCAGCTAGGCTGGGGGGGATCACTTTCACCTGCTCAAGCTTTAAGGCTGGTTTCTGCCAAATCTGTGCATAGATGCACCGCCCTGAGCTATAATATGTGACCTAGACACAATGACAAATGGCACAGTCTAGAATATTGCATTAAATATTAAGCGCTAGAAGTCTGTAAATGTTAAGTAAATTACTGCAGAGCCCAAATGGCCGAAACTACCATCAACACTGTTAAATGAGATTCGTTATTTCAAGAGCTCAGAGAGGAGCGGGCGTGCCAAATTAGACACTCTCTTTACCTGGCGATTATCAAGCAACCTTAGAGCTCTACACTCGCTTTCTTATCACTTGTCCACCTCTCCTCTGCTCTCCTCTCTCTCTCTCTCTCTCTCATTACATATCTCTCTCGAGCTCTCCCCTGTGGTATTTGGGCCCTAGGCCCTCATACTGCTAAATGAGGTGGCACGGACACAGGAATGATAGTTACTTAACTGGCCCTGAGCACTTGCGCTCAGCCCTTTTTATTTAGCAGGGTCATCTGACTGATGACGCTTGTGGTGGGTGGGTGTTCAGTGTGTGATACAACATGCTGGAACACTAGAACGTATCCCACGATACTACATCCCTCCCAAACTTTAATGAAGGTCCAAACAAAATGAAGTCCGAACCTGTGGGAGAGAATACAAAATTGCAAACCAAAACATAACTCAATGTGGACGACTTCCACATAATCTCTTTGCTGCGAGTCATCTGCCGGCGAGGGTGTCCATGCAGCCGGGACTATTAGTTCTCCTTGGCACAATGTTCTGGTGCGCTGTGGACGTGCTCCTTTGTGTACTTGTGCCGTGGAAGTGTGCTTTCCAGTCCCTTTCTTCTGACACGGCAGTCAGTGAAAAGTGCAGATGGAATGATGGTGGATCATCGGTGTGTTGTTGTCCACTGTCTTGTCCTGGTTGAGGTGTCTTCTGCAACTGGTGGCTGTCTCCAACAGGATCTTCAGTTGCAGGATATCACTCTCACTGATACCCCTCTCTCGTGGGTGTCCCTTCTCACTGGACGACCCGGAAGCCCTTTGCTGCCAGGCTTCCACTGGACCGGTGGGCTGCCGCCTTTTCGCTCCAAGCCCGTTGGAGGAGTCGCTACGGGTCCCTTCTCCGTGTCCGAAGCTCCACCTGAAAAGGGTGTTGTTGGCACTTGTTCTGTCGCATGATACCCTTGTTCTCCCTGGATCTTCAGAGCAAGCTTCAACGGTCCATCTCTCGTTTTGAGATCCGTTGCCACCGGTGTCCCTGAAGCCTCTGCCCCTTGGATTCCCACGGTCCTTTGTCCGTTCTATCCCAGAGGTGCTTGTTACCAACGGACCGGCCTGCTCGCCTCTGTCGTTCCCGGGTGGCCTTCGGGTTTGCACGTAGATGTGTACTCCCAGTGGTGCTGATGCTTTCCAGGTACTGTGTTCGGATGGCCATGCATCTTTTCACTTCCTCCATCGGGTGTTCCCCTTCTTGTGTGTGTTGTGGTGTTCTGTCACACACACTTCTTTGCTCTTCTCCTTTCCTCTTTTGGTGTTCCCCTTCTGGTGTGTGTTGTGGTGGTCTGTCACGCACAGCCCTTTGCTCTTCTCCTTTCCTCTCTTCTTTCTTCGTCGTTGTGTCATGCCACTCAGGATTGGTCTTCTCTTTCTTCCTTCGCGACTCGGTCTGGTCTTCTTTCTGGTTGTTCGCTCTGACCGGGCTTCTCCGTGTAGCGCGCACTCCACACATTTTCCTCTGGTCTTGTCCAAGCATTAGGACACTGTCTTCACTTCTCTCCGTGACTGGACCGGTCGTCGCGACCTTCTCTCACTTGATTACTTATGGCTTTTACATGATGTCGTTAGACTTTGCTTCAGTCTTCTTCCTGGCCCTCTTTGTGGACATCACCTCAGACATTCTCGTCACAGATGTCTTCTCTGTTCTTCTTGTAGGATGTCTTTGGTAGATCCCTTTGCTCGCTAACTTCTTGCAGGTCGGCATCATCCTTGCGACCAAAATGGCAGGTCGGCTTCTACCTTCTTGCGACCAGACTGGCCGATCGGCTTCCTCCTCCTTGCGACCAACTGGGTGGTCGGCTTCTTCTTTCTTGTGACCAACGGGGTGGTCGGCATCCTCTTTGCGACCAACGGGGTGGTCGGCTTTTTCCTCCATGCGACCAACTGGGTGGTCGGCTTTTTCTTTCTAGCGACCAACGGGGTGGTCGGCTTCTTCCTCCATGCGACCAGCGGGGTGGTCGGCTTCTTCCTCCATGCAACCAGCGGGGTGGTCAGCTTCTTCCTTGCGACCAACTGGGCGGTCGGCTTTTTCCTGTGAGTCTTCATGCTTCTGGTGGTCTGCTCAACCACTCCGTCGTCTCTCCGCAGTTGCAGTGCTTCGGCTCGCTTCTGACTGCGCTCTTTGCTTGCTTCTTTGGGTGCACTTGCTGCACGCTCTCTTGAGTCTTTTGTTCCTGGAGCTGTCATTACCTGCTTTGGGTAGCGTACCCAGGGCCGGACTGGGAACCAAAACCGGCCCAGGCAAAGTTATTGGCTGGCCCCGGGGGGAGGTCTGAGCTCTTTGCCGGGGTCAGTTTTCGGCTGATTTTATCGCAGGGCCGTTGCAGCTATGCTGCATAAACGGCTCTGTAACAAAAACGGTCCCCAGGGGCCCAAAACCGGCCCCCACCCTTGTGGTACACCGGGGGACTACCCAATACCCGCAAGGGTCAGTGCGGGCCTGAGCGTACCCACAACTGGTTCTGAGTGGAGTTCCTGCACTCCTGGCGCGTTCCTGCATCTTCCCTTCATCCTCACAACTGTGCAGCGATTTGGCGCCACTCTGGCATGGCAAGTTTCTTGCGCACTCTTTACGTGCTTGGCAGTCCTCACTGTGTCTTAGCGTCCAGTGTTGCCTTTCTTTTTTTTTTCCTCTCGAAGTGCTCTTTGCCCTTCTATCATGTGGTGCAGCTAACTGCCGGTCTCGCGTTGTTGCTGCTAGTACTTCCTTTTGGGCGGGACTTGGCTGCTTTGCATATCCAGATGTGGCACTAGTGTCAGGCAGGTGTGAGTGCTTTTCCCCTGTTGCAGACATGTGTTACCTCCTCGCAGGACTGATTCTTCTGCGCTGTGCTTTTGTTTCTGGGTGCAATTCGTGGAATGGCCACACAGGGATGTATGACGGTACACCGCTTACCGTTACAACGCATCCCTTTACGACGCAGTTTTAACAAAGCAAATCATTACAACGACTTGCTTTGGGGGGGGCGCTGATAGTGAATAGTTTATTTACTATTCCAACACCAGTCCCTGTGGATAGTAGGGAAGGTGTTGGATAGTAAATTATCTATCCCCTATCCTAGAGCGCCCTCTAGCGAAAGTCGTTGTAACGACTTTCGTTGTTAAAGCTGCGTCGTAACAGTACCGCGTTGTACCAGTTACGTTGTAAAGGATGTTTTCCCCACACAGTGGCAATGTCTCTTTATTTCCTAACCTGCGAGCCTCTGCAGGTTCTCAGTGCTGCGGGCCTCAATGCTCACACCTCTCATGGACGGGGCACTCTCATCGATGGCCGCTGCCCACATCTATTCCTAAGGACAGCTCACTCACTGCAGTGGGTGTTTTTTTTCCCCTGTGCACCTCGGATGGGTGCAGCTGCGATTAGGTACACCCTTGGCAGCCCTCCCGTGCTTTTATTCTTGTGATGGTAGCCTGGGCTGAGACAGTCCCCGCTGTGCTTGGATGGGCTTCAGCAGAATTACTTGCGCTGCGGGCTACATTCTATTGTCTGTGTTTGCTGCTGCTCCAGCCGCTTTCCAGCAATCTCGTGTCTCCTGGGTGCACGAAGAACCTCTCAGCATACATGCGCGCCTCTGCCGGCCTCATGTGCACACTTCTCTTCGTGTGAGACACTCGTGCCGGAGGCTGCTCTCCTGCTTCTACGCCAACGGCGTATCTCTCCTCTATCAGTTTCAGTCACATGCACTGCCACATTCTGGGGCACACGCAGGCAGTCAGGCACTATTGGAGGACTCCGCTTCACTACGGTTAGTCACTTTTCTTTTCAAACCTTCCCGCCCTTAGCAGCAGGCCTTCCCTTTCACGGGCTGCGTAGGGGGGGGCGTTGCCGGTGCCACCCGAGATCACACAGCCCTGCTGGGCCCTCAATCACTCTCCTTTACACCCCCTCTCCCACCGCGGCAGCCTCACACAGTTCATTTAGCTGGGCGCGTGGGAGGGGGGGCTGTAGCCGGCGTTCGAGACCGCTTGCTCCGTGGCGGGGCTGAGTTTCTTTTCTCCGCGGGTGGGCTCCGCTTGCGCCCTGCACCCTAGGCAGTCCCCGCAGTCTGCTCTTGTCGTTCACAGCTGGTCGCTGCCACCGTGCTCCTCCACCTTTGGCCTGCCAACTTGGGGTGGGCTACTGCTCGGCTCACTCACTCCCCAGGGCTTTTCACATGCCCCCAGGCTACCGGGGCATTCAGCGCTTCGTTTTGAGGCTCACGGAGCGAGGTGGGCACCCCCTGGCCTAGCTTCACTGGGGAGTGTCACTTGACTTATCATTCAGCCCTACGACCCCATTCACGGGCTCACCTCCGGCCAGCAGGCCTCTTCGTCCATGCTGGTGGGCTCCACATGGATTATCTCACTTGTGGCGGCCCTCGATCGTGGCCAATGCGGGTAAGCTCCGGTTGGCTCGCGCTGCTCTCCACGCAAGGGGGGCTCATGCAGGCAAGTTCATGAGGTGCGGGGTAGGCTCTCTGTCACCTCATTTCTTGATGCAGGCCCGGGGCTCATCACATGCCCAGCGGGCCTTCAGGCAGCCGGCGCCTTTCATGCAGGGTGGGGGGGCGATTCCACCATGAGCTCTCTCCCCCTCACTCTTCTTCATCGGCCTCACACTTCCCCCACCATGTGGAAGTCGAAGCCACTGCACACGTGGGATAAGACCCACTCGTCGCCAATGTGGTATTTGGGCCCTAGGCACTCTCACTGCTCAATGAGGTGGCACGGACACAGTAATGATAGTTACTTAACTGGCCATGAGCAGGTGCACTCAGACCTTTTTATTTAGCAGGGTCATCTGACTGATGACGCCTGTGGTGGGTTTTCAGTGTGTGATACAACATTCTGCAACACTAGAATGTATCCCACAATACTACATCCCCATCTCTCTTTTCATCCTCATCTTGTCTACTATTTTCCTCTGCTCCCTTTCTCTAATTCCTGTCCCGCTTTCTCTTCCTCTTTTCATCCTCTCTCTTTATCGTCCTACCAATCTCTCGCCTTCATCTTCCATCTCTCTCATGTTCATCACTCCCTCTCTCCCTGTTATCTTTTTCTCTCCATCTTATCCTCTCTTGTGCACACTCCTTTCTTTTTTTTCTCCTGTCTTCTGTCTCTGCCCTCTTAGTCCTTCACCTCTGTCTTTGTCTCTCTGTAACGCTCTAGTTTATCACCCCCTTTCTTGTTTAATGAGGTTGAAGCCTACCAAGAGCTCTCTACTTAGCTAAATAAATTTTGGGGAGGTTACAAAAGCTTCCATAATGCATACAAATGCATTCCGCACATTGCACGCCATAACTTTGTAGTTTGGAATACACATTTAGTAATTACTTTTTGGTTCAAGTGTAAGGCTCTATCTTCTGAGTTAGATTACTCTTTACTCTCTTTCTCTGAGACGTCAAAGTGAGACCATTTATGTGACAAACAGGCTGGGTACTGCAGGTGTGCTGGAGTTAATCTGTACAAAGTTGTTTTTTTGTAGCACACAACAAAATCTACTTATCTGTAAATAAGATATAGGAAAGCGCAATGAAACACTTTTTTGGGTAACTCTAAAGTGTGGTAAAAACAAATATTTTAATGCG
Organism: Lissotriton vulgaris; assembly: GCF_964263255.1. Taxonomy (NCBI): domain Eukaryota; kingdom Metazoa; phylum Chordata; class Amphibia; order Caudata; family Salamandridae; genus Lissotriton; species Lissotriton vulgaris. Next base: position 150,431 of record NW_028241737.1, read on the forward strand.
ATCAGAAGAAATCATTACAATGATAATGTTTAAAAAAGATTGTCAGTTATACACTGTACACTTTTATCAGTAAAACTGTATGCCTGTGCAAATGTAATGCTCATTTCAAATGAAAATATGTTCTCTGTAATAGCAGTGTACTGCCACTCTATGCATACTACACTTTACCCCACTGCACTCTACGCCACTCTAATCCACATTGCACTATTCAACTCAACGTCACTCCACCCCACTACAATATTCCCTGTGCCACTCAAATCAACACTACGCGCCACACTACTCTTCACCACTACACTCTATACCACTACATTTCATGTTGCAATCAACAACACTGCACTCTTCACCATTGCACTCAACACCACTATACTCACAAACAATACACTCTGCGCCACAGCACTCTAGCCCAATCTATTATGAACCACTGAACTGTACATCACTATACTCTACACAGCAACACTCTACAACACTGTACTTTACGTCACTGCAGTCTAAGCTATTCTACTTGACAACACTGAACTCTACATCAATCTACTCTGCACCACTACACGCTATAACACTGCACTCTACTATGCACCACTCCACTTCCTCCCACTCTACTGCACTCTATGCCAATTCACTCTATGCCAAAGCACCCTATACCACTACACTCTACACCACTACATACTATGTATGCCACTGCACTCTATGCCACTACACTCTACGCAATACATTTTACGCTACTCAAATCTATTATGCACCACTGCCCACTATTACACTACACTCTGTGCCACTCTATTCTACACCTCTGCACTACAACATACACCACTCCATGCTACGCCTCTCTAATCTCCTATGCTCCACTCTACTCTAAGCTAATGCACTCTACTATAAAAAACTGCGCTCTTTGCCACTGCACTCTTTACAACTCCTGGATGGGCCACTCCAGTGTGCTTTGCACCACTCCACTCTATTCCACTCCATGCTACTCTACTATGTAAAACTACACTCTGTAGTGTAGTTCTATTCCCAATAGGCTCCGCGCATTGGAATAACATAAACAACAGTTTAGACGTAGGACTTATGTCGACTGGGTCTCGATTGAATATGTTAGACTTATTGTGAATGCCAGCTAGCTCAGAGGTCACTAGAAACTTTCTTGAATACACAAGAAGGGATTAGTTTCTGACAACCATATCACATGACAACTTTGTTCCCCAAGAATAAGAAATATATCATCAGAGTCGCGGAAACAATGGATGTCTATTTCACTCAGTCAATCGTGAATGCTTCGTTTCACCAGAAGTGCAGAGAAATAGAGAGACAGGTGTTTTCAATAAAAAGGGTATTTATTGGGCAGTCTTCTTTCTCATGCAAGAGAAGTGAATTGCTACAATCGTAATACTTGCTATGAAGTAAAGTGCGTACAGTAAAAATAGTATTATGAAATAATACTGCAAAAGCATTTATATGGTTTCTAAGCCATAAAATACATAAAATAGATAAAATACATACAATGATAAATAATGACTAAAAGTACTCAACTGGTGCATCTAAAATATGCCTAACCTAAGCCTAGTACAGCTTGAGTTAAATAGTTTCTGCCAAGAATCAATCCAAGAATTCTCTAAGGGTCTAATAAGCTCCGTACCTTGGTTATACAATGAAGGAGGTCTTGTATCTCTCTCTCAGGACTCGATCTCCCAGTAACCCGCAAGGGTAGCAGGGAAACACTGGAGCTGGATTTCTCAGCAGGAGAAAAGACAGCGTCTCTCTCAGTGCGTCAGCAGGGAGGGTCGGCTTCCTTCGGCACTCGCATACAGCAGGGCGTCGGGCAAGTAGTTAGTCGCTCTGCTCCAAAACCACTGTGTGTTTTGCTAGGGCAGATGTGGGCATATTTATACCTGGAAGGTGCCGAGTTTGACCTAAGGATGGACATAATAACGTCACTAAGAACTCGAAGTTCTTTACACACTCCAGGAGTTCTGGGACAAATCAATACTGAAGCAGGGGAAAGTCCTGTACTGCTGAAGGCTGGTTGTCTTCAAGAACTCCTTGTACTCTGGGAGCTTAGTGGAAGTAGCCATGCCGTATTTGGACTGCATTGGCTGTGTCTAAATATGGTTATGATTATTATACCTATATAAGGATATAATAGATATAATAAGTTATATCTATATAAGGGCATGAATCAGGAAAATTACACTAGAGCATAAGATACGTTACAACACCCACTCCACGTAGAATGTCCATCTTTACTAAATACTAAGCAGTTATAACATTTCTAAGCATGTGTTTACAATCCCACCCCAAAAATACATAAAAAGCATTTGAAATGGTTTTTACACGAAAAATGAGTATTGTACTGTACGTTTTCTAAGCAGTTTTATCATTCAAAATAATGCATGTAGTTTTACATTTGAAATGTTGGCTGAATGATTCACGAAAATTACATTTATGAAATGGCTCTTAATATAGAAGAGAAGGTTGAGACCATTTCCTCACAGATTTATATAATACTGTACATGTGCTAGAGGCTAAGTTTAAATATTGTCTAGAGGTATCAAAAAATAGAAATCTTGTTCTCTAAGCATAGTTCTACATTAAGCAGATTACTCTGTGCCAAAAAAAGGTAAATATTTTGGTATTGAGAAAAAATCATTTCGTTGTAGTAAAAAATAGTTCCCAACTTTAGAAGTTCTGTTTATCAAAACCGAAGGCCGAAATCAAAGTTCAGGGAACGCTGTGTGCTTGTTTTTCAAGAGTTATTCTCGTTGTTAGGAGAAAACATTAACTCAGATAGGCTGGCAAAGAATTTGTCTACCAGAGTAGGTGAAAGTTGGGCCATTTCCGAAAAAGTAGAAATAGTGCATATGTGAGATGCATTACTGTCAGCGTTATCTGGATCAGCAATGTTCACAGGAGGTTGTACCTATGTGCCGCTTTCATCTCGTACCTCACCACCACCTAGTCGCAAGGGTGTGGTCTCAACGAATGCCGTCATCAGAATTGGTAGCCGCTGGGGACAACACGTTGCATGAGCCGTTACCGAACCAAGCAAAGTATCAACATCCATAGGTACTGCTGATGGGAGTGAGAGACAGATGTCTAACACGCATTCTTCTCCGCAGTGCAGGCATCGTAGGACAGGTAAGATGCAATCTTGCCAGATTGGTCTGAATGATAAAAACCATGTGGTATTCAGATCTCTTAGACGAGCGAAGCCGAGAACCTGTGTTATCCTATTTCGGTACAGCAGTGCCTGGATCGCTTGTTCCATGGTAACCTGGGTATCGCTGGTGACTGGACTTGCCATATCGTAGCAGAAGGAACAAAAATAGAATTCCTGCTACGAGTCCCAAAATGAGAGGCAGGCCGCCGAACACAGAGTGCACGAAATTTGGAAAAATGCTCAGGACTGCTTCAAAGGGTGCTAACAGTCCCAAAAAAAGTGTCTTAAATACATGTGCGATGCCACTGGTATCTGACATGTTTAAAATTTGACCTAACATTTCTACGAAATGTACGGGGCAGTTTGTTGATAATAATGTATGTATCTCTGCTAAGGTCATTGCAACTTGCAGATCATACGTTTCTCTAGACGAGGTCAAAGGCACAGTTTTTTTTTAAAGAATGGCTTTCATTCTGGTTAATGTATCAATTCGAATAGAAGAGATGTTCAATGAAGGCCAAATTGTTGCCTCCTTGTCTGGCTTGCTGTTTGGATACAATACTTGCATACAACAAGTGACCCTGGATGTAACACTGACGAGATAGGGCGTTCCTGGCAACATGCCACAAGAGCTGTGGTCACTTAACATAACGTAGCTATCGTTGGAAAGCTGCCGGAAAACAGGTTCTATTTGTGTTGCTGGAGTGCACCCTCACAGGCTCCATGTAAATTAATTTCTTGACATAAAAGTTTACCACTTAGTGACTTTTCACAATTTTTTCCACTAAGAAATACCTCTTTGTTACCCCCACTCAAACATCTATGTGTGTAAGATAAATTCCAGGTCGACTTGATGTATCCTTTACCCAACCTTCCATACAGGCCCGCTGGTATATGCTGTAGGCAGTATTGAAACTGGAATCTCGTTACTGGTATTGTTATGGTACCATGTATTATCCATTCAATTACAGGTTTCTCGGAAACTGTTAATGGTAATCTTTCCAGTTTTTCAATGCTCAGCACCGTATAGGATGCTCCTTTTTGTGCCAAAGAGATCTGTTTATCTGTAAGGTTATAGATAGAAAATAATGATGTTGTGTTGATTAGACGCCAAGGCACGTAGCGTGAACACAAATTTTGTAACGTTCAGCCTAACTGCACAATAGAACGTAATTGGGACTGGCCATGTTGTAACATTAGCATATCCTGTTCTATTATATCAATAGCAGATGATACAATGCTGTCCAAAGAATAAATTCTGGAGGACAGAGTCGTTAACCCATTGTCCACTACAGACAGTGATTTTTCCAAATTAATACGATCAATTTCTTGTATTTTTTCAGCAGTTTCAATTTGCGTTACTTTCCAAGCTTCGTTGTAAGCAGCATATATACCGGTGTATATGAAACGTTTTTGATGCTGTTTGCGAGGTCCCAATAAGAAATCTCGCAAGTCAGCACCTTCTTTAAGTAGGGTCAAGTGTTGCTTAATTTCAGGTAGTGTGGATTTCTGTAGCCATTCGAGGCATAGTTTTCCTACACTGTATGTTGTTATTATCCCTGGATGTTGTCTCTGGGAATATCTTGGGTCTGGCCTGTTCTGTTTGAACCCCTGTGTTTTGTCCAGGAATCTATCTTTACAGTTATTAGTGTCTGTGGGCCAGACCAACCATTTTTTCCAAATCAGGACTAGTTCTGTTTTGGTGTAAAATATGGGACACGTCTAACCCCTCATCTGTAGTGCTATTTCTATCAGGCATAGGCTTTGGTATAGATGGGTTGTTTACATCTTTTATCTTAGCTAGGCCAAGACAGGTTGTTTGTTGAATGGTGTCAGTCAGGAACATTATTTGTTCTGGGATCATACAGGCTCTGAATAATGATTCTAAACCTTGTACTTGCCAATCTTTTGAACCCCAGATTGTTTTTGTTTTAATGTTATCTTTCCAGAATTCAAAACCAAATGTAGACAGTTTTTCATAAAATTTTGCAGAATATATCTGTTTTGTATTGGTCAACATATTTTTCATTCCTGTCTTATTCACATTTTTTAAATAAAAAAACGTTTCTGGATCTGTGATATTAAACCCTGAAAGCATGGAAATTTCTCATAAAATGTTTTCAAGCTACCATTTGGCGGTGTTGGACAATGTTCCCATTGATTATAGTTTAAAATATTTCTAGGTTTTGCGGATTTATGCAAATAGTGGTGCCCAAAATGATTAAAGCAATACATTTCTTCATAATCAGATGAACCTTCTAAATAATCATGATTTGTACATTTTGCTGACATTTCGAAATCAGACATCATATTATTAATAGTCTCAAAGTCCCAATCATCAGAGAAACTGCTCTGTGAGACAAAGTCACTTAATGAAACCTTGAACTGATGTGGATACTTCAGGAGTTCAACCGGGCCATAGATGTTGTAATCAGTAGCGTCCCATGCTACACCACCAGATATAGGAATGGCCGTGATGTTTACTGATGACAGGTCTCTTTTTTCAACATGAGATGACTTGTGTGGCTTTAGGACCAAGTTGATGTTCTGACTTGCTGTGTCCATTGTACTGTATTTTCCATCAATCATTCTTCCCAAGCTTTAAACTAAAATGAGACAGAGCAGGAGGAAAAGTACACCTAACACAATCCACAATTCAATCCATGGTGAAGTCAGATATATTTCTCCAAGTTGATGAAAGAGTTCTGTTATTTTTTCTTTGAATGTTTTGTTTGCTGGAATGAATTGAAAAAGCTTTATTCGAGTTATACACTCATAAAAGCACAAAACATACATTTTAAAATTCATACATTTTAAAATACATTACAATTAAAATTCATATTCCGTACACATAAAATACATTTTAAGAAGTTGTGCAAGCTTTGACAAAATAATTTTTAAATTATTATAAAATTTAGTACATGTTGGAAGGTAGAGCCCTCCGCCTAATAGACCATGCCCACTCCAAGTATTTTGCTGTTCCCAGCACAATAGGCATTTCGGTGGAGGTACAAATGATTCTCAACCCCTCAACACCACTTAATACCCCAAGGTTTCTACAAACTGGGGCCAACCATACTTTCCTTGGGTTTGCATAGGCCTCACAGAAAAATAAAAAGTGGGTAATACTTTCATTGGGGGCACCACATACCGGGCAACACGAGCTATTACTACTCCTCCACCTACGCGTCAATGACCTCAATTGGAGAGAACCTGACCTTAACTGGAAAAATAACTTCCTATCTGTCGGGACAGTTATACTGTCCCAATACTGTTCCAGTGCAGGTCTCGTTTTGATTTCCATAAATCTACCCCCCATAGTTTCTGCATGTGTACTCCTCCAGAGCTTGTGTTCTATATAATCCCAATATATGGCCTTAATAGTATTTTTACTTGGGAATACTTCCCCAGAAGGATTTTCCCAAAAGTTAGAGAGACCGAGCTCAGCAAGAACAACCCTGAGCGTCTTCAACCATGTTATTTTGTGAAATGTATCCGATTTAGCTAGGGCTAAAAACCCATCGGCATAGTGTCGGATCTCTAGGGTCGTCCAAAGCCGTCTCCAATAAAGGATAGGCCGTAATCGGGCACGGTCACTAACCAATCTCCTTCCTAAATCCAGGCCAAGTGGTATTAATGGCGTACTCTGGGGGAGACTCGTTATTCCCCTCAGAAACCTATTCTCTGATATTTGTAGGGTAGGGAGCCTCTCAAAACCCCATACTTCTGCCCCATACAGGGCTGCACCCAAGGCTTTAGCATCATAGACCATGAGGACCGGTTTTATAGGCCTAGTTTTTGATTTTGCTTGTTCTACCCGGAGTGCCCCTGAAATCTGCTGGTGTCTCAGTACCGCCTTCTCAATGTGTCGTGACCAACCTGGCTTGCTTGATATCTCTACCCCTAGGTAAGTAAAAACATTTACTACCTCAAGCTCGATGTTATTCAGAGATACCCTTGGTTGGGATCGGCGCTTTTGACCAAAAACCATCAGCTTTGTTTTGCTAACATTGACTTCGAGACCATGTTCCCTGCAAAACATGTCAAATATGTTCAGGGCGCGCTGGAGTCCTGCCGGGGTTTTGGACACAATTAGGGTGTCGTCAGCGAACATCAGGATCGGGACCCTGATGCCCGCTAGCTAAGGTGCATCCACACTTGCATCCAGCATCCTATCCACGATACCATTGATGAACAGGGAGAATAGCAGGGGTGCCATTGCGCATCCCTGCCGTACACCCCGCTCGACAGGAAAATTGACGGTAGATTCCCCGTTACTCCCCCACTGGACTTTGGCAAAGTTGCTTTCGTGGAGACGCATTATTAGAGTAAGCAACTTGAGTGGGACCCCTATCTTTTTCAGAACTGCCCATAGCTTGCTCCTTGGCACCAGGTCGAAGGCAGCCCTCAAGTCTACAAATGCGACATATAGGCTGCCTTCGCCAAGGAGTACAGTCCCCCACCGTAGCATGGTAAATCGAAATATTTGATCTACCGTGCTGGTTGCCCGCCTAAATCCTGCCTGATAGGGGGAGAGGGCACTATTCTCGTCTACCCAATCCATAAGTTTGTTGACCACCATCTTCCCCACCACTTTTTGGATAGTGGCAATCAAACTTATCGGCCTGTAATTGGCCGGGAGTGACCGATCACCTTTCTTGTAGATTGGTATGATTATTGCCCCCTTCCATATTTCTGGGATTTTAGCCCCTTTAGCTAGAGCATTTCCCAGTGAGGTCACATACCTAGCCCACCGTACCTTGTCATGCTTAAATATGTCTGAGGGGATTCCATCTAACCCCGTTGCTTTCCCCCCTTGTAGGGTTGAAATTACCAATTCTGCTTCTTTATTTGAGAACAAGGTTCCCTTACAAAATACCACTGGAATAAGTTCTATGGCCATAATATCCCTGTTCTCTGCATACTGGGGTTTAAAATACTCGACCTATGATGCCTCATTGACATTGTTATCTGGATTATTAGGGGTACCACCTCTGGCCCACTTCACGATTTTCCAGAAAAGTGTGGAATCCCTTGACCCAGAAGCTTCGAGTAGCTCTTCCCAATATTCCTCATCCCACTTTTTCTTGGCCTTGCGGATGTTATAATTGTATTTTTTCCTAGCTATACTAATCGAGGCCTTGTCTCTGCTTTTAATTGCCCTACCCAACTCCAATCTGGTTAACCTGCACTGTTTATTAAACCACCTCGCCAATTTAATTGGTGCTTTTCTATTTGCCTTAGTTAGTCTAGTAAAATGGGGTTTTATAAGGGAAAAAAACGTGTCGTGTATGGCTGTTATGGAGGAGGAACCAGGTGTTACAGGATTTACTATCTCCATGGCGGCAATTGCTTTATCCACCTCCGAGTTTATGTAATCCATGGAAGCCACATTTGCCAACACATTTGGCCATTTAACTTTTCGTGTGTCATTGGCCATAACCGGTACAACCTCGCTACGCGACTCTGAGTTGTCAGGCGTGGCCCTCCACCAGGAATGGGTGACACAAAGGGGATTATGATCGCTTTCTAATCTACCCTTGATTTCCATAAATTAAGGCTACAAATGACATAATCTATTCTGCTTTTGCTGTGACCATTGTCAAATGTACAGTTGCCTCCCTGGTCGCTCTTTGTCCTTCCATTAAGGGCCCTCAAGCCATATTCCAAACATAGCGCGTTCAGCAACAATATATCTTTTGTCCACCGCTTAACTGGTACAAGATTTAGATTTGGGACACCCCATTGGGCATCTTCCTCCTGCCCTATTGGGTGTTCCGTATTTTCCAGCGGCTCAAAGGTCCTATTGAGGTCACCAGCCACAACCACTCGATTTCCCAGAGACTCCGATTCTAGGAAGGTGGATAGAGCCTCTAGGGTAGGAGAATTCCCAGCGTTCGTACCCCTGGCATAGATATTGTATATGTCTATCACACCCCCCTTATCTGGTGATATTCTTAGCAATTGTATATCCTTGCAACCCAAGTCAAGCACTTTTATTTTAACTTGTGAACTTTGCTTGATCCAAACTGTTAAACCTCCCATAGGTCTGCCCCTTGGGCCTCTACTCGCTGGGATGCAGAAATTTAAATAACCTGGGAGGAAGATTGGGTCACAAGCCCATGTCTCCTGGAATAAACACATTTCAAACCCGTTGACAAAATCTATCCAATTTTGTGACAGCAATCTAGTACTCAGCCCCGCGATATTCCACGAAAAGAACCTCCCCGTGGTATTGCCATTACAAATCCCCACATCAATAACTGGCATAGACGGGAGGTTAATCAGGTTCTCACAATTGCCTCCCTCTTCTATAACAGTGTCCACACAGTTACCATCCTTGCCCTCATTAACACCCGTATTTGGTAAAAGTCTTGGTTCACCCCCCATATCTTCCATACATACCATACTGTCCATCTAGACTGGATGTTACATCCTTAGATATTGCCAGTGGTTTTTCAGATATGTTCTCCCTGGCCATATTGCCCCCAGCATCAATGGGTTCAGTCGATTTCCGTCAACATCCCCACCTCAAATTTCCCAACCCATCATGAGAATTGCATGCCTGTTCATAGCAGTCATATAGTCGTGAGATAGGAACATAAAAAGGGTTAATCTCTGCCCGAGGAAAGAAACTGGGTCTCACTGGCTCGTTGTTCCCACCAAAATAAGTGTCCACAGGTCTTGGATAAAAAAAAGTGAGATCCACAATACCAATCCCGCCACTGCTAGTACTCCAACCAGGTCTCGTGATCAATCCTGCCACCCTTGGATCTTGGAAGTTAATTATAATGCATTCACCCCCCAATTTTTTCAGGGTGCTTCCTATCCAATTAACCCTTCTAACCCCGATAATCAAACCATCCACTTCCCCGGGCAGAGGTCTATTGACCCTTAACCAATGCATAACCTTGTTTTTTAACATGTCATAGGTTTCTCTTTGCCCTACCGATAGGGGTGGAACATTGGTAAGGATAGCCACATAGGGATAGGAATCAGGGGTAAGTTGTATTGGGGGTATCCTAGTCGGAAGTTTTGTCACATAGGGTATTGGTTGGCTTTGTTCTGGTACGACAGGGCATGGTGGAGCAACATTCTTTGGTACTATGGGAGCCTTATTTCCCTCAGATATATTATTTCCATCATTTGCAGGACCGCCCCTATTTGGCACTTTTGGAACATGGGGGATATATGTTCCAACACTATTTTTACAGGGATTTTTATCATTACTTACCGAAGGACCATGACTAGTTGTCGAAGTGCTTGGCAGGGGTAGGGTATTATTGTTGTTAACAGGGGTGGCATTCTTTGTGCAATCCTTTCTGCCTTTGACTACAGTACTATGGGGCTTGGTTTTCCCACAATTGCTATTAGTTGCAGTAGTTGGTTGGTCATTGGTAGTCTTACTACTTTGTCCTTTGCCCCGATGACTAGGTGCAATACTCGCAGTAGAAGGTTGTAAATCAACCGACGGGGCACCTACATCTCGCTCAACTGTTTGTTGATTGTTCCCATTTTCTCCCGTTTTGAGGCAGGACTTAATTAAAGATTTTGTAGAGAAAAAATTATCTAGGCTAGCCTGCTCTAGGTGATCCAATTGTTCAGCTAGCTTTTTGAGTCTAACCTCAAAGGGGTTCAAGAGGAACCGTATCAATTTTTCCAATTCTAGAAGGAATTCTGGCTTAGATGTTGGTGTCCCAGGGGATGCTATAACAATGGGATCTGGGCCTGATGGTAATGGTGTCCTAGGAGATACCAATGTTATGGTATATACACCTAATGAAACAACTTCTCCCTCTCCTGCTGGTAGCCCAGTAGAATAGTCCCCAGAAGCATGACGAGGACGTGTGTTAGTGCCCAATTTCCTATACTTTTTTGGGGGTTTTAGGACCTGGCATTTCTTTACAGTAACACCCCTTTTCCTTTTTGGACAGGGTTTGAGTTTTATAGCATGTGCTACAACACACGGGTTGGGATGTAGAATGTTGCCCAGTGGGTGGATTAGTAAGAACACTGGGGAACTTTACAGGCACAGTAGCGGTTACTATTTCTAAAGGGAAGGTAATCAATGACTTATTTACTGGGGGTGAAAGATGTGGAATGTCATGTACAACAGGCAACGAGCTAGATGATAAGGGGGTGACCAGAGAAGGCAAACTTTGACTTTTACGTTTCTCAAGAGGGGTTTTCATAAGCTCAATGGACAACCTGCGCCCAGCACGTCTTTCTGCCAAGGCGATTTCCCTATCAATATCCTGAGGCAGCCGTTTAAAATAGGTATCTAGGGGGCCCATAACAGCAGCCTCCACCTCACCCATGGATGGCAGCAAGGTGGAAGTGTTTGTAGAACAGGCCATGTAGGTACCCCATTGCCACCTCAATATATAGGAACAAGTTAGGTCACTAACACTACACAAATAACTTGCTTACAGTACCAGTTCTGCAAATGTCAATGGAATGGCCCAGCCCGGCCTCTTTCGGCCCCTGACGGCCACAGACGGTCCCGCCCTTGTCCCGGGCTTCTCCCGGCGCCCTCCCGCGCGCTCCCGCGCCGCGGGGTTCTTCAGTTAATAAAATACTCTCTCAAAAGGAAGAGGAGGAGCCTGCAGGGAGAGCGTCCCAGGTGGCAGCAATTGGGAGTTGTGGGCGCTCCTGGGACTTGTAGTCCTGCGCCCACAACACGCTCGCAGCCCTGCAGGTCCCGGCACCCAGAAGCAAAGTCCCAGCAGTTACAGCGGTAAGAGGAAGCCTCAAGCGAAGCGGGACCCGCGCAGCGGGTTCCGCGAGCAGTTTCCCGGTGATGCAGGCAGGCTTCAGAGGCACGTTTGTCCCAGCGTGGAGTCAGCAGCACAAAGCAAAAGAAATTGTTTGCTGGCTTTTCTTCACGTTCACTAGGATCTTCAGAAAAGTCATCAAAATTGATGAAATAGCCAGAGGCAGTTCTGTCAACTATTGGAATCGCATCAGGATTGTTATTAATCTTTGTAGTTGCTTCTTCCTTTTTCATATTAGTGTAGTCAGAGGCTACATCATTGTAGACAGGTGTTTCTTGACGAAATGTTGCAATTTGGGTTTCAAGAGGCACAAGTTCCATGGCTTTGTTGCATTGTCCTTCTTTATTCACTGCGGGTTTATCAAATGTGATTAGTCTTTCAGTTTGAACCTTTTGAATTGTAGCAAGGTTTGGTCTTCTGCTACATCTTGGGAGTCCACTGGGCCTACTACTTATTATTGGCCACACGGTTGTGGTTTTACCAGGTCGATTGATATAACTCTGTTCTCCTTTTTACCAGCAAGGGGCGGTAGTACTATTGATCTTGTTCCGTTGATTCCTAAGACAGGTACTGCTTTTCTGTAAGAAGGCCCAAGTTCCTTCTTCACCGCAATCTTTTCTCTGACCAGATCCCCAATTTTTGGAATCCAGACAGGTCTTGCTGGGACAGGTGGTTTTCCTTCAGTGGCCGTTGGCTTTAGCTTTGTGTTACTCAGACTTCTTCTTGTTTCATTTAAGTCCTGTAAAACAGCCAAACGATCTTTGATATCAAAGGTTTTTTGTTCCACCACTGTAGTTTGACTATCGAGGTGTTCGATTATCATCCTAGTACCAAACAAAAGTTCATATGGAGTGATTGCACCCAGAGAATTTCTTGGCAGATTATTTAGACTACGTTGGACACTTATCAGATGTTTGACCCACCCATCACCCGAACCTAATACCCTCGCTGTTATAGATTGCTTTATGTCACGTTTTTTTCTTTCCACAACCGCATTACCCTCAGGATGGAAGGGACTAGAGTACCGCAATGCAACGCCCAAGCTGGCCATGGCCTCCTTGTAAGCCCGAGAGCTAAACGCAGGACCCTGGCAGGAATGTAGAGTGCCAATCGCATATGTGCCGATAAAGGCTCGCAAATCTTTTATAACAGTTCTGGCATCAGCCGAGCACTGGGGCCACATCCAAATGAATCTTGAACACGAATCCACTGCGACCATGATATATTTATAGTTACCATCCTTTTGTAAGGGACCACAGTGGTCCAGGTAAACACACGCTAATGGTTTATCTGAGATCAGAAGGGGCGTCTGCGCAGGACGTTTCACAGTTGATACTTTCATTTTTTGGCATATTTCAGAGTCTAGAACATAGTTTCTACCAACAAAAGTGAAGAGAAGATGGTTGACTATAATGTTCTGCACCTTGGGCCAGTTCCAAAATCAGACAGTCCCTCGCCAACAGCCCTGGCAACAACCGTCCTGTGTTGCCACTGTGCACCAGATCCTTCAAGATTAAGTTGTTTTAGGCGGGGGTCGGGAAAAAGAAGTCGATTAGATCACCAGATTTGATTCTTAAATTCTTTTATTCTTTTATTTCGTATGCATGGGTAAAAAGTTATTTAAAGTCCAACCAACGCATTTCGTTCTCTTACCGAGAACTTCATCAGGGCTTTAATGTATGTAGAATCTCCAGAGTTAGAGGTCGAACGTCCACAGTAGAATATCAAATTGTTGTCCAGAGAAATTTCTTTTATAAGGAAAAATAACTTCAAACTGTGCATCAGGAGCACGAAATTTGGATCATTGCATAGGCATTACACTGCCTTATGGGAACGTTCCCTGGGATAGGTGCACTGACAAAACAAGGAGTACTGATTAACAGTGTTTTTATCTGTTGAACTTGATTCAACCATGACGAGGTCTGGTTGAGGCACTGAGGATCATTGTTTTACTCATTATATAACTCAAGAAGGCTTATTATCCTTCGCTGACGCACAGTTTGAAGTTATTTTTCCTTATAAACAAAATTTCTCTGGTAAACAATTTGATATTCTACCGTGGACGTTCGACCTCTAAATATTTGACATACCAGACGTTGCCTATGGGAGAGTTATTTGGGACACGTCTGAATCCCGCTTTACAATTCTCCTTGCACAGAAGGCAGCTAGTAAGGAAACTCTGGAGATTCTACATAAATTAAAGCCCTGATGAAGTTCTCTGTAAGAGAACAAAACGCGTTGGTTGGACTGTAAAGAACTTTTTACCCATGCATACGAAATAAAATAATAAAAGAATTTAAGAATCAAATATGGTGATCTAATCAACTTCTTTTTCCCGACGCACGCCCAAAACAACTTAATCTAGAAGATAGTTCCTTGCCTGCTCCCTCATGCGTGGCCACCAATATCTCTGTTTTAATAAAGATATTGTGGCGGAAACACCTGCATGTGCAGAGGCGAGCCCTTCGTGCGCTGCTAAGATTAGACCTAACCTTTGTTCCATGTTTGGAATTGCCCTATCCCCCACTCCAGGGATTTGAGCAAAAGGAACAGTGTTTGCATCAGTTTTATATGAGTACTTTACTGGAAAACCTTTCGGGAGTGTTTTACTACTGTTTTTTACTGAAGCAGTGACAGCTTGCATTATTTCGCTGTCTATTTTCGTTTTTGAATGCGTGATTGCAGCTACGGAAGCCGTGTGGACGCCTGCCTTTGCGGCTTTATCAGCCAATGAATTCCCTGCAACGTGAACGCCATCACGTTGATGAATCAGTGTATGGATCACATGAGTCTTTTGTAGTTCTTTCTGTAAAAGAACTACTTGTTCCCAAAGCATTTTATGCTTTATTGTGCCACCTTTTGCATCTTTGAAACCGTTTTGAACCCAGTTCTGCAAGTATTCATTGTAAGACTGTACGCAGTAATACGAATCGCACACTATGAGTGTGGGGAATTGGCGATCTGTATTCTCAAGCACCATCTCGAAAGCCTGTAGTTCAGCTCGCTGAGCTGTACAGTCTCCGAGTGATTGAGTTTTTGTGACAATAGGTCGGAATTTACCTTCGCGCCAGCGACCTTCTACAATCGCGCTCGCAGCACTATAGGCTTGTTTACCCCCAATTGCGGGCTGTGCTGATCCGTCTGTATATATTATACAGCCGTAATGTTCAAGAGGCAGAATTTCGGTCGGCAGAGGACATTCGTACTCGTATTGGAGAAATTCTTTTGTTTTCAAGCTAGGGTCAAAAACGTATTCAACATCTGTTGCAGCAAGAGAATTAACCCATTGTATCTATCTTGGATGTAAAGCTTTAGCATTTGGAATGCTCGCTCTTGTCACTGCCTCTAAGGCAGGTACAGGTATAACGACTGATATGCGTTTTCCCTGTGCCAGGGCTCTTTCTTTTGCTATAGCAGTTTGAACAGCTGTCAGAATTTTCTCAGTTGAAGTGAATTTTATTTCAGCTTGTGTGTACAAGTGTGATTTGTAAGCTATTGGTACCGTTTCACCTTCATTATAGGTCAGGTACGTGAATCCGCATCTTCCTGGGATGACTCGGATTACAAGGTTGCGTTTGTTTTCGCGTGTTTGCAGATTTGTTTTAGCTAACATGTCTGTATGCATTGAACGTAAAATTTCTGTGTGTTTGTGAGTCCAATTAGTTGGTTTGAAACCAGGTTTTATTAATTCGTAGAGAGGTTTAACCCTCTCTGCATAATTCAGAACATAAGTCCTTTCAAAATTCAGGAAACCTAGAATTGATTGTAAGTTTTTCAGCGTTTTTGGTGCTTGGAGCAGCGCACATTTCTCTAAGAAATTGGCTGCTAGGCTTTTCCCTTCACTTGATAACTCATATCCTAGAAATATAGCCAGGTTCTGAGCTGGGATGGTGCAGTGAGCTAAAAAACGGTGATGGATCAAGCCCTGATCTGTTGACTGGGTACGAGTGTTCTGTTTAATTCAGATACTCTGTCCATCACCACCCCCTTTTCTGAATCGTTTTGTCCACCATAAGCGTGGAAGGGTATACTCAGATGTGAGTCCCTTGCTCACTGCACCATCAGGATTCAAGCAAGCCGGGCCGAAGACGGCTGTAATGCCAGAAACCGGTCCCCGGAAGCTTGTTTCCTTTCCAGTATAAGAATTGGCTTGGTAGTTTGGTCTGCCCTGTTCCCATGATGCACTGGGCCAGGGACAGACTAATTTGCATGTAGCCAGGTTCTGAGCTGGGATGGTGCAGGGAGCTAAAAAACGGTGATGGATCAAGCCCTGATCTGTTGACTGGGTACGAGTGTTCTGTTTAATTCAGATACTCTGTCCATCACCACCCCCTTTTCTGAATAGAGGAGGTAAAGGGCTTGATGACCGCCTCATCTCTTAAGCTCAATGGGGACAAAACGGAGCGGATGCTCCTGGGCTCCGCAAACCCCACCTTTTTCAATTCCTTGTGGCCTCCTTGTCTAGGTACCCCCCAGTACCCAAGGACAATATCAAGAGCCTTGGGGTGTGGCTGGACAAGACCCTCTCATTTAACATCCAGGTTACAAAAATCTCAGCTACCTGCTTCAGACTTCTTAGAATGCTAAAGAAAGTCCTCCCTCTTTTACCTATGGAGGCAAAGCAGGTGGCCATCCAAGGTCTTATACAGTCCCGCCTCGACTTCAACAATGTCCTCTACCTTGGCGCCCCGTAGTACACCTTGCGCAGACTACAGATAGTGCAGAACTGTGCAGCCCACACACTGTTACAGCTGCCACGCAGACAATCAGCCAAACCTGGTCTGATCAGCCTGCACTGGCTGCCAGTGCGACAGAGAATCATCTTTAAGGCCATGAGTATTGCCCATCAGGCCTTTTGGTACACAGGACCTAGGATTACCCGGGACCTAGTAAAACAGTACCAACCCAGCAGAAACCTTCGATCTAGCCAGGCCTTCATGGCTATAGTTCCGAGAATAAAAAAGGCAAGGGCGGGCGGCAGGACATTCACCCATAATGCCTCCAAGATCTGGAACTCACTTCCTCTTCATCTTAGATCCAACCCTAATCTCTCCTCATTTCGGAAACAGCTGAAGACTTTTTTGTTTAACTCCCCTCAGTAATCTCAGCAAGTTACCTCTGTCAAGCAATTCCTATTCTGGTCTCTAGCGCTTGGACGCCTCTGGGCAGCAACCGCGCTCTATAAATCCACTTTTCATTTCATTCATTTCTTTTCATTTCATTTCATAAACCAAAAAAACGAATACATAGGATACTCATCCTACTTGGTTCTGGCGGATACTAACCTTTTACCCACTCCAGACGTCTATTGGAGTTTTTACGGAAAAAGGGGTCTGTGTGAAAAGAGTTACTCTAGTATGTAGCACTAAATTATTGCCTTACCAAACGTTGGGCGCCATGTAGTGTAGTTCCTATATTCCCAATAGGCTCTGCGCATTAGAATAACATAAACAACAGTTTAGACGTAGGGCTTAGGTCGACTAGGTCTCTATTGAATATGTTAGACTTAATTGTGAATGCCAGCTAGCTCAGAGGTCACTAGAAACTTTCTCGAATACACAAGAAGGGATTAGTTTCTGACAACCATATCACATGACAACTTTGTTCCCCAAGAATAAGAAATATATCATCAGAGTCGCGGAAACAATAGATGTCTATTTCACTCAGTCAATCGTGCATGCTTTGTTTCACCAGAAGTGCAGAGAAATAGAGAGACAGGTGTTTTCAATAAAAAGGGTATTTATTGAGCAGTCTTCTTTCTCATGCAAGAGAAGTGAATTGCTACAATCGTAATACTTGCTATGAAGTAAAGTGCGTACAGTAAAAATAGTATCATGAAATAATACTGCAAAAGCATTTATATGGTTTCTAAGCCATAAAATACATAAAATAGACAAAATACATACAATGATAAATAATGACTAAAAGTACTCAACTGGTGCATCTAAAATATGCCTAACCTAAGCCTAGTACAGCTTGAGTTAAATAGTTTCTGCCAAGAATCAATCCAAGAATTCTCTACGGGTCTAATAAGCTATTTTAAGTCACATTTTCTGTTTTGTTGCACCTTTTTTTCAAAACCATCAACAGATCAGTCATTACAGATGTGTCATTAATATTGGTGGACCAAATCCGAAGATATCAACACTGTGTGGTTCAGTCCCTATGATCAGGGGACTAGCCGTTCACACTTCAGGGTTTGGCCAGATGATATGACTGATCACAAAAGTCTCTTTTGATGGAAACCCTATATCACTTTTTTGGACTGGTCAGCCACTGATGAATATTCTATAATGTATCAATCTCTTTTTCACCCTTGTATCCACTTTTCTTTAATTATGTCTTCATCTTTTCACTATCATATGATTCACACACGTTGAGATCTAGGCGACTCCTTAGTGAAAGTATAGCTTTAATAGTTAGCTAATAGACCCCCTGTGTTTCTTATGGTATATACTCAGTCAATCGTGCCTGCTTCGTTTCCCCAGAAGTGTAGAGAAAAAGAGAGACAGGCGTTTTCAATAAAAAGGTTATTTATTAAGCAGTCTTTTTTCTCATTCAAGAGAAGGGAATTGCTACAATCGTAATACTTGCTATGAAGTAAAGTGCGTACAGTAAAAAGAGTATTATGAAATAATACTGTAAAAGCATTTATATGGTTTCTAAGCCATAAGATACATAAAATAGATAAAATACATACAATGATAAATAATGACTAAAAGTACTCAACTGGTGCATCTAAAATACGCCTACCCCGGTGTACCTAACCTAAGCCTAGTACAAGTGAAGAAGTAAGTGAGGTGTAGCTTGAGTTAAATAGTTTCTGCCAAGAATCTATCCAAGAATTCTCTAAGGGTCTAATCAGCTCCGTACCTTGGTTATACAATGAAGGAGGTCTTGTATCTCTCTCTCAGGACTCGATCTCCCAGTAACCCGCAAGGGTAGCAGGGAAACACTGGAGCTGGATTTCTCGGCATGAGAAAAGACAGCGTCTCTCTCAGTGCGTCAGCAGGGAGGGTCGGCTTCCTTCGGCACTCGCATACAGCAGGGCGTCGGGCAAGTAGTTAGTCGATCTGCTCCAAAACCACTGTGTGTTTTGCTATCGCAGATGTGGGCATATTTATACCTGGAAGGTGCCAAGTTTGACGTAAGGGTGGACATAATAACGTCACTAAGAACTCGAAGTTCTTTACACACTCCAGGAGTTCTGGGACAAATTCAGTACTAAAGCAGGGGGAGGTCCTGTACTTCTGAAGGCTGGTTGTCTTCAAGAACTCGTTGTACTCTGGGAGCTTAGTGGAAGTAGCCATGCCGTATTTGGACTGCATGGGCTGTGTTTAAATATGGTTATGATTCTTATGCCTATATAAGGATATGATAAATTGTATCTATACAAGGGCATGAATCGGAAAAATTACACTAGAGCCCTAGATATGTTACAACAACTCTATAGCACTGCACTCTAAGCCAATCCACTCTACTCTTTACCGCTCCACTTTATACCACTTTAATCTACTCTAAAACAATCTACTCTACGCCACTACATGCTATACTACACCATTCTAAGCCACTCTTTTACAATCTGTGCCACTCCACACTACTCCACAGCAATATGTGCAGCACCATTCTATACCACTATACACAACTTTACTCCACACCACTGCGCTCTACATCACATAATTACTATACACATAATCCAATGCACATTATGCCACTTAGTTACACTACACAAATCCATTCCACACCACTCAAATCCACGCCGCACAGTTACACAACTAACAATTCCAATCCAAACCACATAACTCTACTCAAGCCACATAAATCCACTCAACAACACAAGAATTCAAGACATTGCCATTTACAACATCAATAGCTCTAACTCAAAAAAATGTGAGACCAATTTCATTTCTAATGCTTGTTATACATATATGTCTACCTTAAGGTAGGCCCTATATAACCCAGAGGGCAGGGTGCAATGTATTCAAATGGCAGGACATTTATTTTTAAGGTTTACATGTATTGGTAGAGAATAACTCCCAAAGTCGTTAATCACTATTGCAAGGCCTATCTCTCCCGTAGGATAACATTGGGATTACCTTATTACATTTTATAAGAGATAGGACCTGCAATTCTTGTATCTCTGGAATCACAATTTAGAATCACAACTTATGGTTACATCAGATTTTATATTGTAATTCTGAAAATGGCACTTTTAGAAGTGTGAGGGCTCCATAATCATACGAAGGATACCCCCGGGCCTGGAGTCTCCTTCCGATAATCCCCTTCAACAGTAAACAAGAGTGTGGAACAGGCACCCTTTCTGGTTAGTAGCATTTGTTATAGAGATGTGTGCCTGGACTAGTTTAAAAGATCCCTCCCTTTGCCTCTCCCTAGATTTATGGCAAAATAAGTAGGCTTCTTGAATCACCGTTCCCAAGTGCCCAGATTCAGTAAAAAGTGTGCCAGAGCGAGGCTCACACCCTTATGCCCAATCAGATGCTCAGATAGGATGGAAGGCTGTCCTTTTCCATTATCGTCATGACACCTGGATGGCAGACATATCGTCTGCCACCCAGGGAACAATTAAAAGGGAAGGTTTAACGAGACCCTCAAAGGTGATTCGCCACTCTATACAAATTCTTGATTGATTGAATGCTGGAGTTTCAGAAGAGTAATCTGCCATTTTATGCCCTAAATACAGCTGCTGCTTTCAATGTACAGTTATAAAAACCTGGGCTACTTTTCTACAGAACCTCTTTAAAGACACCTGTAAGATTTACTTTAAAAAACGATACTGTAGAATTTTTCTACCGCTCATCTAGGGATTCTCTATTTTTTTTTATCAGAAACCCAAAGAAGGAGGGGCGTAACACACGCCCCACAGCCCCCACGGTGCGGGGGGGGGGGGGGGCAAGCTCGAGGGGGGCCCCCTCAGCACAACCTTCCGGCCGGAGAACTCCTGATTGCAGTGGCAGCTCCTTTACAGGGGACATAAGGGCACCGACTCCCCAAACCCTCATGCCTTACTCTGCACCTAATTGTAATGATATCGCAGCTTTTACATGAAAGAAACGATCTTACCGATCGTTTGTTTGCATTTGAAAAGCTGTAATATCACCCTTCAACATTAGAGAACTACCCGGGGCTGTATTGTGCATGTCAGGCGTGGGTTGTTCTAGCCCATCCTTTCAAATAGACAATACATATCGGGCGACATGCTGCACTAGCCTCAGGCAGTGCAGCATGTCAGAAAATGGCGAATTGGGTCCTTTCCCTCACACGCCCTTATGGCCCAACAGAAGCCATGATAATGGAAAAGGACAGCCTTCTGTCCTATCTGAGCTTCTGCTTGGGCATAAGGGTGTGAGCCTCGCTCTGGTGCACTTTTTACTGAATCTGGGCACTTGGAAACAGTGATTCATGAAGTGCATGTCAAGGACTGCCTCAGGTAAGTTTCACTTAATTCTATGCCTAAAAGCATGTGCATATTTTTTCCGTGTGTCTGCCAGCCTGCACCAGTGTATGTGTATTTGAATGTGTGCATGTGAGAGGTTGTACACAATTGTATCAGCATATGTTAAAAAAATTTGCTACCTTCGTCGCTTCCCCTCGCCCTTTTACCCTGGCAGTGTATTCTAGGTCCAAATAATAACTTCTCAGGAAGCTACAATAAACATTTAAATCTCCCCCCCCCCCCCAAAAAAAAAATATTCTGTCAATGCATGCACCACGGAGAACAGACAGTCAGTAGCAGTGATAAGTCATACATATCCGCTTAATATGGAATGCTACAGACATAAATAGAAAACTCTGATACCGTTACATTTCTTAAGTGTAAAAGTGCAGTTTCACAATGTTTGTTATTTTCTGATCTATGGCACGGCTCCACTTTAAAAAAGCAACATTTGGAACAATTAAATCTGGTTGTAGCTCCGAGCAGAATCGGGTGCCTCATTAAAATGTAGACAACATAAAAACTCCATTTGCAGCCTCAGCTTTAGTTTAAGGTGTCAGATTGGAATGGCCTTTGAGTTTACCAATCGTTGACTTAGGTGCTGCACATGGTTATAAAAATAGAATGTTATTACAGAATTGTTGGTGTATATAGGTTAGGATGATAAGAAAGGCCCTTACAAGCCAGTGAAGCGTGGACTAGAAATTGCCCTAGACAGAAGGGCTGACAAAAACAGGAGATCCACGATGCGAAAATAGATACTGCGAAGGTGTGTAGTTACTTATTCTGCGTCATAAATGTACACTAAAATGTACTGATGTATGTGGGGGGCATCAGGAGGGAATTGTGTTAATGGAGCACAAAATATGTGTTAAAATAGCTGGAAAGCAGTTGGAGAGGCTAGTCTTGCAATCAGCTTCTTCCTTTCCTTTGTTTCTCCCTCTCTTCTTACTCCTTTTCTACGGTTTATGTTTTTTTTTGCCCATTCTCTTCTCTTTCATGTTCCTTGTTGTGCCATTGTCCTCCCTTTCCTCTTTCTCTTTCGTGCTCTTTTCTTTCTCCTCCTCGCTTTCTTGCTTTCAATCTCCTCTTTACTTTTTCTTTCTTCTTTCAATCATTTCCTGTCCACTTACCGCTCATATTCACATAACTCATCCCATCTCTACTTCCCTCTTTTTACTTTTTCTCTCCTCTCCTCATCTTTCCTCTTTCTTTCTCTCCCCTCATGTTTTCACACCCTCTCCTTGTTTTTGTGTGTTCTCTTTCCCATCTGCTTTCCTGATTCCTTTCTTCCCTGCTATATTCTCCTTATATTATTTTAGTCTCACATTGTTTATTCTCATCTCCATCTTGCTGTCTTGCCCATTTCCATTACCAATCTTCACTATTTGATAATCTCACTATTAACTCTCTCTCTTTTTCTCTCCTCTCCTTTTGTTTGCTCTCCTTTTTCTTATCTTTCTTTACATGGTCCTCATATTTTCATTCTATCCACTTTTCTCCCACCTCTTTAGTTCTGCTGTCAACCTTCCTCTCCTAATTTGCTCTCCCTCATTATCTTTTTTTAGATTTCACAATTTGGCTCATCTTTCCTCTTCTCCCTAAATTTACTCCTAATGCACTTCCCATCTCTTTAACACAGAGCTTCAAAGCGCATCTATTTCCACACACCTAAATTCCTCGCATACCTGAAAATAAATGGTCCACCAGTCTAATATTCTTGAGAATGTGGATACGTCGCAGCATCACAGACAGCTCCCACCCATCATCTGAAACCCTCTCTATTGCACCACCCTCATGTCACTCTGCCTATTACTTCACTTCCTCATGCTGGCTCCTCTCATTCCCTCTCACATTTAACTACAAGGTGTCCCTTCCTCTCACCTCTTCACTCTTTTCAACTTTCCCTCCATTTGTAAACCTCTTGTCCCCCTGTCTCCCTTCCCACACTCCCCAATTCCCCCACCACCAACTACTATACATGGCTCCTGGCCATCTTCCACATCGAAACTTCCCACATAACAATGCACCCAACATTATACCATTTCCTATAATCTCACCTCACATAACCATACAATACTTCTGCATTTGGCTTATATACTCTCTACTGAGGATTCCTCTCTTTCTCATGCTCTCTCTCCTGCCTCTCCTTCTCCTGGTCACTGCCCACACCTCTTCTAGACCATCACTTACTCAACAACACGCCACTACTAAAACTTAGTTTCAAATAAAACTCACCGGCTATTTCATCCCTCGTCCCTACTTTGCCTTCTCTTCTTACTGTACCACAATTTTCAATGGCCTACAACCCAGGTCACAGCATATCATACAAACTCCACATCTAGAACACCACCTGTCAACACTGCAGAGACATGGTCAACAGCATCCCTTAATACATCTCACCATACACCACCAGGGTACTCTTGCCTTAACTCACTTCAGCATACCACTAGCTCACACAACATAGACCATCTTGTCACTTGTGACTAACACATTTCAGTACACCAATCTTTCACACCCCTTTCAGTGGCCATTTTTCTGATTAACGACCAATACATAAAAGTCCTATCTAAAAGCCTATTTACAGAGAGCGAACTTTGCCGAAGGACATAAGTGCGTGATCTTCACCAAAGACACAGGCCATGCTCCATTTTTTGGCACAAGGAGATTTTCTGAGATTCAAAACTGCTTCCTAGTGTTGCATGAACAGCAGCTATACCCACTAAGTAACATTGCCTTCAACATTCACCTTCCCATCAGACGTCAATATGATTAGTCAACCCAAAGGAAAGTCTGTTGTAATGCCCACCCTGTAATGCCCATATGTGGCCTGGCATTTTAGCCTATTCTCTTTGCTCTCTTGCTTAGTCAAATCAAATCAATCAAAAATGTCTTTATTCGTTTTTTTTAGTATAAAAACCTTAAAAGCACATTCAGTATAACATTTTTGTGACATTTCGACGCAGTAAGGAATACAATTTATATTAAACAAATCTGTAATACCAATTTTAAAATTTTTAAAAATCGAGCTGTAAACAAACTATTATGTGACGAGGAATTTGCATCCTAAGCGTAATTAAGATATTTTTGACTTTTTAGTTCATTTGGTCATTCTAAATTACCTCTATGAAGGATAATACACTTCAAAAATTTTGTGATGAGCTTTACCAGCCATTGTTCGTCACGTAACTGTAAGAAAAGGAAAGCAGGGCGACATTTTCTGAAACCCAATAGTCTTAGTGGAGGTATAAGCCATTTCTTTCTGAACTCAGTGTAAAACTTGCAGAAAAGAATGGTATGCATGGTTGTCTGAATGGAGGTGTCGTCACAAGGGCAAGTAATTAAATTGCTTGCTCAGATATTTCTAGTGGGGAATACAACCAGTTGATGGAAAAAATGTAGCCTAAACCTTGTCAAGAGAAAGCGCTCATAGGTGGTGATGTCATACGTTAAGTAGGGCTGGATGGCAAATGTTGTTTGAACAGCCAGACAGTGATTAACTATGGGTTTCAAAGCCTCGATCGAGAGTCTTAGTTCATGGAGGTGGTTGAGACAATGAGTCTGGAAATCCTTCCTTGGTATCTCCCGAATTAACATGGGGTCCTGCTAGTATTTTTCTAACCCTAGATCAAGTAAGAACCTTTTCACATAAGATAACCAACCAGATTTATGTGCGTTCTCCAGGGCAATACAGTCTAGGATTATCGATTGGGAAAATGCTGTTTTTTCTGACGTCCAGATTCGGTGCCACAGTAAAAGTGGCTGTATTTTCACGATGTCTGACAAATGGGAGAGTCCCAGTTCCATGTGACAGGAGAAAGTGGCCGTGCTCCTGGATAGAGCAAGAAGATATCTTAAAAAGGTATTTTCTACCCCCTGTAATGATGTAAATAGTTAATTTACTCTCTTAATTTCTATGCAGGTAAGTACTTAATCAATAATAACTCAATCGAAATGAAGGAAAACAGAGTCCGTGGTGTAAGAGTTTCTAAGGGTTTTATTCCTCATAAAGGAATCAGGATATCATGTTCTGACCACCACACAGGGTGTCAGAAGGGATAGATGAGCGCGCTGACGTTTATTGACAATACATAGCTTATATACTTGATTTACATCATAATGTTCAATGTAAGAGGCGTAACAGCTGAGAGAAGAC
This sequence comes from Lissotriton vulgaris, assembly GCF_964263255.1. Classification (NCBI taxonomy): domain Eukaryota; kingdom Metazoa; phylum Chordata; class Amphibia; order Caudata; family Salamandridae; genus Lissotriton; species Lissotriton vulgaris. Next base: position 175,963 of record NW_028241737.1, read on the forward strand.
AAGATAACAGTATACACGTGGTGCTAGTACATCATCAAGAGGCGTAAACTAGGCGTGAACTAGGGTGTGTGCTAGAAACGTCACTGATAGGTGACGCAAGTGGGTGGCACCAAGGGGTGGTGCTAACAGAATGTTGCAATGTCAGCAGAAATCGGAAGCTTGGATGCGCGCGCAGCTGCATGACGTGTGATAGACGGGGTGCAGGGGACTTGACATTTACACTGACGGAAAGAGACAGAAGTCTGGCATGTCAGATCAACTTGTGCTTCTATCATATCTGATATCTGATGTTTAGGAACTAAGCTATCTGGGCAGAAAGGTCTCTAGAGCAGAAGCTATTCTATACTTGCTGTGAGTGCGTGTATAAGCGCCTGAGTGTCTGTATGAGAAGCGTGGGGGCATGGGGCCTTCCATGGAAGCATGGCAACAGAGGCGATGAATTACTAGCATAAAGACAGGTCGGCCCTTTAGCCCTGTAGCTGAGGAAGGATGTTTACTGAAGCTAGCAGACTGGAATGTATCTTCGGGGAGGAAAACAGATAACTCGAAGGTTATAGTCAATCTTGGCAGGCAGCGGGCTGAGCTGAGCACGGAGGGCCGCGCTAGAAGTAAGTCAGAGTTCGCGGGTACGGGGGCTGCTTGGGCAGAGGCCCCCGCAGTCAGAAGCCAGAGAAGAGGCTCGGTGGCAGAGATTCAGGGCCTACTTTCAGCCAGGCTGAGAAACGTAGGAGTACACTTCAAAAAGACGTTGGCTTAGCATACTTAGGAGCGGACCATCAAACCCATTCATGGTGGGTCTGAAAGAGGACAAGTTAACGTTGGACGCAAATGTATTTGCGTCTTCATAGCTGGTACAGGAGGGAAGTTACATGCACTTTTAACTCGTACATGGAGTCGGTGGGGTACTCGCTAGGGAACACAACATGACCATAAAATTTATATTACCTCATTCCCTCCTTGTTCCCTACGGACCCTTCATGATATATCGATCCTCATAAATCGATCGGTTTGTTCTTGTAACATTATATGTTCGTCTTTCTTTCTTTGACTGTTTGAGAGGCAACTGGAATGCTCAATGCAGGATGTGGCACACAGTCCACATATCGCTGGCCCACACTGCAGGCATAGGCAACAACTGAATACTATAACAAGACCAATGCCTAGGAAGGATAAGATCTTCCATCCCCAAGCTGTTAACGTAGTCCAGAACCAACCGGACCAAGTCCAGGTGCCTGGATTCTGATGTATCTGATTTGCAATTTTATGTAAACGGGTGATAGCTTGATAGACAGATGGTGCATTTTGTGGAATGAAAACACAGCAACTTGACCCGATGACCTTACAGGCTCCACCTCTATCTGCCAAGATGACGTCAATCACAAGACGATTTTGAAGGACAACAGTCCGTATAGCAGACTGCTCCTCTGTTAAGTTACCTAGAGCGGAGGCAGTTTCGTTCACTACTGCTTCGAGTGTTCTCGTTAATCTGCGTATTAATTTACTGTTTTGGACAGGCCCTAGGAAGAAAAAGAATCCTTTATTGAAATCAGTGTACTGTTCCCATGCCGTTTCTGTGTAGTCGACAAGGGGAATATCTCTTTTGGGTCTATTCGGTGCTAGATTCGTATTTCTATGGTAATCAGGAGGAGCTAGGAAAACAGGTGGCAGAAGGAATGCAATGTAACAGGTACCGTCCCAATCTGGAGGCAAACGTATGTATGCGGTATGACCACAAACAAAATAGGAATGACTGGTAGCTTTAAAAGACGATTTACCATGGTCACTGAACTCGACCACAGTAGTGCATTTACTATGACCTACGTGTACTGAACCTTTCTTGCTAACACATAATTCACCTGTGACTGGTAACACTAACATATGGGGCAAAACTGGAGCAGTTTCAGATTCAACAGTGAGGATCATAAGGCTAATTGTGTAATTACCTAATCCATATACTTCATTTTCTAGATCAGTTCCTATTCGAGTAGGAAGTCCCTCTTTATCAGGATAACAGACGTTGAGCAGGACTAAGTTCAAGTTTCCCCAAACCCAGCCCCCATCGAAAACAGCAATATCAGGATCTAAAGAATTAATTATTTTAAACCATGCTCCACAGGAGCCATTGTGAGTGAATGGGTACGGAAAGAGGGGCAGAGCTCCCTTGTAATTCTGGTAGGGAGGGAGTCGGCCACATATCCAACAGTCTGTAGCATTATTTGTCTGATGGGAATGGTGTAACATACTAATGAATGTATTGTTGCGCAGCGCAAGTCTGTAAGAGAGTTCATGTGCAGGAAGTTCACTAAAAGTGTGTTCAGCAGAGACATTGTAAGCAGATTGTTCACGCCTGAAAATAGGCCAGTACATAGGGAGCAGAATGCTGGCAATAATAATTAGAATACTCAGAATAAACATGATTATTAGTGTCACTATGCAGTGACTACGAAGTGATTTGCAATATGTTCTTCTCTTTTCCTCTCTCTCTCTAACTCGATCTAGGGGATACATGTCAGAAACTATTTAACCGATTCACCTAGGGGAGGACTTAAACAATTAAACTGTCTGACTTGCTAGATCGAAGCTTCATACGGTAAAGTTCTTGAGGAGTCTTTTCTCTTTTAGGCACAGTAACGTCTTGTGCTTCAACACAGTCTTTGGTGGGGGTGGACGAGTCAGAGTCCTGTTTCAGTCCGTTTTTTAGTTCATTGCATAGTTTGATGTGACTCGTGTGGACCCACCCCTTTCTCCCCTCGATTTTCACGGCGGTCCTGGTGGTAAGCAGAACGGTCTTTGGAGACTTCCAGCGGGGCTCCAGCGGACTTTTCCGGTCGAAATTCCGGACGACTACCAGGTCCCCTGGACGGACCTCATGCGCCTTTACATCGGTGTTGTCAGGGAAGGCTGCGGCAACCTGTGAACGACATGATTGGAGTGCAGACATCAAGGAGGCAAGGTAATCTGTCAACATGTTACAATCAACATCAGTGATCTTTTTCGGAACGGGCGTCCCCCACATATTCGGCGGTCTGCCAAAGACCACTTCGTACGGGGATAGCCCTGATCTTGAGTGGGCGACCATTCTCATGTAGAATAGTGCCACGGGCAGGGCGACTATCCAGTCGACCCCTTTTTCCTGACAGATCTTGGCAAGACGGATTTTTAGTGTCTGATTATGCCTTTCTACAAGGCCAGCTGCTTCGGGATGTCGGACACAGTGGAACCTCCACTGATATCCTAGCAAGAGGGAAACTTGTTTCATCAACTCGGACGAGAACGGCTGTCCGTTATCTGAGTACACGACACGGGGCAAACCGTACCGTGGGAAGAATTCCCGAACCAACTGTCTGGCAGTGGTCGGAGCAGTGTAGTCTGGGACTGGGTATGCTTCGGTCCAGCGGGACAGAGCACAAACAATTACAAGAACATACTTAAATCCTCTACAGCTATTCATCTGGATATAATCCATCTGGAGGACTTCAAAAGGGTGATCGGGAGGATGGAATCCACCTTGCTCAACAGGGACACTTTTACCTGGATTGAACTGACAACAGATCATGCAAGTACGCACTTTCTGTTTTGCTGCTGCTCGTAAGTGTTTGTTGTACCAGAGATTCTGTAAACTGTCTAACATGGCTTTCTCTCCAAGATGGGCAGGACTATGTGCTGTATTTATCATGACTTGAACCATTGAGTCGGGGAGAAACCATATAGATTTTCCCTTCGTCACCCAACCTTGATCTGTCTGAATCCCTCCTAGTTCAGTCCATTTCTTTATCTCCTCTGGAGTAGCATGTGTCTGGATATCAATTACATCTAGGGCGGGATCTCTAACTGCCATACACTGGGTCTGGACTATTGTCTTTGTCACATCAGTAGTCTGGGTGTGAGTCAGTGCTGTATGCTTTGCTGTCTGGTCTGCCAGGTCGTTACCCTGGGAAACAGAATCTGTGACTTTAGTATGTGCCTTACACTTCATGACTGATATGCCCGAGGGCAAATGTATTGCTTCTAACAGTGCTTGAATGAGGGGGCCATGTTGGATCTTGGCCCCATGGGAAGTCAGAAAACCTCGTTCTTGCCAGAGGACTCCGAAGTCGTGCACAACTCCGAAGGCATAGCGGGAATCTGTGTATATGTTAACATTTCTGTTCTTGGCTAGAATACAGGCTCGAGTCAGAGCGATGAGCTCTGCTGCTTGAGCAGACAGTGTGTCAATACGATGTGTTTCTTTAATTTCAGTTTCAGTGGTCACGGCGTACGCGGCCACTAATTCTCCTGTACTTGTTCTCATGCATGAACCATCCACATAAAGTGTCAGGTCTGGATTTGTCAATGGGACATCTGTTAAGTCTCGTCTAGGCTTAGTTACTGCATTAATTATTTCTATACAATCATGCGGAGCTGGATCTGTCATAACTGTAGGTAACAGTGTTGCTGGGTTCAGGATGCTGCAACGTCTGATTTCTATGTGTGGCTGGAATAGTGTTAATTCATAACCTGTCAGTCGTGCTATAGTTAAGTGTTGAGTCTGGGTTCTGTTTAACAAAACCTCTACAGAATGTGGTACTTGAACTGTTAACTGATGACCTAAAACAATTGAATCACTTTGTCTTATTGCTAACGCTGTTGCTGCTACTGACTTTAAGCACGCAGGGAGTGCTTGAGCTACTGAATCCAATGTACTAGAAAAATAAGCACAAGGCTTATATGAACCTGCTTGGTCTTGAGTGAGGACAGACAACGCTGTGCCATCACGTTCTGTAACAAAAAGTGTAAACGGTTTGCTGTAACATGGTGTCGCTAAGACTGGTGCTTGGCATAAAACTTTCTTTAATTCTTCAAAAGCTTGTGTGTGTTCCTGAGTCCAAGGGAGGACAGTCGAAGTCGCTGTCTCCTGTGTCGTTAACTGGATGAGTGGTTTAGCTAGAAATGCATACTGGGGAATCCATTGTCTGCAGTACGAGGTGAGGCCTATGAAGGCCCGCACTTCCTTTTGTGTCTTGGGTTGCGGCATGTTCACAATTAACTGAATGCGATCGGGAGTGAGCTGTCTCCCCACTTTGGACAGCAAGTGACCCAAGTACACAACTTGCTGAACACAGAATTGTAGCTTCGAAGGAGACACCTTGTGTCCCTTGTCGGCCAGGAAATGTAAAACTGTCAGTGATGCTTTTTCACATTCGGGCTCACTTCGTGCGGTGATCAGCAGATCATCGACGTATTGTAATAAAGCGGTGTCAACTGGCATTTGAATACAATCTAGTTGTCTTTTCAGTGCTTGACTATAGATGCTGGGGCTTTCTGTGAATCCTTGAGGTGCGCGCGAAAATTTGAAACTGCGTCCATTTAAACAGAATCCGAAGAGATATTGGCTCTCGGGATCAATAGGCACGCTGAAGAAGGCGTTCTTGAGATCAATTACAGTAAAGAACGTTGCTTCTGAATCAATAGCAGTCAATAGAGATGATATATCGGGGACCACAGGATACTGTGGGATAATGCATTTATTCAATTCTCGAAGATCAATCACCAGCCGATATACTGGCGGTGCATTGGGATCAGTACGTTTAAGAATCGGAATGATGGGTGAATTACAGATATTGGAGTCGGTTTCGACGACCACTCCTTGGGCAATGAGCTCTTCAATGATTTTCAGTAAAGCCGCTACAGCATCGGGTGGTAACTTGTATTGTCTGATTCTGGGTAATACAACACCTGCCTTGAGGGTAACGCGGTATGGTGTAATGTGCATACATCCTACATCAGTTGGGCCTTTTGCCCACAAGTAATCAGGTACATTTTTCAATCTGACGTCAAATTCACGAAGGACGTAATGACCCTTGAAATCCCGTAGAAAGAGTCTAACCCCCTCCGGGGAGCAACATATTATAGCTCCTAGAGCCTTCAGTGTTTTAATTCCTAACAGATTTTCCGGACATGATTTTGTTAGTAATAGGTCTGTAACGCGTGATAACGGACCCACAGCCAGGGGAACTGGTTCTGATACTTCATTTACAATAGGCTGTCCTGAAAACCCAAGGGAAACATTTTGTGAGCCTGAGAGGGGTGCCCCTGGAACTTCGTCATGACTTATTGTAGTGCGACTTGCCCCTGTGTCGATTAAAAATTTTCTATCTTTCCCCAATACTTGACTGTGTACATAAGGACCTTCTTGATCTACAGGAATCTCGATAAGAGGCAAGCCACCTTCCCTCTCTAGGCTGTTTCATGTATATCGGGAATATTCGGGGTAAGCAGACTGGGCATACTGGTACATCTGTTGTGAGACTTGCTGAGTTGCAGCAATGGGCTGTGGCTGTGGTACTGCTACGGTCTGTGCTGTCTGTGCAGATGCATGCATGGGCTGTGTATTCTGTGTAGACTGATGCTGGTTATGGTCTTGTCTAGGCGGATGCGGTCTCTCTTTAGTTTTTCCTGTCGCTATGTTATGTTTCAGAACTGCGCATTCGTGTACGTAGTGACCTGGCTGCTTGCAATAATTGCATGTCCCTTTAACAGGAGCTGCAGCGTGACTTGTCTGGGTCGTACCTTTCCTGTGACTGTCGGATGGGACCGTCTGGGCTACTAACATTTTCATTTTCGTGTCTTTCATGCGCTTCTGTTCCTGATCTTGTTCTTCCCTAATTCTATTCTGGTGATATTGTAACATTTGTAACATCTGGGATGGCGTATTTGCTTGCCATGTACTCTCGACTTTATACACTCTATTTTTAACTAACGGTAGGGAATTCTCGACTAACTTTGATACAAAAAGATGTGGGTACGACTCGCTACTTGGCTGGAGGCCACTATTGATAATAAAACATTTCTCGAATCTTGAATAAAAGTCGCTAGTATCTTCATCATGTTTCTGTTTACAGGACGAGATTGCATCCCAATCCTCCTTTCTAGTTGTCAATAATCTGGGCAGGACCTGTACTATCAAACCTGGTAATGCTTTAGTTTTGTCCCCAAGGCCTAACCCTGGAACCCGTTTTTTCTCTTCGTCTTCTATTTCTGCCCAGGCAATCTTTGTGTCCCCCACCTCCCATTCCTTTTCCTTTAATTTCTCGAATATACCCGTAGGCAATAATACTTTCAACATTTTCATGATATCATCATATGTGTAGTCCCCCATTAATAACATGTCTTTAAGCTCTCTATGGAAACCTGCAGGGTCTTTATCATGGCATGGTACTAATTTCTTCATTTCTAACAGTTCTAATTTAGTCAGAGGCGTGTGCACATACACGCGTTTCAAAATTTTATCCTCACCCATAACAGGGTGCACTTCTCGCAAGGGGTTCTGACTTTCTATACCACTCCCGCACTGCATATGGTACATTTTCCTTTCTGGAGGTGGGGCGGGGACATATTCAGGACTTACAAAGGTATCATATCTGCGTCGTTGTTCTAGAATTATTTGAACTAATTTAGTGCTTAGGCCTCTCCATCTATCCATCAGTAGTGCTTCTAGTGTCTCATGTAAGGGACCTGGATCGGAATAGTGTTTTCTGTATTTAATGAGAAGGTGCTGAATCATATATACCCCTGCTAATTTCTGTTCATCGGGGGAGAGGTTCAGAAATGTCTGTGCTACGGTGTCATCATTATATATGTCTGCATTTTCGGCCCATGATACCGCTGATCGGGCTAATTCTTGTTCATCCATAGAATTGAGTACATGGTACCCAACTCGATCTCGAAGCCGTTTATCAGTTTCCTGGAACTGATGCTCAGCAGAATTCGGATTCGTTAAGGCAGAGAAGAAAACTCTCTTGCTTTCCGGACGGACACCTTTCCTAAGGTAGTTTCCCCTACCTACATATGCTATAGTACTTGTAGTTGGTTCTGGTTCTTCAGATTCTTCTTCCTCCTCGGAGGGAGCCTTTTCTTTCTCTTTCTCGTGTACTGCTATCACTGCTTTCTTAATCTTTTTATACATGGCCTCTATGCAATTTTGTCTGTCATGTTTTCCATCGGCTATATTTTGACCCCACTTGCTCAATGCATCTAATTCACTCTGCTCTGTTCCGGGCCTGTCTCGTTCTCTTATTAGACAATTTATGAAAAATCGTAGTATCAGTGCTTGCATGTTAACTTTCTGTTTCTCCAGGGCATCCTTAATACTGTCGGGGTCCTTTCCCGTTTGAACGAACTCATATATTCTATCTAGGCGTTCCTTCATTCCTGCATAACATAACAAACTATCAGTAGCAGATCTTAACCGTAAAGATGCTAATACCATTAAGTCGTCCTGTCCAGGTTCTGGATCATATCTACAAACTGACATATTTTCTTTTAGTGCATCAAGACGGGATGAATTAGAAGAACGGGGGGATCTGTGCATAAGAGGACTCTGCAGACCTCTGAGATTTAATCTGTGAGTCGGTGGCGGGGTCTGGAGACCCGCGGTCGCACTTCCTGAAGCGGAAGCTTGGGCATTATCTCTGTGTGTAGTCAGTATCTGAATTTGTCTTTTAGTAGGATCTGATTGAAGTGGTTTTGGTAAATCAGTTTTAGGTGAGGGAAGTGGCGGAGCTGGCGGAACGGAACTAGTCTTTTTCGGTGTCGGCTGAGCGTGATCTTGGGGGGCAGTACCACCCCCGGCCCTGTCAGTAGGCAGGGCACGAACAGGCAGATTGGTGTAAGCTGGTGCTACATCTTCGAGATATGAATTTAGGAATATGTCTTTAGTAGTCTTATGCATTACTTTAGTTGGAACTAATGGTGACGGCAAATTTTTCGGTATTTCTGAAATGGCGTCAGGGGTACCATCGGCCAAAAGATACATGTTGTTCACTTTGCCATTTTGGATACGATCTATTTGTTCTACTTTTACTCGAATTCCCTCAGTAACTAATTCGTTTTCTTGGGCCTTTTCTGATTCTCTAAGCCTATCTTCTCTACGGAGTGCTCTATCAGCACGCTTACGTGATTCCTTACGCCAAAATTCTATGGCGTCTTTCTGAGATTGTCTAGCTTTCTTTTTCCGTAATATTTCTTCTACCTTTATGATGCACTCGGCATCCCATGTTCCGTTAACTGGCCATCGGTATCTTTCCTCTAAGTGCTTGGTATAATCGGTCCATAACTCTAGATACAGGATGGCGTCTATGCCATGTTTATTGTACATAAAATTACCTGGAGTGTCCCTAGGGGGGATTGGAATCTCTTCCTCTAACATCCCTTTCCTAGTTCCTATCTGCTTTAATTTGTTAAAAAACGGCATTGTGCCTACTTGATACTGCAATTCTTGATCCTTGATACTTAATGTCAACTGTAACTATTTATACAAAAAAGACACAAAAATGCACAAAAACAATCACATTCATACCACGACATTAATCACATGAAACATTTAAAGACATAACTAACTTCCCCTTACTCTGAATGTACCGCTCAACGATACAGATACACTGCTGTAACAGTGCAGAAATTCGGAATACTTTATATACTGCTAAACAGTACAGATACACTGCCTAAAAACAGTGCAGACCGGACTTGCGTACCCAAACCCGTCTAGATACGACCCAGCAATGGTACTCACCGGGAAGCACGGAAAACAGAAGGCCTCGGAAAACTCGACTGGACTCGACTCGGAACTTCGGAAAACTTCGGAAAACTTCGGAAAACTTCGGAAAACTGGTGGGCCTCTTCACACCTCGGACCTTGCTTCCTTCGGCTGGGCTCTGGTCGGGATCCTCCGCACTCCTCACCGCCTCGTCTGGGCACTGATCGCAGTCTTCGTCACCTCCGTGTGTCAGAGGGGGATGCAGGAAATCCTGCCAGTACACGTGTTGTCCGTCTAACTGATGGCAGGGGACACGGATTGCAACGCACCTTCCGGCGCGTGAGGTGGGGGAGGGGTCCCTATTCGGGCGCCAAAATGATGTAAATAGTTAATTTACTCTCTTAATTTCTATGCAGGTAAGTACTTAATCAATAATAACTCAATCGAAATGAAGGAAAACAGAGTCCGTGGTGTAAGAGTTTCTAAGGGTTTTATTCCTCATAAAGGAATCAGGATATCATGTTCTGACCACCACACAGGGTGTCAGAAGGGATAGATGAGCGCGCTGACGTTTATTGACAATACATAGCTTATATACTTGATTTACATCATAATGTTCAATGTAAGAGGCGTAACAGCTGAGAGAAGACAAGATAACAGTATACACGTGGTGCTAGTACATCATCAAGAGGCGTAAACTAGGCGTGAACTAGGGTGTGTGCTAGAAACGTCACTGATAGGTGACGCAAGTGGGTGGCACCAAGGGGTGGTGCTAACAGAATGTTGCAATGTCAGCAGAAATCGGAAGCTTGGATGCGCGCGCAGCTGCATGACGTGTGATAGACGGGGTGCAGGGGACTTGACATTTACACTGACGGAAAGAGACAGAAGTCTGGCATGTCAGATCAACTTGTGCTTCTATCATATCTGATATCTGATGTTTAGGAACTAAGCTATCTGGGCAGAAAGGTCTCTAGAGCAGAAGCTATTCTATACTTGCTGTGAGTGCGTGTATAAGCGCCTGAGTGTCTGTATGAGAAGCGTGGGGGCATGGGGCCTTCCATGGAAGCATGGCAACAGAGGCGATGAATTACTAGCATAAAGACAGGTCGGCCCTTTAGCCCTGTAGCTGAGGAAGGATGTTTACTGAAGCTAGCAGACTGGAATGTATCTTCGGGGAGGAAAACAGATAACTCGAAGGTTATAGTCAATCTTGGCAGGCAGCGGGCTGAGCTGAGCACGGAGGGCCGCGCTAGAAGTAAGTCAGAGTTCGCGGGTACGGGGGCTGCTTGGGCAGAGGCCCCCGCAGTCAGAAGCCAGAGAAGAGGCTCGGTGGCAGAGATTCAGGGCCTACTTTCAGCCAGGCTGAGAAACGTAGGAGTACACTTCAAAAAGACGTTGGCTTAGCATACTTAGGAGCGGACCATCAAACCCATTCATGGTGGGTCTGAAAGAGGACAAGTTAACGTTGGACGCAAATGTATTTGCGTCTTCATAGCTGGTACAGGAGGGAAGTTACATGCACTTTTAACTCGTACATGGAGTCGGTGGGGTACTCGCTAGGGAACACAACATGACCATAAAATTTATATTACCTCAGTAATACATCCTTACCCACATGGCCCCACAAACCCGCCCCATAGAGTGCCACTGTAAGCCTTTTTGCTTTGTAGATTTTGACAAGTTCCACAGGGGCTCTTTTCCCGAATTTCCTTGAGAAATTTACAAGGGCTGTAGTGGTTCTCATAAAGTGGAGTTTCCTCATTTCAATTGCCGATTTCCAAGAGAGTTTTTGGTCAAACATGATTCCTAGATAGGGGTATTTATGTGTGGTCGATAGTTTTTAGTTTTTTAAATAAATGTCCTTTGATTTACAATTTCTGCCAAGCCCAGCTTTCATGACGAATGTTTTCCCAATGTTGATAATGAGGTCCAGCTCGGCCATGAAGGAGAAGTATCTATTCAATGCCTTCTGAAATTCAAGTGGGGTACGGGCTAAAATCACTGCGTCGTCTGCGTAGAGCAACGCAGGAATCGGGCGGTTGTTTATTATTGGGAGGTCCTGGCACCCATTAAGCATTGCCCTCTCCAATCTGTTGGTATAGAGTGGGAAGAGGAAGGGGGCCAGGACACAGCCCTGCCTGACTCCCTTCTCCATGTCGAACAACGCAGTTAGCTCTCCCTTAGCCCCATACCTCACCCTTGCAGTCGCATTTGAATATAGTTTCCTCAGAAAGTTTACCAGGTTCAAATCTACCCCCATCTCCACAAGTATAGACCAGAGTTTGACATGGCAAACACAGTTGAAAGCGGCTGATAAATCCACATGCACCATATAGAGGGCTCCTGCTTTTATGTTTACGTATTTATCTATCAACAAAGACAGGTTTAAAGCTTGATTGATGGTCCCCACTCCCTCGCGGAACCCATATTGGAGGTCTGATAAGATCCTACCATCGTCCGCCCATCCCTGCAGACACGCAAGAATCACTCGACCAGCCACTTTCCCTAGAGAGTCCAGCAGAGAGATTGGACTGTAGATGGATACAGACTGCTGGTCCCCCTTTTTAAAAATAGGGACCAGTATTGACTTGGACCAGGACTCCAAAAGGCCTTCCACACAAGATGCATTTAGAACCCTAGTCAAAAGAGGGGTCCAGAGCTCCATGTTGGCTTTAAAAAAGTCTATTGGGACCCCGTCCGGGCCAGGGCCCTTCCCATTTTTACTTGCTCTCAGGGCCTGGGCAACCTGCTCGATAGTAATTGCTAGGTCAATAGGATAAGGGTTGGATGTTTGGTCGCTAGCATTTGTTTCACATTGAGTTACGACTACTGGGTCTTTTGAAAAAGTCTTTGAGAAATGCTCGACCCAGTCCCTTTCATCGATGGCCACTTCGATTCTAGGAGAATTTCCATTTTCAGTCAGGAAGGGAGATTTAACCACTGACCAGAATGCTGCGCTGTTTTTATGGGTACAGCTCTCGTGGAGTTGGTCCCAGAGTTGTTACTTTAGCTCTAATTTCCTTTCCTTTATTGCAAGATTGTATTCTTTTCTTAAGTTTATGATCTCCTGAGGGACCGTGACAGCCTTTCGTAGTGCAGATTTTAAGTTTGAGTAAGCCACTGTGCACCTATGGTTGAACCAACCCTTCCTCTTCTTTGATGAAGTTTTGAGTTTTACCCATAGAGCGTTGTTTATTGTTTTTAACACCGGTCCAAAGCTAGTAATAACTTCTGCATCTGATGAAGCCATATCTAAGCATTTCTGGATGGGAAGGCACGCATTTTTTACCACTGTTCTGGTGATATCAAAGGGGTCAACTTTACCCCATTTTAGAGAATAGCCATTTTGTCTGTGTAGTATTAAATTGTTTTGTGCCAGGATACTGACAGTACTACAATTGGGTTTCTGTGACAGTGGCAAGGTGATGCTAAGGAGGTAATGATCACTTAGAGCATTTACATGTGTTGTGAAATGTGTATCTATATTCTCCAGTCGATTTGAGAGAAGAATGAAATCTATTGTGCTTTGAGTGCCTCTCCCATGGAAAGTAGGAGCCATCACTGTGTTTGAATCGGTCAGTTTGTTTGTCACTACCAAGTCTAAATCAAACATAGTTTCATTTAAAGAGTTTCCTCTTCTCGTATGTCTGAAGTGTGCGATTGGGTTGTCACTCTCGTCAGTAATGCCACATATTTTTCGATTGCTCGCTTTACATGGTCCCTGATCAAAATCTCCACCCCAGATAATCGTGGAATCCTTCGGTAACCTCCTTAGTCTACTTGATAATATGGAACTAATCAGACGTACTAAGGGTACTGATTGTACCTCAGGGAGATTATTATAAAAATTTACCAGGAGGAAGGTGTCCTTGTTATTTATACGGACACTGAGGACCTGGAAATTGGGTTCAAGTTTTATGGGTATTATTTCATCTGCCTGTATCAAATTTGATCCACTACGGCCCCAGCGCGATGGGATGCCTGGTCTTCACCTTGGGGATGCCCAGTAGGGGTAATCTTGCAAGGAAAGGCCAGGAGGGGTTCCCAAAGCAAGCGCCTTGAGACCTTACGGTGAAAGGCGCTATATAAGAACTTACGATTTAAAGACACCTGTAGGATTTACTTTAAAAAACGATACTATCGAATTTTTCTACCGCTCATCTGGGGATTCTCTAGTTTTTTTTATCAGAATCCCAAAGAAGCAGGGGCGTAACACACGCCCCACAGCCCCCACGATGCGGGGGGCCCCAAGCTCGAGGGGGGCCCCTCAGCACAGCCTTCCGGGCGGAGAGCTCCTAATTGCAGTGGCGGCTCCTTTACAGGGGCCAAAAGGGCGGCGACTCCCCAAACCCTCATGCCTTACTATGCACCTAATTGTAATGATATTACACCTTTACATGATAGAAACAATCTTACCAATCATTTGTTTGCATTTGAAAAGCTGTAATATCACCCTTCACCATAAAAGAACTACCCGGGGCTGTATTGTGCATGTCAGGCGTGGGTTGTTCCAGCCCGTCAATACATATCGGGCGACATGCTGCACTAGCCTCAGGCAGTGCAGCATGTCAGAAAATGGTGAGTTGGGTCCTTTCCCTCACACGCCCTTATGGCCCAACAGAAGCCATGATCATGGAAAAGGACAGCCTTCTGTCCTATCTGAGCTTCTGCTTGGGCATAAGGGTGTGAGCCTCGCTCTGGTGCACTTTTTACTGAATCTGGGCACTTGGGAACAGTGATTCATGAAGTGCATGTCAAGGACTGCCTCAGGTAAGTTTCACTTAATTCTATGCCTGAAAGCATGTGCATATTTTTTCCGTGTGTCTGCCAGCCTGCACCAGTGTATGTGTATTTGAATGTGTGGATGTGAGAGATTGTACACAATTGTATCAGCATATGTTTACAAAATGGCTACCTACGTCGCTTCCCCTCGCCCTTTTACACTGGCAGTGTATTTTAGGTCCAAATAATAACTTCTCAGGAAGCTACAAAAAACATTTAAATCCCCCCCCCCCCCAAAAAAATATTCTGTCAATGCATGCACCACGGAGAATAGACAGTCAGTAGCAGTGATAAGTCATACATATCCGCTTAATATGGAATGCTACAGACATAAATAGAAAACTCTGATACCGTTACATTTCTTAAGTGTAAAAGTGCAGTTTCACAATGTTTGTTATTTTCTGATCTATGGCACGGCTCCACTTTAAACAAGCATTGGAAATGCAATAGGTCTCGCATTAGAAAAGTTGGAGTTATTGGTCTTGTAAATGACATATTTTATTTATTTGTTGGTTTTTAAAATTGCTAAATTAATGGCTGTCATTTACAATGCCAATAGTTATAACTTTCGTGAATGTGACACCTATAGCATTTGGAATGCAACATGTTTTGTATTTACGTGACTTAGATGGCAGCTCTGGTCGTTAGGCCACATCTCTAGAGAGCAGGAGAGTGCAGCAGGGGAGAGAAGCACAGCAATGCAATAGGTCTCGCATTAGGAAAGTTTGAGCTATTGGTATTGTAAAGGACACATTTTTTATTTATGTGCTTGTTTTGAAAATAGCGAATTAATAGCTTTGTTATTTACAATGCCAATAGTTTTATCTTTCGCAAATGTGACACCTATTGTAACACAATATGTGTTGTGAGGGTGAGTGAGGGTGAGGGTGAGGGGTTGAGGGTTGAGGGTGAGGGGTTGAGGGTGAGTGAGGGTGAGTGAGGGTGAGTGAGGGTGAGGGGTTGAGGGGGAGGGGTCGAGGGTGAGGGGTTGAGGGTGAGTGAGGGTGAGGGGTTGAGGGTGAGTGAGGGTGAGGGTGAGTGAGGGTGAGGGTGAGTGAGGGTGAGGGGTTGAGGGTGAGTGAGGGTGAGGGGTTGAGGGTGAGTGAGGGTGAGGGTGAGTGAGGCTGAGGGGTTGAGGGTGAGTGAGGGTGAGTGAGAGTGAGGGTGAGTGAGGGGTTGAGGGTGAGGGGTTGAGGGTGAGTGAGGGTGAGGGGTTGAGGGTGAGTGAGGGTGAGTGAGGGTGAGTGAGGGTGAGGGGTTGAGGGTGAGTGAGGGTGAGTGAGGGTGAGTGAGGGTGAGGGTGAGTGAGGGTGAGTGAGGGTGAGTGAGGGTGAGGGGTTGAGGGTGAGTGAGGGTGAGGGGTTGAGGGTGAGTGAGGGTGAGGGATTGAGGGAGAGGGGTTGAGGGTGAGTGAGGGTGAGGGGTTGAGGGTGAGTGAGGGTGAGGGGTTGAGGGTGAGTGAGGATGAGGGGTTGAGGGTGGGTGAGGGTGAGTGAGGGTGAGGGTGAGTTAGGGTGAGGGGTTGAGGGTGGGTGAGGGTGATTGAGGGTGAGTGGTTGAGGGTGACTGAGGATGAGTGAGAGTGAGGGTGAGTGAGGGGTTGAGGGTGAGGGGTTGAGGGTGGGTGAGGGTGAGGGGTTGAGGGTGAGTGAGGGTGAGGGTGAGTGAGGGTGAGTGGGGGTGAGTGAGGGTGAGTGAGGGTGAGGGGTTGAGGGTGAGTGAGGGTGAGTGAGGGTGAGGGTGAGTGAGGGTGAGTGAGGGGTTGAGGGTGAGTGAGGGTGAGTGAGGGTGAGTGAGGGTGAGTGAGGGTGAGGGGTTGAGGGTGAGTGGGAGTGGGTGAGGGTGAGTGAGGGTGAGGGGTTGAGGGTGAGTGAGGGTGAGGGGTTGAGGGTGAGGGGTTGAGGGTGAGTGAGGGTGAGGGGTTGAGGGTGAGTGAGGATGAGTGAGAGTGAGGGTGAGTGAGGGGTTGAGGGTGAGTGAGGGTGAGGGGTTGAGGGTGAGTGAGGGTGAGGGGTTGAGGGTGAGTGAGGATGAGGGTGAGTGAGGGTGAGTGAGGGTGAGGGGTTGAGGGTGAGTGAGGGTGAGGGTGAGTGAGGGTGAGGGTGAGTGAGGGTGAGGGTGAGTGAGGGTGAGGGTGAGGGGTTGAGGGTGAGTGAGGGTGAGTGAGGGTGAGTGAGGGTGAGGGGTTGAGGGTGAGTGAGGGTGAGTGAGGGTGAGTGAGGGTGAGTGAGGGTGAGTGTGAGTGAGGGTGAGGGGTTGAGGGTGAGGGGTTGAGGGTGAGGGGTTGAGGGTCAGTGAGTGAGGGTGAGGGGTTGAGGGTGAGTGAGGGTGAGGGGTTGAGGGTGAGTGAGGGTGAGGGGTTGCGGGTGAGTGAGGGTGAGTGAGGGTGAGTGAGGATGGGTGAGGGGTTGAGGGTGAGTGAGGGTGATGGGTTGAGGGTGAGTGAGGGTGAGGGGTTGAGGGTGAGTGAGGGTGAGGGTGAGTGAGGGTGAGGGTGAGGGGTTGAGGGTGAGTGAGAGTGAGGGTGAGTGAGGGGTTGAGGGTGAGTGAGGGTGAGGGTGGGTGAGGGTGAGTGAGGGTGAGGGGTTGAGGGTGAGTGAGGGTGAGGGTGAGTGAGGGTGAGGGTGAGGGGTTGAGGTTGAGGGTGAGGGGTTGAGGGTGAGTGAGGGTGAGGGTGAGTGAGGGTGAGGGTGAGGGGTTGAGGGTGAGTGAGGGTGAGGGGTTGAGGGTGAGGGTGAGGGTACATGCTTTTCACTTTCTTCAAAGGTTGTCCGTGCATCAAGGTTAGTTGACTGAACTTTAAGTATAATAATTGTACGTACTCTTCGGTGGCATTGAGCTCACACCCTCGAATGGTCTTCGGTAGTATTGTTTCCTGTAGAATTCTATTTCCTGCTTATAAAGCGCATGTCTCGGTCAGTATCAGCAAAGTGGTATGTGCATGTGAAAGTCGGAGAGTTGGAGGCGGTTAAGGAAATGCAGAACATTCTGCAAAAGTAATGGGAAACCATTTTTATCTTGAAACTGTTTTTAACCGACAGTCCTTTTTTTCCTAATCATAGATGAGTGGGAGTAATACAGGGACTGGAGCAGCAGCGCCTCAGTTTGGATTGGTGTGGCAGGCAGGAGAAAGTCAGGAGAGGGAGGAAAGGGAGGAGGGGGAACTGCTTGCGAAATGAAATTAAAAGCGGCCGGGCGGGAAATGCTCTCGGTAGCATTCGTTTGAAGTGTGAAGCAGGGGGAGGGAGCAGCCTTTGATGTGCGGATAATTAGGGGAGGAGAAGCCAGGAGATCCAAGCTGGGGAACAGATGGCTGGCGATTTGGTGCTGTGCACGCGCATTTTATGTCAATGCGCTTGCGCATTGACCTAAAAGCCACGGGCACAGCACCAAATCGCCCAGTTAGTTTAACTCTGGTTAAAGCCCTATATCCTCGCAAGCTCGATGCGCATGCGCATCGAATAGCGAGACCTAAAAAGCAGCATTTGGAACAATTAAATCTGGTTGTAGCTCCGAGCAGAATCGGGTGCCTCATTAAAATGTAATCCTAGGTGACGTAGCAATCAGGCCCAACATAAAAACTCCATTTGCAGCCTCAGCTTTAGTTTAAGGTGTCAGATTGGAATGGCCTTTGAGTTTACCAATCGCTGACTTAGGTGCTGCACATGGTTATAAAAATAGAATGTTATTACAGAATTGTTGGTGTATATAGGTTAGGATGATAAGAAAGGCCATTACAAGCCAGTGAAGCGTGGACTAGAAATTGCCCTAGACAGAAGGGCTGACAAAAACAGGAGATCCACGATGCGAAAATAGATACTGCGAAGGTGTGTAGTTACTTATTCTGTGTCATAAATGTACACTAAAATGTACTGATGTATGTGGGGGGCATCAGGAGGGAATTGTGTTAATGGAGCACAAAATATGTGTTAAAATAGCTGGAAAGCAGTTGGAGAGGCTAGTCTTGCAATCAGCTTCTTCCTTTCCTTTGTTTCTCCCTCTCTTCTTACTCCTTTTCTACGGTTTATGTTTTTTTTGCCCATTCTCTTCTCTTTCATGTTCCTTGATGTGCCATTGTCCTCCCTTTCCTCTTTCTCTTTCATGCTCTTTTCTTTCTCCTCTTCACTTTTTTGCTTTCAATCTCCTCTTTACTTTTTCTTTCTTCTTTCAATCATTTCCTGTCCTCTTACCGCTCATATTCACATAACTCATCCCATCTCTACTTCCCTCTTTTTACTTTTTCTCTCCTCTCCTCATCTTTCCTCTTTCTTTCTCTCCCCTCATGTTTTCACACCCTCTCCTTGTTTTTGTGTGTTCTCTTTCCCATCTGCTTTCCTGATTCCTTTCTTCCCTGCTATATTCTCATTATATTATTTTAGTCTCACATTGTTTATTCTCATCTCCATCTTGCTGTCTTGCCCATTTCCATTACCAATCTTCCCTATTTGAGAATTCTCACTATTAACTCTCTCTTTTTCTCTCCTCTCCTTTTGTTTGCTCTCCTTTTTCTTATCTTTCTTTACATGGTCCTCATCTTTTCATTCCATCCACTTTTCTCCCACCTCTTTAGTTCTGCTGTCCACCTTCCTCTCCTAATTTGCTCTCCCTCATTATCTTTTTTTAGATTTCACAATTTGGCTCATCTTTCCTCTTCTCCCTAAATTTACTCCTAATGCACTTCCCATCTCTTTAACACAGAGCTTTAAAGCGCATCTATTTCCACACACCTAAATTCCTTGCATACCTGAAAATAAATGGTCCACCAGTCTAATATTCTTGAGAATGTGGATACGTCGCAGCATCACAGACAGCTCCCACCCATCATCTGAAACCCTATCTATTGCACCACCCTCATGTCACTCTGCCTATTACTTCACTTCCTCATGCTGGCTCCTCTCATTCCCTCTCACATTTAACTACAAGGTGTCCCTTCCTCTCACCTCTTCACTCTTTTCAACTTTCCCTCCATTTGTAAACCTCTTGTCCCCCTGTCTCCCTTCCCACACTCCCCAATTCCCCCACCACCAACTACTATACATGGCTCCTGGCCATCTTCCACATCCCACATAACAATGCACCCAACATTATACCATTTCCTATAATCTCACCTCACATAACCATACAATACTTCTGCATTTGGCTTATATACTCTCTACTGAGGATTCCTCTCTTTCTCATGCTCTCTCTCCTGCCTCTCCTTCTCCTGGTCACTGTCCACACCTCTTCTAGACCATCACTTACTCAACAACACGCCACTACTAAAACTTAGTTTCAAATAAAACTCACCGGCTATTTCATCCCTCGTCCCTACTTTGCCTTCTCTTCTTACTGTACCACAATATTCAATGGCCTACAACCCAAGTCACAGCATATCATACAAACTCCACATCTAGAACACCACCTGTCAACACTGCAGAGACATGGTCAACAGCATCACTTAATACATCTCACCATACACCACCAGGGTACTCTTGCCTTAACTCACTTCAGCATACCACTAGCTCACACAACATAGACCATCTTGTCACTTGTGACTAACACATTTCAGTACACCAATCTTTCAGACCCCTTTCAGTTGCCATTTTTCTGATTAACGACCAATACATAAAAGTTCTTTGTAAAAGCCTATTTACAGAGAGCGAACTTTGCCGAAGGACATAAGTGCGTGGTCTTCACCAAAGACACAGGCCATGCTCCATTTTTTGGCACAAGGAGATTTTCTGAGATTCAAAACTGCTTCCTAGTGTTGCATGAATAGCAGCTATACCCACTAAGTAACATTGCCTTCAACATTCACCTTCCCATCAGACGTCAATACGATTAGTCAACCCAAAGGAAAGTCTGTTGTAATGCCCACCCTATATGTGGCCTAGCATTTTAGCTTATTCTCTTTGCTCTCTTGCTTAGTCAAATCAAATCAATCAAAAATTTCTTTATTCGTTTTTTTTTCGAGTATAAAAACCATAAAAGCACATTCAGTATAAAAATTTTGCGACATTTCGACGCAGTAAGGAATACAATTTATATTAAACAAATTTATAATACCAATTTTAAAATTTTTAAAAATCGAGCTGTAAACAAACTATTATGTGACGAGGAATTTGCATCCTAAGCGTAATTAAGATATTTTTGACTTTTTGACTTTTTAGTTCATTTGGTCATTCTAAATTACCTCTATGAAGGATAATACACTTCAAAAATTTCCTGATGAGCTTTACCAGCCATTGTTTGTCAAGTAACTGTAAGAAAAGGAAAGCAGGGCGACATTTTCTGAAACCCAATAGTCTTAGTGGAGGTATAAGCCATTTCTTTCTGAACTCAGTGTAAAACTTGCAGAAAAGAATGGTATGCATGGTTGTCTGAATGGAGGTGTCGTCACAAGGGCAAGTAATTAAATTGCTTGCCCAGATATTTCTAGTGGGGAATACAACCAGTTGATGGAAAAAATGTAGCCTAAACCTTGTCAAGAGAAAGCGCTCATAGGTGGTGATGTCATACGTTAAGTAGGGCTGGATGGCAAATGTTGTTTGAACAGCCAGACAGTGATTAACTATGGGTTTCAAAGCCTCGATCGAGAGTCTTAGTTCATAGAGGTGGCTGAGACAATGAGCCTGGAAATCCTTCCATGGTATCTACCGAATTAACATGGGGTCCTGCTAGTATTTTTCTAACCCTATATCAAGTAAGAACCTTTTCACATAAGATAACCAACCAGATTTATCTTCGTTCTCCAGGGCAATACAGTCTAGGATTATCGATTGGGAAAATGCTGTTTTTTCTGACGTCCAGATTCGGTGCCACAGTAAAAGTGGCTGTATTTTCACGATGTCTGACAAATGGGAGAGTCCCAGTTCCATGTGACAGGAGAAAGTGGCCGTGCTCCTGGATAGAGCAAGAAGATATCTTAAAAAGGTATTTTCTACCCCCTGTAATACATCCTTACCCACATGGCCCCACAAACCCGCCCGTAGAGTGCCACTGTAAGACATTTTGCTTTGTAGATTTTGACAAGTTCCACAGGGGCTCTTTTCCCTAATTTCCTTGAGAAATTTACAAGGGCTGTAGTGGTTCTCATAAAGTGGATTTTCCTCATTTCAATTGCCGGTTTCCAAGAGAGTTTTTGGTCAAACATGATTCCTTGATAGGGGTATTTATGTGTGGTCGATAGTTTTTAGTTTTTTAAATAAATGTCCTTTGATTTACAATTTCTGCCAAGCCCAGCTTTCATGACGAATGTTTTCCCAATGTTGATAATGAGGTACAGCTCTGCTATGAAGGAGAAGTATCTATTCAATGCCTTCTGAAATTCAAGTGGGGTACGGGCTAAAATCACTGCGTCGTCTGCGTAGAGCAACGCAGGAATCGGGCGGTTGTTTATTATCGGGAGGTCCTGGCACCCCTTAAGCATTGCCCTCTCCAATCCGTTGGTATAGAGTGGGAAGAGGAAGGGGGCCAGGACACAGCCCTGCCTGACTCCCTTCTCCATGTCGAACAACGCAGTTAGCTCTCCCTTAGCCCCATACCTCACCCTTGCAGTCGCATTTGAATATAGTTCCCTCAGAAAGTTTACTAGGTTCAAATCTACCCCCATCTCCACATGTATAGACCAGAGTTTGACATGGCAAACACAGTAGAAAGCGGCTGATAAATCCACATGCACCATATAGAGGGCTCCTGCTTTTATGTTTACGTATTTATCTATCAACAAAGAGAGGTTTAAAGCTTGATTGATGGTCCCCACTCCCTCGCGGAACCCATATTGGAGGTCTGATAAGATCCTACCATCGTCCGCCCATCCCTGCAGACACGCAAGAATCACTCGACCAGCCACTTTCCCTAGAGAGTCCAGCAGAGAGATTGGACGGTAGATGGATACAGACTGCTGGTCCCCCTTTTTAAAAATAGGGACCAGTATTGACTTGGACCAGGACTCCAAAAGGCATGTCACTCAAGATGCATTTAGAACCCTAGTCAAAAGAGGGGTCCAGAGCTCCATGTTGGCTTTAAAAAAGTCTATTGGGACCCCGTCCGGGCCAGGGCCCTTCCCATTTTTACTTGCTTTCAGGGCCTGGGCAACCTGCTCGATAGTAATTGCTAGGTCAATAGGATAAGGGTTGGATGTTTGGTCGCTAGCATTTGTTTCACATTGAGTTATGACTACTGGGTCTTTTGAAAAAGTCTTTGAGAAATGCTCGACCCAGTCCCTTTCATCGATGGCCACCTCGATTCTAGGAGAATTTCCATTTTCAGTCAGGAAGGGAGATTTAACCACTGACCAGAATGCTGCGCTGTTTTTATGGGTACAGCTCTCGTGGAGTTGGTCCCAGAGTTGTTGCTTTAGCTCTAATTTCCTTTCCTTTATTGCGAGATTGTATTCTTTTCTTAAGTTTATGATCTCCTGAGGGACCCTGACAGCCTTTCGTAGTGCAGATTTTAAGTTTGAGTAAGCCACTGTGCACCTATGGTTGAACCAACCCTTCCTCTTCTTTGATGTAGTTTTGAGTTTTACCCATAGAGCGTTGTTTATTGTTTTTAACACCGGTCCAAAGCTAGTAATAACTTCTGCATCTGATGAAGCCATATCTAAGCATTTCTGAATGGGAAGCCACGCATTTTTTACCACAGTTCTGGTGATATCAAAGGGGTCAACTTTACCCCATTTTAGAGAATAGCCATTTTGTCTGTGTAGTATTAAATTGTTTTGTGCCAGGATACTGACAGTACTACAATTGGGTTTCTGTGACAGTGGCAAGGTGATGCTAAGGAGGTAATGATCACTTAGAGCATTTACATGTGTTGTGAAATGTGTATCTATATTCTCCAGTCGATTTGAGAGAAGGAGGAAATCTATTGTGCTTTGAGTGCCTCTCCCATGGAAAGTAGGAGCCATCACTGTGTTTGAATCGGTCAGTTTGTTTGTCACTACCAAGTCTAAATCAAACATAGTTTCATTTAAAGAGTTTCCTCTTCTCGTATGTCTGAAGTGTGCGATTGGGTTGTCACTCTCGTCAGTAATGCCACATATTTTTCGATTGCTCGCTTTACGTGGTCCCTGATCAAAATCTCCACCCCAGATAATCGTGGGATCCTTCGGTAACCTCCTTAGTCTACTTGATAATATGGAACTAATCAGACGTACTAAGGGTACTGATTGTCCCTCAGGGAGATTATTAAAAAAATTTACCAGGAGGAAGGTGTCCTTGTTATTTATACGGAGACTGAGGACCTGGAAATTGGGTTCAGGTTTTATGGGTATTATTTCATCTGCCTGTATCAAATTTGAGATGTAAGTTGTTAAACCTCCCTTTGCTCTACTGAACTTAGATGGTTGGACAGGTGAAAAATAGGTTGTATACCCTTCCATATGGATCTCTGAGGTCGTCCAAGTCTCTTGAAGACATAAGATTAAAAAATGTTGAGTAAAATTTGTCCATACCTCATTTGCTAGCTTGGAACGCTGACCTGCAACGTTCCAGAATAGAGCAACGATTGATGGCTGTCTCCCCTCCTGGTTATCTATCATCGTCTAAGTAGGTGTTATTGGGACTTGTTCGAGGTTGGATACCGTCAATGCCACTCTATCAGGCGTGGATAAGTTTGGCCCGATGCCCTCCGTCGGAGGTTCTGTATCTTGATCCAGATCTTGTGAGATCTTATTGAGATCTGGGACGGGGTTGGGATAGGGAATTGGGTGCTTGGTGATGTCAGTTACCCTATGCTTATTCTCTATGACCCCCTGTGTGATTTTCAGACCTGGCAGTCAATCTACTGCTTCCAAACCTGAGATGGAGGCGAAGCGGTTATGAGTGTGGATGTTATATCTGGGGGCTTCTGTGTGGGACATGAACGGTACCCCGGGCTTTGTGGTATTTGTCAACAAAGCCCGGGGGTAAAAATAGCTTAGATCGCGTGGTTTGATGTTGCTCCCGCCCCTCTCTGAATACCAGTCGACGATGTGTGTGGTGGCCCTATGATCTCTGAAATTGATGATGATTATGTCCCCCTTAGTTTCCTTCGGTCTATGCCCCACCCAACCAAGTCGTCGAACATGAAGGATTTCCCCGTTGATGTTAGGGGGGAGTGTTTTTTTAATAAACAAGGGAACCCCACTCAGTAGAACCTGGGGTAGAATGATGCTTTTTAAGTAACAATGGTTCAGTTTTTGGCCTGATTAGGTCCTGGAGAAAAAGGTCTGGGTAGCGAGTATTTAATAAATGCTGGGGAGCAAAGACTGTAGGTATAAGTAGAATTTTTTTTATTTTAATCTTTTCTTTTTTATAGAGTATACATAAATATTTATACTGTATTTCAGGTGCTCAGGTGAATAGTATGGTGCAGGACGTGACAAAAGTGATCAAAGTGAACGAACTGTCACACAACAACAACAAGGTTAAAAAACAACAATTATATACAATAGAATGAGTAAAAATCCTTGGGTATGTCGACGGCGTTTCGATCTATATAGCTTTAGATCATCATCAGGACTGATGAGCTTCCTGAAACTGTAAGAGTTGGTATTTTAGTTACACGTTCTTAACCTACATATTTATTTGGGCTTGCATTTAATGTGCTCCCCGGGATTGGTGAAATAACATGTACATGTTTGTGTATCATCACATGCGCATTGAACCGAATTTTCAGAGGTGAAAGGGGCATAATTTCCTCATCTAGGAGGAAACTAAAATACCAACTCTTACAGTTTCAGGAAGCTCATCAGTCCTGATGATGATCTAAAGCTATATAGATCGAAACGCCGTCGACATACCCAAGGATTTTTACTCATTCTATTGTATATAATTGTTGTTTTTTAACCTTGTTGTTGTTGTGTGACAGTTCGTTCACTTTGATCACTTTTGTCACGTCCTGCACCGTACTATTCACCTGAGCACCTGAAATACAGTATAAATATTTATGTATACTCTATAAAAAAGAAAAGATTAAAATAAAAAATGTTCTACTTATACCTACAGTCTTTGCTCCCCAGCGTTTATTAAATACTCGCTACCCAGACCTTTTTCTCCAGGGCCTAATCAGGCCAAAAACTGAGCCATTGTTACTTAAAAAGCGTTAGGGGGAAGTGGCCTCTTACATCTTAAAAGACAAAAAATGGTAACAGTTAATTTGAGCGCACAGCACAGTCGAGGTTTAGTGTATGCTCATAAACAAGTCAAAGTGGTGCTAAGGAAGAGGGGGGGCTGGTTACCACAGCCCACAAAGGTTGACCACAAATGGTACTGCAAGCAATCATATATTCCTCCGAGCACTCAATCAAGTACAAAGTCTTATATGCAGTTTTCACTGTTTGATTTAAAGTCCAATCTTCCAAGTATGTTCACATCCAAGATCCACAAATGATATGACGCAGCCAACACGTGTTTCGTCAAGTCAGTAAGACCATTGACTTCTTCAGGGCTGCAACCCAAATATGTACAATCAATCTAGTGACCAGTAATTTTCACTAAACACAACAGTTATCTCAATACATCTCTTGAGAAAAATTAGGGGATACACCCACCACCTATGTCGGTAGATTCACATGTACATATTTCATTGTGTGTATTGTGAAGAAGAAACATATTGCACCAAATTCGTGTACAAGTCAAAAAATTGCATAGTAACACATTAAAAATTATAAATCAGTATAGAAACATCTTTCTATTCTAGTCAAATGTTGTGGCCATGGGTCATCAACAACCCCACAAGTACCCGAGTCATGTACAGTGAGAATAAAGATTCCCTAAACATGGTAGATCAACTCACCAATATCATATAGAGTAATGTCCTATATGTTCCACTTGATTCGATATATGTAATTCTCTAAATAAACAACAATTCTAAGTTGTAGAGTACTATGATCCCATAGTCTACACCTCACTTATATTCCATTAACCTCACCTCAAAAGTTCAGATATCCAAAACAAAGTTTGGCTTGTATCGGGTCAATTCGTGCCTGTAGTTCTCCTACAAGTAAAAATACTGCTTGTTACTGAAAAAATATAGTAAGTGTCTGTTTTCACAAATAGTAACAATCGGTCTCTAGCTAAGTCTCCAAATAACTATCATAAGTACTCTACACTCCTATTTATGATATCACACCCTCTCATAGCCTCACCTCGTAAATCCTCACAGCGGTCGAAAATGTATCAACCCATCTATCCAGTACATCTTCCTATGGCATTTCACGGGTACGTGTCTGTTAACCAAAATTATGCGTTAGTAAAGCGTATAGCTATGAATAAACTAAAAGACCAGTACTCCCAAGCGCGTTTCTAGACTTACCGCAACAGCTTATCCACGAGTATAAAGTGGCGTTCTGCACCCGCGCCATCTTACAATGGCTATTTATAGCGGAACCGCGTGTTGCTGTATTCAAGTAATGTGTGTTCGTAATAGGCTCAATATCGTATCTGTGCAGTTATTATTCAGTACTCGTGGTATATTGGTCTGCAAATACCACAATCGGAGCTTTAAAAGAATTACTGATAACTCAATATCTCCGATCATATCAACTCCGATAATGTAAACAAGCGCCATCTTGGATTGGTTAAGACGCTTGGATGATATCAAATACACAAGTAGCATTAAAAGTTAAGTCTATTTTCTCGAATAAACATTCTAGTTTGTATGGAAGTTATTACTTGATAATTGTAAACGAGGCAAAGGGATGTTCAGATGGTATAACATTAAATTCATTATTTAAACAGATGCCAAATTGGGTCAGTCAAAAGACCCCGTTGTTGCTATCTATTATTTGGTTATACTCACTATGCGTGAATTCGGACACCTGCGGTGTCGCCAATAAATCCAAAACAAGAACCTAGGTCAATATCATGAAAATGTGCAAACAAGATTTGAAAAGGCAGTTTACGGTAGAATGCAAAATCCCAATAACAAAGTTATATCATATGCTTCATGTACTCAAACATTGTGCAAATATTACCAATTTGTAATTCCTTCGTTCTCGGAACAGCAATACAAGATATCCCTTCCATGGTGCCGTTCATACAAGGGGACAAGAAAACCATTCTTTTGTACATTGTTAGTTCAAATCCAGTATCTTTACAAAAAGGAGAAGAAAAGTGGGAGAGGGGGCCAGGGGAAGGGGACAGAGAGTACATTCAATACAGCATAGTTTTCCACATGTCTGCAATGATTCTACTGAAGACAACATATATATAGAATACCTATTGTCCTAAGTAATATTCATATTCATGGTCAACATTAAGGCCACATTCAACAGCTTTCAATTTGATCAGCCAGAGTACTTCCCTTTTCCTTAGTGTCAGTAGTCTATTACCCCCACGTGGGTCAGGTTTAATGTGGTCAATCCCATGATAGGAGAAAATATGTTGTCCTCTATGCTCATGATTCTGTACCAAGTGTGCTGCTATTGGGTAGCGTGTGTCTCCATTCTTTAAGGCTCTAAAGTGCTCAGCCATTCTGTCCCTAAGTCTCCTGATTGTGCTCCCCACGTAAATCTTACCACAGGAACAGGCTATTACATAGATCACATACGTCGTGTCACAATTAATAAACATTCCAATAGTATATTCAACTGAATTGTTATAGTTGAACTGCAGTACCTTACTTTTCGCCCATCTACATGAGATACATCTCCCACACTTGTAAAAACCTTTGAAACTACTCAACCAGTCAGTTCTACTAGGTTTACTTGGGTAGCTAGGACTCACCAAATTCCTCAGAGTAGTTCCTCTCCTAAAAGTCAGGCTCGGTCTGTTACATAAGTATGGTCTGAGATCTTGATCCATAAGAAGTAAGTGCCAATGTTTGTTCAAAATGGTAAACAATCTAGAACTACCTATCCCATAGTTTGTTATCAGTCTGATCTTGTTATCTCTTACTCTTGCGTCTTTATTGTGTCTGATCAAGGTCGATTTCCTTTTGACTTTCTTAACTCTGGATACTGCAGTTGCAACTATATCCTGATTGTATCCATGTTTCAAAAATCTGTCTGTCATGTCAATAAGATTACACTCAAAGTCACTGTCTAGGGCACAATTGCGTCGGGCCCTAATTAGCTCCCCATATGGTATAGCATTCTTCTGACTGCTGGGGTGACAGCTCCCAGCGTGTAAGATCGCATTACAGCTTGTAGGTTTCCTGTACATTCTGCTCCTTATCTTATCTCCCTCTACGAACAGCTCCACATCCAGGAATGTGATGCACTGAATGTCATAGTAGGTGGTAAATTTAAGGTTATATGTATTATCATTTAGGTAATCAAAAAAACCTTTCAGTCTCTCAATTGTTCCTGTCCATATTAGTAGGCAGTCGTCAATAAATCTGCCCCAATAATGTATATAGGGTGTCCATTCACCACCACCGGGTCCCCATATCCGCTCCGCCTCAAACCAACCCATGAACAGGTTGGCGAAAGACGGAGCAAAGACGCTGTCCCATAGGCACCATAGGAACAGCTGTTGGTCCCCCTAGAGAAACTAAGAAAGAAGGGCTTAGAGCCAAATTCGTGAAATTAGAATCACTGAAACGAATGGAATTGAACAAATGGTGGGATGCTGCCACCCTTAAACAATATTTGGTTTTGAATAGAATACCTCGTGGGCTGAGGTCTCAGATAATACCGACCTACGAAGATCTTGAACCTGACCTGTACATTACATGGGAAAAAGAATTAAATTCTAGTTCCCGTAATCTTATACAGATTCTGATTGATAACGCAGAAAGAAAAATAGCGAAATTACTTATTGAGATCAATAAAATAGAAGATGAGATTCAAGAAATGAATTTACCCGAATTGACAATTAAGAATTACACTGTTCTTGATGAAAAACTGAATGAATTGCAAATGGAAATCAAAAAAAGAAAGGCACGTAAACTTAAACATGATGAGATCGATTATCGTGCAGGTCGGGTGTATACTTTTGCTAAAAGATTTGACTATTTAGTAAAGAAAGGCCCAATATCTAAGACTAGAGGCAGCACCCCACATATGAGTGATACTGATGCATCCTCTGTTATCTCTAGCAGTGATAATGAGGATGCCCTTGAGTTAGTCCCGAATACTGAGAACAATTTTTTAGAGGAGGTCCAGAGACTGAGGAGAGGGAATCGGGACTCAGAAATGAGGAACCGCGATTTAAGTGCAAAAAGACAAGAAGAGGCAGGAGAGGTGGAAGGCGATCCAGGCGCAAGGATAAGGAGCCTGAGGTCATGGAAACAACAGCAATAAGTGGTGATTCTACTGTGTGTGACATTGAGGTGATCAATTTATCTTCATGTGAATTATCTGCTAATATGATTTCGGTACTGAAGAAAGGTTTGGGCTTCTGTCCTGTAACACAACAAGATTGGTGTATGACTAAAATAGACTTGCTTAAATTTGTGAGAAACCTTAAGTTGAAAAAGCACTTTGCACATGTACCAGATAAAGATAAACAGTCTTTGAATAAAACATTGAGTGAAGTAACAATTCAGGAATTGAAAGACACACAGCTTCTGTTATCATTGACTGAAAGAGAGGATGATCCGGTTACTATGTCAAAACTCATTGATGATTTGGAAATTGAAAGATTTCAGAGGGAGGGTAGTGGACTCAAAGTTAAATCAAAATGGACTCCACAATTAATTGCGGGTAATACGATTGATGTGTTCTTTAAGATGGTTAACACTGACATTGATAAGGAAATGGATATTTCCCGTAAGAAAAAGATCAACAGACGTCAGGATAACCTAACAAATGGTGAGAGAGAGGCCTTACATGAACTCATCAATAATAAATCTATTACTATACGCAGTGCTGACAAGGGTGGTAATATAGTGGTATTAGATACGAAGGATTATAACGATGAAGTCTACTCCCAACTCAATAATACTTTATACTATGAGAAACTTACTTCCAATCCAATGAATGACCTGATTACTAAAATTAATGACAAAATAAAAGCATGGTATGAACAATCTCTTTTAGACCATGACGAATATCTGTACCTTTCATTAAATGTACTTAGATCACCATGCTTGTATACTCTTCCCAAAGTTCATAAATGCCGGGACAAACCGCCGGGACGGCCAATTGTCTCCGGCATAGGTGGACCAACAGAACGCATATCAGAATTCATTGACTGTTTCCTTAGACAATATGTATACAATTTGCCGTCTTTCATTGAAGATACAAAACATGTCTTAAATTTACTGGAGGACATAGTATGGGAAGACGGAATGATATTAGTCACATTAGACGTAGTGTCTTTGTATACTATCATTGATCACAACCTTGGTATACATGCTCTAGATCACTTTCTCAGCCGTAGACCGGCGGAACTATATGACCACACCCAGATGATTTTACAGATGACTAAACTGGTTCTAAAAAATAATGTCTTCTTATTTGACGGACATTGGTTTAGGCAGCGTCTTGGGACCGCTATGGGTTAACGATTTGCTCCGTCTTTCGCCAACCTGTTCATGGGTTGGTTCGAGGCGGAGCGGATATGGGGACCCGGTGGTGGTGAATGGACACCCTATATACATTATTGGGGCAGATTTATTGATGACTGCCTACTAATATGGACAGGAA
Organism: Lissotriton vulgaris; assembly: GCF_964263255.1. Lineage (NCBI taxonomy): Eukaryota > Metazoa > Chordata > Amphibia > Caudata > Salamandridae > Lissotriton > Lissotriton vulgaris. The sequence goes on from NW_028241737.1 coordinate 206,820, forward strand.
CAATTGAGAGACTGAAAGGTTTTTTTGATTACCTAAATGATAATACATATAACCTTAAATTTACCACCTACTATGACAGTCAGTGCATCACATTCCTGGATGTGGAGCTGTTCGTAGAAGGAGATAAGATAAGGAGCAGAATGTACAGGAAACCTACAAGCTGTAATGCGATCTTACACGCTGGGAGCTGTCACCCCAGCAGTCAGAAGAATGCTATACCATATGGGGAGCTAATTAGGGCCCGACGCAATTGTGCCCTAGACAGTGACTTTGAGTGTAATCTTATTGACATGACGGACAGATTTTTGAAACGTGGATACAATCAGGGTATAGTTGCAACTGCAGTATCCAGAGTTAAGAAAGTCAAAAGGAAATCGACCTTGTTCAGACACAATAAAGACGCAAGAGTAAGAGATAACAAGATCAGACTGATAACAAACTATGGGATAGGTAGTTCTAGATTGTTTACCATTTTGAACAAACATTGGCACTTACTTCTTATGGATCAAGATCTCAGACCATACTTATGTAACAGACCGAGCCTGACTTTTAGGAGAGGAACTACTCTGAGGAATTTTGTGAGTCCTAGCTACCCAAGTAAACCTAGTAGAACTGACTGGTTGAGTAGTTTCAAAGGTTTTTACAAGTGTGGGAGATGTATCTCATGTAGATGTGCGAAAAGTAAGGTACTGCAGTTCAACTATAACAATTCAGTTGAATATACTATTGGAATGTTTATTAATTGTGACACGACGTATGTGATCTATGTAATAGCCTGTTCCTGTGGTAAGATTTACGTGGGGAGCACGATCAGGAGACTTAGGGACAGAATGGCTGAGCACTTTAGAGCCTTAAAGAATGGAGACACACGCTACCCAATAGTAGCACACTTGGTACAGAATCATGAGCATAGAGGACAACATATTTTCTCCTATCATGGGATTGACCACATTAAACCTGACCCACGTGGGGGTAATAGACTACTGACACTAAGGAAAAGGGAAGTACTCTGGCTGATCAAATTGAAAGCTGTTGAATGTGGCCTTAATGTTGACCATGAATATGAATATTACTTAGGACAATAGGTATTCTATATATATATGTTGTCTTCAGTAGAATCATTGCAGACATGTGGAAAACTATGCTGTATTGAATGTACTCTCTGTCCCCTTCCCCTGGCCCCCTCTCCCACTTTTCTTCTCCTTTTTGTAAAGATACTGGATTTGAACTAACAATGTACAAAAGAATGGTTTTCTTGTCCCCTTGTATGAACGGCACCATGGAAGGGATATCTTGTATTGCTGTTCCGAGAACGAAGGAATTACGAATTGGTAAAATTTGCACAATGTTTGAGTACATGAAGCATATGATATAACTTTGTTATTGGGATTTTGCATTCTACCGTAAACTGCCTTTTCAAATCTTGTTTGCACATTTTCATGATATTGACCTAGGTTCTTGTTTTGGATTTATTGGCGACACCTCGGGTGTCTGAATTCTCGCATAGTGAGTATAACCAAATAATAGATAGCCACAACGGGGTCTTTTGACTGACCCAATTTGGCGTCTGTTTAAATAATTAATTTAATGTTATACCATCTGAACATCCCTTTGCCTCGTTTACTATTAGCAAGTAATAACTTCCATACAAACTAGAATGTTTATTCGAGAAAATAGACTTAACTTTTAATGCTACTTGTGTATTTGATATCATCCAAGCGTCTTAACCAATCCAAGATGGCGCTTGTTTACATTATCGGAGTTGATATGATCGGAGATATTGAGTTATCAGTAATTCTTTTAAAGCTCCGATTGTGGTATTTGTAGACCAATATACCACGAGTACTGAATAATAACTGCACAGATACGATATTGAGCCTATTACGAACACACATTACTTGAATACAGCAACACGCGGTTCCGCTATAAATAGCCATTGTAAGATGGCGCGGGTGCAGAACGGCACTTTATACTCGTGGATAAGCTGTTGAGGTAAGTCTAGAAACGCGCTTGGGAGTACTGGTCTTTTAGTTTATTCATAGCTATACGCTTTACTAACGCATAATTTTGGTTAACAGACACGTACCCGTGAAATGCCATAGGAAGATGTACTGGATAGATGGGTTGATACATTTTCGACCGCTGTGAGGATTTACGAGGTGAGATTATGAGAGGGTGTGATATCATAAATAGGAGTCTAGAGTACTTATGATAGTTATTTGGAGACTTGGCTAGAGACCGATTGTTACTATTTGTGAAAACAGACACTTACTATATTTTTTCAGTAACAAGCAGTATTTTTACTTGTAGGAGAACTACATGCACGAATTGACCCGATACAAGCCAAACTTTGTTTTGGATATCTGAACTTTTGAGGTGAGGTTAATGGAATATAAGTGAGGTGTAGACTATGGGATCATAGTACTCTACAACTTAGAATTGTTGTTTATTTACAGAATTACATATATCGAATCAAGTGGAACATATAGGACATTACTCTATATGATATTGGTGAGTTGATCTACCATGTTTAGGGAATCTTTATTCTCACTGTGCGTGACTCGGGTACTTGTGGGGTTGTTGATGACCCATGGCCACAACATTTGACTAGAATAGAAAGATGTTTCTATACTGATTTATAATTTTTAATGTGTTTCTATGCAATTTTTTGACTTGTACACGAATTTGGTGCAATATGTTTCTTCTTCAAAATACACACAATGAAATATGTACATGTGAATCTACCGACATAGGTGGTGGGTGTATCCCCTAATTTTTCTCAAGAGATGTATTGAGATAACTGTTGTGTTTAGTGAAAATTACTGGTCACTAGATTGATTGTACATATTTGGGTTGCAGCCCTGAAGAAGTCAATGGTCTTACTGACTTGACGAAACACGTGTTGGCTGCGTCATGTCATTTGTGGATCTTGGATGTGAACATACTTGGAAGATTGGACATTAAATCAATCAGTGAAAACTGCATATAAGACTTTGTACTTGATTGAGTGCTCGGAGGAATATATGATTTCCTCTTAAATCTTAACCAGTGTATGGCTTTGTTCTTGAGGTCATAATAACCTTCTTTTTTCGCATTCTCTAGTACTAGGACTCCGGTGACTATCACGACATAGGGGACTGCATCTGGGGGTAGATCTATTTGTTGTTTGTTTGGTCCTTCAATCTTTCCTTGAGTACGAATTCTAGCTGTATTGACCAGCGTGATATGTGAGGTATGGGATTGCCCTCCTACCCTTGCCCCCCTGATGTTTGTCTCAGATTTATCTTTCTCCTGGGATGCTGCGGTGTTAAGGTTTGGTGCGGGCAGTGGATCTTTACCAATCGCTATCTCGGCCGGAATTACTTCTGTAAGTAGTTTTGAATCTGTTGGATTAACAGCGGTTGGATCTGGTTTGCTATGGATAGATATTTTTTCAATTAGACCCGTGCTATTTGCTATAGATTTTTCAATTGACCGCAGTTGGTCAGCTAATCGTTTCATTCTCTCGATGAGCGGGAGTAGAAGAGATCTCACCAATTTTTCGATATTCCCCATTAGGTCCTTAGTTAGTCAATCTGCTGGGGGACGGTGGTCGGGCTGAGGTGTTGTAGGTGTTGTGCTCGTGTCGTTTGGGGTACTCAAGATATTTTTAGATATTTTACCATGTTTGCCATTATAACTAGCCCCTCCCCTCTTTCTTTTTTTTGGTGGAGGACCTTGAGCTGATTTCTTGTCTCGGGGCTTCTGTGTCGATGTTTGTGGGGACCTAACCACGGATATGTGGTTCGCTGGTAAGACTTCCAATAATGAGGGTGAGTTAGAGGATGGGTTTGAGGCGGCCATGTTAGAATTGCTGTATTTCTTAATTGGTGGGGTTGTGTCTTGTAAGAGTAATGGAATACTGTTGTCACTTGTTGATTTATTTACCAGGCGATCAGTTTGTACTATGTTTTGTGGTGTTTTTACTAACTGGATAGAGCCCAGAGACGAATGCTTGTTAAAAAGATGCTCTGCTGAAGGGTTCACTCTGCTATGGCTATTTCCCTTTCTACAGCTGAGGTAGCCCTAGTAATAAAATGATCCAAGGTCTCTCTAACTGTCCCTCCCAATACTGAGTTTCTGCTTTTGGGGGTACGGGAGGCCATGGTTTAATATGTACGAAGGTGAATTCCAGCACAGCCTAAGTGAAAGGGTGGAGAGACAAATGGAATCAACAGTTAGCAATAACACTGCTAGTCATGGTGTTAATGGTAAAGGTGATGGTATTAACGAACAGGCTAGTACGCCAATAGGGCAGCAGTTGTCTTACGTAATATGTCAGAAGCAGAGAAACTCAAGAGACGTGGCCCAGCCCAGCCTTGGCCAGCCCCGGACGGCCACAGACGGCCCGCCCTTTGCCCGGGCTTAGCCCGGCGCCGCCCGCGCGCGTCCCACGACGCGGGTAGTGACGTGTTGATTTAACCGCCTTCTGACGCGATTACCCCGCAGGCGGCTTCCTGCCGCAATGTCAGTTAGGATTGGTAGTTCCCTGCGCCTCAAGCTCTCCACCACACTGCGGCCGCACTGGTGTTCCTGAGATGCAGCGGCGGCGGGAGGTGAGCGAGGACAGCAGGCAGGGCGGCGGGACCGGGAAAGAAGAAAGTGGGCACAAGTTCACTGATGCTCCGAGGAAGGTGAGTTTGAGGCTCCGCGTTCACCAAAGTGTCCTGGAAAGGTTCCCGCTCCATCGGCAGTGACGCATTGATTTAAGCGCCTCCTGGCGCGATTACCCCGTAGGCGGCTTCCTGCCGTAAAGTCAGCTGGGATTGGTAGTTCCTGCACCTCAAGCTCTCCCCCACACTGCGGCCGCACTGGTGTTCCTGAGATGCGGCTGCGGGAGGTGAGCGAGAACAGCAGGCAGGGCGGCGGGACCGGGAAAGGAGAAAGCGGGCACAAGTTCACTGATGCTCCCAGGAAGGTGAGTTTGAGGCTCCGCGTTCACCAAAGTGTCCTGCTTAGCCAAAATCAAAAACTTTGTTTACGTCTCACCGCTTTCTAAATCCACCAGACGTCTCTGAACGATTGAGTCTGGAGGGTCCCCCTCCATGTACCTTGCAGGGGGGCCCCTCAGGTTTCCCTACGCCCATGCTACTGGGAACAAGACAGAGCGGGACCATACTGGAGTTAACAGTCTAACATGAGTCCCACCTGAACAAGAACACAGGAACAAAAGAAGTGGAGGGAAGCAAACAAGCGACCAACTGTTAAAGACATGGCTGGCCATTCAACCCCAAAACCAACAAATTGTGGCAAACACCCAGGGAAAAAGGCAACCACCTCCAAATGGAAACCCCTGACCATGAGCCGAACCAAGCCCCAGCGGATGTAAAAGAACGTACAGCATCCATGAGGTCTGGCAACGGCACACAATGCACAGAACCATCCGGAATCAAGCCCCCAACAAACACGCAAGATCCCAAAGGGATCCTGTGGTCACCACAGAGCTGTCACATGGAAAGCAGGTGAAGACAGAAGAACAAGCACCAATCATATCTGTGATCAATACAGGGGATGAAAAGGCTCCAGACCCTAACAGTCATACAGACACAGGAAGAAGCAAAGCCCCCACAGGTGAAGAAATGTTCACAGAGGAGCATAAAGTCAAGGTGCGCAGCTTTGCAAATGAGCACACCCAGGCAGACCTCAGGAGACATTTTGTCAAAAACAAGATCCCTTTGGGTTTCTTTTAATCATACAAATACACACTGCTATCATACCCACACAGCCTGATCACCAACAGTTTAGATAGAAACCGAAACATTAATATAAAATGTTTTTATAAGCAGGATCCTTGTGCGATCCAAAATGTATAAAAAAGATTTACAAACAAGTATATCATCAATTCACATTGTATATTTTTTAAATTTTTTTATTTTTTATTATTGTGTTTATTGGCATATACAAAAATCACAGTTAAACAGCAAGAGATCCAATGACAGCACTATCTGCACATTATTCATAGGACTATCAATACTTACACATTACTCCCCATAACTTCCACATTGTTATACGAGCAGTTGCGTCAGGTTCCCACCTATCTTCATCACACATCAACAACAGTAAAGCGTAAGTAATGAGGTATCATTAGCTTAACAAGCCAAGTTGTATACACTTTACACTCCTAATTCAGTACTCTCCGGTATGCGTGTTGTCTCTAGTCAGACCCAGTGTCTCCCGTGTCTACGTCTCCCTCCACCGATCTCCTCTCCACGTACAGTGACCAATAGTTCTTAGGGCGATGCCAGGGAGGTAAAAGCTTGCTATATAGTCCTGACTGCGTGCAGCAGTATAGCATATCTCGGGACCACTTGGAGAGTGTAGGCGCCGGACCCCTCATCCAGGTAAGCCCCACACAGCGTTTAGCCACCAACAGAGCCATGTCGACCAGTCTGCGATGCTCAGGAGTTGTATCTTTAGAGTAACCTAGCAGCGCTAGCAGCGGGGTGAGGGAAAGTGTCAAGCCACAAACCTCATTCACTTTTTCGAATACTGCTTCCAGAAATCCGCGACCCTAGGGCAGAGCCAGGCAAGGTGCAAAAAATCAGCCGTCTGGGCTGAGCAGCATTCGCAACTAGGCGACTCTCGCAAACCGTATCGGCACAACCGTTCAGGGGAATAATACACTTGGTTAAGATATTTAAAATGTAATAATCGGTACCGGCCATTCAGGGATACCCTCTTAATGTTTGCGCAGCAGTACTTCCATGTGTCTTCTGTAAACTCCTGTTCTATATCTGCCTGCCAGGCCAATCTAGGCTTGGCGTAGTGTGTCGTTTTTTCGGCCAGTGTGTCATGGTAAAGCTGCGAGATGAGTTTAGCATGAGATTTGGCCCTCACGACATAGTCGTATACCGTCCAGCCAGTCGCACTCTATGAAATTGGAATCGATTGAGCAGGATAGTGCCTCGCCCGTCTCCTTTATCCACATCTCCCCATTGTTTGACCACTCCATCTTGGAATAAGTCACCCATCTTATGGATATCTAGCTTCGCAAGCGCCAACAGCACTCCGCGGTCCTTACATGGTCCGAGCCATGAACACCAGTCAATTTTGGCTTCTGGAGCATACAACAGCGAACATGCCTGTGCGTCCATGAGATGGTGCCAGGCATGTGTGACTACATTGAGCGAGTCTAATAGGCCCGTATGCCGATCCCGGGGGTGGGCAAGCAGAGCTGGTAGCGGCGTCGGGTCTGCCACTATTTTTTCAATACGGATATGTGGGGCGGTGTCCGGACCGTGCACCCTTCCATATGCGTGAGCACCCTGGGCAGATCGGGAGCTTGCAGTCCTCCGTCCTCGTACGGTCGTATCAGAATGTCCCACACCACCCTAGGTTGCTTACCAGCCCATAGTAGTCGCAATACCAGTGCATGCAGCTGTTTAAAAAATACACTAGATAATATCATCGGTATGTTGCTAAATAGGAACAGGAAACGGGGGAGTACCATCATTTTTAACAGCAAAATGCGGCCCATGAGAGAAAGGGGGAGGCCTATCCACTCCTCCACATCGCCCTCTAATTTGGAGATCGCCATCCCATAATTCTCTCTAAGTACCACCTCCGAGTCGGTGTGAAGTTGTATGCCTAAGTATCTGACAGCATCAGTGGTCCACTGTATGGGGTACTCTGAGTCCACTCTCTGCGTGGCCGGGGTAAGCAGAAACATTACGGTTTTGCTCCAATTTACTTTAATGCCAGAGAGTGAGCTAAACAAAACCACATCTCTTAACACTCTTGGAAGGTTGACTTCCGGCTCTCTCATGTAAAGCAGGGTGTCGTCTGCATACGTCGACACAATTAAATTATACCCGGGGAAATGAATACCGCGATTCCCATGATACTGTCCTAGTGCACAGGTGAGTGGTTCCGCGATAAGGGCATAGAGGAGAGGGGATAGTGGGCAGCCCTGTCTGGTACCAGGACTTATAGAAAATGGCTCAGTCGTAACCGCGCCTATTGTAACTCTTGCTGTCGGCGTGGCATACAGTGTATTCAATAGTTGGATAAAGAGGTCACCCACCCCATACACTGCAGCACCGCTCACAGGAAGGGCCATTCAACGGAATTGAACGCCTTTTCCATGTCTAGGAAGACCGCCACTGCTGGTATTTCCTGACGTGTGTATTGGAATGCTGGAAAGACTGCACGTAAGTTATAAGTCAGGGTGCGGCATGGCACAAATCCCGCCTGCTTGGGTGCCACAAGAGTGGAAATCAGTGGGTTGAGGCGATTAGCAATAATTTTTGCGAAGATCTTTGCGTCGACATTAAGAAGGGACAACGGACAGTAGGAGGCACAGTCTCCTGGGGGTTTACCCGGCTTCAATAAAGTTATAATAGTGACTTCGCGCATAGTGGGAGGCATCGCACCACATTCCGCGGTCTGTTCAACTAGCTTTAGTAACTTAGGAATCAGTAAATCAGGAAACCCTTTATAAAATGATGCTGGAAACCCGTCATTGCCTGGAGCACTGCCAGCTTTCATAGAGGACAGTGCCCAGACTATCTCCTCACGTTCGAACGGTCGAGCAAAAAACTCGCAATGAGTGTTGGTGAGCCAGGGCAATTTAATATAAGTGAGGTAATCGAGGATACTATCATCTGAGAATGGCCCTCTGGAAGAATATAGGGTGGCTTAATAATCTCAAAAAAGAGCTGCGGTCTGTTCCTCAGTCAGCACTTCTCCGTTTACAGGAGATTGCACCACAGGTGTGGGTGTAGTTTGTCTGCGTTGCTTAGCCATTTTGGCTAGTACTGCACCAGGGCGCTCGGCCTCTCCATTGGAACGGCCGATAGCGTACTTTCCTAGGTGTTTAACTTCAGCGTCCGCCTCTTCGTGGTACTCTCTAATCGTCTGTGCAAGTTCTTGTGTCAGATCCGCATTTGGCTCTCGTACCATACGCACCTCTATTTCCTGGAGAAGAGTCTCCAAGAGCTTGAGGTGGTCCCTAATGGACCTAAGAACTCCAGCATGCTTAGAAATTATGACTCCATGATATATGCTTTAAAGGTCTCCCATACAGTTAGGAATGACTCTACTGTCCTCTCGTTCCTATTGAAGAAGCCTTCTATGTCAGTCGCTAGTTCCTCACTCGAGCAAGGCGTATGTTGGCATGCGCCATGAAAAGGGGGGGGACGCTTCTGCAGGACGCTCAGGGAAATCAGCACAGGGGAGTGGTCTGAGTAGGTGCGTGGGAGCGTTACGTAGGCATGTACTCTAGAGAGGAGACAAGAGGAGAGGAGCCAATAATCGATTCTAGTATGTATGTCGTGCTGTGATGAATATTGTGTATATCTACCTCTTGTTGGGTTTTTAGTCCTCCAGACATCCTGTATGCCCAGTCCAGCCATCTCTGCAGTAAGGGCACGTGAGGAAGCTGAGGGTCGTCTACTAGGCCCGTCCGATCTATCTATAGCTGGCTGTAGTGTAAGGTTAAAGTCGCCTCCCCACAGGACATGTTCTTCACCTAGATCCCTAACCTTATTAGCAAGAGTCACATAAAATGAAGGTCAGTCAAAATTAGGGCCAAATACTTTGATCACAGTAAAAGTTGTACCTTTCCCACCACATTTAGTGATAACATACCTGCCCTCAGCATCTGTCTCAATAGGTGTAAACGTCAAATGTGATGTCGGGTTAACCCAAGTAAGCACTCCTCTGGCGCTGGAGGTAAAACCGGACGCATGTACTCGGCCATGAAGGCCCCTGTATCTCAGTGTGGGAGCATCCTGCCCGAGGTGCGTCTCCTGCAGTAACGCAATATCTATACCATGCCGTGTGAAGTATTGAAGCACCTTCCTGAGCTTCCTGTGATCATTCAGTCCCCTTGTATTCCATGTCAGCAGGGTTATGCTGTCAGTGTCCTGCTCGTGTTGTGTCCGATGAGGGGGTGTGGAGTACACTTGATCATTGTTAGTAACCGTCAAGATTTGGGCCATGATATTGGCATTGTCCGCATCTGTCCGCTAGTGTGTCTCTATATGTAAGGGAGCAACGCGTACTGTATCTAATTGTAATGTCCTCAATGGTCTCTGTCACATTTACAACACATTCACCGTTTGCTATTTGCAATAACAACAATATAGAAAAAACAGAATAGAACACCCCTCTCCCACCCACGCTTGCCCAACCCCAACACGGCCGCGTCCCTCTTCCCAAGCATCCCCCCCCCTCCCAGCAGTCCCTGAAGAGTTCCCCCCCACCTCCACCCTCCTGTTCCCTCAAATACTAAGTGCAGTAGGCAAATCAATACAAAATAGGAGCAAAATCCCTCCAAAATTGAGCTTTTCAAGAGAGTGTGGTACACATGCAGGGACGTAGGTAGCTTGCACATTATGAGGCTATAACAAAAACAATGCATTGTGTCCGCCTAGTGTCCCGCCCCTCCGTCTCAATGAAGGCATTAAAAGAGAAAAACAAAATTAAGAAGGTGAGCAGTGCCCCCCAAAAACTCAACATATTATCTGGTTGCAGTGATGGTATCTAATCAGTATACAAACACAACTGAATCACTCCATCCCGTACTCTATGTGCTCCGGCAGCCACTGGTATTGGTGTTCCATCATGGTATCCATCAATGTCAATACAGCAAAAGTTTTAACAACAAAGCTTCAGCGCAATTCCTGGTCAGCCGACCACATTCCTACATCTTCTACTATAACTAGCCACTGTCCATGGGACCCAGCAGGCGCGACGGCGCTGGAAGGGAGCTCCCTCATCAACAAGTTCCAGACCCCCTAGTCAGGTTGCTTCTCTTCTTACCACAGCAGATATGTATAGTCCCTTTGTAAGCTGCGTCTCAAGAGGAGTCACTCCCACTCAAACCGCTGACATCACAATCCCCCCAAACACAGGGCCCGTTGTTACAAATACCTCCCTTTACAGCTGTGAGCGTCCTCAGTCTTGCTCCTCCATGTGATCGTCAGTCTCCTCCTCAGCATCCTCTTCTCTGCGCGCTGACCTCGCATTCCTGCGCCAATCTTTCATGGCTTTCTGAAGCGCTCTTGGATCTGTAAAAATAGTGGATCTTCCTAGCCTGTTGACTCTTAGCTTTGCAGGGTACAGCATCGCGTAGTCTATCCCAAGATCACGTAGTCGTCTCTTCATAGGTACAAATTGTCGCCTTGCCTCCTGTACCCGAGCAGTGAAATCCGGGAACAAGGATAATGCAGATCCTTCATAGTTGAGCGGTTGCTTCTCCAGAGCCAAGCGCAATGCCGTGTCTCTGTCCCTGTAATTGAGGAGCTTAGCCACTATAGGACGCAGTGGGGCCCCCGGCTTCGGTCTAGGGCCAAGGGTGCGATGAGCTCTCTCAATAACAAACATTTCTGAGAAGTCGTTATCTCCCAGCAGCTTTCTCAGAAGGGACTCCACGAATAATTCCATATTGCCCGTTTGAGTATTCTCGGGAAGTCCCGTAATGCGAATATTGCATCTGCGGGAGCGGGCCTCCAAATCCTCAGCCTTGTCTTGCAAAACTTGGATCACTTTGCCTAATTGCTTATGCTCTGTGTCCAATATCGTTTGTGCTTCCTCCACTTCACCAATTCTGCGTTCCGACATGTCTATGCGTTCAGCATGCTTATCCAGCCTCTCCGCCATCCGGTCCATGCGGTACGTAAGAGCGTCCATCTTAGTACCTAGGGAAGCAATACCGCTCTGCAAGTTCTTCTCCATAGCTAGTAATAGACCTCTGATGTCCGGCTCTGTGGACTCCCCTATTCCGGAATGGCCAGGGTCATCAGTTGCCTCATCAGGTAAAGGATCCGTGGTTTTAGTTTTCTTGACGTTATCAAAAGTAAGCTTAGGTTGTGTACAATCTGGGCGCCCCATGGTGGCACTATTCAGCTTCTCTATAATCCTCTATAGGGTCTCCACGCCAGTAACCCTGACTCCTCTAGCTGTGTCAACCTGTGTCCCTCTGTATGTAGGGGTGCACCTCTGACGGCCCCGTTGTGCATACAGTGTTCTCCTATACGTGCGGGCTTGCACAGTATAGTGAAGTAACTCCGTCCTCCCAGATACAGAGCATACGGGGAAGCAATCCAAGTTCACGCCCTGCACCACCGACGCAACCCCAGCGGGGCAAGGTCTTGCAAGGGGAAGCGCACAGCTTTAGGCCACCAGTGCCATGCAACCCATGAATAGTGTCGCGCAATATGCTTCCACAGAGTAGCTGCGCAGATGTTGATTGCCTGTGCCAATACGACTTGCAAGGGTTTCCACCTCCAGTGATATCTCGGAGTCCGGTCCCCATACAGTCTTCCGATTGCGCCTTTCTCTCATCCAAGGGAGACGCGACGAGGGGGGGTATCGGAAGGTCTCACTGCGTAGGTCCCTCAGCGATTATATCTTGGCCGAGGTGCACGTCCATTCAGCGCAAAGACGGTTATACGTGCACCCCACCAGCTGTGTTAATCTTCAATGCCCCAGAGGGTTCCGTATCAATTCAAAGCAAGGCTTTCCCTTAGTAGTATCCGCTCTAGATCGAGAGGTGGCTCCGTGGCTCATGTTGGCACCGGCAGCTATGTCCCTCCGAGCACCTGCAGTCGGACCCAGACCTCGGCCGCAGCTTCACCAGCAAATCGGTGGTGGTGCAATCGGGCCTAGCACCGCCGCATTCACAGTCCCTTCTAGCAAATTCTAGTTCATCATTTAATAAATACAACAAAAAAGTTCCTTTATCTTACATTAAAATTACGGTTCCATCCATGGTGATTCACATGCTAGTTCCAAACAAACCAACTCATTCAACATCCTTAATCTAACATATCCATTATTCTTTTCACTCTAGGGTATTACCCACCAAGAAAAGATGATAGGACAAAATGTTGGGGGATCTGTCTTCTCCCCTGTTGAGTCTTACTTCTCACTTTGGCCACACAGTATTGATATACTGAAAATAGGGACAGTCACGTCCTCCCTGAGGTTAAGTAATGACAAAAAGGGAAATGCACCAATAAATAAAAAAAAATCCCATAATTCTAATGTCCACTTGTTCAACAGATTAAAAAAAAAATCTACCTTTAGCAAATCTTCTTCTTTTGTTGACTTCACCAGATTAAAAAAAGGTGTGAGTAGGAGCAAGGACGGACTTTCCCTATTGTCCTAAAAATTAAATGACAATACAAAAAGAGACCAATGAATTATTAGGATCTTATATGTCTCTTGATTCTAAGAGGTAACTGGACAATTAATTCGAACGGAATTAAAAAATACACTCTACCTTTTTTATTAAAAACCCCCATCTGGGTAAGGCTACTGGAGCTATGGCCTACTGTGTGGCATAAACATCTCAATCACTGGTACACCACTGTTGTATACGTAAGAATGTCCTAGTCAAGTTGCCGGTGCCTGCATAAAAAGAACTCTATATTAAATGCTTATTGCCCTCACCATTGTGAAGACATGAGAAAAACTACGTGACTGCAAACATACTATCCCTGATAAATTGTCCAAAAATGACTACCCATTCGCTAGTGTCACCGTTTGTCAAGGGTCATGAACTGTTGTAGAAAATTCAAAGTGACCCAAATTGGACCTATTTAATATCGCACCTCACGAGAGTTTTTAAGTGTGTTGCCAAAACTAATTCTTTTAAACGTACGAAATGTAAATACCTTGCAACACACAAATGTTAACACACTTGTTAAAAGATTGTCAATGTGGCGGGGCGATAAACTTGAAACTTAATAAGCAACCCATCCAGGTCCTTTGCAGGTGAAGTCCTGGCAAATTATTTATTTTATAAGCCCCAAATATCCCTTACATAAATGGTCTCTCCATTAAATTCATAGGCTTGAAGAGCAAAGAGGCTGTTAATATGAAGGGGCGATACACTCAAAACTTAATAAACACCACGCATGATCCAAACAGGCTCTAATATACTCGAGCCCGGGTTGCACACAAAGCTCTACTCCCCTTTTTCATCTAACTCGGCAGGGGCGGATTGGCAATGCGGGCATTCGGGAATGGGCCGAAGGGCCGGTGTCTCCATGCCCTCTGTGGGCTGTTTTTTTTTCTCCCCTTTCCCAGCCACACAGTGAAGCTGCATTCACATCTCTGTCTCTGTCTCCGTGCTCACTGTGGACTTGGAAAGGGGAGAAAAAAAAACGGCCCACAGACGGCACAGAGACAGAGACAGAGAAATTAATGCAGCTTCACTGTGCGGTGGCAGCGATTATCCGCGGTGGCCTCTCCTTGACCCCCTGCCCTGCCAAGCAATCATACTGATGGTGGGCTGGCGAGGGGTGATTGTATACAAGAATCGGCCTCCCATGGGGGCTGGTGTTGCTCAGGCCTTTGAGCTATTTTCACCTCGGCCCCCCTGGGGCTTACGCAGCCCAGAAACAGTGTTTGTGCTAACACCTCATCCACAGCCCTTCACATTCAGGGCACAGTGGACGAGGAAGAATGGGTCTAGCTGTGGGGGTCAGGTGATGTTTGTAACTTGCACCATCTTCACCTCAGCCTCCCCCTGGCTAACGTGGATGACCCAGCAGCTGTGTATTGAGCTCCCCTGCCAGGACATTGCCCTGAGGCCTGGAGGGCTGGGGAGGGCTGAGTAATTTACTAATTGCAGGGGCCTTACTGCTGTTCATGTGCTCCTGAGCTGAAGGTCTGGGGAGGGCGGAGTAGGTTAGTAATGGCAGGTGCTTCCTGCTTATTAGGTGCTCCTTCGCGAATAATTTTGTGACAGAAAGGGGCCTTGCTGTTTTTTTAGTTGCTCAGCATGTAGGCCATTGTCACCTTGGCCCTGTGTCCGGTGCAAGAAGAGTATCCTCTCACTTTCACTCCTTGTCTGTGCCAAACATCTTAAGGATTTTGGGGGCCCTGGGCCAAACATATTTTTGGGCCCCTGTTCGGAACAGATTTGAATTTATAATCCAATTTCTGCTCTTTGATGCCCTCTTTCTGCTGGTCACTGGACAGAGCACTACCATACTTGTCCAAATTCTTAATGTATTTACATCTAATATTCAAGGACATTGATGTGTGTTTTCAATATTACAACACAGTAGCAGCTCACTAAAATTACTGAAAATAATCTCAGTGACATCCTCCCATTTCTCATATGTGATGGCCTGTTTGATCTCAAAGAATTTTTTATGGATGTTGTATGGAACATAAACACATTTTTCTGCAAAAATCTATGTGATAGGTTCTTACTCATCGCCCATATTAAAAATAAATTTGAAAAAATGGTATTTAAAACAATCTGTTTAAGGAGTATGCATGGTCATTAGGGCAAGATTCTCTGCAGAACAGAGCTGGCTCTATCAGGGAGGTCCCTGAAAGGCTGGGGCCCACATTGCCCATGCCTTAAAATGTCTCTGGTCTGTGCATAGGCATATGTGGCCTGACGCCAGAGTTGCAGAGATCGGGATTCAAGTTTGAGTCCCAGCGTCTGCTCAACAACCTGTGATTCTGGGCAGATCACTTCATCGCCCAGGCCCTTAATAAAAAATCGGATCATGTGTACTGTAATTGGTACTCATAAATAAAACTGTGTTTTTTGTATACGGACATCACCTGCTGGTTGTGAAATACATTTATGACTAGATTGTACAGATACATTTTCCAGCATTCTTTACACCCCAGACTGCCTTTTCCGCGTTTGTGAATTCTTACTTTTGTTATTACGTGTTCTATTCCCAGAGATTCCAGTTTTACCCTTTCTCCTTCACTTTGTGCTAGATTTCTGATTCATGTGATGATTAGAGTCTACATAGCTGGTTGGGAAAGAGTATCTAACAGCATTGTGCAGGGCGTTAAGACTGCAAGTAAGTATTCAGTTATCAGAACTGCAGTGCTCCTAGTCTTACCAATGTTACCTGCTCTGTAAGCTTTAAAAGGCTTAATTTACTAAATATTTCTCTACAAATTAGACCTCAAAGAGTAACCTGATGGTGTTCCATGAAAGGGCACGCCCCTTGATTGTGGGCCACGCCCCTTAATTTTGGGCCACGCCCCTTGAATGTGGGCCACTTTTTTCGTCAGTGCCCGGGCCAAATTGTGATCCCAATCCGACCCAAACTGCCCAATGCTTGCTGTCGCTTCACGGGACTGAAAAGCCTCCTGGGGTGCTCCTGACTTCCCCTAATTTTTTGACAAACTCCAGCTAGCCGTCGGACCGCCTTTTAAATACACCCGTCCGTCCGTCCATATGAATAGACATTGAAAATAGAGGGCAGACTTCAAAAATCCATAACGGCCACAATCTTAGACTGGACTTTTGACTAATCCCCCTATTACATTGTATATAATAATAATGCATCTTTAATGGGACTTCGAACTAGCCCCACAGACAGGTTGTATGTATTAACATTCTACAAATAGGGTGCCATGCCAAAGTAACCCGGACCAAATGCAAATCAAGGGTGGAGGGGGTGGCTCCGGATCAGTCGAAGAGCCAGGTCTTGAGGTCCTTCTTGAACGTGTGCAGGTTTGGGGAGCATTTGATGTTCACAGGGAGCTCGTTCCAGGTTTTGGCTGCGATGTAGGAGAAAGCTCTCCTGCCGGTTCTGTTTCAGTGGATGCGAGGGACCTTAGCCATGGTGAGGTCGGCGGAGCCGAGGTTCCTCTTGGGTACGTGGAAGGATACTCTCTCATTGAGGTATTTGGGTCTGATGTTGTGGAGGGATTTGTAGGCGTGGGTGAGGCGTTTGAAAGCACCCTGTTCTCGGCAGGGAGCCAGTGGAGGCATCGTAGGTGTTGGGTCATGTGCTCATGGAGAGGTGTCCCGAGGACGAGTCTAGCTGCGGCATTCTGGATGGTCTGGAATCTGTGCAGAAGAGTTTTGTTGATTCCGGTGTAGAGGGCAATGCCATAGTCCAGTCTGCTGGTGATGAGTGCTTGGGTGACGATCCTTCTGCAGTCGGGGAGGATCCATTTGAAGCTCTTATGGAGGAAGCGCAGGTAGTTGAAACTAGCGAAGGCGACGGCGTTGATCTGGTGGTTCATGGACGGGGAGGTGTCAATGATGATGCAGAGGTTCCGAGCATGGTCTGTACGGGTGGGTGGGCTCCTGAGGGCGGAGGGCCACTAGGGGTTGTCCCAGGCAGAGATGCAGGGACTGAGGATGAGGACCTTGGTCTTCTCTGAGTTTATCTTCAGGCAGCTGTCCTTCATCCAGGATGCCACATTCTTCATACCTTCCTGGAAGCAGAGTCTGGTGTCTTCTGTATTCTTCGTGAGTGTGAGGATGAACTGGTTGTCTTTGGCGTAGGATACAATGCTGAGCCCATGTTGTGTGACGATGGTGGCGAGGGGGGCCATGTACATGTTGAAGAGCGTGGGGCTGAGTGAAGATCCCTGGGGGACTCCACAATTTATTTCCGTAGGTTCAGAGAGAGGAAGGGAGGGAGCTGGATTCTCTGGGTTCTGCCGGAGAGGAAAGTTTGGAGTCAGTCGAGGGCGGCTCCTTGCATTCCCACGTCGTGTAGTCTGGCTTCGTGAGTGCGATGTGAAATGGTGTCGAAGGCTGCAGAGAGGTCTAGAGGGATGAGGGCCGCTGTGTGCCCTGGTCGAGCAGCATGCGGATGTCATCAGTGGCAACAAGGAGGGCGAGCTCCAGACTGGGAGGCGTCAAGGATGGAGTTCCCTTCCATGAAGGAGATCAGCTGGGTGTTTACTAGTCTCTTGGTGACTTTGGTCACAAAGGGGCGGAGAGAGATGGGACAGTAGTTCTTCAGGTCCGTTGGGTCAGCCGATGGTTTCTTGAGGAGGGTTTTACCTCTGCCCATTTCCAGTCGTCTGGGCAGATGCCTGATCTGAGGGAGGGGTTGATGGTACGTTCTAGTTTGGGTGCGATGATGGTGGTGCCCTGTGGAAGATGTGCAGTGGGCAGGGGTTTGTTGGGACTCCTGAGTGGGTTTTCTTCATGGTAGCTGTGATGAGTTTGACGGTAGCGGGGTCCCAGGACATGATAGTCGGCACATCAGCGTTGTTGGGTAGGGGGGTGGTGCTCGTCGTTGGTTCGCTGAAGTTGTCGTAGGGGGCCTTAATCTTCAGATGGAAGTAGGAGCTGAGCATGTCACAGAGTTCCTGGGAGGGTGTGATGTCCGGGGCTTCGTAGGTGGGATTTGCCAACTGCTGTATGATGTTGAACAGTTCCTTGGTGTTATGATAAACTTTTCTATTTGGAACGGTGTTCTTAGATGGAAAGTTATACTGACTTTCCTAAGTTGGGCCTTATAATATAATGGAAATAAGACCAAGGCACCCTGGACATTTAACCTTCACAGGTTGCCCTGTTCTATTTTCACTGCTATTTCAGTATAAAATATACTGAACAGTCTTTAAGAAGAAGCAGAGAAACAACTGATCTTTTTCCCTGTATTTACCTTTAATAAAGGGTTAGTTTAATTGTATTGATTTCTCCCACTCATCTCTTGAATTAAGTCATTGACTAATGGTGTTAAGGATGGAAATGTACCATTGTTCTCTAGCTTTCCTTTTATCTTCATGTTTTCTCCTCTCCTGTTCATAGTTACTTTTTCTAAAATATACCACTCAAAATCAGTCTCATTATGTCCCTGTTCTATATAATGTGCTACCAAAGGAGCGTTCCGTTTTTTTGTTTTGATAGCGGATCTATTTTCTAGTAAATATACCTTAAGTTCTCATCCAGTCTCCCCCACATAGGCATAGCCACAAGGACATCTTAACAAGTAGATAATGTTTTTGCTGCAGCAGTTGTTTAATGTGTGCGCTGCTATGGTTCTTCCATTGTGTTTCAGTTCTTTTGCAACTATACATTGGGGACACATAGAACAGTAGCCACACCTAGTGCTGCCTTTTACTATGGAGTTGTCAATAGTCCTCTGTTTGTTGACTGGTTCCTCCCTATATGTATGAACCAACTGGTTTCGTAGATTCATACTTCTCTTATATGCAAATAATGGTTTCTCTAATCCTACACTTTTGTCATCGTTGAGCATGTTACAGTGTCTGTTTATCACATTTTTAATTTTATTACTGTTCTCGCAAAACTGGCTAACAAATACTATGTTAGACATCTTTTTAGTATTCTTAGGTCCCTCAAACATCTCCTCCTCATTAAATAATCGTGCTCTTTTGAACAAGTGAGATATCAATTTTCTGGGGTACCCTCTGTCTCTCAGTTTAGCTTTTAAAACTTCAGAATATTTGTAAAAGTCCTCCAGCTCCGTACAATTTCTCAGTAGGCGGAGAAAGTGACTAAATGGTATATTATCCTTCTAGGAATGGGGGTGGAAACTGAAATAGTGGAGTAAGGTGTTTTTTTTCATAGGTTTAGTGTATAATTCCACTTCCAGTTTTCCACCCTCAGCTCTAACAGTAATATCCAGATAGTCAACACGGTCTTTATTGCAATGAGGGGTAAATCTGAGATTGTCATTTCCCAAGTTCAACCAACTGAAGAATTCCTTTAGTGATTCTATGGGCCCATTCTATATAAAGAATACATCCTTAATAAAGCGATGCCATTCAAAGATATTCTCATAAAGGGTGCAAGCTCGTTATGAATATGAATGGGGATTTGCCAGAGAGGGCACTGGGAAACCCGGAAACCTCAGGGGACACAAAACCAAGAGAAGCTGTCATACCAGACCCACTACTGGGAAAAAGACAGAGCGGACCATGCTGGAACTAACAGTCCAACATGAGCCCTACAGGAGAGTAGGATCTGCTTCTTATAGTTACCCTCACTGTTTTCTGTTTCACTGTTTTTCGACTTAAGGCTGGCTGGGTCCCTTCTATTCAGGACCCCAGCCTAGCTGCTTCCTCTCTAAATTGATTCCATGTACTCTTGGTACACTCCAGATTGGATACTGGGGTACCCTTATGAGTCTCTAGTATATGGTACACTATGTACCCAGGGGACTACCAGGGGCTGAAGCATGTATTATGCCACCCCTGGGCAGCCTTCTAAAATGACACAACAGGTCTGCTACAGCAGCCTATGTAAGGAGGTGGATGCACCCCTTACTTAGATATAGGTTCCCCATATCTACCTTATATCACTACACATATAAACCTATCAGTCACCCCTTTGGCAGGCCTTATCAATTCTGAAGGCAGGGTACTGCTTTTTGTGTGAGAGGATGCCCATGCATGAGCAGGGCCCCTCTGCAGCCTTCAGATTCTATTCTCTGGGGTTGTTTTGTGCTACAGCCAGACCAAAAACTCTTAAGTGCATTATAACCTCGCCCTAAATGCTAACTTTGGAATGGCTGCATGGAAACATGTTGTGTTTAGTGTCAAACACTTTGCAATCATACCCCCACATCAGTATGGTGTGGGAGTATGATCCCACCCTTCTATAGGGGGGACATGACAGCACCGGTATACCCGGTACCAGCTAACAGAGCCCTGGCATCACAAAATGGATGCCGACAGACACGAGTCTGGCCTCCTGCTGTTGGACGAAACTCCAGCAGGGGAGGCCTGGACAATAGGTGTCCTATTGCAGGGAGGTGTCACCACTTCCCAGACAGGCTTTAGTTATGGGGGCTGGATGGGTGCACTCCAAGAGTGCTTTGAAGTCTGCACTGGGAGTACATTTGGTGTCTATGTGCATAGCCCAGTTCAAACTGGTGGCAGGTGCTACCAGCCCCTGCTCTGGCATGAAACTGGACAAAGGTAATGGGTGTAGCCACCCCCCTTTCCAAACCCTCCCATAGGTGGGTCCCCAGAGTTTGTCCCACCCCTTCCTTGGGTATAAGATGGGAACCCCTGTCAACAGGACTTTAGATTTACCTGGAGGAAACTCTGATACTGAATCCTGGACCTTTGACGATCTACAAAGCGCTAGATGACTGAAGAATCTCCTTTGGAATAAAGGAGTTACTACCCTGCGAGGCAGGCCCCAAAGACGCGTCTAGCACAATTTCGTGCAGAACACAGACCTTCAAGAAGCACAAAATGGCTGGATGTATTTAAGCAATTCGTTCTTAAGCTACACGTATATTAATGCCGTAATGCATATGTATCTGGGCCTTATATAAGTGTGAGACTGCAGATGGTCATTCTGTAATTTTTCCCAGAAGCAAGTATGTACGTTAAGTAACATGATAATGCCCTAATAATGATGTCTCCAACATTTTAAAACAGATTTCGAAGGACTAAAAAGCCTCCCCAATGCCTATTTCTTAAATATACATCACACATATGTTTTTCTGCAGCCCTTGCATGCACTCAAGTATTGTGTGAGGCCCGCATGCACTTTGGATCTCTCTCAAAGCACTCGACACAATCCTGATCATATCCGGATAGACACTTTGTTCACCTGTCAAATTATAAAGCAGCTTTAGCAGATTATATACTTTGCGAGGGTCTAACAAAAAACATGTATGACGGATATTTCTTGATTTGTACAAGGCATGTAGACACTTGTGAGCCTCCTGCAGTAGTTCATTGATTATATGCCCATGAGAGAGCATAAAAGTCGCATTTGAAACAGGTATTCACAACACAGGCTGCAAAACCTTTAACATTCCACATGTCCACGAAGAGTAGAGAGGGGTTTGCTTTTAAAAATCAGCAATATTATGGCTGCAGGCACATTTCTTTTGTGGTTCTCCATTTTGATTTGTGGAACTTTCAGTCTGTTTTGAACAGCATTAACAGTAAAAATTAACAGCACTAACCCCTTTGCTGCTAGGCCTTTCCCCACCCTGTGGTGAGCTTTTTTTGCCTATATAGGATTGTTCGTGCTTAGGCCCCTGTAATTTTTTGTCCACATAAGGTATCCACCCCAAATTGGTGTTCTTTTCTTCCAACATTTTGAGGATTCTAAAGGTACCCAGGGTTTGTGGATTCCCCTGGAGGGAACTGAGAAATTTGCCAAAATACAGCAAATATGTTTTTTTTTAGAAAAATGTGCTGCAGAACAAAGCATCTGTTTTTTTCCCTGCAAAAGATATCAACAAAGAGGCTATGGTGCTATAATCACAGTTTTTTCAGCTTTCAGGAACAGGCAGACTTTTGTCAGAAAAACAAACTTTTCTACACAGTTTTGGAATTTTACTGGGACATAGCCTATTTTACAATATTTTGTGCTTTCAACCTCCTTCCAGTTAGTGGCAGAAATGGTTGTGAAAGCAATAATTGATCCTGGAAAACTATACATTTATAAAACACTATGAATTCTGCAAGGGGTCATTTGTTTAGGTCCTACCAGGTTTATTTATGGAGACTAAGGGGGTCATTATGATGGCGGAGGGTCCGCCACCTCCAGCTGTGCAGTGGCGGACCTTCCGCCATCGAAGGACTATTTCCCCCCCCCATATTATGATGGCGGGGGAATCAATGCGGCAGCATGACGGTCGCAAAGACTGCCCTCCACAGTTCCGAAAGGCGGTCCTTTTTTGACTGCCTTGTGAAACGAAAACATAGGCCAACATCGCAGCGGTGCATTTTAGGGATTACGATATCCCTTTCCGCCAGTCTTTTCGCGGTGGGCAAAACGCCATTAAAAGAAAGGCAGGAACGGATGCAGGAGCTCCTGGCAGGCCCCCCTTCATCCCTGGGCCTTGGACAAGTGCACTGGGGGGCACCTATGGTGCCCCCTACATATCCCTGCACCACGTGGCAGGCACTGCATGGTGCCTGCCACGTAGTGCAGGGATATGCAAGTGCCTCCTACTTGCATTGTGGTAGGGTTGCTGAACGCATACCCTCTACACAATGCAAAGTATGGGCGATGCGACAGCCACGGTGGCGGTCGCATCGTAATCGGGGTCACAGGACCAATGCAGGGTCCTAATGTTTAGAACCGAGAACACACAGATCAGAGGGCGTTGATGGTATAGTGGTGAGCATAGCTACCTTCCAAGCAGTTGACCCGGGTTTGATTCCCGGCCAATGCAGTACAAATACTTATATATTCTGCAAGCAGGATATATTTTAATGCAACATGTCACAAAATGGAAATATAATGAACAGATTAATCAGCCGTTATTTAAAAAATAAACAAATATGTAGGCAAGCATCTCAATCGCCCCTTCTGCTATATTCATTGTCCTAATATATGATAAGTTTCATAAAGCAGAGTCACCACTCACATGTGCTGGTAAAAAATATTTACAGTGGGCAGACAATGAAAGGGCTGAGGCCCAACCACACATTATAACTCCAGCATCTCTATGTTAAAAAGCATTTCCTAGGCAATATCTAGCCTCTGAAAACAATATGCAAGATCCATCGATAAATCTGGCGAAAGTCGCCAACATTTTGTGCATACTTGTGCCCTCACCTGAATGTAGCGCCACCTTGTAGACGTTGGAGGTAACTGCAGCTCACAAAATGTTTCATCAGAGGGCAAGTTTAGAGGAATCCAAAAGGCAGATGTCCATGTAAAGAGCCTCCGACTGCAGCAGGAAGGTTGGATGCTTCAAATTTGCATAGTTTCCAGTCCAACGTCCTCTCATGTACCGAACGCTCCCAAACGCTCAAAAGCCTCACACCGGGCAAGCCCTCACCGGGTAGATCTCTGGCTCCCAGGTAAAGCCAAATCCTGAGCATGCTAGTGCTAGGATCACAGAGAGAGCGAGAGAGGGTTCAATACCTGCTGTCTTCATAAAGGTCTGAAACGGCTAGTGCCTAAGAGTGTCTGACTTTTAGTTATGACTGATTATGAGAGGGGAAGATGACTTTTTTCTGCACCCAGCATGCCTTGCGATATACTTAGGCAAATGAGGTGAGAGCCCGACCAATCCCACGCTACTCCGCTTAATGCTCCTGGTAGGAAGGTGGATACCTGACTATGGTTGCCCCCAACTATTTGCCTGGTGTTTTGCTGGTTTTCCGACTTAGTTGACCTGGGGCCCTGCCAATCAGGACACCAGGTCTACTGCTCTCTCTCTAAAAATGGATTCCATGTACCTTAGGTACATTTCCAATTGGTACTGGGCCACCTTATCAGACCCTGTAACTCAGGGCATAGGTGTACCCAGGGCCTACCAGGGGCTGAAGCATGTATTATGCCACCCCTGGATGGCCATCTAAATCTGACACAACTGGCTGCACGACAGCTGGGGCAAGGTGGTGTAATCACCCTTTGCTTTAGGTATAGTATACCTATATCTAACCTTAAAATGGACACACAGATTCCTATCAGTCACTCCTATGGCAGGCCTTGACAATCCTGAAGGCAGAGTGCTTGGAATCGTGTGAAATGGTGCTCTGGCATGAGCTGAGCCCGTTTGCAGCTTGCGGAACCAAGTCCTAATAGCTGTTCCATGATAACGCATACCATATACTCTTAAGTGCATTATAATCCTCGCGGTTAAATGCTATCTTTGGTATTGCTTTATCAAAACATGTCGAGTAAGGTGTCATATGAATTGGAATACTAACCCCTCGCCAATTCTGGCGACGGGGTTAGCATTCCACCCTTCTAGAGGGACACGACATGTATGTAACTGTGAACCCCGGTTAAAGTTAACTGAAGCCTCAGCTCCACAAAATAGATGCTGCCACCACAGACACGAGTCTAACCTCCTGCTGCTGGGAGTCCTTCCAGCGAGGAGAGCTTGGACAAAGGGTTTCCTGTCAGGGGCGGTGCTAGCACCATCCCAGACAGGGTTTTGTGTATCCTGGGTAGGCAGGGCTTTACAGGAAGGTGACTGCAAGTGGCACCCCGGTGCTCACTACGCATCTGCCGGCTAGAACCAGTTCCAGGGGCACACCGGCCCCTGGCCTGGGGAAAGTCCGGCCTGGGAGAGGGGTGAAACCACCCCCTTCCTGGTCCCACCCCTAGGGCAGAACCTAGTTGCGTACCCACCCCTTTCTTTAGGATAAAGTCAGGAGTGGGGACCCTTCCAAATTAGATCATCTTTGAATCAAGAAACTACTTTCTACGAAAGGAACTCTCGACTTCTTCTCAAGATTTCTCCCTTGTGGCTAAGGAGTAGTCACCCTGCATCCGCAGGCACCATCTAAGAACTCTGCGGTTTGCTGCACGTCCTTCCTCAGGAATCCGACTGACCAGCTCGACGAGACCCGGCTTCCCTGGCACCTCTGACCTCTACCTACCTCTACAGCTAAGCTGAGAACCGTAGGTGCGACGAGACCTTGAGGGACCGGCCATCATCAGAACTGCACGACTTCTATCCAGCACGACCGCCGAGGGATCCTCTGGTGAGTGCTTTGGGGTCCGACAAGCCCCGACCCTGAGCAGCTCCAGCACCGAAGTCCAGCCCCCCAGCATCTCCACGATCTGCGTGGGGCCCTTCTGCTTTTTGGCTGCTCACTGCGTTGTCTGGATACTAGCCCGCTGGCTTGTGGCCTTCCCGACGACGATCAACGACGACAATACTGCTGGTCTGGTTGCTCCAGACTGGCCCTTGCTCCCTTCCAAAAGAGGAGCACCCCGGACCCTCCTGGTCCACTCCAGGCGCCATTTTAGGTCCACCGCGTGGGCTTGAATTTGCCAAGACTTGTTGCCCCAATCCTGGGTCCAGCGACGTCGACAGCATCAACCATCGTGGGACAGCTCGCACCTCCATCCTGGTTGCCGACAACGCCTCCTGGTCTGTGAGACTGCAGAGCCCAGCGTCGCCCACTCACCTGGTCGAGGTGACTTCGCCCGGTGCTATCCTGGTGCCCACACAATCACTGGCTAGTGATTAAGAACTTGGTCCCCTCTGCTTTCAGGTGTCATCCATCTTCGATCCAGGCTTGGGTCACTCGAACTATCTTCACTGGTCGCCTGCCAGCAACTTCTTTCTTCAGGCTCCTGGTTCGTCAACGAGGATTCCCGACGTCTTTTCAGACCTATGCAGCTGCAGCCCCTGGGCTAGGTAACTTCGGCATTTCGGTGCCCCAGCATAGCCTCACTATCCAAGGGTCCAGATCCACTTTCGTTTTCAACGTACCTTATCGGGTTCGCCCGAGAACACTAACTTTGCCTTTACTATCTCCCATAGACTTTGTCCCGCATCCCGCGTGAGAGTGCACACTCTGCACCCGAGTCCCCTAGGCCTCCTACTAGTAATCTGAAGGTTCAGTAGCATAGTCCTAGCGATTCCAAAGCCTATTAGTACAGTACTTACCTGCTAGTAATTTTGCATTCCACTTTCAGAGTATATGGTTTTTCGTGCCCCTCGGGCATTTGTGTAAATTGTGCAACTTAAAGTATTTTCGTAAGAGTTTTGTTGTGTGCTTAGTACCCTGTCCTCATAAAGAGTACAGGGCTGTTGTGATCTAAATAAATACACTGTTTATTTTCATAACACTTGTGTGGTGTCCTTTCACTTGGTGTTCAAGGGGTATATGTGATGGTATAACAGCTGGCTTAACACGCCATCTAGAGTTTAGCCCGAAGACTGCTCGTATCCACGCTACTAGGATAGCTGGTCTATAAGGTTGACTTACAACCAAACACCATAAGGGTTGTTTGGACTGATACAAAGTGCTCACTAGAATAGTGAACATTATATATCAGGCCAACTTCTCACACGCCTTATCTGCATAAAAAGAACACTTTCACAACAGAGCAGAGTGGCGCAGCGGAAGCGTGCTGGGCCCATAACCCAGAGGTCGATGGATCAAAACCATCCTCTGCTAATTTTGCTTGATTTTCCTTCCAAGGACCAAGCTGTCATTTCCACGCTGCCAGCAAGGAAAAGCACAAGCTTGTGCCAGCTATGTGAGAAAAGACTTCTCAAATATCTGTGTCTGCTGAAATACAAGAGAGGGATCGTCAAAGGATCCACCCTGTACTTTGAAAGTAAAGACACACACTAATAAGCATAAATGACTGGTGGGACCTTCAAACACTTTTATGGGCAGGCTTTGAATTTCATTATTCCCTTTTTGTTCTGCTCTTATCTATCTCCTGGGCATTTAATTGAATGTTCTGTATTTCTCTTCCCTGTTTTGCTTCCCATGCTGCCTCTATGTATTCATATCTATTATTTGTAATGCAGCTTTCTATTCTTCTCTTCTGCACAGCTTTGTCCTTGGTTTCAATCCCAGTTCCTTACACTCTGCAAAAAACTTTCTATTGCTTTTCATGTTGGTATCTAAACCAAATGCACCATTGAAGCTGGTGCAAGATAGTCATTGAACTCAGGGTCCTAATGTTTAGAACCAAGAGCACACAAATCAGAGGGCATTGGTGGTATAGTGGTGAGCACAGCTGCCTTCCAAGCAGTTGACCCGGGTTCGATTCCCAGCCAACGCAGTACTAATACTTATATATTCTGCAAGCAGGATATATTTTAATGCAACATGTCACAAAATGGAAATATAATGAACAGATTAATCAGCCGTTATATAAAAAATAAACAAATATGTAGGCAAGCATCTCAATCGCCCCTTCTGCTATATTCATTGTCCTAATATATGATAAGTTTCATAAAGCAGAGTCACCACTCACATGTGCCGGTAAAAAATATTTACAGTGGGCAGACAATGAAAGGGCTGAGGCCCGACCACACATTATAACTCCAGCATCTCTATGTGAAAAAGCATTTCCGAGGCAATATCTAGCCTCTGAAAACAATATGCAAGATCCATCGATAAATCTGCAGAAAGTAACCAACATTTTGTGCATACTTGTGCCCTCACCTGAATGTAGCCCCACCTTGTAGACGTCGGAGGTAACTGCAGCTCACAAAATGTTTCATCAGAGGGCAAGTTTAAAGGAATACAAAAGGCAGATGTCCATGGAAAGAGCTTCCGACTACAGCAGGAAGGTTGGATGCTTCAAATTTGCATAGTTTCCAGTCCAACATCCTCTCATGTACCGAACGCTCCCAAACGCTCAAAAGCCTCACACCGGGCAAGCCCTCACGGGTTAGATCTCTGGCTCCCAGGTAAAGCCAAATCCTGAGCATGCTAGTGCTAGGATCACAGAGAGAGAGAGAGAGAGAGAGGGTTCAAGACCTGCTGTCTTCATAAAGGTCTGAAACGGCTAGTGCCTAAGAGTGTCTGACTTTCAGTTATGACTGATTGTGAGAGGGGAAGATGATGTTTTTCTGCACCCAGCATGCCTTGCGATATACTTAGGCAAATGAGGTGAGAGCCCGACCAATCCCACGCTACTCTGCTTAATGCTCCTTATCTGCATAAAAAGAACACTTTCACAACAGAGCAGAGTGGCGGAGCGGAACCGTGCTGGGCCCATAACCCAGAGGTCGATGGATTGAAACCATCCTCTGCTAATTTTGCTTGATTTTCCTTCCAAGGACCAAGCTGTCATTTCCACGCTGCCAGCAAGGAAAAGCACAAGCTTGTGCCAGCTATGTGAGAAAAGACTTCTCAAATATCTGTGTCTGCTGAAATACAAGAGAGGGATCGTCAAAGGATCCACCCTGTACTTTGAAAGTAAAGACACACAATAATAAGCATAAATGACTGGTGGGACTTTCAAACACTTTTATGGGCAGGCTTTGAATTTCATTCTTCCCTTTTTGTTCTGCTCTTATCTATCTCCTGGGCATTTAATTGAATGTTCTGTATTTCTCTTCCCTGTTTTGCTTCCCATGCTGCCTCTATATATTCTTATCTATTATTTGTAATGCAGCTTTCCATTCTTCTCTTCTGCACAGCTTTGTCCTTGGTTTCAATCCCAGTTCCTTACCCTCTGCAAAAAACTTTCTATTGCTTTTCATGTTGGTATCTAAACCAAATGCACCATTGAAGCTGGTGCAAGATAGTCATTGAACTCAGGATCCTAATGTTAAGAACCGAGAGCACACAGATCAGAGGGCGTTGGTGGTATAGTGGTGAGCATAGCTGCCTTCCAAGCAGTTGACCCGGGTTCGATTCCCGGCCAACGCAATACTAATACTTATATATTCTGCAAGCAGGATATATTTTAATGCAACATGTCACAAAATGGAAATATAATGAACAGATTAATCAGCCGTTATATAAAAAATAAACAAATATGTAGGCAAGCATCTCAATCGCCCCTTCTGCTATATTCATTGTCCTAATATATGATAAGTTTCATAAAGCAGAGTCACCACTCACATGTGCTGGTAAATATATTTACAGTGGGCAGACAATGAAAGGGCTGAGGCCTGACCACACATTATAACTCCAGCATCTCTATGTGAAAAAGCATTTCCTAGGCAATATCTAGCCTCTGAAAACAATATGCAAGATACATCGATCAATCTGGCGAAAGTCGCCAGCATTTTGTGCATACTTGTGCCCTCAACCTGAATGTAGCGCCACCTTGTAGACGTCGGAGGTAACTGCAGCTCACAAAATGTTTCATCAGAGGGCAAGTTTAGAGGAATCCAAAAGGCAGATGTCCATGGAAAGAGCCTCCGACTGCAGCAGGAAGGTTGGATGCTTCAAATTTGCATAGTTTCCAGTCCAACGTCCTCATGTACCGAACGCTCCCAAACGCTCTAAAGCCTTACACCGGGCAAGCCCTCACCGGATAGATCTCTGGCTCCCAGGTAAAGCCAAATCCTGAGCATGCTAGCACTAGGATCACAGAGAGAGAGAGAGAGAGAGACAGAGAGCGTCGGAGAGCTGCTGTCTTGATAAAGGCCTGAAACGGCTAGTGCCTAAGAGGGTCTGGACTTTCAGTTATGACTGATTGTGAGAGGGGAAGATGAAGATTTTCTGCACCCAGCATGCCTTGCGATATAATTAGGCAAATGAGGTGAAAGCCCGACCAATCCCACTTCACTCCGCTGAATGCCTCCTCATCTGCATAAAGAGATTGCTTTCCCAAAGGAGCAGAGTGGCGCAGCGGAAGTGTGATGGGCACATAACCCAAAGGTTGATGGATCGAAACCATCCTCTGATAATTTTGCTTGATTTTCCTTCCAAGGACCAAGCTGACATTTCCACACTGCCAGAAAGGAAAAGCGCAAGCTTGTGCCAGCTATGTGAGAAAAGACTTCTCAACTATCTGTGTCTGTGTAATACAAGAGTGTTCGGGAAAGGATCAACCCTGTACTTTGAAAGTAAAGACACACAACTATAACCATAAATGACTGGTGGGAGCTTCACACAACTTTCTGGGCATGCTTTGAATTTCATTCTTCCCTTTTCTTCTGCTCTTATCTATCTCCTGGGCATTTCATGGAATGTTCTCTCTTTCTCTTCCCTGCTTTGCTTCCCATGCTGCCTATATATGTTGATTTCTACTATTAGTACTGTTGCTTTTAATTTCTTCTCTTCTGCACAACTTTGTCCTTGGTTTCAATCCCCAGTTCCTTACCCACTGCAAAAAACATCCTACTACTTCTCATGTTGGTATCTAAACCAAATGCACCATTGAAGCTGTTGCAAGATAGTCATTGATTTCGGGAAAGTAATATTTAGAACCGAGAGCACACACATCAGAGGGCGTTGGTGGAAATTCGCAGAGTTTCCTGTCCAACGACCACTCACGTCCCGAACGCTCCCAAACGCTCAAAAGCCTCACACCGGGCAAGCCCTCACCGGGTATATCTCTGGCTCCCAGGTAAAGCCAAATGCTGAGCATGCTAGTATGATGTTTTTCTGCACCCAGCATGCCTTGCGATATAGTTAGGCAAATGAGGTGAGAGCCGACCAATCCCACGCTACTCTGCTTAATGCTCCTTATCTGCATAAAAAGAACACTTTCACAACAGAGCAGAGTGGCGCAGCGGAAGCGTGCTGGGCCCATATCCCAGAGGTCGATGGATCGAAACCATCCTCAGCTAATTTTGCTTGATTTTCCTTCCAAGGACCAAGCTGTCATTTCCACGCTGCCAGCAAGGAAAAGCACAAGCTTGTGCCAGCTATGTGAGAAAAGACTTCTCAAATATCTGTGTCTGCTGAAATACAAGAGAGGGATAGTCAAAGGATCCACCCTGTACTTTAAAAGTAAAGACACACAATAATAAGCATAAATGACTGGTGGGACCTTCAAACACTTTTATGGGCAGGCTTTGAATTTCTTTCTTCCCTTTTTGTTCTGCTCTTATCTATCTCCTGGGCATTTAATTGAATGTTCTGTATTTCTCTTCCCTGTTTTGCTTCCCATGCTGCCTCTATGTATTCATATCTATTATTTGTAATGCAGCTTTCCATTCTTCTCTTCTGCACAGCTTTGTCCTTGGTTTCAATCCCAGTTCCTTACCCTCTGCAAAAAACTTTCTATTGCTTTTCATGTTGGTATCTAAACCAAATGCACCATTGAAGCTGGTGCAAGATAGTCGTTGAACTCAGGATCCTAATGTTTAGAACCGAGAGCGCACAGATCAGAGGGCGTTGGTGGTATAGTGGTGAGCATAGCTGCCTTCCAAGCAGTTGATCTGGGTTCGGTTTCCGGCCAACGCAGTACAAATACTTATATATTCTGTAAGCAGGATATATTTTAATGCAACATGTAACAAAATGGAAATATAATGAACAGATTAATCAGCCGTTATATAAAAAATAAACAAATATGTAGGCAAGCATCTCAATCGCCCCTTCAGCTATATTCATTGTCCTAATATATGATAAGTTTCATAAAGCAGAGTCACCACTCACATGTAGTAATCTAGAGGAGAGACTTCGAAGTGCGGTCGACCATGTGGCGCCAGCACGCAGGGTTAGTCTAGTAAATAGAGGCCGGAGGTCCCCTTGGTACAACGACTCTTTAAGGGAAAAAAAGAGAGCTTTACGCAAGATGGAGAGAGCTTGGCGTAGAGCCTACGATACTAAGGCGAGAAGTCTTTATATGCTAGAATTAGCAAACTACAAGCGGGCAATAATAGCTAGGAAGTCGGTCTTCTATGAGGATAGGATCACCACAGCTATAGATCCTCAAAAGGAAACCTTCCGAGTCCTAAATGAACTCAAGAAAGTAAAAGAACAAAGGCCGGAGTTCACTTTAGAGGACTGTCAGAGATTTCAGAACTTCTTCACTAGCAAAATTAAAGATCTTACTTCGGAAATTGCCTCCACTCCCATATATGCTTGCCCCCCACTGACTACGTCGGCTAAAAAGCTGGTGGACAGACCTCTGGATTGTCTTCCTCCCATTACGAAAGAGGAACTGTCCCTGCTCATTGGGAGAGTTAAGTCTGGCTCCCAGGCCGATCCTTGTCCCCCTGATGTTTTCAAACTGGCTATGCCAGGAATAGAAGAGGAGGTTCTGACTCTTTTGAATTCATCCTTAGCATTAGGAAAGGTCCCTACTGCCTTCAAGGAAGCAAGGTTGATCCCTCTGCTAAAAAAGACTGGGGCAGACGTGAAATGCCTAAAAAACTTTAGGCCTATTTCCCAGATCCCTTTCCTGGCTAAAGTGCTGGAACAGCATGTCTTGGCCGACCTTTCTGACCACCTAGAAAGGAACGGTCTGCTGGAACCAAATCAATCGGGGTTCCGTGCAAATCATAGCACGGAACTGGTCATGCTGTCTATCATAGATGAGCTCCGGAATAGGGCAGACAAGAAGATACCCGGCGCCCTGGTGCTGTTAGACCTCTCCGCGGCGTTTGACACCGTTTGCCACAAACAACTCCTGTCGCGGATGAGGGACTTCAACATCCAGGGCACAGCCCACGCCTGGTTTGCTTCTTTTCTACAAGGGAGGACACAAAGAGTTCAGCTGGGAGAATTGCTCTCTACTGCAACACCAATCTCATGTGGAGTGCCACAGGGGTCGGCTTTGTCGCCCCTGCTATTCAATCTATATCTTCAACCATTGATTGCACTCCTGAATCAAATGGATTGCCAGGTATACAACTATGCTGACGACACCCAAATCATTATCCAAATGGATAATGCTCCTGGGGCGCCAGCAAATCTGCAAACCATCTTGAAGCATACAGCTAATTGGATGTCGCTGAACTCCCTAAAAATTAACCCGGACAAGACGGAGGTTCTTCCTATTACCATCGCTGGCAATCCATGGCACGATGGATTCTGGCCTAGGGAACTTGGACCGCCCCGGAGCCGGCAGAGGCAGTAAAAAGCCTAGGCATCCATGTGGATGACAAACTTTCTATGCGGAAACAGGTCACCACGGTGGTAGGAACTTGTGTAGGCCTGCTCCGCCAACTCAGAAAACTTGCGCCATTACTGTCCTATTCCACATTGAGACGGGCGGTTTCCGCAATGATTCTGGCAAGATTGGACTACGGCAACTCGCTCTATTTGGGTTTACCCCAAAAACTCCTGGATAAACTTCAGATGGTGATGAATGATGCCGCTAGGCTCATTCATAAGAAACCCAGGAGCACGCATGTGTCCCCACTTATGCGTGAGCTACATTGGCTCCCAGTAAGGCAGAGGGTGCTCTTCAAAGGGTTATGTATTGCACATAAATCTCTCTATGGTAAGGCACCAAGGTACATTAAGACCCGCCTGATTCCATATAAACCTGCCAGGGTGCTAAGATCGGCTGAGGCAACCCTTCTCACGCAACCACGGTTTAGATTGGCGACAGTGGGTGGTCGTGCCATCTCAAACACCCTCCCAGCAGTTTGGAATAGTCTACCGGCGGACTTGCGCAAAGAACCCAATTTGCTGTCCTTTCGGAAGAGGTTGAAGACTGTTCTTTTCCAGAAGGCCTGGGGTGGGCTATACATTTCTGGGAAGTGTCTTGTTCAGGTTCCTGCGGTGTCTACCGGACTAGCGCTTAGAGACCCCTGGGTTATAACGCGCTATACAAATCGAAAGAAATAAAATAAATAAAATAAATGTGCTGGTAAAAAATATTTACAGTGGGCAGACAATGAAAGGGCTGAGGCCCGACCACACATTATAACTCCAGCATCTCTATGTTAAAAAGCATTTCCTAGGAAATATCTAGCATCTGAAAACAATATGCAAGATCCATCGATAAATCCGGCGAAAGTCGCCACATTTTGTGCATACTTGAGCCCTCACCTGAATGTAGCGCCACCTCCTAGACGTCGGAGGTAACTGCAGCTCACAAAATGTTTCATCAGAGGGCAAGTTTAGAGGAATCCAAAAGGCAGATGTCCATGGAAAGAGCCTCCAACTGCAGCAGGAAGGTTGGATGCTTCAAATTTGCATAGTTTCCAGTCCAACGTCCTCTCATGTACCGAACGCGCTCAAACGCTCAAAAGCCTCGCCCTCACTCTCTGGCTCCCAGGTAAAGCCAAATCCTGAGCATGCTAGTGCTAGGATCACAGAGAGAGAGAGAGAGAGAGTTCAAGACCTGCTGTCTTCATAAAGGTCTGAAACGGCTAGTGCCTAAGAGTGTCTGACATTCAGTTATGACTGATTGTGAGAGGGGAAAATGACGTTTTTCTACACCCAGCATGCCTTGCGATATACTTAGGCAAATGAGGTGAGAGCCCGACCAATCCCACGCTACTCTGCTTAATGCTCCTTATCTGCATAAAAAGAACACTTTCACAACAGAGCAGAGTGGCGCAGCGGAAGCGTGCTGGGCCCATAACCCAGAGGTTGATGGTTCGAAACCATCCTCTGCTAATTTTGCTTGATTTTCCTTCCAAGGCCCAAGCTGTCATTTCCACGCTGCCAGCAAGGAAAAGCACAAGCTTGTGCCAGCTTTGTGAGAAAAGACTTCTCAAATATCTGTGTCTGCTGAAATACAAGAGAGGGATCGTTAAAGGATCCACCCTGTACTATGAAAGTAAAGACACACAATAATAAGCATAAATGACTGGTGGGACCTTCAAACACTTTTATGGGCAGGCTTTGAATTTCATTCTTCCCTTTTTGTTCTGCTCTTATCTATCTCCTGGGCATTTAATTGAATGTTCTGTATTTCTCTTCCCTGTTTTGCTTCCCATGCTGCCTCTATATATTCTTATCTATTATTTGTAATGCAGCTTTCCATTCTTCTCTTCTGCACAGCTTTGTCCTTGGTTTCAATCCCAGCTTCTTACCCTCTGCAAAAAACTTTCTATTGCTTTTCATGTTGGTATCTAAACCAAATACACCATTGAAGCTGGTGCAAGATAGTCATTGAACTCAGGATCCTAATGTTAAGAACCGTGAGCGCACAGATCAGAGGGCGTTGGTGGTATAGTGGTGAGCATAGCTGCTTCCCAAGCAGTTGACCCGGGTTCGATTCCCGGCCAACGCAGTACAAATACTTATATATTCTGCAAGCAGGATATATTTTAATGAAACATGTCACAAAATGGAAATATAATGAACAGATTAATCAGCCGTTATATAAAAAATAAACAAATATGTAGGCAAGCATCTCAATCACCCCTTCTGCTATATTCATTGTCCTAATATGTGATAAATTTCATAAAGCAGAGTCACCACTCACATGTGCTGGTAAAAAACATTTACAGTGGGCAGACAATGAAAGGGCTGAGGCCCGACCACACATTATAACTCCAGCATCTCTATGTTAAAAAGCATTTCCAAGGCAATATCTAGCCTCTGAAAACAATATGCTAGATCCATCGATAAATCTGGCGAAAGTAGCCAACATAGTGTGCATACTTGTGCCCTCACCTGAATGTAGCGCCACCTTGTAGACGTCGGAGGTAACTGCAGATCACAAAATGTTTCATCAGAGGGCAAGTTTAGAGGAATCCAAAAGGCAGATGTCCATGGAAAGAGCCTCCGACTACAGCAGGAAGGGTGGATGCTTCAAATTTGCATAGTTTCCAGTCCAACGTCCTCTCATGTACCGAACGCTCCCAAACGCTCAAAAGCCTCACACCGGGCAAGCCCTCACCGGGTAGATCTCTGGCTCCCAGGTAAAGCCAAATCCTGAGCATGCTAGCACTAGGATCACAGAGAGAGAGAGAGAGAGACAGAGAGCGTCGGAGAGCTGCTGTCTTGATAAAGGCCTGAAACGGCTAGTGCCTAAGAGGGTCTGGACTTTCAGTTATGACTGATTGTGAGAGGGGAAGATGAAGATTTTCTGCACCCAGCATGCCTTGCGATATAATTAGGCAAATGAGGTGAGAGCCCGACCAATGCCACTTCACTCCGCTGAATGCCTCCTCATCTGCATAAAGAGATCACCTTCATGAACGAGCAGAGTGGCGCAGCGGAAGCGTGCTGGGCCCATAACCCAGAGGTCGATGGATCGAAACCATCCTCTGCTAATTTTGCTTGACTTTCCTTCCAAGGACCAAGCTGTCATTTCCACACTGCCAGAAAGGAAAAGCGCAAGCTTGTGCCAGCTATGTGAGAAAAGACTTCTCAACTATCTGTGTCTGTGTAATACAAGAGTGTTCGTGAAAGGATCAACCCTGTACTTTGAAAGTAAATACACACAACTATAACCATAAATGACTGGTAGGAGCTTCACACAACTTTCTGGGCATGCTTTGAATTTCATTCTTCCCTTTTTTTTTTGCTCTTATCTATCTCCTGGGCATTTCATGGAATGTTCTCTCTTTCTCTTCCCTACTTTGCTTCCCATGCTGCCTATATATGCTGATTTCTACTATTTGTACTGTTGCTTTTCATTTCTTCTATTCTGCACAACTTTGTCCTTGGTTTCAATCCCCAGTTCCTTACCCTCTGCAAAAAACTTTCTACTACTTCTCATGTTGGTATCTAAACCAAATGCACCATTGAAGCTGTTGCAAGATAGTCATTGATTTCGGGAACGTAATATTTAGAACCGAGAGCACACACATCAGAGGGCGTTGGTGGTATAGTGGTGAGCATAGCTGCTTCCCAAGCAGTTGACCCGGGTTCGATTCCCGGCCAACGCAGTGAAAATGCTTATATATTCTGCAAGCAGGACATATTTTAATGCAACATGTCTCAAAATGGAAATTTCATGAACAGATTAATCAGCCATATATAAAAAAATAAACAAATACATAGGCAAACATCTCAATCGCACCTTCTGATACATTCATTGTCCTAATATATGATAAGTTTTATAAAGCAGAGTCACAACTCACATGTGCTGGTAATAAATATGTTGCAGTGGGCAAACAATGGAAGGGCCGAGGCCCGACCAGACATTATAACTCCAACATCTCTATGTTAAAAAGCATTTCTAGGCAAAATCTAGCCTCTGAAAAAAATATGCAAGATCCACGGATAAATCTGGCAAAAGTCCCTAACATTTTGTGCATACTTGTGCTCTTACCAGAATGTAGCGCCACCTTGTAGCTGTCAAAGGTAATTGCTGCTCACAAAATGTTTTATCAGAAGGCAAGT
Source organism: Lissotriton vulgaris (assembly GCF_964263255.1). Taxonomy (NCBI): domain Eukaryota; kingdom Metazoa; phylum Chordata; class Amphibia; order Caudata; family Salamandridae; genus Lissotriton; species Lissotriton vulgaris. The sequence continues at coordinate 243,924 of NW_028241737.1, forward strand.
TGAGAGGAATCCTAGAGGCAGATGTCCATGGAAAGAGCCGCTCACTGCAGCAGGAATGTTGGATGCTTCAAATTCGGAGAGTTTCCTGTCCAACGTCCACTGACGTCCCGAACGCTCCCAAACGCTCAAACGCCTCGCCCTCACCGGGGTAGATCTCTGTCTCCCAGGTAAAGCCAAATCCTGAGCATGCTAGTGCTAGGATCACAGAGAGAGAAAGAGAGAGAGAGAGAGAGAGGGTTCAGGACCTGCTGTCTTCATAAAAGTCTGAAACGGCTAGTGCCTAAGAGTGTCTGACTTTCAGATATGACTGATTGTGAGAGGGGAAGATGAAGTTTTTCTGCACCCAGCATGCCTTGCAATATACTTAGGCAAATGAGGTGAGAGCCCGACCAATCCCACGCTACTCTGCTTAATGCTCCTTATCTGCATAAAAAGAACACTTTCACAACAGTGCAGAGTGGCGCAGCGGAAGCGGCTGGGCCCATAGCCCAGAGGTTGATGGTTCGAAACCATCCTCTGCTAATTTTGATTGATTTTCCTTCCAAGGACCAAGCTGTCATTTCCACGCTGCCAGCAAGGAAAAGCACAAGCTTGTGCCAGCTATGTGAGAAAAGACTTCTCAAATATCTGTGTCTGCTGAAATACAAGAGAGGGATCGTCAAAGGATCCACCCTGTACTATGAAAGTAAAGACACACAATAATAAGCATAAATGACTGATGGGACCTTCAAACACTTTTATGGGCAGGCTTTGAATTTCATTCTTCCCTTTTTGTTCTGCTCTTATCTATCTCCTGGGTATTTAATTGAATGTTCTGTATTTCTCTTCCCTGTTTTGCTTCCCATGCTGCCTCTATGTATTCATATCTATTATTTGTAATGCAGCTTTCCATTCTTCTCTTCTGCACAGCTTTGTCCTTGGTTTCAATCCCAGTTCCTTACCCTCTGCAAAAAACTTTCTATTGCTTTTCATGTTGGTATCTAAACCAAATTCACCATTGAAGCTGGTGCAAGATAGTCATTGAACTCAGGGTCCTAATGTTTAGAATCGAGAGCACACAGATCAGAGGGCGTTGGCGGTATAGTGGTGAGCATAGCTGCCTTCCAAGCAGTTGACACGGGTTCGATTCCCAGCCAACGCAGTACAAATGCTTATATATTCTGCAAGCAGGATATATTTTAATGCAATATGTTACAAAATGGAAATATAATGAACAGATTAATCAGCCGTTATATAAAAAATAAACAAATATGTATGCAAGCATCTCAATCGCCCCTTCTGCTATATTCATTGTCCTAATATATGATAAGTTTCATAAAGCAGAGTCACCACTCACATGTGCTGGTAAAAAATATTTACAGTGGGCAGACAATGAAAGGGCTGAGGCCCGACCACACATTATAACTCAAGCATCTCTATGTTAAAAAGCATTTCCTAGGCAATATCTAGCCTCTGAAAACAATATGCAAGATCCATTGTTAAATCTGGCGAAAGTCGCCAACATTTTGTGCATACTTGTGCCCTCACCTGAATGTAGCGCCACCTTGTAGACGTCGGAGGTAACTGCAGCTCACAAAATGTTTCATCAGAGGGCAAGTTTAGAGGAATCCAAAAGGCAGATGTCCATGGAAAGAGCCTCCGACTGCAGCAGGAAGGTTGGATGCTTCAAATTTGCATAGTTTCCAGTCCAACGTCCTCTCATGTACCGAACGCTCCCAAACGCTCAAAAGCCTTACACCGGGCAAGCCCTTACCGGGTAGATCTCTGTCTCCCAAGTAAATTCAAATCCTGAGCATGCTAGCACTAGGATCACAGAGAGAGAGAGAGAGAGACAGAGAGCGTCGGAGAGCTGCTGTCTTGATAAAGGCCTGAAACGGCTAGTGCCTGAGAGGGTCTGGACTTTCAGTTATGACTGATTGTGAGAGGAAGATGAAGATTTTCCGCACCCAGCATGCCTTGCGATATATTTAGGCAAATGAGGTGAGAGCCCGACCAATCCCACTTCACTCCGCTGAATGCCTCCTCATCTGCATAAAGAGAACACTTTCACAAAGGAGCAGAGTGGCGCAGCGAAAGCGTGCTGGGCCCATAACCCAGCGGTCGATGGATCGAAACCATCCTCTGCTAATTTTGCTTGATTTTCCTTCCAAGGACCAAGCTGTCATTTCCACACTGCCGGAAAGGAAAAGCGCAAGCTTGTGCCAGCTATGTGAGAAAACACTTCTCAACTATCTGTGTCTGTGTAATACAAGAGTGTTCGTGAAAGGATCAACCCTGTACTTTGAAAGTAAAGACACACAACTATAACCATAAATGACTGGTGGGAGCTTCACACAACTTTCTGGGCATGCTTTGAATTTCATTCTTCCCTTTTTTTTCTGCTCTTATCTATCTCCTGGGCATTTCATGGAATGTTCTCTCTTTCTCTTCCCTGCTTTGCTTCCCATGCTGCCTATATATGCTGATTTCTACTATTTGTACTGTTGCTTTTCATTTCTTCTCTTCTGCACAACTTTGTCCTTGGTTTCAATCCCCAGTTCCTTACCCTCTGCAAAAAACGTTCTACTACTTCTCATGTTGGTATCTAAACCAAATGCACCATTGAAGCTGTTCCAAGATAGTCATTGATTTCGGCATCATAATATTTAGAACCAAGAGCACACACATCAGAGGGTGTTGGTGGTATAGTGGTGAGCATAGCTGCTTCCCAAGCAGTTGACTCGGGTTCGATTCCCATCCAACGCAGTGAAAATGCTTATATATTCTGCAAGCAGGATATATTTTAATGCAACATGTCACAAAATGGAAATTTCATGAACAGATTAATCAGCCATATATAAAAAAATAAACAAATACATAGGCAAACATCTCAATCGCACATTCTGATACATTCATTGTCCTAATATATGATAAGTTTTATAAAGCAGAGTCACAACTCACATGTGCTGGTAATAAATATGTTACAGTGGGCAAACAATGGAAGGGCTGAGGCCCAACCAGACATTATAACTCCAACATCTCTATGTTAAAAAGCATTTCTAGGCAATATCTAGCCTCTGAAAAAAATATGCAAGATCCACCGATAAATCTGGCAAAAGTCCCTAACATTTTGTTGCATACTTGTGCTCTTACCAGAATGTAGCGCCACCTTGTAGCTGTCGAAGGTAATTGCTGCTCACAAAATATTTTATCAGAAGGCAAGTTGAGGGGAATCCTAGAGGCAGATGTCCATGGAAAGAGCCACTCACTGCAGCAGGAATGTTGGATTCTTCAAATTCGCAGAGTTTCCTGTCCAACGTCCACTCACGTCCCGAATGCTCCCAAACGCTAAAAAGCCTCCCCTCACCGGGTAGATCTCTGGCTCCCAGGTAAAGCCAAATCCTGAGCATGCTAGTGCTAGGATCACAGAGAGAGAGAGAGATGGTTCAAGACCTGCTGTCTTCATAAAGGTCTGAAACGGCTAGTGCCTTAGAGTGTCTGACTTTCAGTTATGACTGATTGTGAGAGGGGAAGATGACGTTTTTCTGCACCCAGCATGCCTTGCGATATACTTAGCCAAATGAGGTGAGATCCCGACCAATCCCATGCTACTCTGCTTAATGCTCCTTATCTGCATAAAAAGAACACATTCACAACAGAGCAGAGTGGCGCAGCGGAAGCATGCTGGGCCCATAACCCAGAGGTCGATGGATCGAAACCATCCTCTGCTAATTTTGCTTGATTTTCCTTCCAAGGACCAAGCTGTCATTTCCACGCTGCCAGCAAGGAAAAGCACAAGCTTGTGCCAGCTATGTGAGAAAAGACTTCTCAAATAGCTGTGTCTGCTGAAATACAAGAGAGGGATCGTCAAAGGATCCACCCTGTACTTTGAAAGTAAAGACACACAATAATAAGCATAAATGACTGGTGGGACCTTCAAACACTTTTATGGGCAGGCTTTGAATTTCATTCTTCCCTTTTTGTTCTGCTCTTATCTATCTCCTGGGCATTTAATTGAATGTTCTGTATTTCTCTTCCCTGTTTTGCTTCCCATGCTGCCTCTATGTATTCATATCTATTATTTGTAATGCAGCTTTCCATTCTTCTCTTCTGCACAGCTTTGTCCTTGGTTTCAATCCCAGCTCCTTACCCTCTGCAAAAAACTTTCTATTGCTTTTCATGTTGGTATCTAAACCAAATGCACCATTGAAGCTGGTGCAAGATAGTCATTGAACTCAGGGTCCTAATGTTCAGAACCGAGAGTGCACAGATCAGAGGGTGTTGGTGGTATAGTGGTGAGCATAGCTGCCTTCCAAGTAGTTGACCCGGGTTCGATTCCCGGCCAACGCAGTACAAATACTTACATATTCTGCAAGCAGGATATATTTTGATGCAGCATGTCACAAAATGGAAATATAATGAACAGATTAATCAGCCGTTATATAAAAAATAAACAAATATGTAGGCAAGCATCTCAATCGCCCCTTCTGCTATATTCATTGTCCTAATATATGATAAGTTTCATAAAGCAGAGTCACCACTCACATGTGCTGGTAAAAATATTTACAGTGGGCAGACAATGAAAGGGCTGAGGCCCGACCACACATTATAACTCCAGCATCTCTATGTTAAAAAGCATTTCCTAGCCAATATCTAGCCTCTGAAAACAATATGCAAGATCCATCGATAAATCTGGCGAAAGTCGCCAACATTTTGTGCATACTTGTGCCCTCACCTGAATGTAGCGCCACCTTGTAGACGTAGGAGGTAACTGCAGCTCACAAAATGTTTCATCAGAGGGCAAGTTTCGAGGAATCCAAAAGGCAGATGTCCATGGAAAGAGCCTCCGACTGCATCAGGAAGGTTGGATGCTTCAAATTTGCATAGTTTCCAGTCCAATGTCCTCTCATGTACCGAACGATCCCAAACGCTCAAAAGCCTCGCCCTCACCGGGTAGATCTCTGGCTCCCAGGTAAAGCCAAATGCTGAGCATGCTAGTGCTAGGATCACAGAGGGAGAGAGAGAGAGAGAGAGGGTTCAAGACCTGCTGTCTTCATAAAGGCCTGAAACGGCTACTGCCTAAGAGGGTCTGGACTTTCAGTTATGACTGATTGTGAGAGGGGAAGATGACGTTTTTCTGCACCCAGCATGCCTTGCGATATACTTAGGCAAATGAGGTGAGAGCCCGACCAATCCCACGCTACTCTGCTTAATGCTCCTTATCTGCATAAAAAGAACACTTTCACAACAGAGCAGAGTGGCGCAGCGGAAGCGTGCTGGGCCCATAACCCAGAGGTCGATGGATCGAAACCATCCTCTGCTAATTTTGCTTGATTTTCCTTCCAAGGACCAAGCTGTCATTTCCACGCTGCCAGCAAGGAAAAGCTCAAGCTTGTGCCAGCTATGTGAGAAAAGACTTCTCAAATATCTGTGTCTGCTGAAATACACGAGAGGGATCGTCAAAGGATCCACCCTGTACTTTGAAAGTACAGGGTACAGGCCCTCGTCACCAGCCGACTGGACTATGGCAACGCCCTCTACGCCGGTACCACCGCCAAGCTCCAGAAGAGACTCCAGCGGATCCAGAACGCCTCAGCCAGACTCATCCTCAACATCCCACGAACCAGTCACATCTCCGGACATCTGAGAGACCTTCACTGGCTCCCCGTCAACAAAAGAATCACCTTCCGCCTCCTCACCCACGCACACAAAGCCCTACATGACCAAGGCCCGAGCTACCTCAACAGCCGAGTCAACTTCTACGCTCCCAAACGCCACCTCCGATCAGCCGACCACGCCCTCGCCGCCGTCCCCCGCATCCGAAGTGCGACTACAGGAGGAAGGTCCTTCTCCTACCTGGCCGCCAAGACCTGGAACTCCCTCCCGACCGACATGCGCCTGACCCAAGACCACCTCTCCTTCAGGAAGAAGCTGAAGACCTGGCTGTTCGAGCAGTAGCGGCTCCCCCCCCCCCCCCCCCCCCAGCGCCTTGAGACCCTACGGGTATGTAGCGCGCTTTATAAGTGTCAATAATTGATTGATTGATTGATTGATTGATTGAAAGTAAAGTCAAACAATAATAGGCATAAATGACTGGTGGCACCTTCAAACACTTTTATGGGCAGGCTTTGAATTTCATTCTTCCCTTTTTGTTCTGCTCTTATCTATCTCCTGGGCATTTCATGGAATGTTCTCTCTTTCTCTTCCCTGCTTTGCTTCCCATGCTGCCTATATATGCTGATTTCTACTATTTGTACTGTTGCTTTTCATTTCTTCTCTTCTGCACAACTTTGTCCTTGGTTTCAATCCCCAGTTCCTTACCCTCTGCAAAAAACAGTCCACTACTTCTCATGTTGGTATCTAAACCAAATGCACCATTGAATCTGTTGCAAGATAGTCACCTCCACCTGGTCGCTCTCCCTGTTTGCCCGCCCTTGAACACCGAGTAAAAGGTGCCTGCAAGTTGCTGCCTCAGTGGGAGACCCTTTCTGTGCTTTGAGGAAGGAGAACCCTTGTGTGCTGCTTTTCCCCCGCTGGACTGCCTTTCTTTGCTGGGAGACCTCGCGGAACCAGCTGCGCGGGTCCCGCTTCGCCTGTGTGTCAAGGCGCTTTCCTGAGGATTTTTAACATCGGACACCGTGGGCAGGAGGAGGAAGTACAGGGCTACGAGCGCCAGGCGAGGGACAGGGACTCCATTTCCCAGGAGTCCCTGCGCTGTAATCACCTCCACCTGGTCGCTCTCCCTGTTTGCCCCGCCCTTGAGCACCGAGTGAAAGGTGCCTGCAAGTTGCTGCCTCAGTTGGAGATGCTTTCTGTGCTTTGAGGAAGGAGAACCCTTATGTGCTGCTTTTCCCCCGCTGGATTGCCTTTCTTTGCTGGGAGACCTCGCGGAACCCGCTGCGCAGGTCCCGCTTCGCCTGTGTGTCAAGGCGCTTTCCTGAGGATTTTTAACATCGGACACCGTGGGCATGAGGAGGAAGTACAGGGCTGCGAGCGCCAGGCGAGGGACAGGGACTCCATTGCCCAGGAGTCCCTGCGCTGTAATCACCTCCACCTGGTCGCTCTCCCTGTTTGCCCCGCCCTTGAGCACCGAGTGAAAGGTGCCTGCAAGTTGCTGGCGCAGTGGGAGACGCTTTCTGTGCTTTGAGGAAGGAGAACCCTTGTGTGCTGCTTTTCCCCCGCTGGACTGCCTTTCTTTGCTGGGAGACCTCGCGGAACCCGCTGCGCGGGTCCCGCTTCGCCTGTGTAACAAGGCGCTTTCCTGAGGATTTTTAACATTGGACACAGTGGGCAGGAGGAGGAAGTACAGGGCTGCGAGCGCCAGGCGAGGGACAGGGACTCCATTGCCCAGGAGTCCCTGCACTGTAATCACCTCCACCTGGTCGCTCTCCCTGTTTGCCCCGCCCTTGAACACCTCCCCTACATATAAGGAGTAGTCCTTGCCGCTGCGCGGGAGCGACCGGGAGAAGCCCGGGACAAGGGCGGGACCGTCTGTGGCAATCAGGGGCCGAAGGAGGCCGGGCTGGGCCACCCCATTGACCAGTAGGACCAATAATTTTCTTGCTACTTTGGTGGATCATACTGACTCATTTAAATTTGTGCCCTATTGTGATCAAGTATTTGTAGTTTTGTTGTGGGGGGCCATAAATAATGTCTCTTACGCTAAATAGCACCAACTTGGCACCCTCTCAGGCTGAGGGTGGACCAACCATCCTTGGCCCATTAGACAAATTTTTTAAGCGTGTTGTCCAAGATATTGATAAGGAGATCTCCTTAGCAGAAAAACGAGCCGAGCGTAGGCTGTCTATCGAGCTCCTTAAAAATTCTACAGAAAAACACTTGCCGCAAGCCTTCCCGGCATTGGTTACCCCTTTGTCCTCCATAACCCTGCCTGCTGTGTTTGAAATACCCAATGTTTCTCCTTTAATTATGGAGCCTGAGGGTGGTTCGCCACAGAGATCGGATATTACCACCCTGTCCACAATTCCATCTGTAAATCCCATAGACTCCCCATCCTGAACAGTTGAAGCTAGTGTGTCTGATTCAAGACCATGCGCAAAAAGAAAAAGGAGTACTGCTCCGAGGAAATGTTACTCCTCAAAACCCCCTAACAAGGTTAGGAAAGTCGCAAAAAAACCTTTACCTACCCAAAAGGAGAATAGTGGGGTTAGCGAAAGTGGTGACCCATCAAATGAGGGGGGAAATGTAGACTTGGCAAGCTCAAACCCTTCTTCTAATGACTCCCAGGGGAAGGGGTTGGCTGTGAAAGCCCTCTCGACAGATCTACTGATACCCGAGTTGGAAAAGCTATTAAGGTCGCTTTTACACCCATAGAGTTTCAAGTTAATAAGCTAGTTAACCGTTTGGATCATTTTGAGCAGGCCACCTTAGACAATTTTTTCCACACAAAGTCATTAATCAAATCACAACCTAGATTAATTGATACTAGCAAGGTTCAGGAAACCACGGGAAAGACAAAAAATCTGCCTATTTCAGAATTAAAACCCCCGTCAGGCAGAACTACAAACGTGTCCCAGAAAAAGGGACTAAGTCAATCGCCTAATCCTGTAGTGCTAGTCTGTACGGGTACTAGTACAGGCGAAGAAGTAACTAAGGTCCCAGACCCGGTGCCAAAGGGCAATAATAAAGAGTGTCCGTAAAATAGTACCACTGTTCCAAATAACCCCCAGCCCACACCAAGCATTCTTAAACGCCACTCTAATGTTGGAGAGGGGGGTATTAACGGTTCCAGGCTAAGCAAGGCTGTACCCCCTAACTCCCAGCAAACAACAAATATCCCTATACCCTGTCCCAATGTCCCAGCTACCAGACAACCACCGACTCATCCAGTGAAGCCACCTCAAAGGATACCTCCTGTGAATCTTACCCCGGACTCCCATCCCTTCATCGCGGTCCTCACCAATGTACCACCTCTTTTGGTTGGACAAAGAGAAACCTTCCAGATGCTCAAAAACAAAGTAATGCACTGGTTAAGGGTAATTAGACCATTACCGGGGGAAGTGGATGGGTTGATAATAGGGGTAAGGAGGATTGACTGGATTGGCTACACTCCCAAAAACTTGGGGGGGGACTGTATTATTATTAATTTTCAAGACCCCAGGGTGGCTGGTTGGATAACGAGGCAGGGTTGGGGTACAAGTAGTGGTGGAATTGGCATTGTGGACCTCACCTTTTTTTACCCAAGGCAAATATGTGCCAAAGTAGGAGGGCCTAGGAACTGAAACAGCTTTAACAACCCCCCGATGGTAAGGGTTGCTCTACCATCCATTACTCCATTGCAATGGCAAACCCACAGTAATGATTTAAACTACAACTATCTGGAAGGCATGCAATGTTTGAATTGGGGTTGTTGACCAAAGTTTGGCTATTGGAACAACAGGGGAGGTACATCTTGTTGGAAGTCATGTTGGAACCCTGATGTCCCTGCATTGAACACTGATGTTGTGTCAAATGAAACAAATGATGGCGAAAGGATTGTATTTGAGGAGGAAGCTGCTGGGGGGTTAATGCAAAACTCGGGGAGTGGGGAACCATTTGTTTTAAGCATTACTGTTTCTCAAGGAATTGAACAAAATACCACGGGTAACGACCAAAATTGGGGAGAGCAGGGTGGTAGTCCAATGAACTCCCCTAGATTGCCCATTACAAGAACAGTATGCAGGGATGGATCTGCTCCAGGGAGTTTTATATCTTGGAACATTGCAGGACTGGGGAGTAAGTTGATGTCACAATCATGGATTGATTTTATTAATGGGTTTGAACTATGTTTTCTACAGGAGACATGGGCTTGTGATCCTATCTATCTTCCAGGTTATTTAAATTTTTCGATTCCAGCAAGTAGAGGTGTCAGGGGTGGACCTATGGGAGGCCTCACAGTCTGGATTAGGCAGAACTTTGATACCACTGTTAAAATGTGGGATCTGGGTTGTAGAGACATTTTAATGTTGCGAATTTCCTCAGCAAAGTGGGGTGTGATAGATTTGTATAATGTCTATGCTAGAGGCTCCAATACTGGGAGTTCCCCCACTTTAGAGGCCTTATCTAATTTTCTGCAAACCAAGTCCCTTGGAAATCGAATAATAATAGCTGGGGATCTAAATAGGACCTTCGAACCCTTAGACAGTACTGAAGATCCATTGGGGCAGGAGGAGGACAATCTATGGGGAGTCCCTAATCTGAATCTAGCTTCTGTTAAACGCTGGACGAAGGATATACTTCTCCTAAATACTATGTGCTTGGAACATGGGATGAGAGCCCTCAATGGAAGAACAAAGGGAGACAAGGAGGGTATGTGTACATATGATAATGGTCACAACAGAAGTAGGATAGACTATGTTATATGTAGTCTTAAGCTCTGGCAGGGGGTTTGTGACATGGAAATCAAGGGCAGGATAGAAAGTGATAACAACCCCCTTTGTGTGACCCATACCTGGTGGAAGTTAACACAGCCCAACTTCCAAGCAAGTGATGGGTTGCTCCCAGACATGGCAAACGATATGCGCAGACTTAAATGGCCATGTGTGTGGCGAATGCAGCATCTATGGACTCTATCGCTTCCGAGGTGGATAATGCAATTGTCTCCATGGAACTAGCAAGCTCTACAGTCCCAGGATCTAGGACAATTACTGATATTCATAACAATCTCTTCTCCCTTTTAAAACCCCATTTTGTGAGAGCATGTAAGGGAAATCGTACTGCACCCGCCAAACCAGCTAGGTGGTTCAACCGAGAGTGTAGGGCAGCCAGATTAACCCTGGGTAATGCTATTAGAAATGGGGACAGGGCAGCAATTATAGCAGCAAGGAAGCAATACAATACAAGCATCTCCCTGGCAAAGAAAACGTGGGATGAGAAGTATTGGGATGAACTAAAAGAGGCCTCTAGAGCCAAGGATTCCAGGCTTTTCTGGAAGATAGTGAAGTGGGGCAGAGGTGATACCCCAAACAAACCAGATAATAACGTTGCAGAGTCCGCTTGGGTGAACTATTTCAGGCACCAATATGCAGAGACAAAGGAGACGGTGGGAGGGGATGCAATTTTAGCTGTATTTCCCAAAGACAATTTGTTTTCCGCCAAAGAAGTTGAACTCGCAATAAGTTCCACACAAGGGGGTAGGGCCCCCGGTTTAGATGGGATACCCTCGGATATTTTTAAAAACAACAAAAACAGGTGGGTTAGGTATGTGTTTCTATTGGGGAATGCCATCGCAAAAGGTGTGCTAGTCCCAGACCAATGGAAGGGAGCTATTATTATACCAATCCATAAAAAAGGAGATCGATCCCTTCTGGCTAATTATAGGCCAATAAGTTTGATTGCCACTATCCAAAAAGTAATTGGGAAGATGGTGGTAAACAAACTTATGGAATGGGTGGACGAAAATGACTCCCTTTCCCCCTTCCAGGCAGGCTTCCGGAGGGCCACCAGCACCATTGACCAGGTGTTTCGTTTTACTATGTTGCGGTGGGGGACGGTACTTCTTGGCAAGGGCAGCCTGTATGTCGCTTTTGTCGACTTGCGGGCTGTCTTTGATTTAGTTCCAAGAAGTATGCTCTGGACAGGTTTAAATAGGATAGGCATTCCAGCAGAATTGCTCACTATAATTATGAGGTTGCACAAGAGCAATTTTGCTAAAGTCCAGTGGGGCCTGAATGGCCAATCCTCCATCGACTTTCCAGTGGAACGAGGGGTTTGCCAAGTGTGTGCAATGGCCCCCTTGCTTTTTACATTATATATCAATGGGATAGTTGGCAGGATGCTGGACGCTAGTGTGGATGCACCTTCGTTAGCGGGCATCAGGAAAAGCACAAGCTTGTGCCAGCTATGTGAGAAAAGACTTCTCAAATATCTGTGTCTGCTGAAATACAAGAGAGGGATCGTCAAAGGTTCCACCCTGTACTTTGAAAGTAAAGACACACAATAATAAGCATAAATGACTGGTGGGACCTTCAAACACTTTTATGGGCATGCTTTGAATTTCATTCTTCCCTTTTTGTTCTGCTCTTATCTATCTCCTGGGCATTTAATTGAATGTTCTGTATTTCTCTTCCCTGTTTTGCTTCCCATGCTGCCTCTATGTATTCATATCTATTATTTGTAATGCAGCTTTCCATTCTTGCCTTCTGCACAGCTTTGTCCTTGGTTTCAATCCTAGTTCCTTACCCTCTGCAAAAAACTTTCTATTGCTTTTCATGTTGGTATCTAAACCAAATGCACCATTGAAGCTGGTGCAAGATAGTCATTGAACTCAGGGTCCTAATATTTAGAACCGAGAGTGCACAGATCAGAGGGCGTTGGTGGTATAGTGGTGAGCATAGCTGCCTTCTAAGCAGTTGGCACGGGTTCGATTCCCAGCCAACTGTAAAAGATGAAAAATTAGTTGGCCCTCTTCAATTAATACATTTAAATGAACCGTAGTTTATATTAATTTATGCCTGACATCTGCCTGTAAATAATATGAGCCACTCATAATGGAAGGTAGCTCCATGCTGCACAAATGGTTAAAATTAAGTTGTCTGAAATTCAGCTGAAACCAGAAAGAATGGCAAGTGCACGTGTACGTGCCCATTACCACCTCGTCCTGGTCTCCCCGTCCCATTCCTGATACATGAGCAGCTAGTCTGCTCTACAGAACCCCTACCTAGCTGGGCTGTTGGCACTTCCCCCTAGGATGACGTCACCATCATGTGACTACAAAAGGGGGAAGTGCCGGAAGAATCATCCTGTTTTTTCTTTTCTGCAGTCTACGACCGCGTTCCTGGCTGTGCTGTTTGGAGGCTTCCTGTGTCCTGGTAAGTCCCCTGGCTGTTTTCTTTTGTTTTTGCGGCGGCCTGCTCTAGCGGCCGCCTATGCTTGATGCGCTGCCGTTTCCCCCGCGCTCGCTCTGTTTTTGGGGCTTCTTTCTTTCACGCGGCTCGCGTTAGCAGCCGGCTCTGTTTGGGGGCACTACTTTACACGCGGCTCGCGTTAGCGGCCGTTTTTGTTGTTTGTGCTTCATGATGCTCACCTGGCTTGGGTTGGTCTGCTCCAGCGGCCGTTCCTGGGCCTTCTCCGGTCCTTTTTTCGCCCTGCTCTAGCGGGCAGGGGCTTTCTGTGGAGTTTGATGTCCTGCATCTTTTTAAGGGGCGATTTTGGCGGCTGGCTGGGCTTTTTATACCGGCCTGGTTTTTTTCTCCTCCCACAGGTGTTCGGGTCCTCGGCTATATCTGGGGTCCTAGTTGGGATGTTTTTTGTCCTTGTTTATGCCTGTTGGGTGTGTTGTTTGGACTTTTTGCTTCCGCTATGGATTCGGATGCTTCTTCTTCTGCGGCTCCTCTTGATGCCCTGCGCCTCATTATTAATGAGGCTGTGGCTGCTGCTTTCCTGGCTAGGGACGCGGCTGGGCCTCCTCCCAAGGTGACTCGTGTGTCTTTAGATCCGCAAGATGCTCCTGAGAATGACGTTGATCTTGGTGAGGATGAGGGTGTCCGTGGTCGTTTTGTTCAGGGTGCTGAGCTCGCTGACCTGTTTGCCCATGTGAGGTCCAACTTGGCTTTTTCTCCTCCTGTGGATGCTGTTGTTGAGGATGACTTTTTTACGCAGTATGTCCAGCCTGCTCCGGATACTTTGCCTTTGCATGGTGCAGTGCGCAATGTGCTGTCTCACGAATGGAAGGAGGTGTACAAGTCTTCTTTTCCTCGTTTCCTGTCCAGACGTTACCCTCTTGAGGGTTTTGCTGATGAGTTCCCTCAGTCTGTGAAAGTGGACAATTTGATGGCTGGCCTTTCCTCTCAGGGTTTGGTTGTTTCTGAAGACGCCCTTCCTGCGGATGCTGTGGATACGCGTGTTGAAGGGGCTGTGAAGCGTTCCTATGCTGCTTCTAATTTCTCTGTCCGGGCGACTGCGTATTCCAACTATATGGTTCAGTCGCTCCTTAAGGACTTCCAGTCTCTGTCTGTTCTGCTGAACGACGGCGAGGATGCCACTCCTCTTCTGTCTTTGATGGAGATGCAGGTGCGTTACCTGTTGGACATTTCCTTCGACAATTTGGGGGCGGCGGCCGCCGCTTCTGGTGCTTCCATTGCTGCCCGGCGTCATATTTGGATGCATTCCTGGAAGGCGGACTCTTCACAGAAGTCGGTCCTCCTTAAGTTGCCTTTTGAAGGTTCTAAGGTGTTCGGTCCTCAGCTGGAGGGCATGGTCAAGCAGTCCGCAGAGAACCGCAAGCTGGTGGCTCCGATCAGTCCTCCTGCTCGGGGGCGTGGATTTGGTTATCATCGCGCTTTTGGGCCTCCTGCTTGTGGCGCTTCTCAGCCCTTTCGAGGCAGGGGTCGTGGCCGGGGGGCCCCTGGAAATGCCAAACCCCGGGCCGCTGCCGGTGTTGCCACCCCCGCTTCCTCCTCTTCACAATGACTGTCTGCCTTTACCCGTTAGTGGTCGACTCCAGTGCTTCCGCGCCCAGTGGTTGTCGGTTCCGGATGCCTGGGTGGTTCATTCTGTTTCGGAGGGTTGCCGGATGGAGTTTTCCTCTCCTCCTCCTCCGGGTTTTGTTTGGACTCCGCTGCCCCGTCTTCCTTTGCGAAGAGTGTCTTTGTTGGCAGGTGTTCGACTCCTGTTGGAGAAAAATGCTATTGTGGAGGTTCCACCGCTGGTAAGGGGCCAGGGTTGCTACTCAATCCTCTTTCTGGTTTCCAAAAAGGACACTTCGGATCTTCGTCCTGTTCTGGATCTGAAGCGTGTCAACCGCTTCGTCGTCCATCGGCCTTTCAAGATGGTGACCCTCCAGTCCATCCTACCTCTGGTCCTTCCGGGTGGCTTCCTGGCGTCCCTGGATTTGATGGATGCATACCTGCATGTTCCTGTCCATCCTGCCGACCAGCGTTTTCTGCGCTTTGCTGTGGAGACCCATCACTACCAGTTCCGGGTGCTGCCTTTCGGCCTGTCCTCTGTGCCCAGGGTGTTCACCAAGCTCCTGGCCCCTCTGGTGGGTATTCTTCATTCCAGGGGGCTGCTGGTGTTTCCATATCTGGATGACTGGTTTATTGTCTCTCCCTCTTTTTTGCAGGCTCTGTCGGATGTGGCCCAGGTGTGTCATCTGCTGGGTTCCTTTGGCTTCCTTATCAACCACCGGAAGTCCTCCCTGGTGCCCTCTCAGTCCCTGAAGTTCCTGGGGGCTTTCTTCCGGATGGACCTGGGCAAGGTGTTCCTCTCCCAGGAGCGCCAGTTGACTTTGTTTCGCCACCTTTCTTGGCTTCTTTCCCAGTCGCAGGTTTCTGCCCGTCTCTGGTTGCGGAGTCAGGGGGAGATGGCGTCCACTCTACATCTCCTTCCTTGGGCCAGGCTTCATCTGTACCCCCTGTTGCATCATGTCCTGTCTCACTGGGATCCCGCCTCCTTGGACTACGAGACTCTGATCCCTGTCACTCCGGGGATTCGGCGGATCTACAGTGGTGGTTGTCTCCTCTCTCCCTTTCCGGGGGGTTCGATCTCCTTCCCCCTCAGTCTGTGGTCGTGTTGTCCACGGATGCGAGTGCATTGGGATGGGGGGCTGTTCTGGGTTCTTCCAAGGGTCAGGGTCGGTGGTCCCGATTTGAGTCCCTACAGTCCTTGAACTGGAAGGAGTTGCGAGCGGTCTGGCTTGCTCTCCTTTGGTTCGCTCCTCTCCTTCGGGGTCGGGCGGTCTCTGTGCAGACCGACAATCAGGTGGTTCGCTCCTATGTGATTTACCTGGGGGGCATGTGTCATTCTCTCTTTCTCCTGTCCCGGGAGATCGGCCTTTGGGCCGAAACGAATCTGTTGTCTCTGACGGCGGTCTATCTTCCGGGGAAGGAGAATGGGCCTGCGGATACTTTGAGCAGGGTGTTCCCCTCCTCGGTGTCCCTCTGTCTGTCCCCGGATCTGTTCGGGCAGATTGTCCTCCGGTTCCGCCATCCTTGGATGGATCTTTTTGCCTCGGAGGATTTCGCCCTTCTTCCTCTGTTTTGCAGCATCATTCCGTCTCCATTGGCTTGGGCGACCGATGCTTTCTCGATTCCTTGGTCGGGGGGTCTGCTGTTTGCCTTCCCTCCATTTGCCTTGATTCCGAGGGTCCTCCGGAAGATTCGTTTGGATCGGGCGGAGGTTCTCCTGGTGGTTCCGGAGTGGTCTCGGCAGTCTTGGTTTCCCCTGCTGCTGACTTTTGCCATTTGCCCTCATTGGTGGTTTTCCCTGTCTCCCTCCCCCCTGCGGGCTCCTCTTCTCAGTCTTGCCTCCCTGCGTCGCCTCCGGCTGGGGGTTTGGCACTTGAGAGGTTGAGTTTGCTGGGTCTGGGTTGCTCATTAGAGGTTGCCCAGTGTCTTCAGCTTTCCCGGCGTCCTTCCACCTTGAAGTCTTATGCCCGTCACTGGAAGAATTTTTCCACCTGGTGTCTTGGGAGGGATCTCTCTCCTGTCTCCTGTGAGGCCGTGCGGGTGTTGGACTTTTTACGGGATGGTTTTGTCTTGGGACTGGCTGTTTCTTCCCTGCGGGCGCAGTGGGCTACCGTTCTTGCCTTTCGGGGTTCCTCTGTTTCATCTGTATCCCCGTTGGTGGCTCGCCTTCTGAGGAGTTTCTTGCTTCAACGTCCTGTCTCCCGTTCCCCTGTGCCTCCTTGGGATCTGCCCTTGGTTCTACGGGCTTTGACGGGTCCCCCGTTTGAGCCTTTGGACTCCGTGGCCCTGAAATTCCTTTCTGCCAAAGTTATCTTCCTGGTGGCCATTACCTCTGGGCGTAGGGTTGGTGAGATTGGTGCGCTGATGGCTTCCCCCCCCTTCTTGCGCTTCTGCGCTGACAAGGTCGTTCTCCGACCGAGTCAGTTTTTTCTCCCTAAGGTGATTTCCACTTTTCACTGTCAGGAGGATATTGTTCTCCCTGTGTTTTTTCCTGCTCCTGTCTCTCCTGAGGAGGAACTACTCCATTCTTTGGATGTGTTGAGGGCTTTCCACATCTACTTGGAGCGTACGGCTGGTTTCCGTAGGGTTGACTCCCTGTTCGTCACCTACGGCCTGTCGGGTCTGGGGCTTCGTCCTTCTTTGTCATCCTTGTCTCGATGGGTCAAGGTCGCAGTGGTTTCTGCTTATGATTCGGTCCAATGTCCCCTGCCTTCTTCTGTTCAGGGTCGGTCGACTCGGAGCGTTTCGTCCTCCTGGGCCATGTTCAGGGGTGCCTCTTTGCGAGACATTTGCAATGCTGCTACGTGGGCTTCTCCCCACACTTTTGTTGCCCATTATCGTCTGGAGTTGGGGATGGCGGCCTCCGCTGCCTTTGGGACTAGTGTCCTGTCTGCAGTGCTTGATTTATAATTTTGTACTGTTTGCTTTGATTAAAATGGACCTGTTTTTCTGACATTCTTCTGGTCTGTTTTTTTCTTACAATCACCATGTGCTTGGGTATGGGCTCATGTATCAGGAATGGGACGGGGAGACCAGGACGAGGAGGTAATGCCCGGTTACTCACCGGTAATAACCATTACTCCGAGTCCTGGTCTCCCCGTCCCATTCCTGAGCCCTTCCCTCCCTCCCTGGTTTGGGTTTTCTGTGGGTGATTGTATGTGTTTCGTTCTGTTGTCTTTGGTATTTTCAGGATGATTCTTCCGGCACTTCCCCCTTTTGTAGTCACGTGATGGTGACGTCATCCTAGGGGGAAGTGCCAACAGCTCAGCTAGGTAGGGGTTCTGTAGAGCAGACTAGCTGCTCATGTATCAGGAATGGGACGGGGAGACCAGGACTCGGAGTAATGGTTATTACCGGTGAGTAACTGGGCATTCTGCTGTAACTCCAACTTGTTTAATGATTCACTAGCTTTTCATTCGTGTATAGAGCCAGTTCAGCCAGTTCAGCAAGCCAATTTCTAGAAAGGGCTCGCTGACCTAGGACGTGCCAAGTTTGGTCTGCCCCTTGCCCGGTTAAGTGAAAGGGTAAAGTGTTTGCTCAGCACAGATAGCAAGTGCGTCATTTGTATGGGAAAGCAGAAAACACGGGCCTCTGCTGATAAGAGCAAACAAGTGCACATTGACATTTCAAAGATAACCGACCAAAGGCTGTGGGTCAGGAGGTAGTGGTGTAAAGATTAACCAGCATCTGCATGGTCAGATCCGTCAGGAATAATGTAAAGTGTGAACGTAGACATATTTCTGAAATGCACCATGATGTTGTAATGTACACATGGACTATTTCTGAAATGATCACCCCATGATGTCATTGTTAATAATTAATGTGTCCATGTACACGTGGACTATCTGTGAAGTGCTCACACCATGATGTTAATGTTAATGATTGATGTATCCAGGTTCTGAAAAATGTATATAAGAACTGACTTCCTTTCTGTAAAACCAGATCACTTTGCAATCCTGCAAATTGTCTCAGCTGCAGCGTATTGGCAATAAAGCCACTTTCTTTTGAAACCTTGTATGTGCCCTTCTTCTTATCCCTATTAACAAATTTTGTGCTTTTACAGATGGTGCCGTGACCCGGATGGTGCCAGTGACTCACTAGGAACTGATTGTCTCTGCAGGGGATAAAGAACTGCGGTCTCTGGACTCTTCAGGGGCCTTCCAGTCTCGGTGTATGCTGCACAGCTGCTGATTGGACAAGGTTTCCTGCAAGGCCCAGACAGGAAGGCTCCCGTTGATAAGCCTTTGACAATAGACACCACCAGCTTCCTTTGAGCCATCAGGTGATTTTGCCACAGCAAAGAAGGGTACATACAATGGCATACAACTGGTCTGATGATCAGGTAGGCAGTGCTTAACTGCACTGAACTCAATTTTATCAATTGAATGTTGTTTTTCTAACTACATCAAAGGGTACACACTGAGATTCATTAGGGGTCTCTAGGGGAGGTCTGAGGGCACCTTTAAGATAGGTGCCTGAGGAGGACTGTCCAACCTGTGAAAGATCATAAGGATGCCAAGGACAGGAGAGGGACCGTGGGAGGTTGCCTCAGAGGGACCGTGGGAGGTTGCCTCAAGACAGAGCATGCTTCTGAAAGACGTCTAAAAATATGCATATTGTTGAAGTAAGGTGTTCAACAGTATATTTCTAGAAAAGAAATAAAAAGTGACAAAGGAAGAAAAATAATTACATTAGTAACTAAATAAAATTAAAAATGCTTAGCAAATTATTTCTGAGCACAGCTAAAGGCCGCAGGGCAGCCTTAGATGTCACTCAACCGACACCTCCTCGTGGCACACCAGCATGGTACGTGTCACGAAAAAAAGGGTACCATACAGCTATTCATCTAGATCAATGGACTCATTATACCAGGAAAAATCCTGATTTACAGTGGCCAGAATATGGCACGTTTGATAGAGCTAAAATGCTTTATTTAGAAGATTGTTTAAGGGAACGTGAAAAGAAAGGGAAGAAAGTACGTTTATTACAATGGGATGCCTTTCATGCATGGCGGTCATACGCCGCTAATAGATGGTCAGGGGAACCTAGGACAACGAAAGGAAAAGCTATGGCACATGATAGGGAGAAGGCAAAAGAAAGATGTGTATCAAGTCGTAGGGAAAAAGAAATGGAAATAGACAAATGCTTCACAGTTCATAAACCAATAACAGATGTGTACCCCACTCTACCTAATGCTCCCTTAGAACAGGAACATACTGAAGATCCTGTAATAGAGGCATTATTAACAACTCCACCACCGTACAGTCCGCAAACAATGCAAACTCAGTCAGCAGCACACATACAACAAGTTACAGTTACACCACGAAGTAGTAAGACAATATTGTTATCCCCACAAAAAGGTACCCCTACTTCTCACTCAGGAAGACAAGGGTTACGGATAAAAATATCAGAAAAAGAACACAAAGTGGTGCACGAGTGGGTAACAGATGTTATGAAAAATGGTACTTCTCTATGGCAAAATGCAAAAAGCCGCTTCCCAACTGATTTCACGCCTGCACTCCAACGCGGCGCTTTGGAACTATTAGACAAAAAAAGTTTCTTCTGGTTTAAAGAATGGGAGAAATATTGGCCTGCTCAAGACGGGTACCCCCAACCTGACAATTTGTCCCGTGCTCATGTCAACATAATATTAGCAGTAATAGACGATGTAGGGTCACCAAGCACAGAAATATTGGATGCTGTCCAGATATTAGCTGAATGGCTAGACACGCTACTATTACTAGAACGCAAATGTGCAAAAATTAAAAAAAGTAAAGAGGAGGAAGGTAATACACTAACAAATTCTTGTGTTCTTTCTCCTGCTCATATCATGCCTTTGAGAGAAGTACCAGGAAGTCAGCCAGGACACACTACTATTAAGGTGCACACACCATGGTCTAACGTTGAGTTACATAGATTTGCACTTCAGTTTCCAGATATTAGACAAGACAGAGAAGAATGGTATAGACAGACAGAAATAATACTAAGAGTTGGCACTCTCACACTGGATGACATAGAACAAATGTTTTCTATAATTTTGCCACCAGACATTTGGGGAAAAATAAGGAGAGAGGATGATGAAGGCTTAAAAATACAATGGGAAAATATTACTAAAGCAAAAAGGGAACAAGGAGAGGATATATCAGATGATATTAGAGACTTACCAGCAAAAATAATGGCTAAAGTAAATACACTGGTACCCAGAAAACAAATAGACTGGTCAAAATTAAATGCATGCATTCAAGACACTGAAGAAACAGTATCTGGGTTTTTCGCTAGAATACAGAAAGTCTTCACAGCTTCAAGTGGTTTAGATACTGAAAAAGAAGCAACACAAAGCGCACTTGTCTCCTGTTTTGTAAATAATTTAAAACCTTCAATAAAAAGAGGGATTCTAGAGTACAACCCTACTTGGTCATGCAAACCTCTGACAGAAATTTTACAATTAGCACAGTATTACGAAATGCTAGGGAAAAAGGATTTGGAAAGTAAAAATAACAAAATAAAGGAGTTAAAAACAAAGGTTTTGATTCAGCAAGCAAACCAGTATAGCGGCAGAAGACAAAGAAGCAGGGGGAGAGGAAGAGGCCGTGGAGGCCCACAAAGGTCATTTTCGGCTCCCCCTACACAGCATACCACCACAAATGAACAAACACACACACAGGGATGCTTTAATTGTGGGGAAAATGATCACTGGAGAGCTCAATGCCCACACCCTGTCAAACAGTCACAAAGAGGGGGTGGGATGGGGAGATCAAGAGGCCGGGGAAGGAGCATGGGAAGAGCTGGATATCAACAGCAAGGACGTGACTCACAACATGGCCCAGCAGGGTATCCCCCCAACACAAATTTCTTTGACAATGAACAAATACCAAAAATGCAGGTGCATCACCCTTATGATGGAATATATCAGGAAGGGCCCCAAGGGGAATGGGACTATTATGCACCATAGGGAGGCCCGAGAGAGTTAATACAGAGGATGGTAATCCCTGTAGATCCCACTGGACCATATGTGAGGGGTAAGATTGAAGGTACACCTGTGGAATTACTGATAGATACAGGGGCCACCAATTCCTCCTTAACAAAGAAAAAGTTTCCAGATGTTCCTCCCTCGGGAAAAATAAATAAGTCAGTGGGATTCACCAACATACTTGTAACAAGCCCAATTTCAGCACCCTTGAAATACAGTATAGGCCCAATTCAGGACACGCATTCATTCCTTATATCAGACAAATGTGCATTTAATTTGTTGGGATTGGACTTGCTAAAAAAGATGAATGCCACGATTAAGTGCACTGCAGACGGAGTGTTCTTGGAAGTAGATGGACCAATGACAGAGGAAATGGGCAACTGTTTCCTATCAATAGGAATACAAAATATTACAGCACAAATAATGGATCAGATAGATTCGAGGATATGGGCAAAACACAAAAATGACACAGGGAAAATAAACATCACACCTGTAACAATTACAGTCAAACAGAATGTGAAATTACCAAGAATACCACAGTACAAAATAGCTCCAGAGGGTCTAAAGGGATTGCAGGATATAGTAGCTGACTTACTAAAAGAAGGGATTGTTAAAGAAATATCAGGCAGTCCTTGTAACAGCCCTATTCTTCTGGTCTTAAAAAAAGCGATGGAAATACTAATGAAAAAAGTTACAGATTCGTAGTTGATCTCAGAGAAATTAATAAAATAGTGGTGCCACAGTTCCCGGTTGTCCCAAATGTAGTATCAATATTGTCAACATTGTCACCAGAAATGGCATATTTCTCTGTAGTGGATTTAAAAAATGCCTTCTTCTCAATTCCAGTAGATGAGGGTAGCATGTACCTCTTTTCATTCTCTGTAAGCGGGAGAACATTCTGCTTCTGTAGAATCCCTCAAGGGTTCACAGAAAGCCAGAGCATTTACAACCAGGCCTTGAAAAGAGAACTAGACACATTCAATTTATCACCTACTTCTGTGCTAATACAATATATAGATGACCTGCTGCTTGGTAGCATCTCTGAGACACAATGTACAACTGACACCATTAATTTGTTAAATTTCTCAGCTGAACGTGGTCACAAAGTTTCACCAGAAAAGATACAATTTGTTCAACAGGAGGTATCCTACCTAGGACACATCCTGTCGAAAGGGCAGAGAAGATTGGATGATAAGTGCATTAAATTGATTCTACAGACACCAGTGCCACGCACCCAAAAACAGGTGCGAGCCTTTTTAGGTATGGCCAGTTATTGTCGACATTGGATTGCTAACTTCTCCTTGATTTCAAAACCCTTATTGGCCCTGACCCACAAGGACACGCCCGAACCCCTTCAGTGGTTGCCAGAACATGAACAAAGCTTCCTTGCCATTCGGCAAGCTCTCTGCTCTGCTCCTGCTTTAGGCCTACCAGACTATTCTAAGTCTTTCCAACTCTATGTTCATGAGTCTGACGGGAGTGCTCTTGGGGTTCTATGCCAGCAGTTTGGTGACCACAAAAGACCATGCGCATATTTCTCTGCCACCTTGGATACTGTAGCCAAGGCTTTAACTTCCTGTATACGTTCTGTTGCAGCAACTGCCTTAGCACTACAACGTGCAGAAAGCATAATAATTGGACATGAAGTTGATGTCTATGTTCCACATGCCGTAGAGCTGATACTGAATAAGACACGTACACAGCACCTCACAAATGCCAGGCTCACGCAGTATGAGATCTGTTTATTTGCAGCACATGTAACACTTCACAAGTGTAATGTGCTTAACCCTGCCACTCTGTTACCTATTCCCACTGATGATCTAGTGGACTCAGACCATGATTGTATTTTGTTAACTGAGGAGAAAACAAAAGGGAGAATTGATATGACAGATACACCCTATGCAGATGCAGAAGGAGAATTGTGGGTGGATGGTTCCTGCCTTAGAACAGAGGATGGAAATACATCAGCAGCCTATGCAGTTGTAACAAATAAAACTGTAGTTGAGTCCTGTAAGATACCCGAGTTGTCTGCACAAGCAGCAGAACTTGTGGCACTCACACGAGCTTGTGAATTATCTGAAGGAAGGTGTGTTAACATATATACAGACAGCCAATATGCCTTTAATGTGGCACATTCCTTTGGAAGACTCTGGAAGGAAAGAGGTTTTATTACCTCACAAGGCACAAAGATACAGCACGGAGTGCTTATCATCAAATTACTTAACTCCCTGGCACTTCCAAAGAAATTGGCCATAGATAAATGCAGTGCTCACAAGAAAGTTACAGACAAGGTAGGCCAGGGAAATGCATTTGCTGACATAACAGCAAAACAGACAGCAAGAAATAATTCAGCACTAGTACTAACGGCCCAAGAATTACCTGATGAAGTGAAGTCACTAGATCTAACTGAAGGTATAAGACTAATGCAACAAGGAGCAACAGCAGAAGAACAGATGGGTTGGTCAAAGGACGGGTCATTTGTTCAAGGATGTTAGATGAATGACGCCAAGGAGAAATATATGTTACCAGACAGGATGGTCTACTCCATGTGTTTGGCCATGCATGGCCCGGCACATATATGCAGGGATGCAATCATAAATTGTATGGACAAATTCTGGGTGAACAAGAACATAAGAAAAAAATAGCACAGGAGATATGTCAAACATGTATGGTATGTGCACAGTACAATGTGGGTAAGACTGCTCCAGTACCCAAAGGCCACTTTCAAAAACCAACAATGCCATTTGAAGTCCTGCAAATAGACTATGTGGAGATGCCCCCTACAAATAAGTATAGGTATATCCTGGTGGTGGTGTGCATGTATTCAAAATGGATAAGGCATACCCGGTGAAACACAATGATGCCATCTCAACAGCCAAGTGCCTGATAAAGGAGCTGATCCCACGTTTTGGGGTCCCAAAAACAATATTTTCAGACAATGGCAGTCACTTCTGTAATGAAATAATAAAACTGACATGCAAAGCCTTGGGAATACAGCAGAAGCTACACTGCGCCTATCATCCAGAGGCCGCTGGTGCAGTGAAAGAAAAAATGGCGTGCTTAAGGCCAAGATAGCAAAAATATGTGCTGACACAAAATTGACCTGGATGGATGCCTTACCTATTGCCCTAATGAGCATGAGGAGCACACCAGATGCCAAGACCAAACTCAGTGCACACGAAATTGTCACTGGGTTGCCAATGGTAGCTTGGGGAGTTCCAGACAAAAATGCTCTGCCTATGATGACGAATGAACTGTTGAATGATTACTGCATGTCACTTACACGTACTCTTGCTTCTATCAACCAGCACGTGAAGGGAGCCCTTCCAGAGCCACTGCAGGTCGAGGGGCACAAGTTCAAGCCCGGTGACTGGGTGCTCATCAAAGCATTCCAGAGGTCCAACTGTCTCCAAGCTCGCTGGAAGGGTCCGCAGCAAGTCCTGCTCGCCACAAAGACAGCAGTGAAGTGCACCAACAACAAATCTTGGATCCACGCCAGCCATATAAAGAGGGCACCTCCTGAGACTGCATCCAGCCAAGACCCAGGTCAGCAGCACATGCCAACACCAGAACTAATCAAAGAGGAAAAAAGATACAATTTGAGGTCTACAAAGAAGAAGGAGATGAAATGTCAGTAATTCTGGTAAATGATCTTCTTCAGGAAATAGATGAAGTACTACTATTAGATATTATCCTAACAGATATTTTGACAACAATTTTTGACTTTGAGAATAGCAGTGAAGAAGACAACGAAGACGCACTCATTTACCTTGAGGAAGTATTTGATCAGCTAGAATACCAACTAATGCGAGATTTAAATAGTATAGCATTACAAGAAGCCTTGAGTAGAGTACTTTCTGACTAAGAAAATTCAACTAGGGTATATTGCACACTACCACCAGCAGTAATAACTCAGTTGCAGAACAAGAAAAGTTTAGCACACTTCATCAGGGAATTCTTAGTAAAAAGTGGGCCAGTTCAATGGTGAGTAGATGAACTGATCCAGGAGGTATTTGCGAGTCCTCCTGTAACTGCATAGTGCCCGTGCCACTGCAGCAATTAGTAGATGAACTGATCCGGGAGGTATTTGCGAGTCCTCCTGTCACTGCGAGCACCCGTGCTGCTGCAGCAACCAGCAAATAACTTTTTCACAGGTTGGCAAGACAGCCTGCTTCAAAAAGCTCCTTTAGGGTGAGGTACAGTGGACAATATTGTAAAAATTAAGGCAGGTTGCACTAAAGGTTGAAATACGTGACCAAAGGGTCGTGCATTACAAGAATTACATGCATATCTTTGGGAGGCGAGAAGTATCAAGAAATTCTCAGAGACCATCTGAAATATTAACGAATAGCTGTTCGCAATATATTCTATACTACAGCCTCACCTTATATGTGTTTATGCTTTTTGTGTGTTTAGCTTATATTATAGTAAAGATTCATAGTGATAATTCACAACATAGTGTCATCAATAGCACTACATCCAATTAAAAGGAGTATACGTTTAGATAGGTAAGGATAGGGAAAATACAGCCTTTAAAAATGAAGAAAAAATTGTATAAGTCTAAAATGTGCATACCTGGGGTGATATTCTGTCTGTTATTTCTAGCATTAATTACTGTATATCTATTGGATGTGTTCTATCCCATGGAACAGTTGACCCCAACACCAACAACACCTGCTACAATACCTGCATACACTTTGTCACCTAAAGAAATAGCCCACAGAGAAGATATGCTCCACAATTCCTTTGTAACGTTGTTTCATCATACAAATAAGATATTACCAAGGGGAAATTGCTGGATATGTTTGCAATTCCCAGCTTCGGTGGACCAAAGTTTGCCCCTGGTTCAAGTCCCACTGCCTTTGCAGCATCCTTTAATGCCATTTACATAACAATAGCAAAAATAGAACTAATAGCTGTTTTGCAGAATTTAAAGAAAAGTACTGCTGGTGCAGGGACAACTAGGGCTCCACCTGCAGGAACATTATATAACAAATATATGGCAGATATTCTGACTCTGGGGAACTGCACGGAGGTAATAGAACAGAATGCAACATTCCCCCTGTCTGACATCTTTACTACGCTCTTTCCAACTCAGAATACAAGCACTGGGATAGCAGGCCCATCAAAAGAGGCAAATAAGAATATACCATTTTTGAAGTTAAAATTAAGAAAACACAATGCAATAGGGAGTATTTGTATTAAGAGTAATGGGACCTATCAGGTGGGCAATAGTACAAATTGTAACATGACATTTGAAATGACGGCCGGAAATATTAGCATTCCACTTTACGTAGGTGACTCAATTTATTTCATATGTGGAGAGAGGGCTTATACATGGCTTCCAACAAGTTGGAGTGGTTGTTGTCACCTAGGTTTTGTATTACCTGCTATAGCAATAAAAGACACAAAGGAAGTACGAAGGGACATGCAAAGACATGCACCACGGCGAGGCGGGAGAAGTGTGGATCAAAGAGATACAGCATCACAGATAGCGGGTGACATATTTAAAGGAGTGATACCATGGATTGGTCCAGCTATCAACTCCAGGGATATACAAAAATTATCCAGGCTACTAGAAGCAACAATAAATGAAACAACAAGTATACTTGAAAATATTACAGTAGAGCTTCAAGCTGTGAGATTAGTTTTGTTACAAAATAGAATGATTCTTGACATGATGCTAGCAGAAAGGGGAGGAGTCTGTGCAATTATAGGGGCGTCCTGTTGCACCTATGTCCCGGACTCCTCGGTTACTGTCAGGGAAGCAATAAAAAGATTGCATCATATAGGTGTAGAAGCACATCAGGATTCTGGTACATGGGATATAGGAGGTTCACTTTTGGAGTTGGTTGAGCACATGGGGTTGGAAGATAGGAATGGTGTTCACAACAATTTTCCGACTAATAATAGGATGTTGTCTATTAATTAATTGCCTGCCAATGTGCTGTCAACTATTGGGACAGCTGACAAAGTGACAAGTGAGGAAATTAGGGGAAAAAGAAAGAATGCTGATGCAAACAGTCACTACTGAGTTGATGAACATAGACATTTCTGACAATGATAAGAATGGACAATATAATTATTAAATTGTGATATGCTTCGTGATGAAATTATTTTAAACTAAGGCTCAAAGGGTCGTTTTGTAAAAGATGAAAAATTAGTTGGCCCTCTTCAATGAATACATTTAAATGAACCGTAGTTTATATTAATTTATGCCTGACATCTGCCTGTAAAATATATGAGCCATTCGTAATGGAAGGTAGCTCCATGCTGCACAATGGTTAAAATTAAGTTGTCTGAAATTCAGCTGAAACCAGAAAGAATGGCAAGTGAACGTGTACGTGCCCATTCTACTCCAACTTGTTTAATGATTCACTAGCTTTTCATTCGTGTATAGAGCCAGTTCAGCCAGTTCAGCCAGTTCAGCGAGCCAATTTCTAGAAAGGGCTCACTGACCTAGGACGTGCCAAGTTTGGTCTGCCCCTTGCCCGGTTAAGTGAAAGGGAAAAGTGTTTGCTCAGCACAGATAGCAAGTGCGTCATTTGTATGGGAAAGCAGAAAACACGGGCCTCTGCTGATAAGAGCAAACAAGTGCACATTGACATTTCAAAGATAACCGACCAAAGGCTGTGGGTCAGGAGGTGGTGGTGTAAAGTTTAACCAGCATCTGCATGGTCAGATCCATCAGGAATAATGTAAAGTGTGAACGTAGACATATTTCTGAAATGCACCATGATGTTGCAATGTACACATGGACTATTTCTGAAATGATCACCCCATGATGTCATTGTTATTAATTAATGTGTCCATGTACACGTGGACTATCTGTGAAGTGCTCACACCATGATGTTAATGTTAATGATTTATGTATCCAGGTTCTGAAAAATGTATATAAGAACTGACTTCCTTTCTGTAAAACCAGATCACTTTGCAATCCTGCAAATTGTCTCAGCTGCAGCTTATTGGCAATAAAGCCACTTTCTTTTGAAACCTTGTATGTGCCCTTCTTCTTATCCCTATTAACAAATGTTGTGCTTTTACACAACACAGTACAAATACTTATATATTCTGCAAGCAGGATATATTTTAATGCAACATGTCACAAAATGGAAATATAATGAACAGATTAATCAGCCGTTATATAAAAAATAAACAAATATGTAGGCAAGCATCTCAATCGCCCCTTTTGCTATATTCATTGTATTAATATATGATAAGTTTCATAAAGCAGAGTCACCACTCACATGTGCTGGTAAAAAACTATTTACAGTGGGCAGACAATGAAAGGGCTGAGGCCCGACCACACATTATAACTCCAGCATCTCTATGTTAAAAAGCATTTCCTAGGCAATATCTAGCCTCTGAAAACAATATGCAAGATCCATCGATAAATCTGGCGAAAGTCGCCAACATTTTGTGCATACTTGTGCCCTCACCTGAATGTAGCGCCACCTTGTAGACGTCGGAGGTAACTGCAGCTCACAAAATGTTTCATCAGAGGGCATGTTTAGAGGAATCCAAAAGGCAGATGTCCATGGAAAGAGCCTCCGACTGCAGCAGGAAGGTTGGATGCTTCAAATTTGCATAGTTTCCAGTCCAACGTCCTCTCATGTACTGAACGCTCCCATACGCTCAAAAGCCTTACCCCGGGCAAGCCCTCACCGGGTAGATCTCGGCTCCCAGGTACAGCCAAATCCTGAGCATGCTAGCACTAGGATGACAGAGAGAGAGAGAGACAGAGAGCGTCGGAGAGCTGCTGTCTTGATAAAGGCCTGAAACGGCTAGTGCCTAAGAGGGTCTGGACTTTCAGTTATGACTGATTGTGAGAGGGGAAGATGAAGATTTTCTGCACCCAGCATGCCTTGCGATATAATCAGGCAAATGAGGTGAGAGCCCGACCAATCCCACTTCAATCGGCTGAATGCCTCCTCAAATGCATAAAGAGAACACTTTCACAAAGGAGCAGAGTGGCGCAGTGGAAGCGTGCTGGGCCCATAACCCAGAGGTCAATGGATCAAAACCATCCTCTGCTAATTTTGCTTGATTTTCCTTCCAAGGACCAAGCTGCCATTTCCACACTGCCAGAAAGGAAAAGCGCAAGCTTGTGCCAGCTATGTGAGAAAAGACTTCTCAACTATCTGTGTCTGTGTAATACAAGAGTGTTCGTGAAAGGATCAACCCTGTACTTTGAAAGTAAAGACACACAACTATAACCATAAATGACTGGTGGGAGCTTCACACAACTTTCTGGGCATGCTTTGAATTTCATTCTTCCCTTTTTTTTCTGCTCTTATCTATCTCCTGGGCATTTCATGGAATGTTCTCTCTTTCTCTTCCCTGCTTTGCTTCCCATGCTGCCTATATATGCTGATTTCTACTTTTTGTACTGTTGCATTTCATTTCTTCTCTTCTGCACAACTTTGTCCTTGGTTTCAATCCCCAGTTCCTTACCCTCTGCAAAAAACGTTCTACTACTTCTCATGTTGGTATCGAAACCAAATGCACCATTGAAGCTGTTGCAAGATAGTCATTGATTTCGGGAACGTAATATTTAGAACCGAGAGCACACACATCAGAGGGCGTTGGTGGTATAGTGGTGAGCATAGCTGCTTCCCAAGCAGTTGACCCGGGTTCGATTCCCGGCCAACGCAGTGAAAATGCTTATATATTCTGCAAGCAGGACATATTTTAATGCAACATGTCTCAAAATGGAAATTTCATGAACAGATTAATCAGCCATATATAAAAAAATAAACAAATACATAGGCAAACATCTCAATCGCACCTTCTGATACATTCATTGTCCTAATATATGATAAGTTTTATAAAGCAGAGTCACAACTCACATGTGCTGGTAATAAATATGTTACAGTGGGCAAACAATGGAAGGGCTGAGGCCCGACCAGACATTATAACTCCAACATCTCTATGTTAAAAAGCATTTCTAGGCAATATCTAGCCTCTGAAAAAAATATGCAAGATCCACCGATAAATCTGGCAAAAGTCCCTAACATTTTGTGCATACTTGTGCACTTACCAGAATGTAGCGCCACCTTGTAGCTGTCGAAGGTAATTGCTGCTCACAAAATGTTTTATCAGAAGGCAAGTTGAGAGGAATCCTAGAGGCAGATGTCCATGGAAAGAGCCGCTCACTGCAGCAGGAATGTTGGATGCTTCAAATTCGCAGAGTTTCCTGTCCAACGTCCACTCACGTCCCGAACGCTCCCAAACGCTCAAAAGCCTCACACCGGGCAAGCCCTCACCGGGTAGATCTCTGGCTCCCAGGTAAAGCCAAATCCTGAGCATGCTAGTGCTAGGATCACAGAGAGAGAGAGAGAGGGTTCATGACATGCTGTCTTGATAAAGGTCTGAAACGGCTAGTGCCTAAGAGTGTCTGACTTTCAGTTATGACTGATTGTGAGAGGGGAAGATGAAGTTTTTCTGTACCCAGCATGCCTTGCAATATACTTAGGCAAATGAGGTGAGAGCCGTACCAATCCCACGCTACTCTGCTTAATGCTCCCTATCTGCATAAAAAGAACACTTTCACAACAGAGCAGAGTGGCGCAGCGGAAGCGTGCTGGGCCCATAACCCAGAGGTCGATGGATCGAAACCATCCTCTGCTAATTTTGCTTGACTTTCCTTCCAAGGACCAAGCTGTCATTTCCACGCTGCCAGCAAGGAAAAGCACAAGCTTGTGCCAGCTATGTGAGAAAATACTTGTCAAATATCTGTGTCTGCTGAAATACAAGAGAGGGATCATCAAATGATCCACCCTGTACTTTGAAAGTAAAGACACACAATAATAAGCATAAATGACTGGTGGGACCTTCAAACACTTTTATGGGCAGGCTTTGAATTTCATTCTTTCCTTTTTGTTCTGCTCTTATCTATCTCCTGGGCATTTAATTGAATGTTCTGTATTTCTCTTCCCTGTTTTGCTTCCCATGCTGCCTCTATATATTCTTATCTATTATTTGTAATGCAGCTTTCCATTCTTCTCTTCTGCACAGCTTTGTCCTTGGTTTCAATCCCAGTTCCTTACCCTCTGCAAAAAACTTTCTATTGCTTTTCATGTTGGTATCTAAACCAAATGCACCATTGAAGCTGGTGCAAGATAGTCATTGAACTCAGGATCCTAATGTTAAGAACCGAGAGCGCACAGATCAGAGGGCGTTGGTGGTATAGTGGTGAGCATAGCTGCCTTCCAAGCAGTTGACCCGGGTTCGATTCCCGGCCAACGCAGTACAAATACTTATATATTCTGCAAGCAGGATATATTTTAATGCAACATGTCACAAAATGGAAATATAATGAACAGATTAATCAGCCGTTATATAAAAAATAAACAAATATGTAGGCAAGCATCTCAATCGCCCCTTCTGCTATATTCATTGTCCTAATATATGATAAGTTTCATAAAGCAGAGTCACCACTCACATGTGCTGGTAAAAAATATTTACAGTGGGCAGACAATGAAAGGGCTGAGGCCAGACCACACATTATAACTCCAGCATCTCTATGTTAAAAACCATTTCCTAGGCAATATCTAGCCTCTGAAAACAATATGCAAGATCCATCGAAAAATCTGGTGAAAGTCGCCAACATTTTGTGCATACTTGTGCCCTCAACTGAATGTAGCGCCACCTTGTAGACGTCGGAGGTAACTGCAGCTCAAAAAATGTTTCATCAGCGGGCAAGTTTAGAGGAATCCAAAAGGCAGATGTCCATGGAAAGAGCCCCCGACTGCAGCAGGAAGGTTGGATGCTTCAAATTTGCATAGTTTCCAGTCCAACGTCCTCTCATGTACCGAACGCTCCCAACGCTCAAAAGCCTTACACCGGGCAAACCCTCACTGGGTAGATCTCTGGCTTCCAGGTAAAGCCAAATCCTGAGCATGCTAGCACTAGGATCACAGAGAGAGAGAGACAGAGAGTGTCGGAGAGCTGCTGTCTTGATAAAGGCCTGAAACGGCTAGTGCCTAAGAGGGTCTGGACTATCAGTTATGACTGATTGTGAGAGGGGAAGATGAAGATTTTCTGCACCCAGCATGCCTTGCGATATAATTAGGCAAATGAGGTGAGAGCCCGACCAATCCCACTTCACTCCGCTGAATGCCTCCTCATCTGCATAAAGAGATCACTTTCACGAACGAGCAGAGTGGCGCAGCGGAAGCGTGCTGGGCCCATAACCCAGAGGTCGATGGATCGAAACCATCCTCTGCTAATTTTGCTTGACTTTCCTTCCAAGGACCAAGCTGTCATTTCCACACTGCCAGAAAGGAAAAGCGCAAGCTTGTGCCAGCTATGTGAGAAAAGACTTCTCAACTATCTGTGTCTGTGTAATACAAGAGTGTTCGTGAAAGGATCAACCCTGTACTTTGAAAGTAAAGACACACAACTATAACCATAAATGACTGGTGGGAGCTTCACACAACTTTCTGGGCATGCTTTGAATTTCATTCTTCCCTTTTTTTTCTGCTCTTATCTATCTCCTGGGCATTTCATGGAATGTTCTCTCTTTCTCTTCCCTGCTTTGCTTCCCATGCTGCCTATATATGCTGATTTCTACTATTTGTACTGTTGCATTTCATTTCTTCTCTTCTGCACAACTTTGTCCTTGGTTTCAATCCCCAGTTCCTTACCCTCTGCAAAAAACGTTCTACTACTTCTCATGTTGGTATCGAAACCAAATGCACCATTGAAGCTGTTGCAAGATAGTCATTGATTTCGGGAACGTAATATTTAGAACCAAGAGCACACACATCAGAGGGCGTTGGTGGTATAGTGGTGAGCATAGCTGCTTCCCAAGCAATTGACCCGGGTTCGATTCCCGGCCAACGCAGTGAAAATGCTTATATATTCTGCAAGCAGGACATATTTTAATGCAACATGTCTCAAAATGGAAATTTCATGAACAGATTAATCAGCCATATATAAAAAAATAAACAAATACATAGGCAAACATCTCAATTGCACCTTCTGATACATTCATTGTCCTAATATATGATAAGTTTTATAAAGCAGAGTCACAACTCACATGTGCTGGTAATAAATATGTTACAGTGGGCAAACAATGGAAGGGCTGAGGCCCGACCAGACATTATAACTCCAACATCTCTATGTTAAAAAGCATTTCTAGGCAATATCTAGCCTCTGAAAAAAATATGCAAGATCCACCGATAAATCTGGCAAAAGTCCCTAACATTTTGTGCATACTTGTGCACTTACCAGAATGTAGCGCCACCTTGTAGCTGTCGAAGGTAATTGCTGCTCACAAAATGT
Organism: Lissotriton vulgaris; assembly: GCF_964263255.1. Classification (NCBI taxonomy): domain Eukaryota; kingdom Metazoa; phylum Chordata; class Amphibia; order Caudata; family Salamandridae; genus Lissotriton; species Lissotriton vulgaris. The sequence goes on from NW_028241737.1 coordinate 277,566, forward strand.
TTTATCAGAAGGCAAGTTGAGAGGAATCCTAGAGGCAGATGTCCATGGAAAGAGCCGCTCACTGCAGCAGGAATGTTGGATGCTTCAAATTCGCAGAGTTTCCTGTCCAACGTCCACTCACGTCCCGAACGCTCCCAAACGCTCAAAAGCCTCACACCGGGCAAGCCCTCACCGGGTAGATCTCTGGCTCCCAGGTAAAGCCAAATCCTGAGCATGCTAGTGCTAGGATCACAGAGAGAGAGAGAGAGGGTTCATGACATGCTGTCTTGATAAAGGTCTGAAACGGCTAGTGCCTAAGAGTGTCTGACTTTCAGTTATGACTGATTGTGAGAGGGGAAGATGAAGTTTTTCTGTACCCAGCATGCCTTGCAATATACTTAGGCAAATGAGGTGAGAGCCGTACCAATCCCACGCTACTCTGCTTAATGCTCCCTATCTGCATAAAAAGAACACTTTCACAACAGAGCAGAGTGGCGCAGCGGAAGCGTGCTGGGCCCATAACCCAGAGGTCGATGGATCGAAACCATCCTCTGCTAATTTTGCTTGACTTTCCTTCCAAGGACCAAGCTGTCATTTCCACGCTGCCAGCAAGGAAAAGCACAAGCTTGTGCCAGCTATGTGAGAAAATACTTGTCAAATATCTGTGTCTGCTGAAATACAAGAGAGGGATCATCAAATGATCCACCCTGTACTTTGAAAGTAAAGACACACAATAATAAGCATAAATGACTGGTGGGACCTTCAAACACTTTTATGGGCAGGCTTTGAATTTCATTCTTTCCTTTTTGTTCTGCTCTTATCTATCTCCTGGGCATTTAATTGAATGTTCTGTATTTCTCTTCCCTGTTTTGCTTCCCATGCTGCCTCTATATATTCTTATCTATTATTTGTAATGCAGCTTTCCATTCTTCTCTTCTGCACAGCTTTGTCCTTGGTTTCAATCCCAGTTCCTTACCCTCTGCAAAAAACTTTCTATTGCTTTTCATGTTGGTATCTAAACCAAATGCACCATTGAAGCTGGTGCAAGATAGTCATTGAACTCAGGATCCTAATGTTAAGAACCGAGAGCGCACAGATCAGAGGGCGTTGGTGGTATAGTGGTGAGCATAGCTGCCTTCCAAGCAGTTGACCCGGGTTCGATTCCCGGCCAACGCAGTACAAATACTTATATATTCTGCAAGCAGGATATATTTTAATGCAACATGTCACAAAATGGAAATATAATGAACAGATTAATCAGCCGTTATATAAAAAATAAACAAATATGTAGGCAAGCATCTCAATCGCCCCTTCTGCTATATTCATTGTCCTAATATATGATAAGTTTCATAAAGCAGAGTCACCACTCACATGTGCTGGTAAAAAATATTTACAGTGGGCAGACAATGAAAGGGCTGAGGCCCGACCACACATTATAACTCCAGCATCTCTATGTTAAAAACCATTTCCTAGGCAATATCTAGCCTCTGAAAACAATATGCAAGATCCATCGATAAATCTGGTGAAAGTCGCCAACATTTTGTGCATACTTGTGCCCTCACCTGAATGTAGCGCCACCTTGTAGACGTCGGAGGTAACTGCAGCTCAAAAAATGTTTCATCAGAGGGCAAGTTTAGAGGAATCCAAAAGGCAGATGTCCATGGAAAGAGCCCCCGACTGCAGCAGGAAGGTTGGATGCTTCAAATTTGCATAGTTTCCAGTCCAACGTCCTCTCATGTACCGAACGCTCCCAAACGCTCAAAAGCCTTACACCGGGCAAGCCCTCACCGGGTAGATCTCTGGCTCCCAGGTAAAGCCAAATCCTGAGCATGCTAGCACTAGGATCACAGAGAGAGAGAGACAGAGAGTGTTGGAGAGCTGCTGTCTTGATAAAGGCCTGAAACGGCTAGTGCGTAAGAGGGTCTGGACTATCAGTTATGACTGATTGTGAGAGGGGAAGATGAAGATTTTCTGCACCCAGCATGCCTTGCGATATAATTAGGCAAATGAGGTGAGAGCCCGACCAATGCCACTTCACTCCGCTGAATGCCTCCTCATCTGCATAAAGAGATCACCTTCATGAACGAGCAGAGTGGCGCAGCGGAAGCGTGCTGGGCCCATAACCCAGAGGTCGATGGATCGAAACCATCCTCTGCTAATTTTGCTTGACTTTCCTTCCAAGGACCAAGCTGTCATTTCCACACTGCCAGAAAGGAAAAGCGCAAGCTTGTGCCAGCTATGTGAGAAAAGACTTCTCAACTATCTGTGTCTGTGTAATACAAGAGTGTTCGTGAAAGGATCAACCCTGTACTTTGAAAGTAAAGACACACAACTATAACCATAAATGACTGGTGGGAGCTTCACACAACTTTCTGGGCATGCTTTGAATTTCATTCTTCCCTTTTTTTTCTGCTCTTATCTATCTCCTGGGCATTTCATGGAATGTTCTCTCTTTCTCTTCCCTGCTTTGCTTCCCATGCTGCCTATATATGCTGATTTCTACTTTTTGTACTGTTGCATTTCATTTCTTCTCTTCTGCACAACTTTGTCCTTGGTTTCAATCCCCAGTTCCTTACCCTCTGCAAAAAACGTTCTACTACTTCTCATGTTGGTATCGAAACCAAATGCACCATTGAAGCTGTTGCAAGATAGTCATTGATTTCGGGAACGTAATATTTAGAACCGAGAGCACACACATCAGAGGGCGTTGGTGGTATAGTGGTGAGCATAGCTGCTTCCCAAGCAGTTGACCCGGGTTCGATTCCCGGCCAACGCAGTGAAAATGCTTATATATTCTGCAAGCAGTACATATTTTAATGCAACATGTCTCAAAATGGAAATTTCATGAACAGATTAATCAGCCATATATAAAAAAATAAACAAATACATAGGCAAACATCTCAATCGCACCTTCTGATACATTCATTGTCCTAATATATGATAAGTTTTATAAAGCAGAGTCACAACTCACATGTGCTGGTAATAAATATGTTACAGTGGGCAAACAATGGAAGGGCTGAGGCCCGACCAGACATTATAACTCCAACATCTCTATGTTAAAAAGCATTTCTAGGCAATATCTAGCCTCTGAAAAAAATATGCAAGATCCACCGATAAATCTGGCAAAAGTCCCTAACATTTTGTGCATACTTGTGCACTTACCAGAATGTAGCGCCACCTTGTAGCTGTCGAAGGTAATTGCTGCTCACAAAATGTTTTATCAGAAGGCAAGTTGAGAGGAATCCTAGAGGCAGATGTCCATGGAAAGAGCCGCTCACTGCAGCAGGAATGTTGGATGCTTCAAATTCGCAGAGTTTCCTGTCCAACGTCCACTCACGTCCCGAACGCTCCCAAACGCTCAAAAGCCTCACACCGGGCAAGCCCTCACCGGGTAGATCTCTGGCTCCCAGGTAAAGCCAAATCCTGAGCATGCTAGTGCTAGGATCACAGAGAGAGAGAGAGAGGGTTCATGACATGCTGTCTTGATAAAGGTCTGAAACGGCTAGTGCCTAAGAGTGTCTGACTTTCAGTTATGACTGATTGTGAGAGGGGAAGATGAAGTTTTTCTGTACCCAGCATGCCTTGCAATATACTTAGGCAAATGAGGTGAGAGCCGTACCAATCCCACGCTACTCTGCTTAATGCTCCCTATCTGCATAAAAAGAACACTTTCACAACAGAGCAGAGTGGCGCAGCGGAAGCGTGCTGGGCCCATAACCCAGAGGTCGATGGATCGAAACCATCCTCTGCTAATTTTGCTTGACTTTCCTTCCAAGGACCAAGCTGTCATTTCCACGCTGCCAGCAAGGAAAAGCACAAGCTTGTGCCAGCTATGTGAGAAAATACTTGTCAAATATCTGTGTCTGCTGAAATACAAGAGAGGGATCATCAAATGATCCACCCTGTACTTTGAAAGTAAAGACACACAATAATAAGCATAAATGACTGGTGGGACCTTCAAACACTTTTATGGGCAGGCTTTGAATTTCATTCTTTCCTTTTTGTTCTGCTCTTATCTATCTCCTGGGCATTTAATTGAATGTTCTGTATTTCTCTTCCCTGTTTTGCTTCCCATGCTGCCTCTATATATTCTTATCTATTATTTGTAATGCAGCTTTCCATTCTTCTCTTCTGCACAGCTTTGTCCTTGGTTTCAATCCCAGTTCCTTACCCTCTGCAAAAAACTTTCTATTGCTTTTCATGTTGGTATCTAAACCAAATGCACCATTGAAGCTGGTGCAAGATAGTCATTGAACTCAGGATCCTAATGTTAAGAACCGAGAGCGCACAGATCAGAGGGCGTTGGTGGTATAGTGGTGAGCATAGCTGCCTTCCAAGCAGTTGACCCGGGTTCGATTCCCGGCCAACGCAGTACAAATACTTATATATTCTGCAAGCAGGATATATTTTAATGCAACATGTCACAAAATGGAAATATAATGAACAGATTAATCAGCCGTTATATAAAAAATAAACAAATATGTAGGCAAGCATCTCAATCGCCCCTTCTGCTATATTCATTGTCCTAATATATGATAAGTTTCATAAAGCAGAGTCACCACTCACATGTGCTGGTAAAAAATATTTACAGTGGGCAGACAATGAAAGGGCTGAGGCCAGACCACACATTATAACTCCAGCATCTCTATGTTAAAAACCATTTCCTAGGCAATATCTAGCCTCTGAAAACAATATGCAAGATCCATCGAAAAATCTGGTGAAAGTCGCCAACATTTTGTGCATACTTGTGCCCTCAACTGAATGTAGCGCCACCTTGTAGACGTCGGAGGTAACTGCAGCTCAAAAAATGTTTCATCAGCGGGCAAGTTTAGAGGAATCCAAAAGGCAGATGTCCATGGAAAGAGCCCCCGACTGCAGCAGGAAGGTTGGATGCTTCAAATTTGCATAGTTTCCAGTCCAACGTCCTCTCATGTACCGAACGCTCCCAACGCTCAAAAGCCTTACACCGGGCAAACCCTCACTGGGTAGATCTCTGGCTTCCAGGTAAAGCCAAATCCTGAGCATGCTAGCACTAGGATCACAGAGAGAGAGAGACAGAGAGTGTCGGAGAGCTGCTGTCTTGATAAAGGCCTGAAACGGCTAGTGCCTAAGAGGGTCTGGACTATCAGTTATGACTGATTGTGAGAGGGGAAGATGAAGATTTTCTGCACCCAGCATGCCTTGCGATATAATTAGGCAAATGAGGTGAGAGCCCGACCAATCCCACTTCACTCCGCTGAATGCCTCCTCATCTGCATAAAGAGATCACTTTCACGAACGAGCAGAGTGGCGCAGCGGAAGCGTGCTGGGCCCATAACCCAGAGGTCGATGGATCGAAACCATCCTCTGCTAATTTTGCTTGACTTTCCTTCCAAGGACCAAGCTGTCATTTCCACACTGCCAGAAAGGAAAAGCGCAAGCTTGTGCCAGCTATGTGAGAAAAGACTTCTCAACTATCTGTGTCTGTGTAATACAAGAGTGTTCGTGAAAGGATCAACCCTGTACTTTGAAAGTAAAGACACACAACTATAACCATAAATGACTGGTGGGAGCTTCACACAACTTTCTGGGCATGCTTTGAATTTCATTCTTCCCTTTTTTTTCTGCTCTTATCTATCTCCTGGGCATTTCATGGAATGTTCTCTCTTTCTCTTCCCTGCTTTGCTTCCCATGCTGCCTATATATGCTGATTTCTACTATTTGTACTGTTGCATTTCATTTCTTCTCTTCTGCACAACTTTGTCCTTGGTTTCAATCCCCAGTTCCTTACCCTCTGCAAAAAACGTTCTACTACTTCTCATGTTGGTATCGAAACCAAATGCACCATTGAAGCTGTTGCAAGATAGTCATTGATTTCGGGAACGTAATATTTAGAACCGAGAGCACACACATCAGAGGGCGTTGGTGGTATAGTGGTGAGCATAGCTGCTTCCCAAGCAGTTGACCCGGGTTCGATTCCCGGCCAACGCAGTGAAAATGCTTATATATTCTGCAAGCAGGATATATTTTAATGCAACATGTCTCAAAATGGAAATTTCATGAACAGATTATTCAGCCATATATAAAAAAAATAAACAAATACATAGGCAAACATCTCAATCGCACCTTCTGATACATTCATTGTCCTAATATATGATAAGTTTTATAAAGCAGAGTCACAACTCACATGTGCTGGAAATAAATATGTTACAGTGGGCAAACAATGGAAGGGCTGAGGCCCGGCCAGACATTATAACTCCAACATCTCTATGTTAAAAAGCATTTCTAGGCAATATCTAGCCTCTGAAAAAAATATGCAAGATCCACCGATAAATCTGGCAAAAGTCCCTAACATTTTGTGCATACTTGTGCACTTACCAGAATGTAGCGCCACCTTGTAGCTGTCGAAGGTAATTGCTGCTCACAAAATGTTTTATCAGAAGGCAAGTTGAGAGGAATCCTAGAGGCAGATGTCCATGGAAAGAGCCGCTCACTGCAGCAGGAATGTTGGATGCTTCAAATTCGCAGAGTTTCCTGTCCAACGTCCACTCACGTCCCGAACGCTCCCAAACGCTCAAAAGCCTCACACCGGGCAAGCCCTCACCGGGTAGATCTCTGGCTCCCAGGTAAAGCCAAATCCTGAGCATGCTAGTGCTAGGATCACAGAGAGAGAGAGAGAGGGTTCATGACATGCTGTCTTGATAAAGGTCTGAAACGGCTAGTGCCTAAGAGTGTCTGACTTTCAGTTATGACTGATTGTGAGAGGGGAAGATGAAGTTTTTCTGTACCCAGCATGCCTTGCAATATACTTAGGCAAATGAGGTGAGAGCCGTACCAATCCCACGCTACTCTGCTTAATGCTCCCTATCTGCATAAAAAGAACACTTTCACAACAGAGCAGAGTGGCGCAGCGGAAGCGTGCTGGGCCCATAACCCAGAGGTCGATGGATCGAAACCATCCTCTGCTAATTTTGCTTGACTTTCCTTCCAAGGACCAAGCTGTCATTTCCACGCTGCCAGCAAGGAAAAGCACAAGCTTGTGCCAGCTATGTGAGAAAATACTTGTCAAATATCTGTGTCTGCTGAAATACAAGAGAGGGATCATCAAATGATCCACCCTGTACTTTGAAAGTAAAGACACACAATAATAAGCATAAATGACTGGTGGGACCTTCAAACACTTTTATGGGCAGGCTTTGAATTTCATTCTTTCCTTTTTGTTCTGCTCTTATCTATCTCCTGGGCATTTAATTGAATGTTCTGTATTTCTCTTCCCTGTTTTGCTTCCCATGCTGCCTCTATATATTCTTATCTATTATTTGTAATGCAGCTTTCCATTCTTCTCTTCTGCACAGCTTTGTCCTTGGTTTCAATCCCAGTTCCTTACCCTCTGCAAAAAACTTTCTATTGCTTTTCATGTTGGTATCTAAACCAAATGCACCATTGAAGCTGGTGCAAGATAGTCATTGAACTCAGGATCCTAATGTTAAGAACCGAGAGCGCACAGATCAGAGGGCGTTGGTGGTATAGTGGTGAGCATAGCTGCCTTCCAAGCAGTTGACCCGGGTTCGATTCCCGGCCAACGCAGTACAAATACTTATATATTCTGCAAGCAGGATATATTTTAATGCAACATGTCACAAAATGGAAATATAATGAACAGATTAATCAGCCGTTATATAAAAAATAAACAAATATGTAGGCAAGCATCTCAATCGCCCCTTCTGCTATATTCATTGTCCTAATATATGATAAGTTTCATAAAGCAGAGTCACCACTCACATGTGCTGGTAAAAAATATTTACAGTGGGCAGACAATGAAAGGGCTGAGGCCCGACCACACATTATAACTCCAGCATCTCTATGTTAAAAACCATTTCCTAGGCAATATCTAGCCTCTGAAAACAATATGCAAGATCCATCGATAAATCTGGTGAAAGTCGCCAACATTTTGTGCATACTTGTGCCCTCACCTGAATGTAGCGCCACCTTGTAGACGTCGGAGGTAACTGCAGCTCAAAAAATGTTTCATCAGAGGGCAAGTTTAGAGGAATCCAAAAGGCAGATGTCCATGGAAAGAGCCCCCGACTGCAGCAGGAAGGTTGGATGCTTCAAATTTGCATAGTTTCCAGTCCAACGTCCTCTCATGTACCGAACGCTCCCAAACGCTCAAAAGCCTTACACCGGGCAAGCCCTCACCGGGTAGATCTCTGGCTCCCAGGTAAAGCCAAATCCTGAGCATGCTAGCACTAGGATCACAGAGAGAGAGAGACAGAGAGTGTTGGAGAGCTGCTGTCTTGATAAAGGCCTGAAACGGCTAGTGCGTAAGAGGGTCTGGACTATCAGTTATGACTGATTGTGAGAGGGGAAGATGAAGATTTTCTGCACCCAGCATGCCTTGCGATATAATTAGGCAAATGAGGTGAGAGCCCGACCAATGCCACTTCACTCCGCTGAATGCCTCCTCATCTGCATAAAGAGATCACCTTCATGAACGAGCAGAGTGGCGCAGCGGAAGCGTGCTGGGCCCATAACCCAGAGGTCGATGGATCGAAACCATCCTCTGCTAATTTTGCTTGACTTTCCTTCCAAGGACCAAGCTGTCATTTCCACACTGCCAGAAAGGAAAAGCGCAAGCTTGTGCCAGCTATGTGAGAAAAGACTTCTCAACTATCTGTGTCTGTGTAATACAAGAGTGTTCGTGAAAGGATCAACCCTGTACTTTGAAAGTAAAGACACACAACTATAACCATAAATGACTGGTGGGAGCTTCACACAACTTTCTGGGCATGCTTTGAATTTCATTCTTCCCTTTTTTTTCTGCTCTTATCTATCTCCTGGGCATTTCATGGAATGTTCTCTCTTTCTCTTCCCTGCTTTGCTTCCCATGCTGCCTATATATGCTGATTTCTACTTTTTGTACTGTTGCATTTCATTTCTTCTCTTCTGCACAACTTTGTCCTTGGTTTCAATCCCCAGTTCCTTACCCTCTGCAAAAAACGTTCTACTACTTCTCATGTTGGTATCGAAACCAAATGCACCATTGAAGCTGTTGCAAGATAGTCATTGATTTCGGGAACGTAATATTTAGAACCGAGAGCACACACATCAGAGGGCGTTGATGGTATAGTGGTGAGCATAGCTACCTTCCAAGCAGTTGACCCGGGTTTGATTCCCGGCCAATGCAGTACAAATACTTATATATTCTGCAAGCAGGATATATTTTAATGCAACATGTCACAAAATGGAAATATAATGAACAGATTAATCAGCCGTTATTTAAAAAATAAACAAATATGTAGGCAAGCATCTCAATCGCCCCTTCTGCTATATTCATTGTCCTAATATATGATAAGTTTCATAAAGCAGAGTCACAACTCACATGTGCTGGTAAAAAATATTTACAGTGGGCAGACAATGAAAGGGCTGAGGCCAGACCACACATTATAACTCCAGCATCTCTATGTTAAAAACCATTTCCTAGGCAATATCTAGCCTCTGAAAACAATATGCAAGATCCATCGAAAAATCTGGTGAAAGTCGCCAACATTTTGTGCATACTTGTGCCCTCAACTGAATGTAGCGCCACCTTGTAGACGTCGGAGGTAACTGCAGCTCAAAAAATGTTTCATCAGCGGGCAAGTTTAGAGGAATCCAAAAGGCAGATGTCCATGGAAAGAGCCCCCGACTGCAGCAGGAAGGTTGGATGCTTCAAATTTGCATAGTTTCCAGTCCAACGTCCTCTCATGTACCGAACGCTCCCAAACGCTCAAAAGCCTTACACCGGGCAAGCCCTCACCGGGTAGATCTCTGGCTCCCAGGTAAAGCCAAATCCTGAGCATGCTAGCACTAGGATCACAGAGAGAGAGAGACAGAGAGTGTTGGAGAGCTGCTGTCTTGATAAAGGCCTGAAACGGCTAGTGCGTAAGAGGGTCTGGACTATCAGTTATGACTGATTGTGAGAGGGGAAGATGAAGATTTTCTGCACCCAGCATGCCTTGCGATATAATTAGGCAAATGAGGTGAGAGCCCGACCAATGCCACTTCACTCCGCTGAATGCCTCCTCATCTGCATAAAGAGATCACCTTCATGAACGAGCAGAGTGGCGCAGCGGAAGCGTGCTGGGCCCATAACCCAGAGGTCGATGGATCGAAACCATCCTCTGCTAATTTTGCTTGACTTTCCTTCCAAGGACCAAGCTGTCATTTCCACACTGCCAGAAAGGAAAAGCGCAAGCTTGTGCCAGCTATGTGAGAAAAGACTTCTCAACTATCTGTGTCTGTGTAATACAAGAGTGTTCGTGAAAGGATCAACCCTGTACTTTGAAAGTAAAGACACACAACTATAACCATAAATGACTGGTGGGAGCTTCACACAACTTTCTGGGCATGCTTTGAATTTCATTCTTCCCTTTTTTTTCTGCTCTTATCTATCTCCTGGGCATTTCATGGAATGTTCTCTCTTTCTCTTCCCTGCTTTGCTTCCCATGCTGCCTATATATGCTGATTTCTACTTTTTGTACTGTTGCATTTCATTTCTTCTCTTCTGCACAACTTTGTCCTTGGTTTCAATCCCCAGTTCCTTACCCTCTGCAAAAAACGTTCTACTACTTCTCATGTTGGTATCGAAACCAAATGCACCATTGAAGCTGTTGCAAGATAGTCATTGATTTCGGGAACGTAATATTTAGAACCGAGAGCACACACATCAGAGGGCGTTGGTGGTATAGTGGTGAGCATAGCTGCTTCCCAAGCAGTTGACCCGGGTTCGATTCCCGGCCAACGCAGTGAAAATGCTTATATATTCTGCAAGCAGGACATATTTTAATGCAACAGGTCTCAAAATGGAAATTTCATGAACAGATTAATCAGCCATATATAAAAAAATAAACAAATACATAGGCAAACATCTCAATCGCACCTTCTGATACATTCATTGTCCTAATATATGATAAGTTTTATAAAGCAGAGTCACAACTCACATGTGCTGGTAATAAATATGTTACAGTGGGCAAACAATGGAAGGGCTGAGGCCCGACCAGACATTATAACTCCAACATCTCTATGTTAAAAAGCATTTCTAGGCAATATCTAGCCTCTGAAAAAAATATGCAAGATCCACCGATAAATCTGGCAAAAGTCCCTAACATTTTGTGCATACTTGTGCACTTACCAGAATGTAGCGCCACCTTGTAGCTGTCGAAGGTAATTGCTGCTCACAAAATGTTTTATCAGAAGGCAAGTTGAGAGGAATCCTAGAGGCAGATGTCCATGGAAAGAGCCGCTCACTGCAGCAGGAATGTTGGATGCTTCAAATTCGCAGAGTTTCCTGTCCAACGTCCACAACGCTCCCAAACGCTCAAAAGCCTCACACCGGGCAAGCCCTCACCGGGTAGATCTCTGGCTCCCAGGTAAAGCCAAATCCTGAGCATGCTAGTGCTAGGATCACAGAGAGAGAGAGAGAGGGTTCATGACATGCTGTCTTGATAAAGGTCTGAAACGGCTAGTGCCTAAGAGTGTCTGACTTTCAGTTATGACTGATTGTGAGAGGGGAAGATGAAGTTTTTCTGTACCCAGCATGCCTTGCAATATACTTAGGCAAATGAGGTGAGAGCCGTACCAATCCCACGCTACTCTGCTTAATGCTCCCTATCTGCATAAAAAGAACACTTTCACAACAGAGCAGAGTGGCGCAGCGGAAGCGTGCTGGGCCCATAACCCAGAGGTCGATGGATCGAAACCATCCTCTGCTAATTTTGCTTGACTTTCCTTCCAAGGACCAAGCTGTCATTTCCACGCTGCCAGCAAGGAAAAGCACAAGCTTGTGCCAGCTATGTGAGAAAATACTTGTCAAATATCTGTGTCTGCTGAAATACAAGAGAGGGATCATCAAATGATCCACCCTGTACTTTGAAAGTAAAGACACACAATAATAAGCATAAATGACTGGTGGGACCTTCAAACACTTTTATGGGCAGGCTTTGAATTTCATTCTTTCCTTTTTGTTCTGCTCTTATCTATCTCCTGGGCATTTAATTGAATGTTCTGTATTTCTCTTCCCTGTTTTGCTTCCCATGCTGCCTCTATATATTCTTATCTATTATTTGTAATGCAGCTTTCCATTCTTCTCTTCTGCACAGCTTTGTCCTTGGTTTCAATCCCAGTTCCTTACCCTCTGCAAAAAACTTTCTATTGCTTTTCATGTTGGTATCTAAACCAAATGCACCATTGAAGCTGGTGCAAGATAGTCATTGAACTCAGGATCCTAATGTTAAGAACCGAGAGCGCACAGATCAGAGGGCGTTGGTGGTATAGTGGTGAGCATAGCTGCCTTCCAAGCAGTTGACCCGGGTTCGATTCCCGGCCAACGCAGTACAAATACTTATATATTCTGCAAGCAGGATATATTTTAATGCAACATGTCACAAAATGGAAATATAATGAACAGATTAATCAGCCGTTATATAAAAAATAAACAAATATGTAGGCAAGCATCTCAATCGCCCCTTCTGCTATATTCATTGTCCTAATATATGATAAGTTTCATAAAGCAGAGTCACCACTCACATGTGCTGGTAAAAAATATTTACAGTGGGCAGACAATGAAAGGGCTGAGGCCCGACCACACATTATAACTCCAGCATCTCTATGTTAAAAACCATTTCCTAGGCAATATCTAGCCTCTGAAAACAATATGCAAGATCCATCGATAAATCTGGTGAAAGTCGCCAACATTTTGTGCATACTTGTGCCCTCACCTGAATGTAGCGCCACCTTGTAGACGTCGGAGGTAACTGCAGCTCAAAAAATGTTTCATCAGAGGGCAAGTTTAGAGGAATCCAAAAGGCAGATGTCCATGGAAAGAGCCCCCGACTGCAGCAGGAAGGTTGGATGCTTCAAATTTGCATAGTTTCCAGTCCAACGTCCTCTCATGTACCGAACGCTCCCAAACGCTCAAAAGCCTTACACCGGGCAAGCCCTCACCGGGTAGATCTCTGGCTCCCAGGTAAAGCCAAATCCTGAGCATGCTAGCACTAGGATCACAGAGAGAGAGAGACAGAGAGTGTTGGAGAGCTGCTGTCTTGATAAAGGCCTGAAACGGCTAGTGCGTAAGAGGGTCTGGACTATCAGTTATGACTGATTGTGAGAGGGGAAGATGAAGATTTTCTGCACCCAGCATGCCTTGCGATATAATTAGGCAAATGAGGTGAGAGCCCGACCAATGCCACTTCACTCCGCTGAATGCCTCCTCATCTGCATAAAGAGATCACCTTCATGAACGAGCAGAGTGGCGCAGCGGAAGCGTGCTGGGCCCATAACCCAGAGGTCGATGGATCGAAACCATCCTCTGCTAATTTTGCTTGACTTTCCTTCCAAGGACCAAGCTGTCATTTCCACACTGCCAGAAAGGAAAAGCGCAAGCTTGTGCCAGCTATGTGAGAAAAGACTTCTCAACTATCTGTGTCTGTGTAATACAAGAGTGTTCGTGAAAGGATCAACCCTGTACTTTGAAAGTAAAGACACACAACTATAACCATAAATGACTGGTGGGAGCTTCACACAACTTTCTGGGCATGCTTTGAATTTCATTCTTCCCTTTTTTTTCTGCTCTTATCTATCTCCTGGGCATTTCATGGAATGTTCTCTCTTTCTCTTCCCTGCTTTGCTTCCCATGCTGCCTATATATGCTGATTTCTACTTTTTGTACTGTTGCATTTCATTTCTTCTCTTCTGCACAACTTTGTCCTTGGTTTCAATCCCCAGTTCCTTACCCTCTGCAAAAAACGTTCTACTACTTCTCATGTTGGTATCGAAACCAAATGCACCATTGAAGCTGTTGCAAGATAGTCATTGATTTCGGGAACGTAATATTTAGAACCGAGAGCACACACATCAGAGGGCGTTGGTGGTATAGTGGTGAGCATAGCTGCTTCCCAAGCAGTTGACCCGGGTTCGATTCCCGGCCAACGCAGTGAAAATGCTTATATATTCTGCAAGCAGGACATATTTTAATGCAACAGGTCTCAAAATGGAAATTTCATGAACAGATTAATCAGCCATATATAAAAAAATAAACAAATACATAGGCAAACATCTCAATCGCACCTTCTGATACATTCATTGTCCTAATATATGATAAGTTTTATAAAGCAGAGTCACAACTCACATGTGCTGGTAATAAATATGTTACAGTGGGCAAACAATGGAAGGGCTGAGGCCCGACCAGACATTATAACTCCAACATCTCTATGTTAAAAAGCATTTCTAGGCAATATCTAGCCTCTGAAAAAAATATGCAAGATCCACCGATAAATCTGGCAAAAGTCCCTAACATTTTGTGCATACTTGTGCACTTACCAGAATGTAGCGCCACCTTGTAGCTGTCGAAGGTAATTGCTGCTCACAAAATGTTTTATCAGAAGGCAAGTTGAGAGGAATCCTAGAGGCAGATGTCCATGGAAAGAGCCGCTCACTGCAGCAGGAATGTTGGATGCTTCAAATTCGCAGAGTTTCCTGTCCAACGTCCACTCACGTCCCGAACGCTCCCAAACGCTCAAAAGCCTCACACCGGGCAAGCCCTCACCGGGTAGATCTCTGGCTCCCAGGTAAAGCCAAATCCTGAGCATGCTAGTGCTAGGATCACAGAGAGAGAGAGAGAGGGTTCATGACATGCTGTCTTGATAAAGGTCTGAAACGGCTAGTGCCTAAGAGTGTCTGACTTTCAGTTATGACTGATTGTGAGAGGGGAAGATGAAGTTTTTCTGTACCCAGCATGCCTTGCAATATACTTAGGCAAATGAGGTGAGAGCCGTACCAATCCCACGCTACTCTGCTTAATGCTCCCTATCTGCATAAAAAGAACACTTTCACAACAGAGCAGAGTGGCGCAGCGGAAGCGTGCTGGGCCCATAACCCAGAGGTCGATGGATCGAAACCATCCTCTGCTAATTTTGCTTGACTTTCCTTCCAAGGACCAAGCTGTCATTTCCACGCTGCCAGCAAGGAAAAGCACAAGCTTGTGCCAGCTATGTGAGAAAATACTTGTCAAATATCTGTGTCTGCTGAAATACAAGAGAGGGATCATCAAATGATCCACCCTGTACTTTGAAAGTAAAGACACACAATAATAAGCATAAATGACTGGTGGGACCTTCAAACACTTTTATGGGCAGGCTTTGAATTTCATTCTTTCCTTTTTGTTCTGCTCTTATCTATCTCCTGGGCATTTAATTGAATGTTCTGTATTTCTCTTCCCTGTTTTGCTTCCCATGCTGCCTCTATATATTCTTATCTATTATTTGTAATGCAGCTTTCCATTCTTCTCTTCTGCACAGCTTTGTCCTTGGTTTCAATCCCAGTTCCTTACCCTCTGCAAAAAACTTTCTATTGCTTTTCATGTTGGTATCTAAACCAAATGCACCATTGAAGCTGGTGCAAGATAGTCATTGAACTCAGGATCCTAATGTTAAGAACCGAGAGCGCACAGATCAGAGGGCGTTGGTGGTATAGTGGTGAGCATAGCTGCCTTCCAAGCAGTTGACCCGGGTTCGATTCCCGGCCAACGCAGTACAAATACTTATATATTCTGCAAGCAGGATATATTTTAATGCAACATGTCACAAAATGGAAATATAATGAACAGATTAATCAGCCGTTATATAAAAAATAAAGAAATATGTAGGCAAGCATCTCAATCGCCCCTTCTGCTATATTCATTGTCCTAATATATGATAAGTTTCATAAAGCAGAGTCACCACTCACATGTGCTGGTAAAAAATATTTACAGTGGGCAGACAATGAAAGGGCTGAGGCCCGACCACACATTATAACTCCAGCATCTCTATGTTAAAAACCATTTCCTAGGCAATATCTAGCCTCTGAAAACAATATGCAAGATCCATCGATAAATCTGGTGAAAGTCGCCAACATTTTGTGCATACTTGTGCCCTCACCTGAATGTAGCGCCACCTTGTAGACGTCGGAGGTAACTGCAGCTCAAAAAATGTTTCATCAGAGGGCAAGTTTAGAGGAATCCAAAAGGCAGATGTCCATGGAAAGAGCCCCCGACTGCAGCAGGAAGGTTGGATGCTTCAAATTTGCATAGTTTCCAGTCCAACGTCCTCTCATGTACCGAACGCTCCCAAACGCTCAAAAGCCTTACACCGGGCAAGCCCTCACCGGGTAGATCTCTGGCTCCCAGGTAAAGCCAAATCCTGAGCATGCTAGCACTAGGATCACAGAGAGAGAGAGACAGAGAGTGTTGGAGAGCTGCTGTCTTGATAAAGGCCTGAAACGGCTAGTGCGTAAGAGGGTCTGGACTATCAGTTATGACTGATTGTGAGAGGGGAAGATGAAGATTTTCTGCACCCAGCATGCCTTGCAATATAATTAGGCAAATGAGGTGAGAGCCCGACCAATGCCACTTCACTCCGCTGAATGCCTCCTCATCTGCATAAAGAGATCACCTTCATGAACGAGCAGAGTGGCGCAGCGGAAGCGTGCTGGGCCCATAACCCAGAGGTCGATGGATCGAAACCATCCTCTGCTAATTTTGCTTGACTTTCCTTCCAAGGACCAAGCTGTCATTTCCACACTGCCAGAAAGGAAAAGCGCAAGCTTGTGCCAGCTATGTGAGAAAAGACTTCTCAACTATCTGTGTCTGTGTAATACAAGAGTGTTCGTGAAAGGATCAACCCTGTACTTTGAAAGTAAAGACACACAACTATAACCATAAATGACTGGTGGGAGCTTCACACAACTTTCTGGGCATGCTTTGAATTTCATTCTTCCCTTTTTTTTCTGCTCTTATCTATCTCCTGGGCATTTCATGGAATGTTCTCTCTTTCTCTTCCCTGCTTTGCTTCCCATGCTGCCTATATATGCTGATTTCTACTTTTTGTACTGTTGCATTTCATTTCTTCTCTTCTGCACAACTTTGTCCTTGGTTTCAATCCCCAGTTCCTTACCCTCTGCAAAAAACGTTCTACTACTTCTCATGTTGGTATCGAAACCAAATGCACCATTGAAGCTGTTGCAAGATAGTCATTGATTTCGGGAACGTAATATTTAGAACCGAGAGCACACACATCAGAGGGCGTTGGTGGTATAGTGGTGAGCATAGCTGCTTCCCAAGCAGTTGACCCGGGTTCGATTCCCGGCCAACGCAGTGAAAATGCTTATATATTCTGCAAGCAGGACATATTTTAATGCAACATGTCTCAAAATGGAAATTTCATGAACAGATTAATCAGCCATATATAAAAAAATAAACAAATACATAGGCAAACATCTCAATCGCACCTTCTGATACATTCATTGTCCTAATATATGATAAGTTTTATAAAGCAGAGTCACAACTCACATGTGCTGGTAATAAATATGTTACAGTGGGCAAACAATGGAAGGGCTGAGGCCCGACCAGACATTATAACTCCAACATCTCTATGTTAAAAAGCATTTCTAGGCAATATCTAGCCTCTGAAAAAAATATGCAAGATCCACCGATAAATCTGGCAAAAGTCCCTAACATTTTGTGCATACTTGTGCACTTACCAGAATGTAGCGCCACCTTGTAGCTGTCGAAGGTAATTGCTGCTCACAAAATGTTTTATCAGAAGGCAAGTTGAGAGGAATCCTAGAGGCAGATGTCCATGGAAAGAGCCGCTCACTGCAGCAGGAATGTTGGATGCTTCAAATTCGCAGAGTTTCCTGTCCAACGTCCACAACGCTCCCAAACGCTCAAAAGCCTCACACCGGGCAAGCCCTCACCGGGTAGATCTCTGGCTCCCAGGTAAAGCCAAATCCTGAGCATGCTAGTGCTAGGATCACAGAGAGAGAGAGAGAGGGTTCATGACATGCTGTCTTGATAAAGGTCTGAAACGGCTAGTGCCTAAGAGTGTCTGACTTTCAGTTATGACTGATTGTGAGAGGGGAAGATGAAGTTTTTCTGTACCCAGCATGCCTTGCAATATACTTAGGCAAATGAGGTGAGAGCCGTACCAATCCCACGCTACTCTGCTTAATGCTCCCTATCTGCATAAAAAGAACACTTTCACAACAGAGCAGAGTGGCGCAGCGGAAGCGTGCTGGGCCCATAACCCAGAGGTCGATGGATCGAAACCATCCTCTGCTAATTTTGCTTGACTTTCCTTCCAAGGACCAAGCTGTCATTTCCACGCTGCCAGCAAGGAAAAGCACAAGCTTGTGCCAGCTATGTGAGAAAATACTTGTCAAATATCTGTGTCTGCTGAAATACAAGAGAGGGATCATCAAATGATCCACCCTGTACTTTGAAAGTAAAGACACACAATAATAAGCATAAATGACTGGTGGGACCTTCAAACACTTTTATGGGCAGGCTTTGAATTTCATTCTTTCCTTTTTGTTCTGCTCTTATCTATCTCCTGGGCATTTAATTGAATGTTCTGTATTTCTCTTCCCTGTTTTGCTTCCCATGCTGCCTCTATATATTCTTATCTATTATTTGTAATGCAGCTTTCCATTCTTCTCTTCTGCACAGCTTTGTCCTTGGTTTCAATCCCAGTTCCTTACCCTCTGCAAAAAACTTTCTATTGCTTTTCATGTTGGTATCTAAACCAAATGCACCATTGAAGCTGGTGCAAGATAGTCATTGAACTCAGGATCCTAATGTTAAGAACCGAGAGCGCACAGATCAGAGGGCGTTGGTGGTATAGTGGTGAGCATAGCTGCCTTCCAAGCAGTTGACCCGGGTTCGATTCCCGGCCAACGCAGTACAAATACTTATATATTCTGCAAGCAGGATATATTTTAATGCAACATGTCACAAAATGGAAATATAATGAACAGATTAATCAGCCGTTATATAAAAAATAAAGAAATATGTAGGCAAGCATCTCAATCGCCCCTTCTGCTATATTCATTGTCCTAATATATGATAAGTTTCATAAAGCAGAGTCACCACTCACATGTGCTGGTAAAAAATATTTACAGTGGGCAGACAATGAAAGGGCTGAGGCCCGACCACACATTATAACTCCAGCATCTCTATGTTAAAAACCATTTCCTAGGCAATATCTAGCCTCTGAAAACAATATGCAAGATCCATCGATAAATCTGGTGAAAGTCGCCAACATTTTGTGCATACTTGTGCCCTCACCTGAATGTAGCGCCACCTTGTAGACGTCGGAGGTAACTGCAGCTCAAAAAATGTTTCATCAGAGGGCAAGTTTAGAGGAATCCAAAAGGCAGATGTCCATGGAAAGAGCCCCCGACTGCAGCAGGAAGGTTGGATGCTTCAAATTTGCATAGTTTCCAGTCCAACGTCCTCTCATGTACCGAACGCTCCCAAACGCTCAAAAGCCTTACACCGGGCAAGCCCTCACCGGGTAGATCTCTGGCTCCCAGGTAAAGCCAAATCCTGAGCATGCTAGCACTAGGATCACAGAGAGAGAGAGACAGAGAGTGTTGGAGAGCTGCTGTCTTGATAAAGGCCTGAAACGGCTAGTGCGTAAGAGGGTCTGGACTATCAGTTATGACTGATTGTGAGAGGGGAAGATGAAGATTTTCTGCACCCAGCATGCCTTGCAATATAATTAGGCAAATGAGGTGAGAGCCCGACCAATGCCACTTCACTCCGCTGAATGCCTCCTCATCTGCATAAAGAGATCACCTTCATGAACGAGCAGAGTGGCGCAGCGGAAGCGTGCTGGGCCCATAACCCAGAGGTCGATGGATCGAAACCATCCTCTGCTAATTTTGCTTGACTTTCCTTCCAAGGACCAAGCTGTCATTTCCACACTGCCAGAAAGGAAAAGCGCAAGCTTGTGCCAGCTATGTGAGAAAAGACTTCTCAACTATCTGTGTCTGTGTAATACAAGAGTGTTCGTGAAAGGATCAACCCTGTACTTTGAAAGTAAAGACACACAACTATAACCATAAATGACTGGTGGGAGCTTCACACAACTTTCTGGGCATGCTTTGAATTTCATTCTTCCCTTTTTTTTCTGCTCTTATCTATCTCCTGGGCATTTCATGGAATGTTCTCTCTTTCTCTTCCCTGCTTTGCTTCCCATGCTGCCTATATATGCTGATTTCTACTTTTTGTACTGTTGCATTTCATTTCTTCTCTTCTGCACAACTTTGTCCTTGGTTTCAATCCCCAGTTCCTTACCCTCTGCAAAAAACGTTCTACTACTTCTCATGTTGGTATCGAAACCAAATGCACCATTGAAGCTGTTGCAAGATAGTCATTGATTTCGGGAACGTAATATTTAGAACCGAGAGCACACACATCAGAGGGCGTTGGTGGTATAGTGGTGAGCATAGCTGCTTCCCAAGCAGTTGACCCGGGTTCGATTCCCGGCCAACGCAGTGAAAATGCTTATATATTCTGCAAGCAGGACATATTTTAATGCAACATGTCTCAAAATGGAAATTTCATGAACAGATTAATCAGCCATATATAAAAAAATAAACAAATACATAGGCAAACATCTCAATCGCACCTTCTGATACATTCATTGTCCTAATATATGATAAGTTTTATAAAGCAGAGTCACAACTCACATGTGCTGGTAATAAATATGTTACAGTGGGCAAACAATGGAAGGGCTGAGGCCCGACCAGACATTATAACTCCAACATCTCTATGTTAAAAAGCATTTCTAGGCAATATCTAGCCTCTGAAAAAAATATGCAAGATCCACCGATAAATCTGGCAAAAGTCCCTAACATTTTGTGCATACTTGTGCACTTACCAGAATGTAGCGCCACCTTGTAGCTGTCGAAGGTAATTGCTGCTCACAAAATGTTTTATCAGAAGGCAAGTTGAGAGGAATCCTAGAGGCAGATGTCCATGGAAAGAGCCGCTCACTGCAGCAGGAATGTTGGATGCTTCAAATTCGCAGAGTTTCCTGTCCAACGTCCACAACGCTCCCAAACGCTCAAAAGCCTCACACCGGGCAAGCCCTCACCGGGTAGATCTCTGGCTCCCAGGTAAAGCCAAATCCTGAGCATGCTAGTGCTAGGATCACAGAGAGAGAGAGAGAGGGTTCATGACATGCTGTCTTGATAAAGGTCTGAAACGGCTAGTGCCTAAGAGTGTCTGACTTTCAGTTATGACTGATTGTGAGAGGGGAAGATGAAGTTTTTCTGTACCCAGCATGCCTTGCAATATACTTAGGCAAATGAGGTGAGAGCCGTACCAATCCCACGCTACTCTGCTTAATGCTCCCTATCTGCATAAAAAGAACACTTTCACAACAGAGCAGAGTGGCGCAGCGGAAGCGTGCTGGGCCCATAACCCAGAGGTCGATGGATCGAAACCATCCTCTGCTAATTTTTCTTGACTTTCCTTCCAAGGACCAAGCTGTCATTTCCACGCTGCCAGCAAGGAAAAGCACAAGCTTGTGCCAGCTATGTGAGAAAATACTTGTCAAATATCTGTGTCTGCTGAAATACAAGAGAGGGATCATCAAATGATCCACCCTGTACTTTGAAAGTAAAGACACACAATAATAAGCATAAATGACTGGTGGGACCTTCAAACACTTTTATGGGCAGGCTTTGAATTTCATTCTTTCCTTTTTGTTCTGCTCTTATCTATCTCCTGGGCATTTAATTGAATGTTCTGTATTTCTCTTCCCTGTTTTGCTTCCCATGCTGCCTCTATATATTCTTATCTATTATTTGTAATGCAGCTTTCCATTCTTCTCTTCTGCACAGCTTTGTCCTTGGTTTCAATCCCAGTTCCTTACCCTCTGCAAAAAACTTTCTATTGCTTTTCATGTTGGTATCTAAACCAAATGCACCATTGAAGCTGGTGCAAGATAGTCATTGAACTCAGGATCCTAATGTTAAGAACCGAGAGCGCACAGATCAGAGGGCGTTGGTGGTATAGTGGTGAGCATAGCTGCCTTCCAAGCAGTTGACCCGGGTTCGATTCCCGGCCAACGCAGTACAAATACTTATATATTCTGCAAGCAGGATATATTTTAATGCAACATGTCACAAAATGGAAATATAATGAACAGATTAATCAGCCGTTATATAAAAAATAAAGAAATATGTAGGCAAGCATCTCAATCGCCCCTTCTGCTATATTCATTGTCCTAATATATGATAAGTTTCATAAAGCAGAGTCACCACTCACATGTGCTGGTAAAAAATATTTACAGTGGGCAGACAATGAAAGGGCTGAGGCCCGACCACACATTATAACTCCAGCATCTCTATGTTAAAAACCATTTCCTAGGCAATATCTAGCCTCTGAAAACAATATGCAAGATCCATCGATAAATCTGGTGAAAGTCGCCAACATTTTGTGCATACTTGTGCCCTCACCTGAATGTAGCGCCACCTTGTAGACGTCGGAGGTAACTGCAGCTCAAAAAATGTTTCATCAGAGGGCAAGTTTAGAGGAATCCAAAAGGCAGATGTCCATGGAAAGAGCCCCCCGACTGCAGCAGGAAGGTTGGATGCTTCAAATTTGCATAGTTTCCAGTCCAACGTCCTCTCATGTACCGAACGCTCCCAAACGCTCA
This sequence comes from Lissotriton vulgaris, assembly GCF_964263255.1. Taxonomy (NCBI): domain Eukaryota; kingdom Metazoa; phylum Chordata; class Amphibia; order Caudata; family Salamandridae; genus Lissotriton; species Lissotriton vulgaris. The sequence goes on from NW_028241737.1 coordinate 300,047, forward strand.
AAAGCCTTACACCGGGCAAGCCCTCACCGGGTAGATCTCTGGCTCCCAGGTAAAGCCAAATCCTGAGCATGCTAGCACTAGGATCACAGAGAGAGAGAGACAGAGAGTGTTGGAGAGCTGCTGTCTTGATAAAGGCCTGAAACGGCTAGTGCGTAAGAGGGTCTGGACTATCAGTTATGACTGATTGTGAGAGGGGAAGATGAAGATTTTCTGCACCCAGCATGCCTTGCGATATAATTAGGCAAATGAGGTGAGAGCCCGACCAATGCCACTTCACTCCGCTGAATGCCTCCTCATCTGCATAAAGAGATCACCTTCATGAACGAGCAGAGTGGCGCAGCGGAAGCGTGCTGGGCCCATAACCCAGAGGTCGATGGATCGAAACCATCCTCTGCTAATTTTGCTTGACTTTCCTTCCAAGGACCAAGCTGTCATTTCCACACTGCCAGAAAGGAAAAGCGCAAGCTTGTGCCAGCTATGTGAGAAAAGACTTCTCAACTATCTGTGTCTGTGTAATACAAGAGTGTTCGTGAAAGGATCAACCCTGTACTTTGAAAGTAAAGACACACAACTATAACCATAAATGACTGGTGGGAGCTTCACACAACTTTCTGGGCATGCTTTGAATTTCATTCTTCCCTTTTTTTTCTGCTCTTATCTATCTCCTGGGCATTTCATGGAATGTTCTCTCTTTCTCTTCCCTGCTTTGCTTCCCATGCTGCCTATATATGCTGATTTCTACTTTTTGTACTGTTGCATTTCATTTCTTCTCTTCTGCACAACTTTGTCCTTGGTTTCAATCCCCAGTTCCTTACCCTCTGCAAAAAACGTTCTACTACTTCTCATGTTGGTATCGAAACCAAATGCACCATTGAAGCTGTTGCAAGATAGTCATTGATTTCGGGAACGTAATATTTAGAACCGAGAGCACACACATCAGAGGGCGTTGGTGGTATAGTGGTGAGCATAGCTGCTTCCCAAGCAGTTGACCCGGGTTCGATTCCCGGCCAACGCAGTGAAAATGCTTATATATTCTGCAAGCAGGACATATTTTAATGCAACATGTCTCAAAATGGAAATTTCATGAACAGATTAATCAGCCATATATAAAAAAATAAACAAATACATAGGCAAACATCTCAATCGCACCTTCTGATACATTCATTGTCCTAATATATGATAAGTTTTATAAAGCAGAGTCACAACTCACATGTGCTGGTAATAAATATGTTACAGTGGGCAAACAATGGAAGGGCTGAGGCCCGACCAGACATTATAACTCCAACATCTCTATGTTAAAAAGCATTTCTAGGCAATATCTAGCCTCTGAAAAAAATATGCAAGATCCACCGATAAATCTGGCAAAAGTCCCTAACATTTTGTGCATACTTGTGCACTTACCAGAATGTAGCGCCACCTTGTAGCTGTCGAAGGTAATTGCTGCTCACAAAATGTTTTATCAGAAGGCAAGTTGAGAGGAATCCTAGAGGCAGATGTCCATGGAAAGAGCCGCTCACTGCAGCAGGAATGTTGGATGCTTCAAATTCGCAGAGTTTCCTGTCCAACGTCCACAACGCTCCCAAACGCTCAAAAGCCTCACACCGGGCAAGCCCTCACCGGGTAGATTTCTGGCTCCCAGGTAAAGCCAAATCCTGAGCATGCTAGTGCTAGGATCACAGAGAGAGAGAGAGAGGGTTCATGACATGCTGTCTTGATAAAGGTCTGAAACGGCTAGTGCCTAAGAGTGTCTGACTTTCAGTTATGACTGATTGTGAGAGGGGAAGATGAAGTTTTTCTGTACCCAGCATGCCTTGCAATATACTTAGGCAAATGAGGTGAGAGCCGTACCAATCCCACGCTACTCTGCTTAATGCTCCCTATCTGCATAAAAAGAACACTTTCACAACAGAGCAGAGTGGCGCAGCGGAAGCGTGCTGGGCCCATAACCCAGAGGTCGATGGATCGAAACCATCCTCTGCTAATTTTGCTTGACTTTCCTTCCAAGGACCAAGCTGTCATTTCCACGCTGCCAGCAAGGAAAAGCACAAGCTTGTGCCAGCTATGTGAGAAAATACTTGTCAAATATCTGTGTCTGCTGAAATACAAGAGAGGGATCATCAAATGATCCACCCTGTACTTTGAAAGTAAAGACACACAATAATAAGCATAAATGACTGGTGGGACCTTCAAACACTTTTATGGGCAGGCTTTGAATTTCATTCTTTCCTTTTTGTTCTGCTCTTATCTATCTCCTGGGCATTTAATTGAATGTTCTGTATTTCTCTTCCCTGTTTTGCTTCCCATGCTGCCTCTATATATTCTTATCTATTATTTGTAATGCAGCTTTCCATTCTTCTCTTCTGCACAGCTTTGTCCTTGGTTTCAATCCCAGTTCCTTACCCTCTGCAAAAAACTTTCTATTGCTTTTCATGTTGGTATCTAAACCAAATGCACCATTGAAGCTGGTGCAAGATAGTCATTGAACTCAGGATCCTAATGTTAAGAACCGAGAGCGCACAGATCAGAGGGCGTTGGTGGTATAGTGGTGAGCATAGCTGCCTTCCAAGCAGTTGACCCGGGTTCGATTCCCGGCCAACGCAGTACAAATACTTATATATTCTGCAAGCAGGATATATTTTAATGCAACATGTCACAAAATGGAAATATAATGAACAGATTAATCAGCCGTTATATAAAAAATAAACAAATATGTAGGCAAGCATCTCAATCGCCCCTTCTGCTATATTCATTGTCCTAATATATGATAAGTTTCATAAAGCAGAGTCACCACTCACATGTGCTGGTAAAAAATATTTACAGTGGGCAGACAATGAAAGGGCTGAGGCCCGACCACACATTATAACTCCAGCATCTCTATGTTAAAAACCATTTCCTAGGCAATATCTAGCCTCTGAAAACAATATGCAAGATCCATCGATAAATCTGGTGAAAGTCGCCAACATTTTGTGCATACTTGTGCCCTCACCTGAATGTAGCGCCACCTTGTAGACGTCGGAGGTAACTGCAGCTCAAAAAATGTTTCATCAGAGGGCAAGTTTAGAGGAATCCAAAAGGCAGATGTCCATGGAAAGAGCCCCCGACTGCAGCAGGAAGGTTGGATGCTTCAAATTTGCATAGTTTCCAGTCCAACGTCCTCTCATGTACCGAACGCTCCCAAACGCTCAAAAGCCTTACACTGGGCAAGCCCTCACCGGGTAGATCTCTGGCTCCCAGGTAAAGCCAAATCCTGAGCATGCTAGCACTAGGATCACAGAGAGAGAGAGACAGAGAGTGTTGGAGAGCTGCTATCTTGATAAAGGCCTGAAACGGCTAGTGCGTAAGAGGGTCTGGACTATCAGTTATGACTGATTGTGAGAGGGGAAGATGAAGATTTTCTGCACCCAGCATGCCTTGCGATATAATTAGGCAAATGAGGTGAGAGCCCGACCAATGCCACTTCACTCCGCTGAATGCCTCCTCATCTGCATAAAGAGATCACCTTCATGAACGAGCAGAGTGGCGCAGCGGCAGCGTGCTGGGCCCATAACCCAGAGGTCGATGGATCGAAACCATCCTCTGCTAATTTTGCTTGACTTTCCTTCCAAGGACCAAGCTGTCATTTCCACACTGCCAGAAAGGAAAAGCGCAAGCTTGTGCCAGCTATGTGAGAAAAGACTTCTCAACTATCTGTGTCTGTGTAATACAAGAGTGTTCGTGAAAGGATCAACCCTGTACTTTGAAAGTAAAGACACACAACTATAACCATAAATGACTGGTGGGAGCTTCACACAACTTTCTGGGCATGCTTTGAATTTCATTCTTCCCTTTTTTTTCTGCTCTTATCTATCTCCTGGGCATTTCATGGAATGTTCTCTCTTTCTCTTCCCTGCTTTGCTTCCCATGCTGCCTATATATGCTGATTTCTACTTTTTGTACTGTTGCATTTCATTTCTTCTCTTCTGCACAACTTTGTCCTTGGTTTCAATCCCCAGTTCCTTACCCTCTGCAAAAAACGTTCTACTACTTCTCATGTTGGTATCGAAACCAAATGCACCATTGAAGCTGTTGCAAGATAGTCATTGATTTCGGGAACGTAATATTTAGAACCGAGAGCACACACATCAGAGGGCGTTGGTGGTATAGTGGTGAGCATAGCTGCTTCCCAAGCAGTTGACCCGGGTTCGATTCCCGGCCAACGCAGTGAAAATGCTTATATATTCTGCAAGCAGGACATATTTTAATGCAACATGTCTCAAAATGGAAATTTCATGAACAGATTAATCAGCCATATATAAAAAAATAAACAAATACATAGGCAAACATCTCAATCGCACCTTCTGATACATTCATTGTCCTAATATATGATAAGTTTTATAAAGCAGAGTCACAACTCACATGTGCTGGTAATAAATATGTTACAGTGGGCAAACAATGGAAGGGCTGAGGCCCGACCAGACATTATAACTCCAACATCTCTATGTTAAAAAGCATTTCTAGGCAATATCTAGCCTCTGAAAAAAATATGCAAGATCCACCGATAAATCTGGCAAAAGTCCCTAACATTTTGTGCATACTTGTGCACTTACCAGAATGTAGCGCCACCTTGTAGCTGTCGAAGGTAATTGCTGCTCACAAAATGTTTTATCAGAAGGCAAGTTGAGAGGAATCCTAGAGGCAGATGTCCATGGAAAGAGCCGCTCACTGCAGCAGGAATGTTGGATGCTTCAAATTCGCAGAGTTTCCTGTCCAACGTCCACTCACGTCCCGAACGCTCCCAAACGCTCAAAAGCCTCACACCGGGCAAGCCCTCACCGGGTAGATCTCTGGCTCCCAGGTAAAGCCAAATCCTGAGCATGCTAGTGCTAGGATCACAGAGAGAGAGAGAGAGGGTTCATGACATGCTGTCTTGATAAAGGTCTGAAACGGCTAGTGCCTAAGAGTGTCTGACTTTCAGTTATGACTGATTGTGAGAGGGGAAGATGAAGTTTTTCTGTACCCAGCATGCCTTGCAATATACTTAGGCAAATGAGGTGAGAGCCGTACCAATCCCACGCTACTCTGCTTAATGCTCCCTATCTGCATAAAAAGAACACTTTCACAACAGAGCAGAGTGGCGCAGCGGAAGCGTGCTGGGCCCATAACCCAGAGGTCGATGGATCGAAACCATCCTCTGCTAATTTTGCTTGACTTTCCTTCCAAGGACCAAGCTGTCATTTCCACGCTGCCAGCAAGGAAAAGCACAAGCTTGTGCCAGCTATGTGAGAAAATACTTGTCAAATATCTGTGTCTGCTGAAATACAAGAGAGGGATCATCAAATGATCCACCCTGTACTTTGAAAGTAAAGACACACAATAATAAGCATAAATGACTGGTGGGACCTTCAAACACTTTTATGGGCAGGCTTTGAATTTCATTCTTTCCTTTTTGTTCTGCTCTTATCTATCTCCTGGGCATTTAATTGAATGTTCTGTATTTCTCTTCCCTGTTTTGCTTCCCATGCTGCCTCTATATATTCTTATCTATTATTTGTAATGCAGCTTTCCATTCTTCTCTTCTGCACAGCTTTGTCCTTGGTTTCAATCCCAGTTCCTTACCCTCTGCAAAAAACTTTCTATTGCTTTTCATGTTGGTATCTAAACCAAATGCACCATTGAAGCTGGTGCAAGATAGTCATTGAACTCAGGATCCTAATGTTAAGAACCGAGAGCGCACAGATCAGAGGGCGTTGGTGGTATAGTGGTGAGCATAGCTGCCTTCCAAGCAGTTGACCCGGGTTCGATTCCCGGCCAACGCAGTACAAATACTTATATATTCTGCAAGCAGGATATATTTTAATGCAACATGTCACAAAATGGAAATATAATGAACAGATTAATCAGCCGTTATATAAAAAATAAACAAATATGTAGGCAAGCATCTCAATCGCCCCTTCTGCTATATTCATTGTCCTAATATATGATAAGTTTCATAAAGCAGAGTCACCACTCACATGTGCTGGTAAAAAATATTTACAGTGGGCAGACAATGAAAGGGTTGAGGCCCGACCACACATTATAACTCCAGCATCTCTATGTTAAAAACCATTTCCTAGGCAATATCTAGCCTCTGAAAACAATATGCAAGATCCATCGATAAATCTGGTGAAAGTCGCCAACATTTTGTGCATACTTGTGCCCTCACCTGAATGTAGCGCCACCTTGTAGACGTCGGAGGTAACTGCAGCTCAAAAAATGTTTCATCAGAGGGCAAGTTTAGAGGAATCCAAAAGGCAGATGTCCATGGAAAGAGCCCCCGACTGCAGCAGGAAGGTTGGATGCTTCAAATTTGCATAGTTTCCAGTCCAACGTCCTCTCATGTACCGAACGCTCCCAAACGCTCAAAAGCCTTACACTGGGCAAGCCCTCACCGGGTAGATCTCTGGCTCCCAGGTAAAGCCAAATCCTGAGCATGCTAGCACTAGGATCACAGAGAGAGAGAGACAGAGAGTGTTGGAGAGCTGCTGTCTTGATAAAGGCCTGAAACGGCTAGTGCGTAAGAGGGTCTGGACTATCAGTTATGACTGATTGTGAGAGGGGAAGATGAAGATTTTCTGCACCCAGCATGCCTTGCGATATAATTAGGCAAATGAGGTGAGAGCCCGACCAATGTCACTTCACTCCGCTGAATGCCTCCTCATCTGCATAAAGAGATCACCTTCATGAACGAGCAGAGTGGCGCAGCGGCAGCGTGCTGGGCCCATAACCCAGAGGTCGATGGATCGAAACCATCCTCTGCTAATTTTGCTTGACTTTCCTTCCAAGGACCAAGCTGTCATTTCCACACTGCCAGAAAGGAAAAGCGCAAGCTTGTGCCAGCTATGTGAGAAAAGACTTCTCAACTATCTGTGTCTGTGTAATACAAGAGTGTTCGTGAAAGGATCAACCCTGTACTTTGAAAGTAAAGACACACAACTATAACCATAAATGACTGGTGGGAGCTTCACACAACTTTCTGGGCATGCTTTGAATTTCATTCTTCCCTTTTTTTTCTGCTCTTATCTATCTCCTGGGCATTTCATGGAATGTTCTCTCTTTCTCTTCCCTGCTTTGCTTCCCATGCTGCCTATATATGCTGATTTCTACTTTTTGTACTGTTGCATTTCATTTCTTCTCTTCTGCACAACTTTGTCCTTGGTTTCAATCCCCAGTTCCTTACCCTCTGCAAAAAACGTTCTACTACTTCTCATGTTGGTATCGAAACCAAATGCACCATTGAAGCTGTTGCAAGATAGTCATTGATTTCGGGAACGTAATATTTAGAACCGAGAGCACACACATCAGAGGGCGTTGGTGGTATAGTGGTGAGCATAGCTGCTTCCCAAGCAGTTGACCCGGGTTCGATTCCCGGCCAACGCAGTGAAAATGCTTATATATTCTGCAAGCAGGACATATTTTAATGCAACATGTCTCAAAATGGAAATTTCATGAACAGATTAATCAGCCATATATAAAAAAATAAACAAATACATAGGCAAACATCTCAATCGCACCTTCTGATACATTCATTGTCCTAATATATGATAAGTTTTATAAAGCAGAGTCACAACTCACATGTGCTGGTAATAAATATGTTACAGTGGGCAAACAATGGAAGGGCTGAGGCCCGACCAGACATTATAACTCCAACATCTCTATGTTAAAAAGCATTTCTAGGCAATATCTAGCCTCTGAAAAAAATATGCAAGATCCACCGATAAATCTGGCAAAAGTCCCTAACATTTTGTGCATACTTGTGCACTTACCAGAATGTAGCGCCACCTTGTAGCTGTCGAAGGTAATTGCTGCTCACAAAATGTTTTATCAGAAGGCAAGTTGAGAGGAATCCTAGAGGCAGATGTCCATGGAAAGAGCCGCTCACTGCAGCAGGAATGTTGGATGCTTCAAATTCGCAGAGTTTCCTGTCCAACGTCCACTCACGTCCCGAACGCTCCCAAACGCTCAAAAGCCTCACACCGGGCAAGCCCTCACCGGGTAGATCTCTGGCTCCCAGGTAAAGCCAAATCCTGAGCATGCTAGTGCTAGGATCACAGAGAGAGAGAGAGAGGGTTCATGACATGCTGTCTTGATAAAGGTCTGAAACGGCTAGTGCCTAAGAGTGTCTGACTTTCAGTTATGACTGATTGTGAGAGGGGAAGATGAAGTTTTTCTGTACCCAGCATGCCTTGCAATATACTTAGGCAAATGAGGTGAGAGCCGTACCAATCCCACGCTACTCTGCTTAATGCTCCCTATCTGCATAAAAAGAACACTTTCACAACAGAGCAGAGTGGCGCAGCGGAAGCGTGCTGGGCCCATAACCCAGAGGTCGATGGATCGAAACCATCCTCTGCTAATTTTGCTTGACTTTCCTTCCAAGGACCAAGCTGTCATTTCCACGCTGCCAGCAAGGAAAAGCACAAGCTTGTGCCAGCTATGTGAGAAAATACTTGTCAAATATCTGTGTCTGCTGAAATACAAGAGAGGGATCATCAAATGATCCACCCTGTACTTTGAAAGTAAAGACACACAATAATAAGCATAAATGACTGGTGGGACCTTCAAACACTTTTATGGGCAGGCTTTGAATTTCATTCTTTCCTTTTTGTTCTGCTCTTATCTATCTCCTGGGCATTTAATTGAATGTTCTGTATTTCTCTTCCCTGTTTTGCTTCCCATGCTGCCTCTATATATTCTTATCTATTATTTGTAATGCAGCTTTCCATTCTTCTCTTCTGCACAGCTTTGTCCTTGGTTTCAATCCCAGTTCCTTACCCTCTGCAAAAAACTTTCTATTGCTTTTCATGTTGGTATCTAAACCAAATGCACCATTGAAGCTGGTGCAAGATAGTCATTGAACTCAGGATCCTAATGTTAAGAACCGAGAGCGCACAGATCAGAGGGCGTTGGTGGTATAGTGGTGAGCATAGCTGCCTTCCAAGCAGTTGACCCGGGTTCGATTCCCGGCCAACGCAGTACAAATACTTATATATTCTGCAAGCAGGATATATTTTAATGCAACATGTCACAAAATGGAAATATAATGAACAGATTAATCAGCCGTTATATAAAAAATAAAGAAATATGTAGGCAAGCATCTCAATCGCCCCTTCTGCTATATTCATTGTCCTAATATATGATAAGTTTCATAAAGCAGAGTCACCACTCACATGTGCTGGTAAAAAATATTTACAGTGGGCAGACAATGAAAGGGCTGAGGCCCGACCACACATTATAACTCCAGCATCTCTATGTTAAAAACCATTTCCTAGGCAATATCTAGCCTCTGAAAACAATATGCAAGATCCATCGATAAATCTGGTGAAAGTCGCCAACATTTTGTGCATACTTGTGCCCTCACCTGAATGTAGCGCCACCTTGTAGACGTCGGAGGTAACTGCAGCTCAAAAAATGTTTCATCAGAGGGCAAGTTTAGAGGAATCCAAAAGGCAGATGTCCATGGAAAGAGCCCCCGACTGCAGCAGGAAGGTTGGATGCTTCAAATTTGCATAGTTTCCAGTCCAACGTCCTCTCATGTACCGAACGCTCCCAAACGCTCAAAAGCCTTACACCGGGCAAGCCCTCACCGGGTAGATCTCTGGCTCCCAGGTAAAGCCAAATCCTGAGCATGCTAGCACTAGGATCACAGAGAGAGAGAGACAGAGAGTGTTGGAGAGCTGCTGTCTTGATAAAGGCCTGAAACGGCTAGTGCGTAAGAGGGTCTGGACTATCAGTTATGACTGATTGTGAGAGGGGAAGATGAAGATTTTCTGCACCCAGCATGCCTTGCAATATAATTAGGCAAATGAGGTGAGAGCCCGACCAATGCCACTTCACTCCGCTGAATGCCTCCTCATCTGCATAAAGAGATCACCTTCATGAACGAGCAGAGTGGCGCAGCGGAAGCGTGCTGGGCCCATAACCCAGAGGTCGATGGATCGAAACCATCCTCTGCTAATTTTGCTTGACTTTCCTTCCAAGGACCAAGCTGTCATTTCCACACTGCCAGAAAGGAAAAGCGCAAGCTTGTGCCAGCTATGTGAGAAAAGACTTCTCAACTATCTGTGTCTGTGTAATACAAGAGTGTTCGTGAAAGGATCAACCCTGTACTTTGAAAGTAAAGACACACAACTATAACCATAAATGACTGGTGGGAGCTTCACACAACTTTCTGGGCATGCTTTGAATTTCATTCTTCCCTTTTTTTTCTGCTCTTATCTATCTCCTGGGCATTTCATGGAATGTTCTCTCTTTCTCTTCCCTGCTTTGCTTCCCATGCTGCCTATATATGCTGATTTCTACTTTTTGTACTGTTGCATTTCATTTCTTCTCTTCTGCACAACTTTGTCCTTGGTTTCAATCCCCAGTTCCTTACCCTCTGCAAAAAACGTTCTACTACTTCTCATGTTGGTATCGAAACCAAATGCACCATTGAAGCTGTTGCAAGATAGTCATTGATTTCGGGAACGTAATATTTAGAACCGAGAGCACACACATCAGAGGGCGTTGGTGGTATAGTGGTGAGCATAGCTGCTTCCCAAGCAGTTGACCCGGGTTCGATTCCCGGCCAACGCAGTGAAAATGCTTATATATTCTGCAAGCAGGACATATTTTAATGCAACATGTCTCAAAATGGAAATTTCATGAACAGATTAATCAGCCATATATAAAAAAATAAACAAATACATAGGCAAACATCTCAATCGCACCTTCTGATACATTCATTGTCCTAATATATGATAAGTTTTATAAAGCAGAGTCACAACTCACATGTGCTGGTAATAAATATGTTACAGTGGGCAAACAATGGAAGGGCTGAGGCCCGACCAGACATTATAACTCCAACATCTCTATGTTAAAAAGCATTTCTAGGCAATATCTAGCCTCTGAAAAAAATATGCAAGATCCACCGATAAATCTGGCAAAAGTCCCTAACATTTTGTGCATACTTGTGCACTTACCAGAATGTAGCGCCACCTTGTAGCTGTCGAAGGTAATTGCTGCTCACAAAATGTTTTATCAGAAGGCAAGTTGAGAGGAATCCTAGAGGCAGATGTCCATGGAAAGAGCCGCTCACTGCAGCAGGAATGTTGGATGCTTCAAATTCGCAGAGTTTCCTGTCCAACGTCCACAACGCTCCCAAACGCTCAAAAGCCTCACACCGGGCAAGCCCTCACCGGGTAGATCTCTGGCTCCCAGGTAAAGCCAAATCCTGAGCATGCTAGTGCTAGGATCACAGAGAGAGAGAGAGAGGGTTCATGACATGCTGTCTTGATAAAGGTCTGAAACGGCTAGTGCCTAAGAGTGTCTGACTTTCAGTTATGACTGATTGTGAGAGGGGAAGATGAAGTTTTTCTGTACCCAGCATGCCTTGCAATATACTTAGGCAAATGAGGTGAGAGCCGTACCAATCCCACGCTACTCTGCTTAATGCTCCCTATCTGCATAAAAAGAACACTTTCACAACAGAGCAGAGTGGCGCAGCGGAAGCGTGCTGGGCCCATAACCCAGAGGTCGATGGATCGAAACCATCCTCTGCTAATTTTGCTTGACTTTCCTTCCAAGGACCAAGCTGTCATTTCCACGCTGCCAGCAAGGAAAAGCACAAGCTTGTGCCAGCTATGTGAGAAAATACTTGTCAAATATCTGTGTCTGCTGAAATACAAGAGAGGGATCATCAAATGATCCACCCTGTACTTTGAAAGTAAAGACACACAATAATAAGCATAAATGACTGGTGGGACCTTCAAACACTTTTATGGGCAGGCTTTGAATTTCATTCTTTCCTTTTTGTTCTGCTCTTATCTATCTCCTGGGCATTTAATTGAATGTTCTGTATTTCTCTTCCCTGTTTTGCTTCCCATGCTGCCTCTATATATTCTTATCTATTATTTGTAATGCAGCTTTCCATTCTTCTCTTCTGCACAGCTTTGTCCTTGGTTTCAATCCCAGTTCCTTACCCTCTGCAAAAAACTTTCTATTGCTTTTCATGTTGGTATCTAAACCAAATGCACCATTGAAGCTGGTGCAAGATAGTCATTGAACTCAGGATCCTAATGTTAAGAACCGAGAGCGCACAGATCAGAGGGCGTTGGTGGTATAGTGGTGAGCATAGCTGCCTTCCAAGCAGTTGACCCGGGTTCGATTCCCGGCCAACGCAGTACAAATACTTATATATTCTGCAAGCAGGATATATTTTAATGCAACATGTCACAAAATGGAAATATAATGAACAGATTAATCAGCCGTTATATAAAAAATAAAGAAATATGTAGGCAAGCATCTCAATCGCCCCTTCTGCTATATTCATTGTCCTAATATATGATAAGTTTCATAAAGCAGAGTCACCACTCACATGTGCTGGTAAAAAATATTTACAGTGGGCAGACAATGAAAGGGCTGAGGCCCGACCACACATTATAACTCCAGCATCTCTATGTTAAAAACCATTTCCTAGGCAATATCTAGCCTCTGAAAACAATATGCAAGATCCATCGATAAATCTGGTGAAAGTCGCCAACATTTTGTGCATACTTGTGCCCTCACCTGAATGTAGCGCCACCTTGTAGACGTCGGAGGTAACTGCAGCTCAAAAAATGTTTCATCAGAGGGCAAGTTTAGAGGAATCCAAAAGGCAGATGTCCATGGAAAGAGCCCCCGACTGCAGCAGGAAGGTTGGATGCTTCAAATTTGCATAGTTTCCAGTCCAACGTCCTCTCATGTACCGAACGCTCCCAAACGCTCAAAAGCCTTACACCGGGCAAGCCCTCACCGGGTAGATCTCTGGCTCCCAGGTAAAGCCAAATCCTGAGCATGCTAGCACTAGGATCACAGAGAGAGAGAGACAGAGAGTGTTGGAGAGCTGCTGTCTTGATAAAGGCCTGAAACGGCTAGTGCGTAAGAGGGTCTGGACTATCAGTTATGACTGATTGTGAGAGGGGAAGATGAAGATTTTCTGCACCCAGCATGCCTTGCAATATAATTAGGCAAATGAGGTGAGAGCCCGACCAATGCCACTTCACTCCGCTGAATGCCTCCTCATCTGCATAAAGAGATCACCTTCATGAACGAGCAGAGTGGCGCAGCGGAAGCGTGCTGGGCCCATAACGCAGAGGTCGATGGATCGAAACCATCCTCTGCTAATTTTGCTTGACTTTCCTTCCAAGGACCAAGCTGTCATTTCCACACTGCCAGAAAGGAAAAGCGCAAGCTTGTGCCAGCTATGTGAGAAAAGACTTCTCAACTATCTGTGTCTGTGTAATACAAGAGTGTTCGTGAAAGGATCAACCCTGTACTTTGAAAGTAAAGACACACAACTATAACCATAAATGACTGGTGGGAGCTTCACACAACTTTCTGGGCATGCTTTGAATTTCATTCTTCCCTTTTTTTTCTGCTCTTATCTATCTCCTGGGCATTTCATGGAATGTTCTCTCTTTCTCTTCCCTGCTTTGCTTCCCATGCTGCCTATATATGCTGATTTCTACTTTTTGTACTGTTGCATTTCATTTCTTCTCTTCTGCACAACTTTGTCCTTGGTTTCAATCCCCAGTTCCTTACCCTCTGCAAAAAACGTTCTACTACTTCTCATGTTGGTATCGAAACCAAATGCACCATTGAAGCTGTTGCAAGATAGTCATTGATTTCGGGAACGTAATATTTAGAACCGAGAGCACACACATCAGAGGGCGTTGGTGGTATAGTGGTGAGCATAGCTGCTTCCCAAGCAGTTGACCCGGGTTCGATTCCCGGCCAACGCAGTGAAAATGCTTATATATTCTGCAAGCAGGACATATTTTAATGCAACATGTCTCAAAATGGAAATTTCATGAACAGATTAATCAGCCATATATAAAAAAATAAACAAATACATAGGCAAACATCTCAATCGCACCTTCTGATACATTCATTGTCCTAATATATGATAAGTTTTATAAAGCAGAGTCACAACTCACATGTGCTGGTAATAAATATGTTACAGTGGGCAAACAATGGAAGGGCTGAGGCCCGACCAGACATTATAACTCCAACATCTCTATGTTAAAAAGCATTTCTAGGCAATATCTAGCCTCTGAAAAAAATATGCAAGATCCACCGATAAATCTGGCAAAAGTCCCTAACATTTTGTGCATACTTGTGCACTTACCAGAATGTAGCGCCACCTTGTAGCTGTCGAAGGTAATTGCTGCTCACAAAATGTTTTATCAGAAGGCAAGTTGAGAGGAATCCTAGAGGCAGATGTCCATGGAAAGAGCCGCTCACTGCAGCAGGAATGTTGGATGCTTCAAATTCGCAGAGTTTCCTGTCCAACGTCCACAACGCTCCCAAACGCTCAAAAGCCTCACACCGGGCAAGCCCTCACCGGGTAGATCTCTGGCTCCCAGGTAAAGCCAAATCCTGAGCATGCTAGTGCTAGGATCACAGAGAGAGAGAGAGAGGGTTCATGACATGCTGTCTTGATAAAGGTCTGAAACGGCTAGTGCCTAAGAGTGTCTGACTTTCAGTTATGACTGATTGTGAGAGGGGAAGATGAAGTTTTTCTGTACCCAGCATGCCTTGCAATATACTTAGGCAAATGAGGTGAGAGCCGTACCAATCCCACGCTACTCTGCTTAATGCTCCCTATCTGCATAAAAAGAACACTTTCACAACAGAGCAGAGTGGCGCAGCGGAAGCGTGCTGGGCCCATAACCCAGAGGTCGATGGATCGAAACCATCCTCTGCTAATTTTTCTTGACTTTCCTTCCAAGGACCAAGCTGTCATTTCCACGCTGCCAGCAAGGAAAAGCACAAGCTTGTGCCAGCTATGTGAGAAAATACTTGTCAAATATCTGTGTCTGCTGAAATACAAGAGAGGGATCATCAAATGATCCACCCTGTACTTTGAAAGTAAAGACACACAATAATAAGCATAAATGACTGGTGGGACCTTCAAACACTTTTATGGGCAGGCTTTGAATTTCATTCTTTCCTTTTTGTTCTGCTCTTATCTATCTCCTGGGCATTTAATTGAATGTTCTGTATTTCTCTTCCCTGTTTTGCTTCCCATGCTGCCTCTATATATTCTTATCTATTATTTGTAATGCAGCTTTCCATTCTTCTCTTCTGCACAGCTTTGTCCTTGGTTTCAATCCCAGTTCCTTACCCTCTGCAAAAAACTTTCTATTGCTTTTCATGTTGGTATCTAAACCAAATGCACCATTGAAGCTGGTGCAAGATAGTCATTGAACTCAGGATCCTAATGTTAAGAACCGAGAGCGCACAGATCAGAGGGCGTTGGTGGTATAGTGGTGAGCATAGCTGCCTTCCAAGCAGTTGACCCGGGTTCGATTCCCGGCCAACGCAGTACAAATACTTATATATTCTGCAAGCAGGATATATTTTAATGCAACATGTCACAAAATGGAAATATAATGAACAGATTAATCAGCCGTTATATAAAAAATAAAGAAATATGTAGGCAAGCATCTCAATCGCCCCTTCTGCTATATTCATTGTCCTAATATATGATAAGTTTCATAAAGCAGAGTCACCACTCACATGTGCTGGTAAAAAATATTTACAGTGGGCAGACAATGAAAGGGCTGAGGCCCGACCACACATTATAACTCCAGCATCTCTATGTTAAAAACCATTTCCTAGGCAATATCTAGCCTCTGAAAACAATATGCAAGATCCATCGATAAATCTGGTGAAAGTCGCCAACATTTTGTGCATACTTGTGCCCTCACCTGAATGTAGCGCCACCTTGTAGACGTCGGAGGTAACTGCAGCTCAAAAAATGTTTCATCAGAGGGCAAGTTTAGAGGAATCCAAAAGGCAGATGTCCATGGAAAGAGCCCCCCGACTGCAGCAGGAAGGTTGGATGCTTCAAATTTGCATAGTTTCCAGTCCAACGTCCTCTCATGTACCGAACGCTCCCAAACGCTCAAAAGCCTTACACCGGGCAAGCCCTCACCGGGTAGATCTCTGGCTCCCAGGTAAAGCCAAATCCTGAGCATGCTAGCACTAGGATCACAGAGAGAGAGAGACAGAGAGTGTTGGAGAGCTGCTGTCTTGATAAAGGCCTGAAACGGCTAGTGCGTAAGAGGGTCTGGACTATCAGTTATGACTGATTGTGAGAGGGGAAGATGAAGATTTTCTGCACCCAGCATGCCTTGCGATATAATTAGGCAAATGAGGTGAGAGCCCGACCAATGCCACTTCACTCCGCTGAATGCCTCCTCATCTGCATAAAGAGATCACCTTCATGAACGAGCAGAGTGGCGCAGCGGAAGCGTGCTGGGCCCATAACCCAGAGGTCGATGGATCGAAACCATCCTCTGCTAATTTTGCTTGACTTTCCTTCCAAGGACCAAGCTGTCATTTCCACACTGCCAGAAAGGAAAAGCGCAAGCTTGTGCCAGCTATGTGAGAAAAGACTTCTCAACTATCTGTGTCTGTGTAATACAAGAGTGTTCGTGAAAGGATCAACCCTGTACTTTGAAAGTAAAGACACACAACTATAACCATAAATGACTGGTGGGAGCTTCACACAACTTTCTGGGCATGCTTTGAATTTCATTCTTCCCTTTTTTTTCTGCTCTTATCTATCTCCTGGGCATTTCATGGAATGTTCTCTCTTTCTCTTCCCTGCTTTGCTTCCCATGCTGCCTATATATGCTGATTTCTACTTTTTGTACTGTTGCATTTCATTTCTTCTCTTCTGCACAACTTTGTCCTTGGTTTCAATCCCCAGTTCCTTACCCTCTGCAAAAAACGTTCTACTACTTCTCATGTTGGTATCGAAACCAAATGCACCATTGAAGCTGTTGCAAGATAGTCATTGATTTCGGGAACGTAATATTTAGAACCGAGAGCACACACATCAGAGGGCGTTGGTGGTATAGTGGTGAGCATAGCTGCTTCCCAAGCAGTTGACCCGGGTTCGATTCCCGGCCAACGCAGTGAAAATGCTTATATATTCTGCAAGCAGGACATATTTTAATGCAACATGTCTCAAAATGGAAATTTCATGAACAGATTAATCAGCCATATATAAAAAAATAAACAAATACATAGGCAAACATCTCAATCGCACCTTCTGATACATTCATTGTCCTAATATATGATAAGTTTTATAAAGCAGAGTCACAACTCACATGTGCTGGTAATAAATATGTTACAGTGGGCAAACAATGGAAGGGCTGAGGCCCGACCAGACATTATAACTCCAACATCTCTATGTTAAAAAGCATTTCTAGGCAATATCTAGCCTCTGAAAAAAATATGCAAGATCCACCGATAAATCTGGCAAAAGTCCCTAACATTTTGTGCATACTTGTGCACTTACCAGAATGTAGCGCCACCTTGTAGCTGTCGAAGGTAATTGCTGCTCACAAAATGTTTTATCAGAAGGCAAGTTGAGAGGAATCCTAGAGGCAGATGTCCATGGAAAGAGCCGCTCACTGCAGCAGGAATGTTGGATGCTTCAAATTCGCAGAGTTTCCTGTCCAACGTCCACAACGCTCCCAAACGCTCAAAAGCCTCACACCGGGCAAGCCCTCACCGGGTAGATTTCTGGCTCCCAGGTAAAGCCAAATCCTGAGCATGCTAGTGCTAGGATCACAGAGAGAGAGAGAGAGGGTTCATGACATGCTGTCTTGATAAAGGTCTGAAACGGCTAGTGCCTAAGAGTGTCTGACTTTCAGTTATGACTGATTGTGAGAGGGGAAGATGAAGTTTTTCTGTACCCAGCATGCCTTGCAATATACTTAGGCAAATGAGGTGAGAGCCGTACCAATCCCACGCTACTCTGCTTAATGCTCCCTATCTGCATAAAAAGAACACTTTCACAACAGAGCAGAGTGGCGCAGCGGAAGCGTGCTGGGCCCATAACCCAGAGGTCGATGGATCGAAACCATCCTCTGCTAATTTTTCTTGACTTTCCTTCCAAGGACCAAGCTGTCATTTCCACGCTGCCAGCAAGGAAAAGCACAAGCTTGTGCCAGCTATGTGAGAAAATACTTGTCAAATATCTGTGTCTGCTGAAATACAAGAGAGGGATCATCAAATGATCCACCCTGTACTTTGAAAGTAAAGACACACAATAATAAGCATAAATGACTGGTGGGACCTTCAAACACTTTTATGGGCAGGCTTTGAATTTCATTCTTTCCTTTTTGTTCTGCTCTTATCTATCTCCTGGGCATTTAATTGAATGTTCTGTATTTCTCTTCCCTGTTTTGCTTCCCATGCTGCCTCTATATATTCTTATCTATTATTTGTAATGCAGCTTTCCATTCTTCTCTTCTGCACAGCTTTGTCCTTGGTTTCAATCCCAGTTCCTTACCCTCTGCAAAAAACTTTCTATTGCTTTTCATGTTGGTATCTAAACCAAATGCACCATTGAAGCTGGTGCAAGATAGTCATTGAACTCAGGATCCTAATGTTAAGAACCGAGAGCGCACAGATCAGAGGGCGTTGGTGGTATAGTGGTGAGCATAGCTGCCTTCCAAGCAGTTGACCCGGGTTCGATTCCCGGCCAACGCAGTACAAATACTTATATATTCTGCAAGCAGGATATATTTTAATGCAACATGTCACAAAATGGAAATATAATGAACAGATTAATCAGCCGTTATATAAAAAATAAAGAAATATGTAGGCAAGCATCTCAATCGCCCCTTCTGCTATATTCATTGTCCTAATATATGATAAGTTTCATAAAGCAGAGTCACCACTCACATGTGCTGGTAAAAAATATTTACAGTGGGCAGACAATGAAAGGGCTGAGGCCCGACCACACATTATAACTCCAGCATCTCTATGTTAAAAACCATTTCCTAGGCAATATCTAGCCTCTGAAAACAATATGCAAGATCCATCGATAAATCTGGTGAAAGTCGCCAACATTTTGTGCATACTTGTGCCCTCACCTGAATGTAGCGCCACCTTGTAGACGTCGGAGGTAACTGCAGCTCAAAAAATGTTTCATCAGAGGGCAAGTTTAGAGGAATCCAAAAGGCAGATGTCCATGGAAAGAGCCCCCGACTGCAGCAGGAAGGTTGGATGCTTCAAATTTGCATAGTTTCCAGTCCAACGTCCTCTCATGTACCGAACGCTCCCAAACGCTCAAAAGCCTTACACCGGGCAAGCCCTCACCGGGTAGATCTCTGGCTCCCAGGTAAAGCCAAATCCTGAGCATGCTAGCACTAGGATCACAGAGAGAGAGAGACAGAGAGTGTTGGAGAGCTGCTGTCTTGATAAAGGCCTGAAACGGCTAGTGCGTAAGAGGGTCTGGACTATCAGTTATGACTGATTGTGAGAGGGGAAGATGAAGATTTTCTGCACCCAGCATGCCTTGCGATATAATTAGGCAAATGAGGTGAGAGCCCGACCAATGCCACTTCACTCCGCTGAATGCCTCCTCATCTGCATAAAGAGATCACCTTCATGAACGAGCAGAGTGGCGCAGCGGAAGCGTGCTGGGCCCATAACCCAGAGGTCGATGGATCGAAACCATCCTCTGCTAATTTTGCTTGACTTTCCTTCCAAGGACCAAGCTGTCATTTCCACACTGCCAGAAAGGAAAAGCGCAAGCTTGTGCCAGCTATGTGAGAAAAGACTTCTCAACTATCTGTGTCTGTGTAATACAAGAGTGTTCGTGAAAGGATCAACCCTGTACTTTGAAAGTAAAGACACACAACTATAACCATAAATGACTGGTGGGAGCTTCACACAACTTTCTGGGCATGCTTTGAATTTCATTCTTCCCTTTTTTTTCTGCTCTTATCTATCTCCTGGGCATTTCATGGAATGTTCTCTCTTTCTCTTCCCTGCTTTGCTTCCCATGCTGCCTATATATGCTGATTTCTACTTTTTGTACTGTTGCATTTCATTTCTTCTCTTCTGCACAACTTTGTCCTTGGTTTCAATCCCCAGTTCCTTACCCTCTGCAAAAAACGTTCTACTACTTCTCATGTTGGTATCGAAACCAAATGCACCATTGAAGCTGTTGCAAGATAGTCATTGATTTCGGTAACGTAATATTTAGAACCGAGAGCACACACATCAGAGGGCGTTGGTGGTATAGTGGTGAGCATAGCTGCTTCCCAAGCAGTTGACCCGGGTTCGATTCCCGGCCAACGCAGTGAAAATGCTTATATATTCTGCAAGCAGGACATATTTTAATGCAACATGTCTCAAAATGGAAATTTCATGAACAGATTAATCAGCCATATATAAAAAAATAAACAAATACATAGGCAAACATCTCAATCGCACCTTCTGATACATTCATTGTCCTAATATATGATAAGTTTTATAAAGCAGAGTCACAACTCACATGTGCTGGAAATAAATATGTTACAGTGGGCAAACAATGGAAGGGCTGAGGCCCGGCCAGACATTATAACTCCAACATCTCTATGTTAAAAAGCATTTCTAGGCAATATCTAGCCTCTGAAAAAAATATGCAAGATCCACCGATAAATCTGGCAAAAGTCCCTAACATTTTGTGCATACTTGTGCACTTACCAGAATGTAGCGCCACCTTGTAGCTGTCGAAGGTAATTGCTGCTCACAAAATGTTTTATCAGAAGGCAAGTTGAGAGGAATCCTAGAGGCAGATGTCCATGGAAAGAGCCGCTCACTGCAGCAGGAATGTTGGATGCTTCAAATTTGCATAGTTTCCAGTCCAACGTCCTCTCATGTACCGAACGCTCCCAAACGCTCAAAAGCCTCACACCGGGCAAGCCCTCACCGGGTAGATCTCTGGCTCCCAGGTAAAGCCAAATCCTGAGCATGCTAGTGCTAGGATCACAGAGAGAGAGAGAGAGGGTTCATGACATGCTGTCTTGATAAAGGTCTGAAACGGCTAGTGCCTAAGAGTGTCTGACTTTCAGTTATGACTGATTGTGAGAGGGGAAGATGAAGTTTTTCTGTACCCAGCATGCCTTGCAATATACTTAGGCAAATGAGGTGAGAGCCGTACCAATCCCACGCTACTCTGCTTAATGCTCCCTATCTGCATAAAAAGAACACTTTCACAACAGAGCAGAGTGGCGCAGCGGAAGCGTGCTGGGCCCATAACCCAGAGGTCGATGGATCGAAACCATCCTCTGCTAATTTTGCTTGACTTTCCTTCCAAGGACCAAGCTGTCATTTCCACGCTGCCAGCAAGGAAAAGCACAAGCTTGTGCCAGCTATGTGAGAAAATACTTGTCAAATATCTGTGTCTGCTGAAATACAAGAGAGGGATCATCAAATGATCCACCCTGTACTTTGAAAGTAAAGACACACAATAATAAGCATAAATGACTGGTGGGACCTTCAAACACTTTTATGGGCAGGCTTTGAATTTCATTCTTTCCTTTTTGTTCTGCTCTTATCTATCTCCTGGGCATTTAATTGAATGTTCTGTATTTCTCTTCCCTGTTTTGCTTCCCATGCTGCCTCTATATATTCTTATCTATTATTTGTAATGCAGCTTTCCATTCTTCTCTTCTGCACAGCTTTGTCCTTGGTTTCAATCCCAGTTCCTTACCCTCTGCAAAAAACTTTCTATTGCTTTTCATGTTGGTATCTAAACCAAATGCACCATTGAAGCTGGTGCAAGATAGTCATTGAACTCAGGATCCTAATGTTAAGAACCGAGAGCGCACAGATCAGAGGGCGTTGGTGGTATAGTGGTGAGCATAGCTGCCTTCCAAGCAGTTGACCCGGGTTCGATTCCCGGCCAACGCAGTACAAATACTTATATATTCTGCAAGCAGGATATATTTTAATGCAACATGTCACAAAATGGAAATATAATGAACAGATTAATCAGCCGTTATATAAAAAATAAACAAATATGTAGGCAAGCATCTCAATCGCCCCTTCTGCTATATTCATTGTCCTAATATATGATAAGTTTCATAAAGCAGAGTCACCACTCACATGTGCTGGTAAAAAATATTTACAGTGGGCAGACAATGAAAGGGCTGAGGCCAGACCACACATTATAAATCCAGCATCTCTATGTTAAAAACCATTTCCTAGGCAATATCTAGCCTCTGAAAACAATATGCAAGATCCATCGAAAAATCTGGTGAAAGTCGCCAACATTTTGTGCATACTTGTGCCCTCAACTGAATGTAGCGCCACCTTGTAGACGTCGGAGGTAACTGCAGCTCAAAAAATGTTTCATCAGCGGGCAAGTTTAGAGGAATCCAAAAGGCAGATGTCCATGGAAAGAGCCCCCGACTGCAGCAGGAAGGTTGGATGCTTCAAATTTGCATAGTTTCCAGTCCAACGTCCTCTCATGTACCGAACGCTCCCAACGCTCAAAAGCCTTACACCGGGCAAACCCTCACCGGGTAGATCTCTGGCTTCCAGGTAAAGCCAAATCCTGAGCATGCTAGCACTAGGATCACAGAGAGAGAGAGACAGAGAGTGTCGGAGAGCTGCTGTCTTGATAAAGGCCTGAAACGGCTAGTGCCTAAGAGGGTCTGGACTATCAGTTATGACTGATTGTGAGAGGGGAAGATGAAGATTTTCTGCACCCAGCATGCCTTGCGATATAATTAGGCAAATGAGGTGAGAGCCCGACCAATCCCACTTCACTCCGCTGAATGCCTCCTCATCTGCATAAAGAGATCACTTTCACGAACGAGCAGAGTGGCGCAGCGGAAGCGTGCTGGGCCCATAACCCAGAGGTCGATGGATCGAAACCATCCTCTGCTAATTTTGCTTGACTTTCCTTCCAAGGACCAAGCTGTCATTTCCACACTGCCAGAAAGGAAAAGCGCAAGCTTGTGCCAGCTATGTGAGAAAAGACTTCTCAACTATCTGTGTCTGTGTAATACAAGAGTGTTTGTGAAAGGATCAACCCTGTACTTTGAAAGTAAAGACACACAACTATAACCATAAATGACTGGTGGGAGCTTCACACAACTTTCTGGGCATGCTTTGAATTTCATTCTTCCCTTTTTTTTCTGCTCTTATCTATCTCCTGGGCATTTCATGGAATGTTCTCTCTTTCTCTTCCCTGCTTTGCTTCCCATGCTGCCTATATATGCTGATTTCTACTATTTGTACTGTTGCATTTCATTTCTTCTCTTCTGCACAACTTTGTCCTTGGTTTCAATCCCCAGTTCCTTACCCTCTGCAAAAAACGTTCTACTACTTCTCATGTTGGTATCGAAACCAAATGCACCATTGAAGCTGTTGCAAGATAGTCATTGATTTCGGGAACGTAATATTTAGAACCGAGAGCACACACATCAGAGGGCGTTGGTGGTATAGTGGTGAGCATAGCTGCTTCCCAAGCAGTTGACCCGGGTTCGATTCCCGGCCAACGCAGTGAAAATGCTTATATATTCTGCAAGCAGGATATATTTTAATGCAACATGTCTCAAAATGGAAATTTCATGAACAGATTATTCAGCCATATATAAAAAAAATAAACAAATACATAGGCAAACATCTCAATCGCACCTTCTGATACATTCATTGTCCTAATATATGATAAGTTTTATAAAGCAGAGTCACAACTCACATGTGCTGGAAATAAATATGTTACAGTGGGCAAACAATGGAAGGGCTGAGGCCCGGCCAGACATTATAACTCCAACATCTCTATGTTAAAAAGCATTTCTAGGCAATATCTAGCCTCTGAAAAAAATATGCAAGATCCACCGATAAATCTGGCAAAAGTCCCTAACATTTTGTGCATACTTGTGCACTTACCAGAATGTAGCGCCACCTTGTAGCTGTCGAAGGTAATTGCTGCTCACAAAATGTTTTATCAGAAGGCAAGTTGAGAGGAATCCTAGAGGCAGATGTCCATGGAAAGAGCCGCTCACTGCAGCAGGAATGTTGGATGCTTCAAATTTGCATAGTTTCCAGTCCAACGTCCTCTCATGTACCGAACGCTCCCAAACGCTCAAAAGCCTCACACCGGGCAAGCCCTCACCGGGTAGATCTCTGGCTCCCAGGTAAAGCCAAATCCTGAGCATGCTAGTGCTAGGATCACAGAGAGAGAGAGAGAGGGTTCATGACATGCTGTCTTGATAAAGGTCTGAAACGGCTAGTGCCTAAGAGTGTCTGACTTTCAGTTATGACTGATTGTGAGAGGGGAAGATGAAGTTTTTCTGTACCCAGCATGCCTTGCAATATACTTAGGCAAATGAGGTGAGAGCCGTACCAATCCCACGCTACTCTGCTTAATGCTCCCTATCTGCATAAAAAGAACACTTTCACAACAGAGCAGAGTGGCGCAGCGGAAGCGTGCTGGGCCCATAACCCAGAGGTCGATGGATCGAAACCATCCTCTGCTAATTTTTCTTGACTTTCCTTCCAAGGACCAAGCTGTCATTTCCACGCTGCCAGCAAGGAAAAGCACAAGCTTGTGCCAGCTATGTGAGAAAATACTTGTCAAATATCTGTGTCTGCTGAAATACAAGAGAGGGATCATCAAATGATCCACCCTGTACTTTGAAAGTAAAGACACACAATAATAAGCATAAATGACTGGTGGGACCTTCAAACACTTTTATGGGCAGGCTTTGAATTTCATTCTTTCCTTTTTGTTCTGCTCTTATCTATCTCCTGGGCATTTAATTGAATGTTCTGTATTTCTCTTCCCTGTTTTGCTTCCCATGCTGCCTCTATATATTCTTATCTATTATTTGTAATGCAGCTTTCCATTCTTCTCTTCTGCACAGCTTTGTCCTTGGTTTCAATCCCAGTTCCTTACCCTCTGCAAAAAACTTTCTATTGCTTTTCATGTTGGTATCTAAACCAAATGCACCATTGAAGCTGGTGCAAGATAGTCATTGAACTCAGGATCCTAATGTTAAGAACCGAGAGCGCACAGATCAGAGGGCGTTGGTGGTATAGTGGTGAGCATAGCTGCCTTCCAAGCAGTTGACCCGGGTTCGATTCCCGGCCAACGCAGTACAAATACTTATATATTCTGCAAGCAGGATATATTTTAATGCAACATGTCACAAAATGGAAATATAATGAACAGATTAATCAGCCGTTATATAAAAAATAAACAAATATGTAGGCAAGCATCTCAATCGCCCCTTCTGCTATATTCATTGTCCTAATATATGATAAGTTTCATAAAGCAGAGTCACCACTCACATGTGCTGGTAAAAAATATTTACAGTGGGCAGACAATGAAAGGGCTGAGGCCCGACCACACATTATAACTCCAGCATCTCTATGTTAAAAACCATTTCCTAGGCAATATCTAGCCTCTGAAAACAATATGCAAGATCCATCGATAAATCTGGTGAAAGTCGCCAACATTTTGTGCATACTTGTGCCCTCACCTGAATGTAGCGCCACCTTGTAGACGTCGGAGGTAACTGCAGCTCAAAAAATGTTTCATCAGAGGGCAAGTTTAGAGGAATCCAAAAGGCAGATGTCCATGGAAAGAGCCCCCGACTGCAGCAGGAAGGTTGGATGCTTCAAATTTGCATAGTTTCCAGTCCAACGTCCTCTCATGTACCGAACGCTCCCAAACGCTCAAAAGCCTTACACCGGGCAAGCCCTCACCGGGTAGATCTCTGGCTCCCAGGTAAAGCCAAATCCTGAGCATGCTAGCACTAGGATCACAGAGAGAGAGAGACAGAGAGTGTTGGAGAGCTGCTGTCTTGATAAAGGCCTGAAACGGCTAGTGCGTAAGAGGGTCTGGACTATCAGTTATGGCTGATTGTGAGAGGGGAAGATGAAGATTTTCTGCACCCAGCATGCCTTGCGATATAATTAGGCAAATGAGGTGAGAGCCCGACCAATGCCACTTCACTCCGCTGAATGCCTCCTCATCTGCATAAAGAGATCACCTTCATGAACGAGCAGTGTGGCGCAGCGGAAGCGTGCTGGGCCCATAACCCAGAGGTCGATGGATCGAAACCATCCTCTGCTAATTTTGCTTGACTTTCCTTCCAAGGACCAAGCTGTCATTTCCACACTGCCAGAAAGGAAAAGCGCAAGCTTGTGCCAGCTATGTGAGAAAAGACTTCTCAACTATCTGTGTCTGTGTAATACAAGAGTGTTCGTGAAAGGATCAACCCTGTACTTTGAAAGTAAAGACACACAACTATAACCATAAATGACTGGTGGGAGCTTCACACAACTTTCTGGGCATGCTTTGAATTTCATTCTTCCCTTTTTTTTCTGCTCTTATCTATCTCCTGGGCATTTCATGGAATGTTCTCTCTTTCTCTTCCCTGCTTTGCTTCCCATGCTGCCTATATATGCTGATTTCTACTTTTTGTACTGTTGCATTTCATTTCTTCTCTTCTGCACAACTTTGTCCTTGGTTTCAATCCCCAGTTCCTTACCCTCTGCAAAAAACGTTCTACTACTTCTCATGTTGGTATCGAAACCAAATGCACCATTGAAGCTGTTGCAAGATAGTCATTGATTTCGGGAACGTAATATTTAGAACCGAGAGCACACACATCAGAGGGCGTTGGTGGTATAGTGGTGAGCATAGCTGCTTCCCAAGCAGTTGACCCGGGTTCGATTCCGGGCCAACGCAGTGAAAATGCTTATATATTCTGCAAGCAGGACATATTTTAATGCAACATGTCTCAAAATGGAAATTTCATGAACAGATTAATCAGCCATATATAAAAAAATAAACAAATACATAGGCAAACATCTCAATCGCACCTTCTGATACATTCATTGTCCTAATATATGATAAGTTTTATAAAGCAGAGTCACAACTCACATGTGCTGGTAATAAATATGTTACAGTGGGCAAACAATGGAAGGGCTGAGGCCCGACCAGACATTATAACTCCAACATCTCTATGTTAAAAAGCATTTCTAGGCAATATCTAGCCTCTGAAAAAAATATGCAAGATCCACCGATAAATCTGGCAAAAGTCCCTAACATTTTGTGCATACTTGTGCACTTACCAGAATGTAGCGCCACCTTGTAGCTGTCGAAGGTAATTGCTGCTCACAAAATGTTTTATCAGAAGGCAAGTTGAGAGGAATCCTAGAGGCAGATGTCCATGGAAAGAGCCGCTCACTGCAGCAGGAATGTTGGATGCTTCAAATTCGCAGAGTTTCCTGTCCAACGTCCACAACGCTCCCAAACGCTCAAAAGCCTCACACCGGGCAAGCCCTCACCGGGTAGATCTCTGGCTCCCAGGTAAAGCCAAATCCTGAGCATGCTAGTGCTAGGATCACAGAGAGAGAGAGAGAGGGTTCATGACATGCTGTCTTGATAAAGGTCTGAAACGGCTAGTGCCTAAGAGTGTCTGACTTTCAGTTATGACTGATTGTGAGAGGGGAAGATGAAGTTTTTCTGTACCCAGCATGCCTTGCAATATACTTAGGCAAATGAGGTGAGAGCCGTACCAATCCCACGCTACTCTGCTTAATGCTCCCTATCTGCATAAAAAGAACACTTTCACAACAGAGCAGAGTGGCGCAGCGGAAGCGTGCTGGGCCCATAACCCAGAGGTCGATGGATCGAAACCATCCTCTGCTAATTTTTCTTGACTTTCCTTCCAAGGACCAAGCTGTCATTTCCACGCTGCCAGCAAGGAAAAGCACAAGCTTGTGCCAGCTATGTGAGAAAATACTTGTCAAATATCTGTGTCTGCTGAAATACAAGAGAGGGATCATCAAATGATCCACCCTGTACTTTGAAAGTAAAGACACACAATAATAAGCATAAATGACTGGTGGGACCTTCAAACACTTTTATGGGCAGGCTTTGAATTTCATTCTTTCCTTTTTGTTCTGCTCTTATCTATCTCCTGGGCATTTAATTGAATGTTCTGTATTTCTCTTCCCTGTTTTGCTTCCCATGCTGCCTCTATATATTCTTATCTATTATTTGTAATGCAGCTTTCCATTCTTCTCTTCTGCACAGCTTTGTCCTTGGTTTCAATCCCAGTTTCTTACCCTCTGCAAAAAACTTTCTATTGCTTTTCATGTTGGTATCTAAACCAAATGCACCATTGAAGCTGGTGCAAGATAGTCATTGAACTCAGGATCCTAATGTTAAGAACCGAGAGCGCACAGATCAGAGGGCGTTGGTGGTATAGTGGTGAGCATAGCTGCCTTCCAAGCAGTTGACCCGGGTTCGATTCCCGGCCAACGCAGTACAAATACTTATATATTCTGCAAGCAGGATATATTTTAATGCAACATGTCACAAAATGGAAATATAATGAACAGATTAATCAGCCGTTATATAAAAAATAAACAAATATGTAGGCAAGCATCTCAATCGCCCCTTCTGCTATATTCATTGTCTTAATATATGATAAGTTTCATAAAGCAGAGTCACCACTCACATGTGCTGGTAAAAAATATTTACAGTGGGCAGACAATGAAAGGGCTGAGGCCCGACCACACATTATAACTCCAGCATCTCTATGTTAAAAACCATTTCCTAGGCAATATCTAGCCTCTGAAAACAATATGCAAGATCCATCGATAAATCTGGTGAAAGTCGCCAACATTTTGTGCATACTTGTGCCCTCACCTGAATGTAGCGCCACCTTGTAGACGTCGGAGGTAACTGCAGCTCAAAAAATGTTTCATCAGAGGGCAAGTTTAGAGGAATCCAAAAGGCAGATGTCCATGGAAAGAGCCCCCGACTGCAGCAGGAAGGTTGGATGCTTCAAATTTGCATAGTTTCCAGTCCAACGTCCTCTCATGTACCGAACGCTCCCAAACGCTCAAAAGCCTTACACCGGGCAAGCCCTCACCGGGTAGATCTCTGGCTCCCAGGTAAAGCCAAATCCTGAGCATGCTAGCACTAGGATCACAGAGAGAGAGAGACAGAGAGTGTTGGAGAGCTGCTGTCTTGATAAAGGCCTGAAACGGCTAGTGCGTAAGAGGGTCTGGACTATCAGTTATGACTGATTGTGAGAGGGGAAGATGAAGATTTTCTGCACCCAGCATGCCTTGCGATATAATTAGGCAAATGAGGTGAGAGCCCGACCAATGCCACTTCACTCCGCTGAATGCCTCCTCATCTGCATAAAGAGATCACCTTCATGAACGAGCAGAGTGGCGCAGCGGAAGCGTGCTGGGCCCATAACCCAGAGGTCGATGGATCGAAACCATCCTCTGCTAATTTTGCTTGACTTTCCTTCCAAGGACCAAGCTGTCATTTCCACACTGCCAGAAAGGAAAAGCGCAAGCTTGTGCCAGCTATGTGAGAAAAGACTTCTCAACTATCTGTGTCTGTGTAATACAAGAGTGTTCGTGAAAGGATCAACCCTGTACTTTGAAAGTAAAGACACACAACTATAACCATAAATGACTGGTGGGAGCTTCACACAACTTTCTGGGCATGCTTTGAATTTCATTCTTCCCTTTTTTTTCTGCTCTTATCTATCTCCTGGGCATTTCATGGAATGTTCTCTCTTTCTCTTCCCTGCTTTGCTTCCCATGCTGCCTATATATGCTGATTTCTACTTTTTGTACTGTTGCATTTCATTTCTTCTCTTCTGCACAACTTTGTCCTTGGTTTCAATCCCCAGTTCCTTACCCTCTGCAAAAAACGTTCTACTACTTCTCATGTTGGTATCGAAACCAAATGCACCATTGAAGCTGTTGCAAGATAGTCATTGATTTCGGTAACGTAATATTTAGAACCGAGAGCACACACATCAGAGGGCGTTGGTGGTATAGTGGTGAGCATAGCTGCTTCCCAAGCAGTTGACCCGGGTTCGATTCCCGGCCAACGCAGTGAAAATGCTTATATATTCTGCAAGCAGGACATATTTTAATGCAACATGTCTCAAAATGGAAATTTCATGAACAGATTAATCAGCCATATATAAAAAAATAAACAAATACATAGGCAAACATCTCAATCGCACCTTCTGATACATTCATTGTCCTAATATATGATAAGTTTTATAAAGCAGAGTCACAACTCACATGTGCTGGTAATAAATATGTTACAGTGGGCAAACAATGGAAGGGCTGAGGCCCGACCAGACATTATAACTCCAACATCTCTATGTTAAAAAGCATTTCTAGGCAATATCTAGCCTCTGAAAAAAATATGCAAGATCCACCGATAAATCTGGCAAAAGTCCCTAACATTTTGTGCATACTTGTGCACTTACCAGAATGTAGCGCCACCTTGTAGCTGTCGAAGGTAATTGCTGCTCACAAAATGTTTTATCAGAAGGCAAGTTGAGAGGAATCCTAGAGGCAGATGTCCATGGAAAGAGCCGCTCACTGCAGCAGGAATGTTGGATGCTTCAAATTCGCAGAGTTTCCTGTCCAACGTCCACTCACGTCCCGAACGCTCCCAAACGCTCAAAAGCCTCACACCGGGCAAGCCCTCACCGGGTAGATCTCTGGCTCCCAGGTAAAGCCAAATCCTGAGCATGCTAGTGCTAGGATCACAGAGAGAGAGAGAGAGGGTTCATGACATGCTGTCTTGATAAAGGTCTGAAACGGCTAGTGCCTAAGAGTGTCTGACTTTCAGTTATGACTGATTGTGAGAGGGGAAGATGAAGTTTTTCTGTACCCAGCATGCCTTGCAATATACTTAGGCAAATGAGGTGAGAGCCGTACCAATCCCACGCTACTCTGCTTAATGCTCCCTATCTGCATAAAAAGAACACTTTCACAACAGAGCAGAGTGGCGCAGCGGAAGCGTGCTGGGCCCATAACCCAGAGGTCGATGGATCGAAACCATCCTCTGCTAATTTTGCTTGACTTTCCTTCCAAGGACCAAGCTGTCATTTCCACGCTGCCAGCAAGGAAAAGCACAAGCTTGTGCCAGCTATGTGAGAAAATACTTGTCAAATATCTGTGTCTGCTGAAATACAAGAGAGGGATCATCAAATGATCCACCCTGTACTTTGAAAGTAAAGACACACAATAATAAGCATAAATGACTGGTGGGACCTTCAAACACTTTTATGGGCAGGCTTTGAATTTCATTCTTTCCTTTTTGTTCTGCTCTTATCTATCTCCTGGGCATTTAATTGAATGTTCTGTATTTCTCTTCCCTGTTTTGCTTCCCATGCTGCCTCTATATATTCTTATCTATTATTTGTAATGCAGCTTTCCATTCTTCTCTTCTGCACAGCTTTGTCCTTGGTTTCAATCCCAGTTCCTTACCCTCTGCAAAAAACTTTCTATTGCTTTTCATGTTGGTATCTAAACCAAATGCACCATTGAAGCTGGTGCAAGATAGTCATTGAACTCAGGATCCTAATGTTAAGAACCGAGAGCGCACAGATCAGAGGGCGTTGGTGGTATAGTGGTGAGCATAGCTGCCTTCCAAGCAGTTGACCCGGGTTCGATTCCCGGCCAACGCAGTACAAATACTTATATATTCTGCAAGCAGGATATATTTTAATGCAACATGTCACA
Source organism: Lissotriton vulgaris (assembly GCF_964263255.1). Lineage (NCBI taxonomy): Eukaryota > Metazoa > Chordata > Amphibia > Caudata > Salamandridae > Lissotriton > Lissotriton vulgaris. Next base: position 331,418 of record NW_028241737.1, read on the forward strand.
AAATGGAAATATAATGAACAGATTAATCAGCCGTTATATAAAAAATAAAGAAATATGTAGGCAAGCATCTCAATCGCCCCTTCTGCTATATTCATTGTCCTAATATATGATAAGTTTCATAAAGCAGAGTCACCACTCACATGTGCTGGTAAAAAATATTTACAGTGGGCAGACAATGAAAGGGCTGAGGCCCGACCACACATTATAACTCCAGCATCTCTATGTTAAAAACCATTTCCTAGGCAATATCTAGCCTCTGAAAACAATATGCAAGATCCATCGATAAATCTGGTGAAAGTCGCCAACATTTTGTGCATACTTGTGCCCTCACCTGAATGTAGCGCCACCTTGTAGACGTCGGAGGTAACTGCAGCTCAAAAAATGTTTCATCAGAGGGCAAGTTTAGAGGAATCCAAAAGGCAGATGTCCATGGAAAGAGCCCCCGACTGCAGCAGGAAGGTTGGATGCTTCAAATTTGCATAGTTTCCAGTCCAACGTCCTCTCATGTACCGAACGCTCCCAAACGCTCAAAAGCCTTACACCGGGCAAGCCCTCACCGGGTAGATCTCTGGCTCCCAGGTAAAGCCAAATCCTGAGCATGCTAGCACTAGGATCACAGAGAGAGAGAGACAGAGAGTGTTGGAGAGCTGCTGTCTTGATAAAGGCCTGAAACGGCTAGTGCGTAAGAGGGTCTGGACTATCAGTTATGACTGATTGTGAGAGGGGAAGATGAAGATTTTCTGCACCCAGCATGCCTTGCAATATAATTAGGCAAATGAGGTGAGAGCCCGACCAATGCCACTTCACTCCGCTGAATGCCTCCTCATCTGCATAAAGAGATCACCTTCATGAACGAGCAGAGTGGCGCAGCGGAAGCGTGCTGGGCCCATAACCCAGAGGTCGATGGATCGAAACCATCCTCTGCTAATTTTGCTTGACTTTCCTTCCAAGGACCAAGCTGTCATTTCCACACTGCCAGAAAGGAAAAGCGCAAGCTTGTGCCAGCTATGTGAGAAAAGACTTCTCAACTATCTGTGTCTGTGTAATACAAGAGTGTTCGTGAAAGGATCAACCCTGTACTTTGAAAGTAAAGACACACAACTATAACCATAAATGACTGGTGGGAGCTTCACACAACTTTCTGGGCATGCTTTGAATTTCATTCTTCCCTTTTTTTTCTGCTCTTATCTATCTCCTGGGCATTTCATGGAATGTTCTCTCTTTCTCTTCCCTGCTTTGCTTCCCATGCTGCCTATATATGCTGATTTCTACTTTTTGTACTGTTGCATTTCATTTCTTCTCTTCTGCACAACTTTGTCCTTGGTTTCAATCCCCAGTTCCTTACCCTCTGCAAAAAACGTTCTACTACTTCTCATGTTGGTATCGAAACCAAATGCACCATTGAAGCTGTTGCAAGATAGTCATTGATTTCGGGAACGTAATATTTAGAACCGAGAGCACACACATCAGAGGGCGTTGGTGGTATAGTGGTGAGCATAGCTGCTTCCCAAGCAGTTGACCCGGGTTCGATTCCCGGCCAACGCAGTGAAAATGCTTATATATTCTGCAAGCAGGACATATTTTAATGCAACATGTCTCAAAATGGAAATTTCATGAACAGATTAATCAGCCATATATAAAAAAATAAACAAATACATAGGCAAACATCTCAATCGCACCTTCTGATACATTCATTGTCCTAATATATGATAAGTTTTATAAAGCAGAGTCACAACTCACATGTGCTGGTAATAAATATGTTACAGTGGGCAAACAATGGAAGGGCTGAGGCCCGACCAGACATTATAACTCCAACATCTCTATGTTAAAAAGCATTTCTAGGCAATATCTAGCCTCTGAAAAAAATATGCAAGATCCACCGATAAATCTGGCAAAAGTCCCTAACATTTTGTGCATACTTGTGCACTTACCAGAATGTAGCGCCACCTTGTAGCTGTCGAAGGTAATTGCTGCTCACAAAATGTTTTATCAGAAGGCAAGTTGAGAGGAATCCTAGAGGCAGATGTCCATGGAAAGAGCCGCTCACTGCAGCAGGAATGTTGGATGCTTCAAATTCGCAGAGTTTCCTGTCCAACGTCCACAACGCTCCCAAACGCTCAAAAGCCTCACACCGGGCAAGCCCTCACCGGGTAGATCTCTGGCTCCCAGGTAAAGCCAAATCCTGAGCATGCTAGTGCTAGGATCACAGAGAGAGAGAGAGAGGGTTCATGACATGCTGTCTTGATAAAGGTCTGAAACGGCTAGTGCCTAAGAGTGTCTGACTTTCAGTTATGACTGATTGTGAGAGGGGAAGATGAAGTTTTTCTGTACCCAGCATGCCTTGCAATATACTTAGGCAAATGAGGTGAGAGCCGTACCAATCCCACGCTACTCTGCTTAATGCTCCCTATCTGCATAAAAAGAACACTTTCACAACAGAGCAGAGTGGCGCAGCGGAAGCGTGCTGGGCCCATAACCCAGAGGTCGATGGATCGAAACCATCCTCTGCTAATTTTGCTTGACTTTCCTTCCAAGTACCAAGCTGTCATTTCCACGCTGCCAGCAAGGAAAAGCACAAGCTTGTGCCAGCTATGTGAGAAAATACTTGTCAAATATCTGTGTCTGCTGAAATACAAGAGAGGGATCATCAAATGATCCACCCTGTACTTTGAAAGTAAAGACACACAATAATAAGCATAAATGACTGGTGGGACCTTCAAACACTTTTATGGGCAGGCTTTGAATTTCATTCTTTCCTTTTTGTTCTGCTCTTATCTATCTCCTGGGCATTTAATTGAATGTTCTGTATTTCTCTTCCCTGTTTTGCTTCCCATGCTGCCTCTATATATTCTTATCTATTATTTGTAATGCAGCTTTCCATTCTTCTCTTCTGCACAGCTTTGTCCTTGGTTTCAATCCCAGTTCCTTACCCTCTGCAAAAAACTTTCTATTGCTTTTCATGTTGGTATCTAAACCAAATGCACCATTGAAGCTGGTGCAAGATAGTCATTGAACTCAGGATCCTAATGTTAAGAACCGAGAGCGCACAGATCAGAGGGCGTTGGTGGTATAGTGGTGAGCATAGCTGCCTTCCAAGCAGTTGACCCGGGTTCGATTCCCGGCCAACGCAGTACAAATACTTATATATTCTGCAAGCAGGATATATTTTAATGCAACATGTCACAAAATGGAAATATAATGAACAGATTAATCAGCCGTTATATAAAAAATAAAGAAATATGTAGGCAAGCATCTCAATCGCCCCTTCTGCTATATTCATTGTCCTAATATATGATAAGTTTCATAAAGCAGAGTCACCACTCACATGTGCTGGTAAAAAATATTTACAGTGGGCAGACAATGAAAGGGCTGAGGCCCGACCACACATTATAACTCCAGCATCTCTATGTTAAAAACCATTTCCTAGGCAATATCTAGCCTCTGAAAACAATATGCAAGATCCATCGATAAATCTGGTGAAAGTCGCCAACATTTTGTGCATACTTGTGCCCTCACCTGAATGTAGCGCCACCTTGTAGACGTCGGAGGTAACTGCAGCTCAAAAAATGTTTCATCAGAGGGCAAGTTTAGAGGAATCCAAAAGGCAGATGTCCATGGAAAGAGCCCCCGACTGCAGCAGGAAGGTTGGATGCTTCAAATTTGCATAGTTTCCAGTCCAACGTCCTCTCATGTACCGAACGCTCCCAAACGCTCAAAAGCCTTACACCGGGCAAGCCCTCACCGGGTAGATCTCTGGCTCCCAGGTAAAGCCAAATCCTGAGCATGCTAGCACTAGGATCACAGAGAGAGAGAGACAGAGAGTGTTGGAGAGCTGCTGTCTTGATAAAGGCCTGAAACGGCTAGTGCGTAAGAGGGTCTGGACTATCAGTTATGACTGATTGTGAGAGGGGAAGATGAAGATTTTCTGCACCCAGCATGCCTTGCAATATAATTAGGCAAATGAGGTGAGAGCCCGACCAATGCCACTTCACTCCGCTGAATGCCTCCTCATCTGCATAAAGAGATCACCTTCATGAACGAGCAGAGTGGCGCAGCGGAAGCGTGCTGGGCCCATAACGCAGAGGTCGATGGATCGAAACCATCCTCTGCTAATTTTGCTTGACTTTCCTTCCAAGGACCAAGCTGTCATTTCCACACTGCCAGAAAGGAAAAGCGCAAGCTTGTGCCAGCTATGTGAGAAAAGACTTCTCAACTATCTGTGTCTGTGTAATACAAGAGTGTTCGTGAAAGGATCAACCCTGTACTTTGAAAGTAAAGACACACAACTATAACCATAAATGACTGGTGGGAGCTTCACACAACTTTCTGGGCATGCTTTGAATTTCATTCTTCCCTTTTTTTTCTGCTCTTATCTATCTCCTGGGCATTTCATGGAATGTTCTCTCTTTCTCTTCCCTGCTTTGCTTCCCATGCTGCCTATATATGCTGATTTCTACTTTTTGTACTGTTGCATTTCATTTCTTCTCTTCTGCACAACTTTGTCCTTGGTTTCAATCCCCAGTTCCTTACCCTCTGCAAAAAACGTTCTACTACTTCTCATGTTGGTATCGAAACCAAATGCACCATTGAAGCTGTTGCAAGATAGTCATTGATTTCGGGAACGTAATATTTAGAACCGAGAGCACACACATCAGAGGGCGTTGGTGGTATAGTGGTGAGCATAGCTGCTTCCCAAGCAGTTGACCCGGGTTCGATTCCCGGCCAACGCAGTGAAAATGCTTATATATTCTGCAAGCAGGACATATTTTAATGCAACATGTCTCAAAATGGAAATTTCATGAACAGATTAATCAGCCATATATAAAAAAATAAACAAATACATAGGCAAACATCTCAATCGCACCTTCTGATACATTCATTGTCCTAATATATGATAAGTTTTATAAAGCAGAGTCACAACTCACATGTGCTGGTAATAAATATGTTACAGTGGGCAAACAATGGAAGGGCTGAGGCCCGACCAGACATTATAACTCCAACATCTCTATGTTAAAAAGCATTTCTAGGCAATATCTAGCCTCTGAAAAAAATATGCAAGATCCACCGATAAATCTGGCAAAAGTCCCTAACATTTTGTGCATACTTGTGCACTTACCAGAATGTAGCGCCACCTTGTAGCTGTCGAAGGTAATTGCTGCTCACAAAATGTTTTATCAGAAGGCAAGTTGAGAGGAATCCTAGAGGCAGATGTCCATGGAAAGAGCCGCTCACTGCAGCAGGAATGTTGGATGCTTCAAATTCGCAGAGTTTCCTGTCCAACGTCCACAACGCTCCCAAACGCTCAAAAGCCTCACACCGGGCAAGCCCTCACCGGGTAGATCTCTGGCTCCCAGGTAAAGCCAAATCCTGAGCATGCTAGTGCTAGGATCACAGAGAGAGAGAGAGAGGGTTCATGACATGCTGTCTTGATAAAGGTCTGAAACGGCTAGTGCCTAAGAGTGTCTGACTTTCAGTTATGACTGATTGTGAGAGGGGAAGATGAAGTTTTTCTGTACCCAGCATGCCTTGCAATATACTTAGGCAAATGAGGTGAGAGCCGTACCAATCCCACGCTACTCTGCTTAATGCTCCCTATCTGCATAAAAAGAACACTTTCACAACAGAGCAGAGTGGCGCAGCGGAAGCGTGCTGGGCCCATAACCCAGAGGTCGATGGATCGAAACCATCCTCTGCTAATTTTTCTTGACTTTCCTTCCAAGGACCAAGCTGTCATTTCCACGCTGCCAGCAAGGAAAAGCACAAGCTTGTGCCAGCTATGTGAGAAAATACTTGTCAAATATCTGTGTCTGCTGAAATACAAGAGAGGGATCATCAAATGATCCACCCTGTACTTTGAAAGTAAAGACACACAATAATAAGCATAAATGACTGGTGGGACCTTCAAACACTTTTATGGGCAGGCTTTGAATTTCATTCTTTCCTTTTTGTTCTGCTCTTATCTATCTCCTGGGCATTTAATTGAATGTTCTGTATTTCTCTTCCCTGTTTTGCTTCCCATGCTGCCTCTATATATTCTTATCTATTATTTGTAATGCAGCTTTCCATTCTTCTCTTCTGCACAGCTTTGTCCTTGGTTTCAATCCCAGTTCCTTACCCTCTGCAAAAAACTTTCTATTGCTTTTCATGTTGGTATCTAAACCAAATGCACCATTGAAGCTGGTGCAAGATAGTCATTGAACTCAGGATCCTAATGTTAAGAACCGAGAGCGCACAGATCAGAGGGCGTTGGTGGTATAGTGGTGAGCATAGCTGCCTTCCAAGCAGTTGACCCGGGTTCGATTCCCGGCCAACGCAGTACAAATACTTATATATTCTGCAAGCAGGATATATTTTAATGCAACATGTCACAAAATGGAAATATAATGAACAGATTAATCAGCCGTTATATAAAAAATAAAGAAATATGTAGGCAAGCATCTCAATCGCCCCTTCTGCTATATTCATTGTCCTAATATATGATAAGTTTCATAAAGCAGAGTCACCACTCACATGTGCTGGTAAAAAATATTTACAGTGGGCAGACAATGAAAGGGCTGAGGCCCGACCACACATTATAACTCCAGCATCTCTATGTTAAAAACCATTTCCTAGGCAATATCTAGCCTCTGAAAACAATATGCAAGATCCATCGATAAATCTGGTGAAAGTCGCCAACATTTTGTGCATACTTGTGCCCTCACCTGAATGTAGCGCCACCTTGTAGACGTCGGAGGTAACTGCAGCTCAAAAAATGTTTCATCAGAGGGCAAGTTTAGAGGAATCCAAAAGGCAGATGTCCATGGAAAGAGCCCCCCGACTGCAGCAGGAAGGTTGGATGCTTCAAATTTGCATAGTTTCCAGTCCAACGTCCTCTCATGTACCGAACGCTCCCAAACGCTCAAAAGCCTTACACCGGGCAAGCCCTCACCGGGTAGATCTCTGGCTCCCAGGTAAAGCCAAATCCTGAGCATGCTAGCACTAGGATCACAGAGAGAGAGAGACAGAGAGTGTTGGAGAGCTGCTGTCTTGATAAAGGCCTGAAACGGCTAGTGCGTAAGAGGGTCTGGACTATCAGTTATGACTGATTGTGAGAGGGGAAGATGAAGATTTTCTGCACCCAGCATGCCTTGCGATATAATTAGGCAAATGAGGTGAGAGCCCGACCAATGCCACTTCACTCCGCTGAATGCCTCCTCATCTGCATAAAGAGATCACCTTCATGAACGAGCAGAGTGGCGCAGCGGAAGCGTGCTGGGCCCATAACCCAGAGGTCGATGGATCGAAACCATCCTCTGCTAATTTTGCTTGACTTTCCTTCCAAGGACCAAGCTGTCATTTCCACACTGCCAGAAAGGAAAAGCGCAAGCTTGTGCCAGCTATGTGAGAAAAGACTTCTCAACTATCTGTGTCTGTGTAATACAAGAGTGTTCGTGAAAGGATCAACCCTGTACTTTGAAAGTAAAGACACACAACTATAACCATAAATGACTGGTGGGAGCTTCACACAACTTTCTGGGCATGCTTTGAATTTCATTCTTCCCTTTTTTTTCTGCTCTTATCTATCTCCTGGGCATTTCATGGAATGTTCTCTCTTTCTCTTCCCTGCTTTGCTTCCCATGCTGCCTATATATGCTGATTTCTACTTTTTGTACTGTTGCATTTCATTTCTTCTCTTCTGCACAACTTTGTCCTTGGTTTCAATCCCCAGTTCCTTACCCTCTGCAAAAAACGTTCTACTACTTCTCATGTTGGTATCGAAACCAAATGCACCATTGAAGCTGTTGCAAGATAGTCATTGATTTCGGGAACGTAATATTTAGAACCGAGAGCACACACATCAGAGGGCGTTGGTGGTATAGTGGTGAGCATAGCTGCTTCCCAAGCAGTTGACCCGGGTTCGATTCCCGGCCAACGCAGTGAAAATGCTTATATATTCTGCAAGCAGGACATATTTTAATGCAACATGTCTCAAAATGGAAATTTCATGAACAGATTAATCAGCCATATATAAAAAAATAAACAAATACATAGGCAAACATCTCAATCGCACCTTCTGATACATTCATTGTCCTAATATATGATAAGTTTTATAAAGCAGAGTCACAACTCACATGTGCTGGTAATAAATATGTTACAGTGGGCAAACAATGGAAGGGCTGAGGCCCGACCAGACATTATAACTCCAACATCTCTATGTTAAAAAGCATTTCTAGGCAATATCTAGCCTCTGAAAAAAATATGCAAGATCCACCGATAAATCTGGCAAAAGTCCCTAACATTTTGTGCATACTTGTGCACTTACCAGAATGTAGCGCCACCTTGTAGCTGTCGAAGGTAATTGCTGCTCACAAAATGTTTTATCAGAAGGCAAGTTGAGAGGAATCCTAGAGGCAGATGTCCATGGAAAGAGCCGCTCACTGCAGCAGGAATGTTGGATGCTTCAAATTCGCAGAGTTTCCTGTCCAACGTCCACAACGCTCCCAAACGCTCAAAAGCCTCACACCGGGCAAGCCCTCACCGGGTAGATTTCTGGCTCCCAGGTAAAGCCAAATCCTGAGCATGCTAGTGCTAGGATCACAGAGAGAGAGAGAGAGGGTTCATGACATGCTGTCTTGATAAAGGTCTGAAACGGCTAGTGCCTAAGAGTGTCTGACTTTCAGTTATGACTGATTGTGAGAGGGGAAGATGAAGTTTTTCTGTACCCAGCATGCCTTGCAATATACTTAGGCAAATGAGGTGAGAGCCGTACCAATCCCACGCTACTCTGCTTAATGCTCCCTATCTGCATAAAAAGAACACTTTCACAACAGAGCAGAGTGGCGCAGCGGAAGCGTGCTGGGCCCATAACCCAGAGGTCGATGGATCGAAACCATCCTCTGCTAATTTTTCTTGACTTTCCTTCCAAGGACCAAGCTGTCATTTCCACGCTGCCAGCAAGGAAAAGCACAAGCTTGTGCCAGCTATGTGAGAAAATACTTGTCAAATATCTGTGTCTGCTGAAATACAAGAGAGGGATCATCAAATGATCCACCCTGTACTTTGAAAGTAAAGACACACAATAATAAGCATAAATGACTGGTGGGACCTTCAAACACTTTTATGGGCAGGCTTTGAATTTCATTCTTTCCTTTTTGTTCTGCTCTTATCTATCTCCTGGGCATTTAATTGAATGTTCTGTATTTCTCTTCCCTGTTTTGCTTCCCATGCTGCCTCTATATATTCTTATCTATTATTTGTAATGCAGCTTTCCATTCTTCTCTTCTGCACAGCTTTGTCCTTGGTTTCAATCCCAGTTCCTTACCCTCTGCAAAAAACTTTCTATTGCTTTTCATGTTGGTATCTAAACCAAATGCACCATTGAAGCTGGTGCAAGATAGTCATTGAACTCAGGATCCTAATGTTAAGAACCGAGAGCGCACAGATCAGAGGGCGTTGGTGGTATAGTGGTGAGCATAGCTGCCTTCCAAGCAGTTGACCCGGGTTCGATTCCCGGCCAACGCAGTACAAATACTTATATATTCTGCAAGCAGGATATATTTTAATGCAACATGTCACAAAATGGAAATATAATGAACAGATTAATCAGCCGTTATATAAAAAATAAAGAAATATGTAGGCAAGCATCTCAATCGCCCCTTCTGCTATATTCATTGTCCTAATATATGATAAGTTTCATAAAGCAGAGTCACCACTCACATGTGCTGGTAAAAAATATTTACAGTGGGCAGACAATGAAAGGGCTGAGGCCCGACCACACATTATAACTCCAGCATCTCTATGTTAAAAACCATTTCCTAGGCAATATCTAGCCTCTGAAAACAATATGCAAGATCCATCGATAAATCTGGTGAAAGTCGCCAACATTTTGTGCATACTTGTGCCCTCACCTGAATGTAGCGCCACCTTGTAGACGTCGGAGGTAACTGCAGCTCAAAAAATGTTTCATCAGAGGGCAAGTTTAGAGGAATCCAAAAGGCAGATGTCCATGGAAAGAGCCCCCGACTGCAGCAGGAAGGTTGGATGCTTCAAATTTGCATAGTTTCCAGTCCAACGTCCTCTCATGTACCGAACGCTCCCAAACGCTCAAAAGCCTTACACCGGGCAAGCCCTCACCGGGTAGATCTCTGGCTCCCAGGTAAAGCCAAATCCTGAGCATGCTAGCACTAGGATCACAGAGAGAGAGAGACAGAGAGTGTTGGAGAGCTGCTGTCTTGATAAAGGCCTGAAACGGCTAGTGCGTAAGAGGGTCTGGACTATCAGTTATGACTGATTGTGAGAGGGGAAGATGAAGATTTTCTGCACCCAGCATGCCTTGCGATATAATTAGGCAAATGAGGTGAGAGCCCGACCAATGCCACTTCACTCCGCTGAATGCCTCCTCATCTGCATAAAGAGATCACCTTCATGAACGAGCAGAGTGGCGCAGCGGAAGCGTGCTGGGCCCATAACCCAGAGGTCGATGGATCGAAACCATCCTCTGCTAATTTTGCTTGACTTTCCTTCCAAGGACCAAGCTGTCATTTCCACACTGCCAGAAAGGAAAAGCGCAAGCTTGTGCCAGCTATGTGAGAAAAGACTTCTCAACTATCTGTGTCTGTGTAATACAAGAGTGTTCGTGAAAGGATCAACCCTGTACTTTGAAAGTAAAGACACACAACTATAACCATAAATGACTGGTGGGAGCTTCACACAACTTTCTGGGCATGCTTTGAATTTCATTCTTCCCTTTTTTTTCTGCTCTTATCTATCTCCTGGGCATTTCATGGAATGTTCTCTCTTTCTCTTCCCTGCTTTGCTTCCCATGCTGCCTATATATGCTGATTTCTACTTTTTGTACTGTTGCATTTCATTTCTTCTCTTCTGCACAACTTTGTCCTTGGTTTCAATCCCCAGTTCCTTACCCTCTGCAAAAAACGTTCTACTACTTCTCATGTTGGTATCGAAACCAAATGCACCATTGAAGCTGTTGCAAGATAGTCATTGATTTCGGTAACGTAATATTTAGAACCGAGAGCACACACATCAGAGGGCGTTGGTGGTATAGTGGTGAGCATAGCTGCTTCCCAAGCAGTTGACCCGGGTTCGATTCCCGGCCAACGCAGTGAAAATGCTTATATATTCTGCAAGCAGGACATATTTTAATGCAACATGTCTCAAAATGGAAATTTCATGAACAGATTAATCAGCCATATATAAAAAAATAAACAAATACATAGGCAAACATCTCAATCGCACCTTCTGATACATTCATTGTCCTAATATATGATAAGTTTTATAAAGCAGAGTCACAACTCACATGTGCTGGAAATAAATATGTTACAGTGGGCAAACAATGGAAGGGCTGAGGCCCGGCCAGACATTATAACTCCAACATCTCTATGTTAAAAAGCATTTCTAGGCAATATCTAGCCTCTGAAAAAAATATGCAAGATCCACCGATAAATCTGGCAAAAGTCCCTAACATTTTGTGCATACTTGTGCACTTACCAGAATGTAGCGCCACCTTGTAGCTGTCGAAGGTAATTGCTGCTCACAAAATGTTTTATCAGAAGGCAAGTTGAGAGGAATCCTAGAGGCAGATGTCCATGGAAAGAGCCGCTCACTGCAGCAGGAATGTTGGATGCTTCAAATTTGCATAGTTTCCAGTCCAACGTCCTCTCATGTACCGAACGCTCCCAAACGCTCAAAAGCCTCACACCGGGCAAGCCCTCACCGGGTAGATCTCTGGCTCCCAGGTAAAGCCAAATCCTGAGCATGCTAGTGCTAGGATCACAGAGAGAGAGAGAGAGGGTTCATGACATGCTGTCTTGATAAAGGTCTGAAACGGCTAGTGCCTAAGAGTGTCTGACTTTCAGTTATGACTGATTGTGAGAGGGGAAGATGAAGTTTTTCTGTACCCAGCATGCCTTGCAATATACTTAGGCAAATGAGGTGAGAGCCGTACCAATCCCACGCTACTCTGCTTAATGCTCCCTATCTGCATAAAAAGAACACTTTCACAACAGAGCAGAGTGGCGCAGCGGAAGCGTGCTGGGCCCATAACCCAGAGGTCGATGGATCGAAACCATCCTCTGCTAATTTTGCTTGACTTTCCTTCCAAGGACCAAGCTGTCATTTCCACGCTGCCAGCAAGGAAAAGCACAAGCTTGTGCCAGCTATGTGAGAAAATACTTGTCAAATATCTGTGTCTGCTGAAATACAAGAGAGGGATCATCAAATGATCCACCCTGTACTTTGAAAGTAAAGACACACAATAATAAGCATAAATGACTGGTGGGACCTTCAAACACTTTTATGGGCAGGCTTTGAATTTCATTCTTTCCTTTTTGTTCTGCTCTTATCTATCTCCTGGGCATTTAATTGAATGTTCTGTATTTCTCTTCCCTGTTTTGCTTCCCATGCTGCCTCTATATATTCTTATCTATTATTTGTAATGCAGCTTTCCATTCTTCTCTTCTGCACAGCTTTGTCCTTGGTTTCAATCCCAGTTCCTTACCCTCTGCAAAAAACTTTCTATTGCTTTTCATGTTGGTATCTAAACCAAATGCACCATTGAAGCTGGTGCAAGATAGTCATTGAACTCAGGATCCTAATGTTAAGAACCGAGAGCGCACAGATCAGAGGGCGTTGGTGGTATAGTGGTGAGCATAGCTGCCTTCCAAGCAGTTGACCCGGGTTCGATTCCCGGCCAACGCAGTACAAATACTTATATATTCTGCAAGCAGGATATATTTTAATGCAACATGTCACAAAATGGAAATATAATGAACAGATTAATCAGCCGTTATATAAAAAATAAACAAATATGTAGGCAAGCATCTCAATCGCCCCTTCTGCTATATTCATTGTCCTAATATATGATAAGTTTCATAAAGCAGAGTCACCACTCACATGTGCTGGTAAAAAATATTTACAGTGGGCAGACAATGAAAGGGCTGAGGCCAGACCACACATTATAAATCCAGCATCTCTATGTTAAAAACCATTTCCTAGGCAATATCTAGCCTCTGAAAACAATATGCAAGATCCATCGAAAAATCTGGTGAAAGTCGCCAACATTTTGTGCATACTTGTGCCCTCAACTGAATGTAGCGCCACCTTGTAGACGTCGGAGGTAACTGCAGCTCAAAAAATGTTTCATCAGCGGGCAAGTTTAGAGGAATCCAAAAGGCAGATGTCCATGGAAAGAGCCCCCGACTGCAGCAGGAAGGTTGGATGCTTCAAATTTGCATAGTTTCCAGTCCAACGTCCTCTCATGTACCGAACGCTCCCAACGCTCAAAAGCCTTACACCGGGCAAACCCTCACCGGGTAGATCTCTGGCTTCCAGGTAAAGCCAAATCCTGAGCATGCTAGCACTAGGATCACAGAGAGAGAGAGACAGAGAGTGTCGGAGAGCTGCTGTCTTGATAAAGGCCTGAAACGGCTAGTGCCTAAGAGGGTCTGGACTATCAGTTATGACTGATTGTGAGAGGGGAAGATGAAGATTTTCTGCACCCAGCATGCCTTGCGATATAATTAGGCAAATGAGGTGAGAGCCCGACCAATCCCACTTCACTCCGCTGAATGCCTCCTCATCTGCATAAAGAGATCACTTTCACGAACGAGCAGAGTGGCGCAGCGGAAGCGTGCTGGGCCCATAACCCAGAGGTCGATGGATCGAAACCATCCTCTGCTAATTTTGCTTGACTTTCCTTCCAAGGACCAAGCTGTCATTTCCACACTGCCAGAAAGGAAAAGCGCAAGCTTGTGCCAGCTATGTGAGAAAAGACTTCTCAACTATCTGTGTCTGTGTAATACAAGAGTGTTTGTGAAAGGATCAACCCTGTACTTTGAAAGTAAAGACACACAACTATAACCATAAATGACTGGTGGGAGCTTCACACAACTTTCTGGGCATGCTTTGAATTTCATTCTTCCCTTTTTTTTCTGCTCTTATCTATCTCCTGGGCATTTCATGGAATGTTCTCTCTTTCTCTTCCCTGCTTTGCTTCCCATGCTGCCTATATATGCTGATTTCTACTATTTGTACTGTTGCATTTCATTTCTTCTCTTCTGCACAACTTTGTCCTTGGTTTCAATCCCCAGTTCCTTACCCTCTGCAAAAAACGTTCTACTACTTCTCATGTTGGTATCGAAACCAAATGCACCATTGAAGCTGTTGCAAGATAGTCATTGATTTCGGGAACGTAATATTTAGAACCGAGAGCACACACATCAGAGGGCGTTGGTGGTATAGTGGTGAGCATAGCTGCTTCCCAAGCAGTTGACCCGGGTTCGATTCCCGGCCAACGCAGTGAAAATGCTTATATATTCTGCAAGCAGGATATATTTTAATGCAACATGTCTCAAAATGGAAATTTCATGAACAGATTATTCAGCCATATATAAAAAAAATAAACAAATACATAGGCAAACATCTCAATCGCACCTTCTGATACATTCATTGTCCTAATATATGATAAGTTTTATAAAGCAGAGTCACAACTCACATGTGCTGGAAATAAATATGTTACAGTGGGCAAACAATGGAAGGGCTGAGGCCCGGCCAGACATTATAACTCCAACATCTCTATGTTAAAAAGCATTTCTAGGCAATATCTAGCCTCTGAAAAAAATATGCAAGATCCACCGATAAATCTGGCAAAAGTCCCTAACATTTTGTGCATACTTGTGCACTTACCAGAATGTAGCGCCACCTTGTAGCTGTCGAAGGTAATTGCTGCTCACAAAATGTTTTATCAGAAGGCAAGTTGAGAGGAATCCTAGAGGCAGATGTCCATGGAAAGAGCCGCTCACTGCAGCAGGAATGTTGGATGCTTCAAATTTGCATAGTTTCCAGTCCAACGTCCTCTCATGTACCGAACGCTCCCAAACGCTCAAAAGCCTCACACCGGGCAAGCCCTCACCGGGTAGATCTCTGGCTCCCAGGTAAAGCCAAATCCTGAGCATGCTAGTGCTAGGATCACAGAGAGAGAGAGAGAGGGTTCATGACATGCTGTCTTGATAAAGGTCTGAAACGGCTAGTGCCTAAGAGTGTCTGACTTTCAGTTATGACTGATTGTGAGAGGGGAAGATGAAGTTTTTCTGTACCCAGCATGCCTTGCAATATACTTAGGCAAATGAGGTGAGAGCCGTACCAATCCCACGCTACTCTGCTTAATGCTCCCTATCTGCATAAAAAGAACACTTTCACAACAGAGCAGAGTGGCGCAGCGGAAGCGTGCTGGGCCCATAACCCAGAGGTCGATGGATCGAAACCATCCTCTGCTAATTTTTCTTGACTTTCCTTCCAAGGACCAAGCTGTCATTTCCACGCTGCCAGCAAGGAAAAGCACAAGCTTGTGCCAGCTATGTGAGAAAATACTTGTCAAATATCTGTGTCTGCTGAAATACAAGAGAGGGATCATCAAATGATCCACCCTGTACTTTGAAAGTAAAGACACACAATAATAAGCATAAATGACTGGTGGGACCTTCAAACACTTTTATGGGCAGGCTTTGAATTTCATTCTTTCCTTTTTGTTCTGCTCTTATCTATCTCCTGGGCATTTAATTGAATGTTCTGTATTTCTCTTCCCTGTTTTGCTTCCCATGCTGCCTCTATATATTCTTATCTATTATTTGTAATGCAGCTTTCCATTCTTCTCTTCTGCACAGCTTTGTCCTTGGTTTCAATCCCAGTTCCTTACCCTCTGCAAAAAACTTTCTATTGCTTTTCATGTTGGTATCTAAACCAAATGCACCATTGAAGCTGGTGCAAGATAGTCATTGAACTCAGGATCCTAATGTTAAGAACCGAGAGCGCACAGATCAGAGGGCGTTGGTGGTATAGTGGTGAGCATAGCTGCCTTCCAAGCAGTTGACCCGGGTTCGATTCCCGGCCAACGCAGTACAAATACTTATATATTCTGCAAGCAGGATATATTTTAATGCAACATGTCACAAAATGGAAATATAATGAACAGATTAATCAGCCGTTATATAAAAAATAAACAAATATGTAGGCAAGCATCTCAATCGCCCCTTCTGCTATATTCATTGTCCTAATATATGATAAGTTTCATAAAGCAGAGTCACCACTCACATGTGCTGGTAAAAAATATTTACAGTGGGCAGACAATGAAAGGGCTGAGGCCCGACCACACATTATAACTCCAGCATCTCTATGTTAAAAACCATTTCCTAGGCAATATCTAGCCTCTGAAAACAATATGCAAGATCCATCGATAAATCTGGTGAAAGTCGCCAACATTTTGTGCATACTTGTGCCCTCACCTGAATGTAGCGCCACCTTGTAGACGTCGGAGGTAACTGCAGCTCAAAAAATGTTTCATCAGAGGGCAAGTTTAGAGGAATCCAAAAGGCAGATGTCCATGGAAAGAGCCCCCGACTGCAGCAGGAAGGTTGGATGCTTCAAATTTGCATAGTTTCCAGTCCAACGTCCTCTCATGTACCGAACGCTCCCAAACGCTCAAAAGCCTTACACCGGGCAAGCCCTCACCGGGTAGATCTCTGGCTCCCAGGTAAAGCCAAATCCTGAGCATGCTAGCACTAGGATCACAGAGAGAGAGAGACAGAGAGTGTTGGAGAGCTGCTGTCTTGATAAAGGCCTGAAACGGCTAGTGCGTAAGAGGGTCTGGACTATCAGTTATGACTGATTGTGAGAGGGGAAGATGAAGATTTTCTGCACCCAGCATGCCTTGCGATATAATTAGGCAAATGAGGTGAGAGCCCGACCAATGCCACTTCACTCCGCTGAATGCCTCCTCATCTGCATAAAGAGATCACCTTCATGAACGAGCAGTGTGGCGCAGCGGAAGCGTGCTGGGCCCATAACCCAGAGGTCGATGGATCGAAACCATCCTCTGCTAATTTTGCTTGACTTTCCTTCCAAGGACCAAGCTGTCATTTCCACACTGCCAGAAAGGAAAAGCGCAAGCTTGTGCCAGCTATGTGAGAAAAGACTTCTCAACTATCTGTGTCTGTGTAATACAAGAGTGTTCGTGAAAGGATCAACCCTGTACTTTGAAAGTAAAGACACACAACTATAACCATAAATGACTGGTGGGAGCTTCACACAACTTTCTGGGCATGCTTTGAATTTCATTCTTCCCTTTTTTTTCTGCTCTTATCTATCTCCTGGGCATTTCATGGAATGTTCTCTCTTTCTCTTCCCTGCTTTGCTTCCCATGCTGCCTATATATGCTGATTTCTACTTTTTGTACTGTTGCATTTCATTTCTTCTCTTCTGCACAACTTTGTCCTTGGTTTCAATCCCCAGTTCCTTACCCTCTGCAAAAAACGTTCTACTACTTCTCATGTTGGTATCGAAACCAAATGCACCATTGAAGCTGTTGCAAGATAGTCATTGATTTCGGGAACGTAATATTTAGAACCGAGAGCACACACATCAGAGGGCGTTGGTGGTATAGTGGTGAGCATAGCTGCTTCCCAAGCAGTTGACCCGGGTTCGATTCCGGGCCAACGCAGTGAAAATGCTTATATATTCTGCAAGCAGGACATATTTTAATGCAACATGTCTCAAAATGGAAATTTCATGAACAGATTAATCAGCCATATATAAAAAAATAAACAAATACATAGGCAAACATCTCAATCGCACCTTCTGATACATTCATTGTCCTAATATATGATAAGTTTTATAAAGCAGAGTCACAACTCACATGTGCTGGTAATAAATATGTTACAGTGGGCAAACAATGGAAGGGCTGAGGCCCGACCAGACATTATAACTCCAACATCTCTATGTTAAAAAGCATTTCTAGGCAATATCTAGCCTCTGAAAAAAATATGCAAGATCCACCGATAAATCTGGCAAAAGTCCCTAACATTTTGTGCATACTTGTGCACTTACCAGAATGTAGCGCCACCTTGTAGCTGTCGAAGGTAATTGCTGCTCACAAAATGTTTTATCAGAAGGCAAGTTGAGAGGAATCCTAGAGGCAGATGTCCATGGAAAGAGCCGCTCACTGCAGCAGGAATGTTGGATGCTTCAAATTCGCAGAGTTTCCTGTCCAACGTCCACAACGCTCCCAAACGCTCAAAAGCCTCACACCGGGCAAGCCCTCACCGGGTAGATCTCTGGCTCCCAGGTAAAGCCAAATCCTGAGCATGCTAGTGCTAGGATCACAGAGAGAGAGAGAGAGGGTTCATGACATGCTGTCTTGATAAAGGTCTGAAACGGCTAGTGCCTAAGAGTGTCTGACTTTCAGTTATGACTGATTGTGAGAGGGGAAGATGAAGTTTTTCTGTACCCAGCATGCCTTGCAATATACTTAGGCAAATGAGGTGAGAGCCGTACCAATCCCACGCTACTCTGCTTAATGCTCCCTATCTGCATAAAAAGAACACTTTCACAACAGAGCAGAGTGGCGCAGCGGAAGCGTGCTGGGCCCATAACCCAGAGGTCGATGGATCGAAACCATCCTCTGCTAATTTTTCTTGACTTTCCTTCCAAGGACCAAGCTGTCATTTCCACGCTGCCAGCAAGGAAAAGCACAAGCTTGTGCCAGCTATGTGAGAAAATACTTGTCAAATATCTGTGTCTGCTGAAATACAAGAGAGGGATCATCAAATGATCCACCCTGTACTTTGAAAGTAAAGACACACAATAATAAGCATAAATGACTGGTGGGACCTTCAAACACTTTTATGGGCAGGCTTTGAATTTCATTCTTTCCTTTTTGTTCTGCTCTTATCTATCTCCTGGGCATTTAATTGAATGTTCTGTATTTCTCTTCCCTGTTTTGCTTCCCATGCTGCCTCTATATATTCTTATCTATTATTTGTAATGCAGCTTTCCATTCTTCTCTTCTGCACAGCTTTGTCCTTGGTTTCAATCCCAGTTTCTTACCCTCTGCAAAAAACTTTCTATTGCTTTTCATGTTGGTATCTAAACCAAATGCACCATTGAAGCTGGTGCAAGATAGTCATTGAACTCAGGATCCTAATGTTAAGAACCGAGAGCGCACAGATCAGAGGGCGTTGGTGGTATAGTGGTGAGCATAGCTGCCTTCCAAGCAGTTGACCCGGGTTCGATTCCCGGCCAACGCAGTACAAATACTTATATATTCTGCAAGCAGGATATATTTTAATGCAACATGTCACAAAATGGAAATATAATGAACAGATTAATCAGCCGTTATATAAAAAATAAACAAATATGTAGGCAAGCATCTCAATCGCCCCTTCTGCTATATTCATTGTCTTAATATATGATAAGTTTCATAAAGCAGAGTCACCACTCACATGTGCTGGTAAAAAATATTTACAGTGGGCAGACAATGAAAGGGCTGAGGCCCGACCACACATTATAACTCCAGCATCTCTATGTTAAAAACCATTTCCTAGGCAATATCTAGCCTCTGAAAACAATATGCAAGATCCATCGATAAATCTGGTGAAAGTCGCCAACATTTTGTGCATACTTGTGCCCTCACCTGAATGTAGCGCCACCTTGTAGACGTCGGAGGTAACTGCAGCTCAAAAAATGTTTCATCAGAGGGCAAGTTTAGAGGAATCCAAAAGGCAGATGTCCATGGAAAGAGCCCCCGACTGCAGCAGGAAGGTTGGATGCTTCAAATTTGCATAGTTTCCAGTCCAACGTCCTCTCATGTACCGAACGCTCCCAAACGCTCAAAAGCCTTACACCGGGCAAGCCCTCACCGGGTAGATCTCTGGCTCCCAGGTAAAGCCAAATCCTGAGCATGCTAGCACTAGGATCACAGAGAGAGAGAGACAGAGAGTGTTGGAGAGCTGCTGTCTTGATAAAGGCCTGAAACGGCTAGTGCGTAAGAGGGTCTGGACTATCAGTTATGACTGATTGTGAGAGGGGAAGATGAAGATTTTCTGCACCCAGCATGC
Source organism: Lissotriton vulgaris (assembly GCF_964263255.1). Lineage (NCBI taxonomy): Eukaryota > Metazoa > Chordata > Amphibia > Caudata > Salamandridae > Lissotriton > Lissotriton vulgaris. The sequence goes on from NW_028241737.1 coordinate 351,304, forward strand.
CTTGCGATATAATTAGGCAAATGAGGTGAGAGCCCGACCAATGCCACTTCACTCCGCTGAATGCCTCCTCATCTGCATAAAGAGATCACCTTCATGAACGAGCAGAGTGGCGCAGCGGAAGCGTGCTGGGCCCATAACCCAGAGGTCGATGGATCGAAACCATCCTCTGCTAATTTTGCTTGACTTTCCTTCCAAGGACCAAGCTGTCATTTCCACACTGCCAGAAAGGAAAAGCGCAAGCTTGTGCCAGCTATGTGAGAAAAGACTTCTCAACTATCTGTGTCTGTGTAATACAAGAGTGTTCGTGAAAGGATCAACCCTGTACTTTGAAAGTAAAGACACACAACTATAACCATAAATGACTGGTGGGAGCTTCACACAACTTTCTGGGCATGCTTTGAATTTCATTCTTCCCTTTTTTTTCTGCTCTTATCTATCTCCTGGGCATTTCATGGAATGTTCTCTCTTTCTCTTCCCTGCTTTGCTTCCCATGCTGCCTATATATGCTGATTTCTACTTTTTGTACTGTTGCATTTCATTTCTTCTCTTCTGCACAACTTTGTCCTTGGTTTCAATCCCCAGTTCCTTACCCTCTGCAAAAAACGTTCTACTACTTCTCATGTTGGTATCGAAACCAAATGCACCATTGAAGCTGTTGCAAGATAGTCATTGATTTCGGTAACGTAATATTTAGAACCGAGAGCACACACATCAGAGGGCGTTGGTGGTATAGTGGTGAGCATAGCTGCTTCCCAAGCAGTTGACCCGGGTTCGATTCCCGGCCAACGCAGTGAAAATGCTTATATATTCTGCAAGCAGGACATATTTTAATGCAACATGTCTCAAAATGGAAATTTCATGAACAGATTAATCAGCCATATATAAAAAAATAAACAAATACATAGGCAAACATCTCAATCGCACCTTCTGATACATTCATTGTCCTAATATATGATAAGTTTTATAAAGCAGAGTCACAACTCACATGTGCTGGTAATAAATATGTTACAGTGGGCAAACAATGGAAGGGCTGAGGCCCGACCAGACATTATAACTCCAACATCTCTATGTTAAAAAGCATTTCTAGGCAATATCTAGCCTCTGAAAAAAATATGCAAGATCCACCGATAAATCTGGCAAAAGTCCCTAACATTTTGTGCATACTTGTGCACTTACCAGAATGTAGCGCCACCTTGTAGCTGTCGAAGGTAATTGCTGCTCACAAAATGTTTTATCAGAAGGCAAGTTGAGAGGAATCCTAGAGGCAGATGTCCATGGAAAGAGCCGCTCACTGCAGCAGGAATGTTGGATGCTTCAAATTCGCAGAGTTTCCTGTCCAACGTCCACTCACGTCCCGAACGCTCCCAAACGCTCAAAAGCCTCACACCGGGCAAGCCCTCACCGGGTAGATCTCTGGCTCCCAGGTAAAGCCAAATCCTGAGCATGCTAGTGCTAGGATCACAGAGAGAGAGAGAGAGGGTTCATGACATGCTGTCTTGATAAAGGTCTGAAACGGCTAGTGCCTAAGAGTGTCTGACTTTCAGTTATGACTGATTGTGAGAGGGGAAGATGAAGTTTTTCTGTACCCAGCATGCCTTGCAATATACTTAGGCAAATGAGGTGAGAGCCGTACCAATCCCACGCTACTCTGCTTAATGCTCCCTATCTGCATAAAAAGAACACTTTCACAACAGAGCAGAGTGGCGCAGCGGAAGCGTGCTGGGCCCATAACCCAGAGGTCGATGGATCGAAACCATCCTCTGCTAATTTTGCTTGACTTTCCTTCCAAGGACCAAGCTGTCATTTCCACGCTGCCAGCAAGGAAAAGCACAAGCTTGTGCCAGCTATGTGAGAAAATACTTGTCAAATATCTGTGTCTGCTGAAATACAAGAGAGGGATCATCAAATGATCCACCCTGTACTTTGAAAGTAAAGAAACACAATAATAAGCATAAATGACTGGTGGGACCTTCAAACACTTTTATGGGCAGGCTTTGAATTTCATTCTTTCCTTTTTGTTCTGCTCTTATCTATCTCCTGGGCATTTAATTGAATGTTCTGTATTTCTCTTCCCTGTTTTGCTTCCCATGCTGCCTCTATATATTCTTATCTATTATTTGTAATGCAGCTTTCCATTCTTCTCTTCTGCACAGCTTTGTCCTTGGTTTCAATCCCAGTTCCTTACCCTCTGCAAAAAACTTTCTATTGCTTTTCATGTTGGTATCTAAACCAAATGCACCATTGAAGCTGGTGCAAGATAGTCATTGAACTCAGTATCCTAATGTTAAGAACCGAGAGCACACAGATCAGAGGGCGTTGGTGGTATAGTGGTGAGCATAGCTGCCTTCCAAGCAGTTGACCCGGGTTCGATTCCCGGCCAACGCAGTACAAATACTTATATATTCTGCAAGCAGGATATATTTTAATGCAACATGTCACAAAATGGAAATATAATGAACAGATTAATCAGCCGTTATATAAAAAATAAACAAATATGTAGGCAAGCATCTCAATCGCCCCTTCTGCTATATTCATTGTCCTAATATATGATAAGTTTCATAAAGCAGAGTCACCACTCACATGTGCTGGTAAAAAATATTTACAGTGGGCAGACAATGAAAGGGCTGAGGCCAGACCACACATTATAACTCCAGCATCTCTATGTTAAAAACCATTTCCTAGGCAATATCTAGCCTCTGAAAACAATATGCAAGATCCATCGAAAAATCTGGTGAAAGTCGCCAACATTTTGTGCATACTTGTGCCCTCAACTGAATGTAGCGCCACCTTGTAGACGTCGGAGGTAACTGCAGCTCAAAAAATGTTTCATCAGCGGGCAAGTTTAGAGGAATCCAAAAGGCAGATGTCCATGGAAAGAGCCCCCGACTGCAGCAGGAAGGTTGGATGCTTCAAATTTGCATAGTTTCCAGTCCAACGTCCTCTCATGTACCGAACGCTCCCAACGCTCAAAAGCCTTACACCGGGCAAACCCTCACCGGGTAGATCTCTGGCTTCCAGGTAAAGCCAAATCCTGAGCATGCTAGCACTAGGATCACAGAGAGAGAGAGACAGAGAGTGTCGGAGAGCTGCTGTCTTGATAAAGGCCTGAAACGGCTAGTGCCTAAGAGGGTCTGGACTATCAGTTATGACTGATTGTGAGAGGGGAAGATGAAGATTTTCTGCACCCAGCATGCCTTGCGATATAATTAGGCAAATGAGGTGAGAGCCCGACCAATCCCACTTCACTCCGCTGAATGCCTCCTCATCTGCATAAAGAGATCACTTTCACGAACGAGCAGAGTGGCGCAGCGGAAGCGTGCTGGGCCCATAACCCAGAGGTCGATGGATCGAAACCATCCTCTGCTAATTTTGCTTGACTTTCCTTCCAAGGACCAAGCTGTCATTTCCACACTGCCAGAAAGGAAAAGCGCAAGCTTGTGCCAGCTATGTGAGAAAAGACTTCTCAACTATCTGTGTCTGTGTAATACAAGAGTGTTCGTGAAAGGATCAACCCTGTACTTTGAAAGTAAAGACACACAACTATAACCATAAATGACTGGTGGGAGCTTCACACAACTTTCTGGGCATGCTTTGAATTTCATTCTTCCCTTTTTTTTCTGCTCTTATCTATCTCCTGGGCATTTCATGGAATGTTCTCTCTTTCTCTTCCCTGCTTTGCTTCCCATGCTGCCTATATATGCTGATTTCTACTATTTGTACTGTTGCATTTCATTTCTTCTCTTCTGCACAACTTTGTCCTTGGTTTCAATCCCCAGTTCCTTACCCTCTGCAAAAAACGTTCTACTACTTCTCATGTTGGTATCGAAACCAAATGCACCATTGAAGCTGTTGCAAGATAGTCATTGATTTCGGGAACGTAATATTTAGAACCGAGAGCACACACATCAGAGGGCGTTGGTGGTATAGTGGTGAGCATAGCTGCTTCCCAAGCAGTTGACCCGGGTTCGATTCCCGGCCAACGCAGTGAAAATGCTTATATATTCTGCAAGCAGGACATATTTTAATGCAACATGTCTCAAAATGGAAATTTCATGAACAGATTAATCAGCCATATATAAAAAAATAAACAAATACATAGGCAAACATCTCAATCGCACCTTCTGATACATTCATTGTCCTAATATATGATAAGTTTTATAAAGCAGAGTCACAACTCACATGTGCTGGTAATAAATATGTTACAGTGGGCAAACAATGGAAGGGCTGAGGCCCGACCAGACATTATAACTCCAACATCTCTATGTTAAAAAGCATTTCTAGGCAATATCTAGCCTCTGAAAAAAATATGCAAGATCCACCGATAAATCTGGCAAAAGTCCCTAACATTTTGTGCATACTTGTGCACTTACCAGAATGTAGCGCCACCTTGTAGCTGTCGAAGGTAATTGCTGCTCACAAAATGTTTTATCAGAAGGCAAGTTGAGAGGAATCCTAGAGGCAGATGTCCATGGAAAGAGCCGCTCACTGCAGCAGGAATGTTGGATGCTTCAAATTCGCAGAGTTTCCTGTCCAACGTCCACAACGCTCCCAAACGCTCAAAAGCCTCACACCGGGCAAGCCCTCACCGGGTAGATCTCTGGCTCCCAGGTAAAGCCAAATCCTGAGCATGCTAGTGCTAGGATCACAGAGAGAGAGAGAGAGGGTTCATGACATGCTGTCTTGATAAAGGTCTGAAACGGCTAGTGCCTAAGAGTGTCTGACTTTCAGTTATGACTGATTGTGAGAGGGGAAGATGAAGTTTTTCTGTACCCAGCATGCCTTGCAATATACTTAGGCAAATGAGGTGAGAGCCGTACCAATCCCACGCTACTCTGCTTAATGCTCCCTATCTGCATAAAAAGAACACTTTCACAACAGAGCAGAGTGGCGCAGCGGAAGCGTGCTGGGCCCATAACCCAGAGGTCGATGGATCGAAACCATCCTCTGCTAATTTTTCTTGACTTTCCTTCCAAGGACCAAGCTGTCATTTCCACGCTGCCAGCAAGGAAAAGCACAAGCTTGTGCCAGCTATGTGAGAAAATACTTGTCAAATATCTGTGTCTGCTGAAATACAAGAGAGGGATCATCAAATGATCCACCCTGTACTTTGAAAGTAAAGACACACAATAATAAGCATAAATGACTGGTGGGACCTTCAAACACTTTTATGGGCAGGCTTTGAATTTCATTCTTTCCTTTTTGTTCTGCTCTTATCTATCTCCTGGGCATTTAATTGAATGTTCTGTATTTCTCTTCCCTGTTTTGCTTCCCATGCTGCCTCTATATATTCTTATCTATTATTTGTAATGCAGCTTTCCATTCTTCTCTTCTGCACAGCTTTGTCCTTGGTTTCAATCCCAGTTCCTTACCCTCTGCAAAAAACTTTCTATTGCTTTTCATGTTGGTATCTAAACCAAATGCACCATTGAAGCTGGTGCAAGATAGTCATTGAACTCAGGATCCTAATGTTAAGAACCGAGAGCGCACAGATCAGAGGGCGTTGGTGGTATAGTGGTGAGCATAGCTGCCTTCCAAGCAGTTGACCCGGGTTCGATTCCCGGCCAACGCAGTACAAATACTTATATATTCTGCAAGCAGGATATATTTTAATGCAACATGTCACAAAATGGAAATATAATGAACAGATTAATCAGCCGTTATATAAAAAATAAACAAATATGTAGGCAAGCATCTCAATCGCCCCTTCTGCTATATTCATTGTCCTAATATATGATAAGTTTCATAAAGCAGAGTCACCACTCACATGTGCTGGTAAAAAATATTTACAGTGGGCAGACAATGAAAGGGCTGAGGCCCGACCACACATTATAACTCCAGCATCTCTATGTTAAAAACCATTTCCTAGGCAATATCTAGCCTCTGAAAACAATATGCAAGATCCATCGATAAATCTGGTGAAAGTCGCCAACATTTTGTGCATACTTGTGCCCTCACCTGAATGTAGCGCCACCTTGTAGACGTCGGAGGTAACTGCAGCTCAAAAAATGTTTCATCAGAGGGCAAGTTTAGAGGAATCCAAAAGGCAGATGTCCATGGAAAGAGCCCCCGACTGCAGCAGGAAGGTTGGATGCTTCAAATTTGCATAGTTTCCAGTCCAACGTCCTCTCATGTACCGAACGCTCCCAAACGCTCAAAAGCCTTACACCGGGCAAGCCCTCACCGGGTAGATCTCTGGCTCCCAGGTAAAGCCAAATCCTGAGCATGCTAGCACTAGGATCACAGAGAGAGAGAGACAGAGAGTGTTGGAGAGCTGCTGTCTTGATAAAGGCCTGAAACGGCTAGTGCGTAAGAGGGTCTGGACTATCAGTTATGACTGATTGTGAGAGGGGAAGATGAAGATTTTCTGCACCCAGCATGCCTTGCGATATAATTAGGCAAATGAGGTGAGAGCCCGACCAATGCCACTTCACTCCGCTGAATGCCTCCTCATCTGCATAAAGAGATCACCTTCATGAACGAGCAGAGTGGCGCAGCGGAAGCGTGCTGGGCCCATAACCCAGAGGTCGATGGATCGAAACCATCCTCTGCTAATTTTGCTTGACTTTCCTTCCAAGGACCAAGCTGTCATTTCCACACTGCCAGAAAGGAAAAGCGCAAGCTTGTGCCAGCTATGTGAGAAAAGACTTCTCAACTATCTGTGTCTGTGTAATACAAGAGTGTTCGTGAAAGGATCAACCCTGTACTTTGAAAGTAAAGACACACAACTATAACCATAAATGACTGGTGGGAGCTTCACACAACTTTCTGGGCATGCTTTGAATTTCATTCTTCCCTTTTTTTTCTGCTCTTATCTATCTCCTGGGCATTTCATGGAATGTTCTCTCTTTCTCTTCCCTGCTTTGCTTCCCATGCTGCCTATATATGCTGATTTCTACTTTTTGTACTGTTGCATTTCATTTCTTCTCTTCTGCACAACTTTGTCCTTGGTTTCAATCCCCAGTTCCTTACCCTCTGCAAAAAACGTTCTACTACTTCTCATGTTGGTATCGAAACCAAATGCACCATTGAAGCTGTTGCAAGATAGTCATTGATTTCGGTAACGTAATATTTAGAACCGAGAGCACACACATCAGAGGGCGTTGGTGGTATAGTGGTGAGCATAGCTGCTTCCCAAGCAGTTGACCCGGGTTCGATTCCCGGCCAACGCAGTGAAAATGCTTATATATTCTGCAAGCAGGACATATTTTAATGCAACATGTCTCAAAATGGAAATTTCATGAACAGATTAATCAGCCATATATAAAAAAATAAACAAATACATAGGCAAACATCTCAATCGCACCTTCTGATACATTCATTGTCCTAATATATGATAAGTTTTATAAAGCAGAGTCACAACTCACATGTGCTGGTAATAAATATGTTACAGTGGGCAAACAATGGAAGGGCTGAGGCCCGACCAGACATTATAACTCCAACATCTCTATGTTAAAAAGCATTTCTAGGCAATATCTAGCCTCTGAAAAAAATATGCAAGATCCACCGATAAATCTGGCAAAAGTCCCTAACATTTTGTGCATACTTGTGCACTTACCAGAATGTAGCGCCACCTTGTAGCTGTCGAAGGTAATTGCTGCTCACAAAATGTTTTATCAGAAGGCAAGTTGAGAGGAATCCTAGAGGCAGATGTCCATGGAAAGAGCCGCTCACTGCAGCAGGAATGTTGGATGCTTCAAATTCGCAGAGTTTCCTGTCCAACGTCCACTCACGTCCCGAACGCTCCCAAACGCTCAAAAGCCTCACACCGGGCAAGCCCTCACCGGGTAGATCTCTGGCTCCCAGGTAAAGCCAAATCCTGAGCATGCTAGTGCTAGGATCACAGAGAGAGAGAGAGAGGGTTCATGACATGCTGTCTTGATAAAGGTCTGAAACGGCTAGTGCCTAAGAGTGTCTGACTTTCAGTTATGACTGATTGTGAGAGGGGAAGATGAAGTTTTTCTGTACCCAGCATGCCTTGCAATATACTTAGGCAAATGAGGTGAGAGCCGTACCAATCCCACGCTACTCTGCTTAATGCTCCCTATCTGCATAAAAAGAACACTTTCACAACAGAGCAGAGTGGCGCAGCGGAAGCGTGCTGGGCCCATAACCCAGAGGTCGATGGATCGAAACCATCCTCTGCTAATTTTGCTTGACTTTCCTTCCAAGGACCAAGCTGTCATTTCCACGCTGCCAGCAAGGAAAAGCACAAGCTTGTGCCAGCTATGTGAGAAAATACTTGTCAAATATCTGTGTCTGCTGAAATACAAGAGAGGGATCATCAAATGATCCACCCTGTACTTTGAAAGTAAAGACACACAATAATAAGCATAAATGACTGGTGGGACCTTCAAACACTTTTATGGGCAGGCTTTGAATTTCATTCTTTCCTTTTTGTTCTGCTCTTATCTATCTCCTGGGCATTTAATTGAATGTTCTGTATTTCTCTTCCCTGTTTTGCTTCCCATGCTGCCTCTATATATTCTTATCTATTATTTGTAATGCAGCTTTCCATTCTTCTCTTCTGCACAGCTTTGTCCTTGGTTTCAATCCCAGTTCCTTACCCTCTGCAAAAAACTTTCTATTGCTTTTCATGTTGGTATCTAAACCAAATGCACCATTGAAGCTGGTGCAAGATAGTCATTGAACTCAGGATCCTAATGTTAAGAACCGAGAGCGCACAGATCAGAGGGCGTTGGTGGTATAGTGGTGAGCATAGCTGCCTTCCAAGCAGTTGACCCGGGTTCGATTCCCGGCCAACGCAGTACAAATACTTATATATTCTGCAAGCAGGATATATTTTAATGCAACATGTCACAAAATGGAAATATAATGAACAGATTAATCAGCCGTTATATAAAAAATAAACAAATATGTAGGCAAGCATCTCAATCGCCCCTTCTGCTATATTCATTGTCCTAATATATGATAAGTTTCATAAAGCAGAGTCACCACTCACATGTGCTGGTAAAAAATATTTACAGTGGGCAGACAATGAAAGGGCTGAGGCCAGACCACACATTATAACTCCAGCATCTCTATGTTAAAAACCATTTCCTAGGCAATATCTAGCCTCTGAAAACAATATGCAAGATCCATCGAAAAATCTGGTGAAAGTCGCCAACATTTTGTGCATACTTGTGCCCTCAACTGAATGTAGCGCCACCTTGTAGACGTCGGAGGTAACTGCAGCTCAAAAAATGTTTCATCAGCGGGCAAGTTTAGAGGAATCCAAAAGGCAGATGTCCATGGAAAGAGCCCCCGACTGCAGCAGGAAGGTTGGATGCTTCAAATTTGCATAGTTTCCAGTCCAACGTCCTCTCATGTACCGAACGCTCCCAACGCTCAAAAGCCTTACACCGGGCAAACCCTCACTGGGTAGATCTCTGGCTTCCAGGTAAAGCCAAATCCTGAGCATGCTAGCACTAGGATCACAGAGAGAGAGAGACAGAGAGTGTCGGAGAGCTGCTGTCTTGATAAAGGCCTGAAACGGCTAGTGCCTAAGAGGGTCTGGACTATCAGTTATGACTGATTGTGAGAGGGGAAGATGAAGATTTTCTGCACCCAGCATGCCTTGCGATATAATTAGGCAAATGAGGTGAGAGCCCGACCAATCCCACTTCACTCCGCTGAATGCCTCCTCATCTGCATAAAGAGATCACTTTCACGAACGAGCAGAGTGGCGCAGCGGAAGCGTGCTGGGCCCATAACCCAGAGGTCGATGGATCGAAACCATCCTCTGCTAATTTTGCTTGACTTTCCTTCCAAGGACCAAGCTGTCATTTCCACACTGCCAGAAAGGAAAAGCGCAAGCTTGTGCCAGCTATGTGAGAAAAGACTTCTCAACTATCTGTGTCTGTGTAATACAAGAGTGTTCGTGAAAGGATCAACCCTGTACTTTGAAAGTAAAGACACACAACTATAACCATAAATGACTGGTGGGAGCTTCACACAACTTTCTGGGCATGCTTTGAATTTCATTCTTCCCTTTTTTTTCTGCTCTTATCTATCTCCTGGGCATTTCATGGAATGTTCTCTCTTTCTCTTCCCTGCTTTGCTTCCCATGCTGCCTATATATGCTGATTTCTACTATTTGCACTGTTGCATTTCATTTCTTCTCTTCTGCACAACTTTGTCCTTGGTTTCAATCCCCAGTTCCTTACCCTCTGCAAAAAACGTTCTACTACTTCTCATGTTGGTATCGAAACCAAATGCACCATTGAAGCTGTTGCAAGATAGTCATTGATTTCGGGAACGTAATATTTAGAACCGAGAGCACACACATCAGAGGGCGTTGGTGGTATAGTGGTGAGCATAGCTGCTTCCCAAGCAGTTGACCCGGGTTCGATTCCCGGCCAACGCAGTGAAAATGCTTATATATTCTGCAAGCAGGACATATTTTAATGCAACATGTCTCAAAATGGAAATTTCATGAACAGATTAATCAGCCATATATAAAAAAATAAACAAATACATAGGCAAACATCTCAATCGCACCTTCTGATACATTCATTGTCCTAATATATGATAAGTTTTATAAAGCAGAGTCACAACTCACATGTGCTGGAAATAAATATGTTACAGTGGGCAAACAATGGAAGGGCTGAGGCCCGGCCAGACATTATAACTCCAACATCTCTATGTTAAAAAGCATTTCTAGGCAATATCTAGCCTCTGAAAAAAATATGCAAGATCCACCGATAAATCTGGCAAAAGTCCCTAACATTTTGTGCATACTTGTGCACTTACCAGAATGTAGCGCCACCTTGTAGCTGTCGAAGGTAATTGCTGCTCACAAAATGTTTTATCAGAAGGCAAGTTGAGAGGAATCCTAGAGGCAGATGTCCATGGAAAGAGCCGCTCACTGCAGCAGGAATGTTGGATGCTTCAAATTTGCATAGTTTCCAGTCCAACGTCCTCTCATGTACCGAACGCTCCCAAACGCTCAAAAGCCTCGCCCTCACCGGGTAGATCTCTGGCTCCCAGGTAAAGCCAAATCCTGAGCATGCTAGTGCTAGGATCACAGAGAGAGAGAGAGAGGGTTCATGACATGCTGTCTTGATAAAGGTCTGAAACGGCTAGTGCCTAAGAGTGTCTGACTTTCAGTTATGACTGATTGTGAGAGGGGAAGATGAAGTTTTTCTGTACCCAGCATGCCTTGCAATATACTTAGGCAAATGAGGTGAGAGCCGTACCAATCCCACGCTACTCTGCTTAATGCTCCCTATCTGCATAAAAAGAACACTTTCACAACAGAGCAGAGTGGCGCAGCGGAAGCGTGCTGGGCCCATAACCCAGAGGTCGATGGATCGAAACCATCCTCTGCTAATTTTTCTTGACTTTCCTTCCAAGGACCAAGCTGTCATTTCCACGCTGCCAGCAAGGAAAAGCACAAGCTTGTGCCAGCTATGTGAGAAAATACTTGTCAAATATCTGTGTCTGCTGAAATACAAGAGAGGGATCATCAAATGATCCACCCTGTACTTTGAAAGTAAAGACACACAATAATAAGCATAAATGACTGGTGGGACCTTCAAACACTTTTATGGGCAGGCTTTGAATTTCATTCTTTCCTTTTTGTTCTGCTCTTATCTATCTCCTGGGCATTTAATTGAATGTTCTGTATTTCTCTTCCCTGTTTTGCTTCCCATGCTGCCTCTATATATTCTTATCTATTATTTGTAATGCAGCTTTCCATTCTTCTCTTCTGCACAGCTTTGTCCTTGGTTTCAATCCCAGTTCCTTACCCTCTGCAAAAAACTTTCTATTGCTTTTCATGTTGGTATCTAAACCAAATGCACCATTGAAGCTGGTGCAAGATAGTCATTGAACTCAGGATCCTAATGTTAAGAACCGAGAGCGCACAGATCAGAGGGCGTTGGTGGTATAGTGGTGAGCATAGCTGCCTTCCAAGCAGTTGACCCGGGTTCGATTCCCGGCCAACGCAGTACAAATACTTATATATTCTGCAAGCAGGATATATTTTAATGCAACATGTCACAAAATGGAAATATAATGAACAGATTAATCAGCCGTTATATAAAAAATAAACAAATATGTAGGCAAGCATCTCAATCGCCCCTTCTGCTATATTCATTGTCCTAATATATGATAAGTTTCATAAAGCAGAGTCACCACTCACATGTGCTGGTAAAAAATATTTACAGTGGGCAGACAATGAAAGGGCTGAGGCCCGACCACACATTATAACTCCAGCATCTCTATGTTAAAAACCATTTCCTAGGCAATATCTAGCCTCTGAAAACAATATGCAAGATCCATCGATAAATCTGGTGAAAGTCGCCAACATTTTGTGCATACTTGTGCCCTCACCTGAATGTAGCGCCACCTTGTAGACGTCGGAGGTAACTGCAGCTCAAAAAATGTTTCATCAGAGGGCAAGTTTAGAGGAATCCAAAAGGCAGATGTCCATGGAAAGAGCCCCCGACTGCAGCAGGAAGGTTGGATGCTTCAAATTTGCATAGTTTCCAGTCCAACGTCCTCTCATGTACCGAACGCTCCCAAACGCTCAAAAGCCTTACACCGGGCAAGCCCTCACCGGGTAGATCTCTGGCTCCCAGGTAAAGCCAAATCCTGAGCATGCTAGCACTAGGATCACAGAGAGAGAGAGACAGAGAGTGTTGGAGAGCTGCTGTCTTGATAAAGGCCTGAAACGGCTAGTGCGTAAGAGGGTCTGGACTATCAGTTATGACTGATTGTGAGAGGGGAAGATGAAGATTTTCTGCACCCAGCATGCCTTGCGATATAATTAGGCAAATGAGGTGAGAGCCCGACCAATGCCACTTCACTCCGCTGAATGCCTCCTCATCTGCATAAAGAGATCACCTTCATGAACGAGCAGAGTGGCGCAGCGGAAGCGTGCTGGGCCCATAACCCAGAGGTCGATGGATCGAAACCATCCTCTGCTAATTTTGCTTGACTTTCCTTCCAAGGACCAAGCTGTCATTTCCACACTGCCAGAAAGGAAAAGCGCAAGCTTGTGCCAGCTATGTGAGAAAAGACTTCTCAACTATCTGTGTCTGTGTAATACAAGAGTGTTCGTGAAAGGATCAACCCTGTACTTTGAAAGTAAAGACACACAACTATAACCATAAATGACTGGTGGGAGCTTCACACAACTTTCTGGGCATGCTTTGAATTTCATTCTTCCCTTTTTTTTCTGCTCTTATCTATCTCCTGGGCATTTCATGGAATGTTCTCTCTTTCTCTTCCCTGCTTTGCTTCCCATGCTGCCTATATATGCTGATTTCTACTTTTTGTACTGTTGCATTTCATTTCTTCTCTTCTGCACAACTTTGTCCTTGGTTTCAATCCCCAGTTCCTTACCCTCTGCAAAAAACGTTCTACTACTTCTCATGTTGGTATCGAAACCAAATGCACCATTGAAGCTGTTGCAAGATAGTCATTGATTTCGGGAACGTAATATTTAGAACCGAGAGCACACACATCAGAGGGCGTTGGTGGTATAGTGGTGAGCATAGCTGCTTCCCAAGCAGTTGACCCGGGTTCGATTCCCGGCCAACGCAGTGAAAATGCTTATATATTCTGCAAGCAGGACATATTTTAATGCAACATGTCTCAAAATGGAAATTTCATGAACAGATTAATCAGCCATATATAAAAAAATAAACAAATACATAGGCAAACATCTCAATCGCACCTTCTGATACATTCATTGTCCTAATATATGATAAGTTTTATAAAGCAGAGTCACAACTCACATGTGCTGGTAATAAATATGTTACAGTGGGCAAACAATGGAAGGGCTGAGGCCCGACCAGACATTATAACTCCAACATCTCTATGTTAAAAAGCATTTCTAGGCAATATCTAGCCTCTGAAAAAAATATGCAAGATCCACCGATAAATCTGGCAAAAGTCCCTAACATTTTGTGCATACTTGTGCACTTACCAGAATGTAGCGCCACCTTGTAGCTGTCGAAGGTAATTGCTGCTCACAAAATGTTTTATCAGAAGGCAAGTTGAGAGGAATCCTAGAGGCAGATGTCCATGGAAAGAGCCGCTCACTGCAGCAGGAATGTTGGATGCTTCAAATTCGCAGAGTTTCCTGTCCAACGTCCACAACGCTCCCAAACGCTCAAAAGCCTCACACCGGGCAAGCCCTCACCGGGTAGATCTCTGGCTCCCAGGTAAAGCCAAATCCTGAGCATGCTAGTGCTAGGATCACAGAGAGAGAGAGAGAGGGTTCATGACATGCTGTCTTGATAAAGGTCTGAAACGGCTAGTGCCTAAGAGTGTCTGACTTTCAGTTATGACTGATTGTGAGAGGGGAAGATGAAGTTTTTCTGTACCCAGCATGCCTTGCAATATACTTAGGCAAATGAGGTGAGAGCCGTACCAATCCCACGCTACTCTGCTTAATGCTCCCTATCTGCATAAAAAGAACACTTTCACAACAGAGCAGAGTGGCGCAGCGGAAGCGTGCTGGGCCCATAACCCAGAGGTCGATGGATCGAAACCATCCTCTGCTAATTTTTCTTGACTTTCCTTCCAAGGACCAAGCTGTCATTTCCACGCTGCCAGCAAGGAAAAGCACAAGCTTGTGCCAGCTATGTGAGAAAATACTTGTCAAATATCTGTGTCTGCTGAAATACAAGAGAGGGATCATCAAATGATCCACCCTGTACTTTGAAAGTAAAGACACACAATAATAAGCATAAATGACTGGTGGGACCTTCAAACACTTTTATGGGCAGGCTTTGAATTTCATTCTTTCCTTTTTGTTCTGCTCTTATCTATCTCCTGGGCATTTAATTGAATGTTCTGTATTTCTCTTCCCTGTTTTGCTTCCCATGCTGCCTCTATATATTCTTATCTATTATTTGTAATGCAGCTTTCCATTCTTCTCTTCTGCACAGCTTTGTCCTTGGTTTCAATCCCAGTTCCTTACCCTCTGCAAAAAACTTTCTATTGCTTTTCATGTTGGTATCTAAACCAAATGCACCATTGAAGCTGGTGCAAGATAGTCATTGAACTCAGGATCCTAATGTTAAGAACCGAGAGCGCACAGATCAGAGGGCGTTGGTGGTATAGTGGTGAGCATAGCTGCCTTCCAAGCAGTTGACCCGGGTTCGATTCCCGGCCAACGCAGTACAAATACTTATATATTCTGCAAGCAGGATATATTTTAATGCAACATGTCACAAAATGGAAATATAATGAACAGATTAATCAGCCGTTATATAAAAAATAAACAAATATGTAGGCAAGCATCTCAATCGCCCCTTCTGCTATATTCATTGTCCTAATATATGATAAGTTTCATAAAGCAGAGTCACCACTCACATGTGCTGGTAAAAAATATTTACAGTGGGCAGACAATGAAAGGGCTGAGGCCCGACCACACATTATAACTCCAGCATCTCTATGTTAAAAACCATTTCCTAGGCAATATCTAGCCTCTGAAAACAATATGCAAGATCCATCGATAAATCTGGTGAAAGTCGCCAACATTTTGTGCATACTTGTGCCCTCACCTGAATCTAGCGCCACCTTGTAGACGTCGGAGGTAACTGCAGCTCAAAAAATGTTTCATCAGAGGGCAAGTTTAGAGGAATCCAAAAGGCAGATGTCCATGGAAAGAGCCCCCGACTGCAGCAGGAAGGTTGGATGCTTCAAATTTGCATAGTTTCCAGTCCAACGTCCTCTCATGTACCGAACGCTCCCAAACGCTCAAAAGCCTTACACCGGGCAAGCCCTCACCGGGTAGATCTCTGGCTCCCAGGTAAAGCCAAATCCTGAGCATGCTAGCACTAGGATCACAGAGAGAGAGAGACAGAGAGTGTTGGAGAGCTGCTGTCTTGATAAAGGCCTGAAACGGCTAGTGCGTAAGAGGGTCTGGACTATCAGTTATGACTGATTGTGAGAGGGGAAGATGAAGATGTTCTGCACCCAGCATGCCTTGCGATATAATTAGGCAAATGAGGTGAGAGCCCGACCAATGCCACTTCACTCCGCTGAATGCCTCCTCATCTGCATAAAGAGATCACCTTCATGAACGAGCAGAGTGGCGCAGCGGAAGCGTGCTGGGCCCATAACCCAGAGGTCGATGGATCGAAACCATCCTCTGCTAATTTTGCTTGACTTTCCTTCCAAGGACCAAGCTGTCATTTCCACACTGCCAGAAAGGAAAAGCGCAAGCTTGTGCCAGCTATGTGAGAAAAGACTTCTCAACTATCTGTGTCTGTGTAATACAAGAGTGTTCGTGAAAGGATCAACCCTGTACTTTGAAAGTAAAGACACACAACTATAACCATAAATGACTGGTGGGAGCTTCACACAACTTTCTGGGCATGCTTTGAATTTCATTCTTCCCTTTTTTTCTGCTCTTATCTATCTCCTGGGCATTTCATGGAATGTTCTCTCTTTCTCTTCCCTGCTTTGCTTCCCATGCTGCCTATATATGCTGATTTCTACTTTTTGTACTGTTGCATTTCATTTCTTCTCTTCTGCACAACTTTGTCCTTGGTTTCAATCCCCAGTTCCTTACCCTCTGCAAAAAACGTTCTACTACTTCTCATGTTGGTATCGAAACCAAATGCACCATTGAAGCTGTTGCAAGATAGTCATTGATTTCGGTAACGTAATATTTAGAACCGAGAGCACACACATCAGAGGGCGTTGGTGGTATAGTGGTGAGCATAGCTGCTTCCCAAGCAGTTGACCCGGGTTCGATTCCCGGCCAACGCAGTGAAAATGCTTATATATTCTGCAAGCAGGACATATTTTAATGCAACATGTCTCAAAATGGAAATTTCATGAACAGATTAATCAGCCATATATAAAAAAATAAACAAATACATAGGCAAACATCTCAATCGCACCTTCTGATACATTCATTGTCCTAATATATGATAAGTTTTATAAAGCAGAGTCACAACTCACATGTGCTGGTAATAAATATGTTACAGTGGGCAAACAATGGAAGGGCTGAGGCCCGACCAGACATTATAACTCCAACATCTCTATGTTAAAAAGCATTTCTAGGCAATATCTAGCCTCTGAAAAAAATATGCAAGATCCACTGATAAATCTGGCAAAAGTCCCTAACATTTTGTGCATACTTGTGCACTTACCAGAATGTAGCGCCACCTTGTAGCTGTCGAAGGTAATTGCTGCTCACAAAATGTTTTATCAGAAGGCAAGTTGAGAGGAATCCTAGAGGCAGATGTCCATGGAAAGAGCCGCTCACTGCAGCAGGAATGTTGGATGCTTCAAATTCGCAGAGTTTCCTGTCCAACGTCCACTCACGTCCCGAACGCTCCCAAACGCTCAAAAGCCTCACACCGGGCAAGCCCTCACCGGGTAGATCTCTGGCTCCCAGGTAAAGCCAAATCCTGAGCATGCTAGTGCTAGGATCACAGAGAGAGAGAGAGAGGGTTCATGACATGCTGTCTTGATAAAGGTCTGAAACGGCTAGTGCCTAAGAGTGTCTGACTTTCAGTTATGACTGATTGTGAGAGGGGAAGATGAAGTTTTTCTGTACCCAGCATGCCTTGCAATATACTTAGGCAAATGAGGTGAGAGCCGTACCAATCCCACGCTACTCTGCTTAATGCTCCCTATCTGCATAAAAAGAACACTTTCACAACAGAGCAGAGTGGCGCAGCGGAAGCGTGCTGGGCCCATAACCCAGAGGTCGACGGATCGAAACCATCCTCTGCTAATTTTGCTTGACTTTCCTTCCAAGGACCAAGCTGTCATTTCCACGCTGCCAGCAAGGAAAAGCACAAGCTTGTGCCAGCTATGTGAGAAAATACTTGTCAAATATCTGTGTCTGCTGAAATACAAGAGAGGGATCATCAAATGATCCACCCTGTACTTTGAAAGTAAAGACACACAATAATAAGCATAAATGACTGGTGGGACCTTCAAACACTTTTATGGGCAGGCTTTGAATTTCATTCTTTCCTTTTTGTTCTGCTCTTATCTATCTCCTGGGCATTTAATTGAATGTTCTGTATTTCTCTTCCCTGTTTTGCTTCCCATGCTGCCTCTATATATTCTTATCTATTATTTGTAATGCAGCTTTCCATTCTTCTCTTCTGCACAGCTTTGTCCTTGGTTTCAATCCCAGTTCCTTACCCTCTGCAAAAAACTTTCTATTGCTTTTCATGTTGGTATCTAAACCAAATGCACCATTGAAGCTGGTGCAAGATAGTCATTGAACTCAGGATCCTAATGTTAAGAACCGAGAGCGCACAGATCAGAGGGCGTTGGTGGTATAGTGGTGAGCATAGCTGCCTTCCAAGCAGTTGACCCGGGTTCGATTCCCGGCCAACGCAGTACAAATACTTATATATTCTGCAAGCAGGATATATTTTAATGCAACATGTCACAAAATGGAAATATAATGAACAGATTAATCAGCCGTTATATAAAAAATAAACAAATATGTAGGCAAGCATCTCAATCGCCCCTTCTGCTATATTCATTGTCCTAATATATGATAAGTTTCATAAAGCAGAGTCACCACTCACATGTGCTGGTAAAAAATATTTACAGTGGGCAGACAATGAAAGGGCTGAGGCCCGACCACACATTATAACTCCAGCATCTCTATGTTAAAAACCATTTCCTAGGCAATATCTAGCCTCTGAAAACAATATGCAAGATCCATCGATAAATCTGGTGAAAGTCGCCAACATTTTGTGCATACTTGTGCCCTCACCTGAATGTAGCGCCACCTTGTAGACGTCGGAGGTAACTGCAGCTCAAAAAATGTTTCATCAGAGGGCAAGTTTAGAGGAATCCAAAAGGCAGATGTCCATGGAAAGAGCCCCCGACTGCAGCAGGAAGGTTGGATGCTTCAAATTTGCATAGTTTCCAGTCCAACGTCCTCTCATGTACCGAACGCTCCCAAACGCTCAAAAGCCTTACACCGGGCAAGCCCTCACCGGGTAGATCTCTGGCTCCCAGGTAAAGCCAAATCCTGAGCATGCTAGCACTAGGATCACAGAGAGAGAGAGACAGAGAGTGTTGGAGAGCTGCTGTCTTGATAAAGGCCTGAAACGGCTAGTGCGTAAGAGGGTCTGGACTATCAGTTATGACTGATTGTGAGAGGGGAAGATGAAGATTTTCTGCACCCAGCATGCCTTGCGATATAATTAGGCAAATGAGGTGAGAGCCCGACCAATGCCACTTCACTCCGCTGAATGCCTCCTCATCTGCATAAAGAGATCACCTTCATGAACGAGCAGAGTGGCGCAGCGGAAGCGTGCTGGGCCCATAACCCAGAGGTCGATGGATCGAAACCATCCTCTGCTAATTTTGCTTGACTTTCCTTCCAAGGACCAAGCTGTCATTTCCACACTGCCAGAAAGGAAAAGCGCAAGCTTGTGCCAGCTATGTGAGAAAAGACTTCTCAACTATCTGTGTCTGTGTAATACAAGAGTGTTCGTGAAAGGATCAACCCTGTACTTTGAAAGTAAAGACACACAACTATAACCATAAATGACTGGTGGGAGCTTCACACAACTTTCTGGGCATGCTTTGAATTTCATTCTTCCCTTTTTTTTCTGCTCTTATCTATCTCCTGTGCATTTCATGGAATGTTCTCTCTTTCTCTTCCCTGCTTTGCTTCCCATGCTGCCTATATATGCTGATTTCTACTTTTTGTACTGTTGCATTTCATTTCTTCTCTTCTGCACAACTTTGTCCTTGGTTTCAATCCCCAGTTCCTTACCCTCTGCAAAAAACGTTCTACTACTTCTCATGTTGGTATCGAAACCAAATGCACCATTGAAGCTGTTGCAAGATAGTCATTGATTTCGGGAACGTAATATTTAGAACCGAGAGCACACACATCAGAGGGCGTTGGTGGTATAGTGGTGAGCATAGCTGCTTCCCAAGCAGTTGACCCGGGTTCGATTCCCGGCCAACGCAGTGAAAATGCTTATATATTCTGCAAGCAGGACATATTTTAATGCAACATGTCTCAAAATGGAAATTTCATGAACAGATTAATCAGCCATATATAAAAAAATAAACAAATACATAGGCAAACATCTCAATCGCACCTTCTGATACATTCATTGTCCTAATATATGATAAGTTTTATAAAGCAGAGTCACAACTCACATGTGCTGGTAATAAATATGTTACAGTGGGCAAACAATGGAAGGGCTGAGGCCCGACCAGACATTATAACTCCAACATCTCTATGTTAAAAAGCATTTCTAGGCAATATCTAGCCTCTAAAAAAAATATGCAAGATCCACCGATAAATCTGGCAAAAGTCCCTAACATTTTGTGCATACTTGTGCACTTACCAGAATGTAGCGCCACCTTGTAGCTGTCGAAGGTAATTGCTGCTCACAAAATGTTTTATCAGAAGGCAAGTTGAGAGGAATCCTAGAGGCAGATGTCCATGGAAAGAGCCGCTCACTGCAGCAGGAATGTTGGATGCTTCAAATTCGCAGAGTTTCCTGTCCAACGTCCACTCACGTCCCGAACGCTCCCAAACGCTCAAAAGCCTCACACCGGGCAAGCCCTCACCGGGTAGATCTCTGGCTCCCAGGTAAAGCCAAATCCTGAGCATGCTAGTGCTAGGATCACAGAGAGAGAGAGAGAGGGTTCATGACATGCTGTCTTGATAAAGGTCTGAAACGGCTAGTGCCTAAGAGTGTCTGACTTTCAGTTATGACTGATTGTGAGAGGGGAAGATGAAGTTTTTCTGTACCCAGCATGCCTTGCAATATACTTAGGCAAATGAGGTGAGAGCCGTACCAATCCCACGCTACTCTGCTTAATGCTCCCTATCTGCATAAAAAGAACACTTTCACAACAGAGCAGAGTGACGCAGCGGAAGCGTGCTGGGCCCATAACCCAGAGGTCGATGGATCGAAACCATCCTCTGCTAATTTTGCTTGACTTTCCTTCCAAGGACCAAGCTGTCATTTCCACGCTGCCAGCAAGGAAAAGCACAAGCTTGTGCCAGCTATGTGAGAAAATACTTGTCAAATATCTGTGTCTGCTGAAATACAAGAGAGGGATCATCAAATGATCCACCCTGTACTTTGAAAGTAAAGACACACAATAATAAGCATAAATGACTGGTGGGACCTTCAAACACTTTTATGGGCAGGCTTTGAATTTCATTCTTTCCTTTTTGTTCTGCTCTTATCTATCTCCTGGGCATTTAATTGAATGTTCTGTATTTCTCTTCCCTGTTTTGCTTCCCATGCTGCCTCTATATATTCTTATCTATTATTTGTAATGCAGCTTTCCATTCTTCTCTTCTGCACAGCTTTGTCCTTGGTTTCAATCCCAGTTCCTTACCCTCTGCAAAAAACTTTCTATTGCTTTTCATGTTGGTATCTAAACCAAATGCACCATTGAAGCTGGTGCAAGATAGTCATTGAACTCAGGATCCTAATGTTAAGAACCGAGAGCGCACAGATCAGAGGGCGTTGGTGGTATAGTGGTGAGCATAGCTGCCTTCCAAGCAGTTGACCCGGGTTCGATTCCCGGCCAACGCAGTACAAATACTTATATATTATGCAAGCAGGATATATTTTAATGCAACATGTCACAAAATGGAAATATAATGAACAGATTAATCAGCCGTTATATAAAAAATAAACAAATATGTAGGCAAGCATCTCAATCGCCCCTTCTGCTATATTCATTGTCCTAATATATGATAAGTTTCATAAAGCAGAGTCACCACTCACATGTGCTGGTAAAAAATATTTACAGTGGGCAGACAATGAAAGGGCTGAGGCCAGACCACACATTATAACTCCAGCATCTCTATGTTAAAAACCATTTCCTAGGCAATATCTAGCCTCTGAAAACAATATGCAAGATCCATCGAAAAATCTGGTGAAAGTCGCCAACATTTTGTGCATACTTGTGCCCTCAACTGAATGTAGCGCCACCTTGTAGACGTCGGAGGTAACTGCAGCTCAAAAAATGTTTCATCAGCGGGCAAGTTTAGAGGAATCCAAAAGGCAGATGTCCATGGAAAGAGCCCCCGACTGCAGCAGGAAGGTTGGATGCTTCAAATTTGCATAGTTTCCAGTCCAACGTCCTCTCATGTACCGAACGCTCCCAACGCTCAAAAGCCTTACACCGGGCAAACCCTCACTGGGTAGATCTCTGGCTTCCAGGTAAAGCCAAATCCTGAGCATGCTAGCACTAGGATCACAGAGAGAGAGAGACAGAGAGTGTCGGAGAGCTGCTGTCTTGATAAAGGCCTGAAACGGCTAGTGCCTAAGAGGGTCTGGACTATCAGTTATGACTGATTGTGAGAGGGGAAGATGAAGATTTTCTGCACCCAGCATGCCTTGCGATATAATTAGGCAAATGAGGTGAGAGCCCGACCAATCCCACTTCACTCCGCTGAATGCCTCCTCATCTGCATAAAGAGATCACTTTCACGAACGAGCAGAGTGGCGCAGCGGAAGCGTGCTGGGCCCATAACCCAGAGGTCGATGGATCGAAACCATCCTCTGCTAATTTTGCTTGACTTTCCTTCCAAGGACCAAGCTGTCATTTCCACACTGCCAGAAAGGAAAAGCGCAAGCTTGTGCCAGCTATGTGAGAAAAGACTTCTCAACTATCTGTGTCTGTGTAATACAAGAGTGTTCGTGAAAGGATCAACCCTGTACTTTGAAAGTAAAGACACACAACTATAACCATAAATGACTGGTGGGAGCTTCACACAACTTTCTGGGCATGCTTTGAATTTCATTCTTCCCTTTTTTTTCTGCTCTTATCTATCTCCTGGGCATTTCATGGAATGTTCTCTCTTTCTCTTCCCTGCTTTGCTTCCCATGCTGCCTATATATGCTGATTTCTACTATTTGTACTGTTGCATTTCATTTCTTCTCTTCTGCACAACTTTGTCCTTGGTTTCAATCCCCAGTTCCTTACCCTCTGCAAAAAACGTTCTACTACTTCTCATGTTGGTATCGAAACCAAATGCACCATTGAAGCTGTTGCAAGATAGTCATTGATTTCGGAAACGTAATATTTAGAACCGAGAGCACACACATCAGAGGGCGTTGGTGGTATAGTGGTGAGCATAGCTGCTTCCCAAGCAGTTGACCCGGGTTCGATTCCCGGCCAACGCAGTGAAAATGCTTATATATTCTGCAAGCAGGATATATTTTAATGCAACATGTCTCAAAATGGAAATTTCATGAACAGATTATTCAGCCATATATAAAAAAAATAAACAAATACATAGGCAAACATCTCAATCGCACCTTCTGATACATTCATTGTCCTAATATATGATAAGTTTTATAAAGCAGAGTCACAACTCACATGTGCTGGAAATAAATATGTTACAGTGGGCAAACAATGGAAGGGCTGAGGCCCGGCCAGACATTATAACTCCAACATCTCTATGTTAAAAAGCATTTCTAGGCAATATCTAGCCTCTGAAAAAAATATGCAAGATCCACCGATAAATCTGGCAAAAGTCCCTAACATTTTGTGCATACTTGTGCACTTACCAGAATGTAGCGCCACCTTGTAGCTGTCGAAGGTAATTGCTGCTCACAAAATGTTTTATCAGAAGGCAAGTTGAGAGGAATCCTAGAGGCAGATGTCCATGGAAAGAGCCGCTCACTGCAGCAGGAATGTTGGATGCTTCAAATTCGCAGAGTTTCCTGTCCAACATCCACTCACGTCCCGAACGCTCCCAAACGCTCAAAAGCCTCACACCGGGCAAGCCATCACCGGGTAGATCTCTGGCTCCCAGGTAAAGCCAAATCCTGAGCATGCTAGTGCTAGGATCACAGAGAGAGAGAGAGAGGGTTCATGACATGCTGTCTTGATAAAGGTCTGAAACGGCTAGTGCCTAAGAGTGTCTGACTTTCAGTTATGACTGATTGTGAGAGGGGAAGATGAAGTTTTTCTGTACCCAGCATGCCTTGCAATATACTTAGGCAAATGAGGTGAGAGCCGTACCAATCCCACGCTACTCTGCTTAATGCTCCCTATCTGCATAAAAAGAACACTTTCACAACAGAGCAGAGTGGCGCAGCGGAAGCGTGCTGGGCCCATAACCCAGAGGTCGATGGATCGAAACCATCCTCTTCTAATTTTTCTTGACTTTCCTTCCAAGGACCAAGCTGTCATTTCCACGCTGCCAGCAAGGAAAAGCACAAGCTTGTGCCAGCTATGTGAGAAAATACTTGTCAAATATCTGTGTCTGCTGAAATACAAGAGAGGGATCATCAAATGATCCACCCTGTACTTTGAAAGTAAAGACACACAATAATAAGCATAAATGACTGGTGGGACCTTCAAACACTTTTATGGGCAGGCTTTGAATTTCATTCTTTCCTTTTTGTTCTGCTCTTATCTATCTCCTGGGCATTTAATTGAATGTTCTGTATTTCTCTTCCCTGTTTTGCTTCCCATGCTGCCTCTATATATTCTTATCTATTATTTGTAATGCAGCTTTCCATTCTTCTCTTCTGCACAGCTTTGTCCTTGGTTTCAATCCCAGTTCCTTACCCTCTGCAAAAAACTTTCTATTGCTTTTCATGTTGGTATCTAAACCAAATGCACCATTGAAGCTGGTGCAAGATAGTCATTGAACTCAGGATCCTAATGTTAAGAACCGAGAGCGCACAGATCAGAGGGCGTTGGTGGTATAGTGGTGAGCATAGCTGCCTTCCAAGCAGTTGACCCGGGTTCGATTCCCGGCCAACGCAGTACAAATACTTATATATTCTGCAAGCAGGATATATTTTAATGCAACATGTCACAAAATGGAAATATAATGAACAGATTAATCAGCCGTTATATAAAAAATAAACAAATATGTAGGCAAGCATCTCAATCGCCCCTTCTGCTATATTCATTGTCCTAATATATGATAAGTTTCATAAAGCAGAGTCACCACTCACATGTGCTGGTAAAAAATATTTACAGTGGGCAGACAATGAAAGGGCTGAGGCCCGACCACACATTATAACTCCAGCATCTCTATGTTAAAAACCATTTCCTAGGCAATATCTAGCCTCTGAAAACAATATGCAAGATCCATCGATAAATCTGGTGAAAGTCGCCAACATTTTGTGCATACTTGTGCCCTCACCTGAATGTAGCGCCACCTTGTAGACGTCGGAGGTAACTGCAGCTCAAAAAATGTTTCATCAGAGGGCAAGTTTAGAGGAATCCAAAAGGCAGATGTCCATGGAAAGAGCCCCCGACTGCAGCAGGAAGGTTGGATGCTTCAAATTTGCATAGTTTCCAGTCCAACGTCCTCTCATGTACCGAACGCTCCCAAACGCTCAAAAGCCTTACACCGGGCAAGCCCTCACCGGGTAGATCTCTGGCTCCCAGGTAAAGCCAAATCCTGAGCATGCTAGCACTAGGATCACAGAGAGAGAGAGACAGAGAGTGTTGGAGAGCTGCTGTCTTGATAAAGGCCTGAAACGGCTAGTGCGTAAGAGGGTCTGGACTATCAGTTATGACTGATTGTGAGAGGGGAAGATGAAGATTTTCTGCACCCAGCATGCCTTGCGATATAATTAGGCAAATGAGGTGAGAGCCCGACCAATGCCACTTCACTCCGCTGAATGCCTCCTCATCTGCATAAAGAGATCACCTTCATGAACGAGCAGAGTGGCGCAGCGGAAGCGTGCTGGGCCCATAACCCAGAGGTCGATGGATCGAAACCATCCTCTGCTAATTTTGCTTGACTTTCCTTCCAAGGACGAAGCTGTCATTTCCACACTGCCAGAAAGGAAAAGCGCAAGCTTGTGCCAGCTATGTGAGAAAAGACTTCTCAACTATCTGTGTCTGTGTAATACAAGAGTGTTCGTGAAAGGATCAACCCTGTACTTTGAAAGTAAAGACACACAACTATAACCATAAATGACTGGTGGGAGCTTCACACAACTTTCTGGGCATGCTTTGAATTTCATTCTTCCCTTTTTTTTCTGCTCTTATCTATCTCCTGGGCATTTCATGGAATGTTCTCTCTTTCTCTTCCCTGCTTTGCTTCCCATGCTGCCTATATATGCTGATTTCTACTTTTTGTACTGTTGCATTTCATTTCTTCTCTTCTGCACAACTTTGTCCTTGGTTTCAATCCCCAGTTCCTTACCCTCTGCAAAAAACGTTCTACTACTTCTCATGTTGGTATCGAAACCAAATGCACCATTGAAGCTGTTGCAAGATAGTCATTGATTTCGGGAACGTAATATTTAGAACCGAGAGCACACACATCAGAGGGCGTTGGTGGTATAGTGGTGAGCATAGCTGCTTCCCAAGCAGTTGACCCGGGTTCGATTCCCGGCCAACGCAGTGAAAATGCTTATATATTCTGCAAGCAGGACATATTTTAATGCAACAGGTCTCAAAATGGAAATTTCATGAACAGATTAATCAGCCATATATAAAAAAATAAACAAATACATAGGCAAACATCTCAATCGCACCTTCTGATACATTCATTGTCCTAATATATGATAAGTTTTATAAAGCAGAGTCACAACTCACATGTGCTGGTAATAAATATGTTACAGTGGGCAAACAATGGAAGGGCTGAGGCCCGACCAGACATTATAACTCCAACATCTCTATGTTAAAAAGCATTTCTAGGCAATATCTAGCCTCTGAAAAAAATATGCAAGATCCACCGATAAATCTGGCAAAAGTCCCTAACATTTTGTGCATACTTGTGCACTTACCAGAATGTAGCGCCACCTTGTAGCTGTCGAAGGTAATTGCTGCTCACAAAATGTTTTATCAGAAGGCAAGTTGAGAGGAATCCTAGAGGCAGATGTCCATGGAAAGAGCCGCTCACTGCAGCAGGAATGTTGGATGCTTCAAATTCGCAGAGTTTCCTGTCCAACGTCCACTCACGTCCCGAACGCTCCCAAACGCTCAAAAGCCTCACACCGGGCAAGCCCTCACCGGGTAGATCTCTGGCTCCCAGGTAAAGCCAAATCCTGAGCATGCTAGTGCTAGGATCACAGAGAGAGAGAGAGAGGGTTCATGACATGCTGTCTTGATAAAGGTCTGAAACGGCTAGTGCCTAAGAGTGTCTGACTTTCAGTTATGACTGATTGTGAGAGGGGAAGATGAAGTTTTTCTGTACCCAGCATGCCTTGCAATATACTTAGGCAAATGAGGTGAGAGCCGTACCAATCCCACGCTACTCTGCTTAATGCTCCCTATCTGCATAAAAAGAACACTTTCACAACAGAGCAGAGTGGCGCAGCGGAAGCGTGCTGGGCCCATAACCCAGAGGTCGATGGATCGAAACCATCCTCTGCTAATTTTTCTTGACTTTCCTTCCAAGGACCAAGCTGTCATTTCCACGCTGCCAGCAAGGAAAAGCACAAGCTTGTGCCAGCTATGTGAGAAAATACTTGTCAAATATCTGTGTCTGCTGAAATACAAGAGAGGGATCATCAAATGATCCACCCTGTACTTTGAAAGTAAAGACACACAATAATAAGCATAAATGACTGGTGGGACCTTCAAACACTTTTATGGGCAGGCTTTGAATTTCATTCTTTCCCTTTTGTTCTGCTCTTATCTATCTCCTGGGCATTTAATTGAATGTTCTGTATTTCTCTTCCCTGTTTTGCTTCCCATGCTGCCTCTATATATTCTTATCTATTATTTGTAATGCAGCTTTCCATTCTTCTCTTCTGCACAGCTTTGTCCTTGGTTTCAATCCCAGTTCCTTACCCTCTGCAAAAAACTTTCTATTGCTTTTCATGTTGGTATCTAAACCAAATGCACCATTGAAGCTGGTGCAAGATAGTCATTGAACTCAGGATCCTAATGTTAAGAACCGAGAGCGCACAGATCAGAGGGCGTTGGTGGTATAGTGGTGAGCATAGCTGCCTTCCAAGCAGTTGACCTGGGTTCGATTCCCGGCCAACGCAGTACAAATACTTATATATTCTGCAAGCAGGATATATTTTAATGCAACATGTCACAAAATGGAAATATAATGAACAGATTAATCAGCCGTTATATAAAAAATAAACAAATATGTAGGCAAGCATCTCAATCGCCCCTTCTGCTATATTCATTGTCCTAATATATGATAAGTTTCATAAAGCAGAGTCACCACTCACATGTGCTGGTAAAAAATATTTACAGTGGGCAGACAATGAAAGGGCTGAGGCCCGACCACACATTATAACTCCAGCATCTCTATGTTAAAAACCATTTCCTAGGCAATATCTAGCCTCTGAAAACAATATGCAAGATCCATCGATAAATCTGGTGAAAGTCGCCAACATTTTGTGCATACTTGTGCCCTCACCTGAATGTAGCGCCACCTTGTAGACGTCGGAGGTAACTGCAGCTCAAAAAATGTTTCATCAGAGGGCAAGTTTAGAGGAATCCAAAAGGCAGATGTCCATGGAAAGAGCCCCCGACTGCAGCAGGAAGGTTGGATGCTTCAAATTTGCATAGTTTCCAGTCCAACGTCCTCTCATGTACCGAACGCTCCCAAACGCTCAAAAGCCTTACACCGGGCAAGCCCTCACCGGGTAGATCTCTGGCTCCCAGGTAAAGCCAAATCCTGAGCATGCTAGCACTAGGATCACAGAGAGAGAGAGACAGAGAGTGTTGGAGAGCTGCTGTCTTGATAAAGGCCTGAAACGGCTAGTGCGTAAGAGGGTCTGGACTATCAGTTATGACTGATTGTGAGAGGGGAAGATGAAGATTTTCTGCACCCAGCATGCCTTGCGATATAATTAGGCAAATGAGGTGAGAGCCCGACCAATGCCACTTCACTCCGCTGAATGCCTCCTCATCTGCATAAAGAGATCACCTTCATGAACGAGCAGAGTGGCGCAGCGGAAGCGTGCTGGGCCCATAACCCAGAGGTCGATGGATCGAAACCATCCTCTGCTAATTTTGCTTGACTTTCCTTCCAAGGACCAAGCTGTCATTTCCACACTGCCAGAAAGGAAAAGCGCAAGCTTGTGCCAGCTATGTGAGAAAAGACTTCTCAACTATCTGTGTCTGTGTAATACAAGAGTGTTCGTGAAAGGATCAACCCTGTACTTTGAAAGTAAAGACACACAACTATAACCATAAATGACTGGTGGGAGCTTCACACAACTTTCTGGGCATGCTTTGAATTTCATTCTTCCCTTTTTTTTCTGCTCTTATCTATCTCCTGGGCATTTCACGGAATGTTCTCTCTTTCTCTTCCCTGCTTTGCTTCCCATGCTGCCTATATATGCTGATTTCTACTTTTTGTACTGTTGCATTTCATTTCTTCTCTTCTGCACAACTTTGTCCTTGGTTTCAATCCCCAGTTCCTTACCCTCTGCAAAAAACGTTCTACTACTTCTCATGTTGGTATCGAAACCAAATGCACCATTGAAGCTGTTGCAAGATAGTCATTGATTTCGGGAACGTAATATTTAGAACCGAGAGCACACACATCAGAGGGCGTTGGTGGTATAGTGGTGAGCATAGCTGCTTCCCAAGCAGTTGACCTGGGTTCGATTCCCGGCCAACACAGTGAAAATGCTTATATATTCTGCAAGCAGGACATATTTTAATGCAACATGTCTCAAAATGGAAATTTCATGAACAGATTAATCAGCCATATATAAAAAAATAAACAAATACATAGGCAAACATCTCAATCGCACCTTCTGATACATTCATTGTCCTAATATATGATAAGTTTTATAAAGCAGAGTCACAACTCACATGTGCTGGTAATAAATATGTTACAGTGGGCAAACAATGGAAGGGCTGAGGCCCGACCAGACATTATAACTCCAACATCTCTATGTTAAAAAGCATTTCTAGGCAATATCTAGCCTCTGAAAAAAATATGCAAGATCCACCGATAAATCTGGCAAAAGTCCCTAACATTTTGTGCATACTTGTGCACTTACCAGAATGTAGCGCCACCTTGTAGCTGTCGAAGGTAATTGCTGCTCACAAAATGTTTTATCAGAAGGCAAGTTGAGAGGAATCCTAGAGGCAGATGTCCATGGAAAGAGCCGCTCACTGCAGCAGGAATGTTGGATGCTTCAAATTCGCAGAGTTTCCTGTCCAACGTCCACTCACGTCCCGAACGCTCCCAAACGCTCAAAAGCCTCACACCGGGCAAGCCCTCACCGGGTAGATCTCTGGCTCCCAGGTAAAGCCAAATCCTGAGCATGCTAGTGCTAGGATCACAGAGAGAGAGAGAGAGGGTTCATGACATGCTGTCTTGATAAAGGTCTGAAACGGCTAGTGCCTAAGAGTGTCTGACTTTCAGTTATGACTGATTGTGAGAGGGGAAGATGAAGTTTTTCTGTACCCAGCATGCCTTGCAATATACTTAGGCAAATGAGGTGAGAGCCGTACCAATCCCACGCTACTCTGCTTAATGCTCCCTATCTGCATAAAAAGAACACTTTCACAACAGAGCAGAGTGGCGCAGCGGAAGCGTGCTGGGCCCATAACCCAGAGGTCGACGGATCGAAACCATCCTCTGCTAATTTTGCTTGACTTTCCTTCCAAGGACCAAGCTGTCATTTCCACGCTGCCAGCAAGGAAAAGCACAAGCTTGTGCCAGCTATGTGAGAAAATACTTGTCAAATATCTGTGTCTGCTGAAATACAAGAGAGGGATCATCAAATGATCCACCCTGTACTTTGAAAGTAAAGACACACAATAATAAGCATAAATGACTGGTGGGACCTTCAAACACTTTTATGGGCAGGCTTTGAATTTCATTCTTTCCTTTTTGTTCTGCTCTTATCTATCTCCTGGGCATTTAATTGAATGTTCTGTATTTCTCTTCCCTGTTTTGCTTCCCATGCTGCCTCTATATATTCTTATCTATTATTTGTAATGCAGCTTTCCATTCTTCTCTTCTGCACAGCTTTGTCCTTGGTTTCAATCCCAGTTCCTTACCCTCTGCAAAAAACTTTCTATTGCTTTTCATGTTGGTATCTAAACCAAATGCACCATTGAAGCTGGTGCAAGATAGTCATTGAACTCAGGATCCTAATGTTAAGAACCGAGAGCGCACAGATCAGAGGGCGTTGGTGGTATAGTGGTGAGCATAGCTGCCTTCCAAGCAGTTGACCCGGGTTCGATTCCCGGCCAACGCAGTACAAATACTTATATATTCTGCAAGCAGGATATATTTTAATGCAACATGTCACAAAATGGAAATATAATGAACAGATTAATCAGCCGTTATATAAAAAATAAACAAATATGTAGGCAAGCATCTCAATCGCCCCTTCTGCTATATTCATTGTCCTAATATATGATAAGTTTCATAAAGCAGAGTCACCACTCACATGTGCTGGTAAAAAATATTTACAGTGGGCAGACAATGAAAGGGCTGAGGCCCGACCACACATTATAACTCCAGCATCTCTATGTTAAAAACCATTTCCTAGGCAATATCTAGCCTCTGAAAACAATATGCAAGATCCATCGATAAATCTGGTGAAAGTCGCCAACATTTTGTGCATACTTGTGCCCTCACCTGAATGTAGCGCCACCTTGTAGACGTCGGAGGTAACTGCAGCTCAAAAAATGTTTCATCAGAGGGCAAGTTTAGAGGAATCCAAAAGGCAGATGTCCATGGAAAGAGCCCCCGACTGCAGCAGGAAGGTTGGATGCTTCAAATTTGCATAGTTTCCAGTCCAACGTCCTCTCATGTACCGAACGCTCCCAAACGCTCAAAAGCCTTACACCGGGCAAGCCCTCACCGGGTAGATCTCTGGCTCCCAGGTAAAGCCAAATCCTGAGCATGCTAGCACTAGGATCACAGAGAGAGAGAGACAGAGAGTGTTGGAGAGCTGCTGTCTTGATAAAGGCCTGAAACGGCTAGTGCGTAAGAGGGTCTGGACTATCAGTTATGACTGATTGTGAGAGGGGAAGATGAAGATTTTCTGCACCCAGCATGCCTTGCGATATAATTAGGCAAATGAGGTGAGAGCCCGACCAATGCCACTTCACTCCGCTGAATGCCTCCTCATCTGCATAAAGAGATCACCTTCATGAACGAGCAGAGTGGCGCAGCGGAAGCGTGCTGGGCCCATAACCCAGAGGTCGATGGATCGAAACCATCCTCTGCTAATTTTGCTTGACTTTCCTTCCAAGGACCAAGCTGTCATTTCCACACTGCCAGAAAGGAAAAGCGCAAGCTTGTGCCAGCTATGTGAGAAAAGACTTCTCAACTATCTGTGTCTGTGTAATACAAGAGTGTTCGTGAAAGGATCAACCCTGTACTTTGAAAGTAAAGACACACAACTATAACCATAAATGACTGGTGGGAGCTTCACACAACTTTCTGGGCATGCTTTGAATTTCATTCTTCCCTTTTTTTTCTGCTCTTATCTATCTCCTGTGCATTTCATGGAATGTTCTCTCTTTCTCTTCCCTGCTTTGCTTCCCATGCTGCCTATATATGCTGATTTCTACTTTTTGTACTGTTGCATTTCATTTCTTCTCTTCTGCACAACTTTGTCCTTGGTTTCAATCCCCAGTTCCTTACCCTCTGCAAAAAACGTTCTACTACTTCTCATGTTGGTATCGAAACCAAATGCACCATTGAAGCTGTTGCAAGATAGTCATTGATTTCGGGAACGTAATATTTAGAACCGAGAGCACACACATCAGAGGGCGTTGGTGGTATAGTGGTGAGCATAGCTGCTTCCCAAGCAGTTGACCCGGGTTCGATTCCCGGCCAACGCAGTGAAAATGCTTATATATTCTGCAAGCAGGACATATTTTAATGCAACATGTCTCAAAATGGAAATTTCATGAACAGATTAATCAGCCATATATAAAAAAATAAACAAATACATAGGCAAACATCTCAATCGCACCTTCTGATACATTCATTGTCCTAATATATGATAAGTTTTATAAAGCAGAGTCACAACTCACATGTGCTGGTAATAAATATGTTACAGTGGGCAAACAATGGAAGGGCTGAGGCCCGACCAGACATTATAACTCCAACATCTCTATGTTAAAAAGCATTTCTAGGCAATATCTAGCCTCTGAAAAAAATATGCAAGATCCACCGATAAATCTGGCAAAAGTCCCTAACATTTTGTGCATACTTGTGCACTTACCAGAATGTAGCGCCACCTTGTAGCTGTCGAAGGTAATTGCTGCTCACAAAATGTTTTATCAGAAGGCAAGTTGAGAGGAATCCTAGAGGCAGATGTCCATGGAAAGAGCCGCTCACTGCAGCAGGAATGTTGGATGCTTCAAATTCGCAGAGTTTCCTGTCCAACGTCCACAACGCTCCCAAACGCTCAAAAGCCTCACACCGGGCAAGCCCTCACCGGGTAGATCTCTGGCTCCCAGGTAAAGCCAAATCCTGAGCATGCTAGTGCTAGGATCACAGAGAGAGAGAGAGAGGGTTCATGACATGCTGTCTTGATAAAGGTCTGAAACGGCTAGTGCCTAAGAGTGTCTGACTTTCAGTTATGACTGATTGTGAGAGGGGAAGATGAAGTTTTTCTGTACCCAGCATGCCTTGCAATATACTTAGGCAAATGAGGTGAGAGCCGTACCAATCCCACGCTACTCTGCTTAATGCTCCCTATCTGCATAAAAAGAACACTTTCACAACAGAGCAGAGTGGCGCAGCGGAAGCGTGCTGGGCCCATAACCCAGAGGTCGATGGATCGAAACCATCCTCTGCTAATTTTTCTTGACTTTCCTTCCAAGGACCAAGCTGTCATTTCCACGCTGCCAGCAAGGAAAAGCACAAGCTTGTGCCAGCTATGTGAGAAAATACTTGTCAAATATCTGTGTCTGCTGAAATACAAGAGAGGGATCATCAAATGATCCACCCTGTACTTTGAAAGTAAAGACACACAATAATAAGCATAAATGACTGGTGGGACCTTCAAACACTTTTATGGGCAGGCTTTGAATTTCATTCTTTCCTTTTTGTTCTGCTCTTATCTATCTCCTGGGCATTTAATTGAATGTTCTGTATTTCTCTTCCCTGTTTTGCTTCCCATGCTGCCTCTATATATTCTTATCTATTATTTGTAATGCAGCTTTCCATTCTTCTCTTCTGCACAGCTTTGTCCTTGGTTTCAATCCCAGTTCCTTACCCTCTGCAAAAAACTTTCTATTGCTTTTCATGTTGGTATCTAAACCAAATGCACCATTGAAGCTGGTGCAAGATAGTCATTGAACTCAGGATCCTAATGTTAAGAACCGAGAGCGCACAGATCAGAGGGCGTTGGTGGTATAGTGGTGAGCATAGCTGCCTTCCAAGCAGTTGACCCGGGTTCGATTCCCGGCCAACGCAGTACAAATACTTATATATTCTGCAAGCAGGATATATTTTAATGCAACATGTCACAAAATGGAAATATAATGAACAGATTAATCAGCCGTTATATAAAAAATAAACAAATATGTAGGCAAGCATCTCAATCGCCCCTTCTGCTATATTCATTGTCCTAATATATGATAAGTTTCATAAAGCAGAGTCACCACTCACATGTGCTGGTAAAAAATATTTACAGTGGGCAGACAATGAAAGGGCTGAGGCCCGACCACACATTATAACTCCAGCATCTCTATGTTAAAAACCATTTCCTAGGCAATATCTAGCCTCTGAAAACAATATGCAAGATCCATCGATAAATCTGGTGAAAGTCGCCAACATTTTGTGCATACTTGTGCCCTCACCTGAATCTAGCGCCACCTTGTAGACGTCGGAGGTAACTGCAGCTCAAAAAATGTTTCATCAGAGGGCAAGTTTAGAGGAATCCAAAAGGCAGATGTCCATGGAAAGAGCCCCCGACTGCAGCAGGAAGGTTGGATGCTTCAAATTTGCATAGTTTCCAGTCCAACGTCCTCTCATGTACCGAACGCTCCCAAACGCTCAAAAGCCTTACACCGGGCAAGCCCTCACCGGGTAGATCTCTGGCTCCCAGGTAAAGCCAAATCCTGAGCATGCTAGCACTAGGATCACAGAGAGAGAGAGACAGAGAGTGTTGGAGAGCTGCTGTCTTGATAAAGGCCTGAAACGGCTAGTGCGTAAGAGGGTCTGGACTATCAGTTATGACTGATTGTGAGAGGGGAAGATGAAGATGTTCTGCACCCAGCATGCCTTGCGATATAATTAGGCAAATGAGGTGAGAGCCCGACCAATGCCACTTCACTCCGCTGAATGCCTCCTCATCTGCATAAAGAGATCACCTTCATGAACGAGCAGAGTGGCGCAGCGGAAGCGTGCTGGGCCCATAACCCAGAGGTCGATGGATCGAAACCATCCTCTGCTAATTTTGCTTGACTTTCCTTCCAAGGACCAAGCTGTCATTTCCACACTGCCAGAAAGGAAAAGCGCAAGCTTGTGCCAGCTATGTGAGAAAAGACTTCTCAACTATCTGTGTCTGTGTAATACAAGAGTGTTCGTGAAAGGATCAACCCTGTACTTTGAAAGTAAAGACACACAACTATAACCATAAATGACTGGTGGGAGCTTCACACAACTTTCTGGGCATGCTTTGAATTTCATTCTTCCCTTTTTTTCTGCTCTTATCTATCTCCTGGGCATTTCATGGAATGTTCTCTCTTTCTCTTCCCTGCTTTGCTTCCCATGCTGCCTATATATGCTGATTTCTACTTTTTGTACTGTTGCATTTCATTTCTTCTCTTCTGCACAACTTTGTCCTTGGTTTCAATCCCCAGTTCCTTACCCTCTGCAAAAAACGTTCTACTACTTCTCATGTTGGTATCGAAACCAAATGCACCATTGAAGCTGTTGCAAGATAGTCATTGATTTCGGTAACGTAATATTTAGAACCGAGAGCACACACATCAGAGGGCGTTGGTGGTATAGTGGTGAGCATAGCTGCTTCCCAAGCAGTTGACCCGGGTTCGATTCCCGGCCAACGCAGTGAAAATGCTTATATATTCTGCAAGCAGGACATATTTTAATGCAACATGTCTCAAAATGGAAATTTCATGAACAGATTAATCAGCCATATATAAAAAAATAAACAAATACATAGGCAAACATCTCAATCGCACCTTCTGATACATTCATTGTCCTAATATATGATAAGTTTTATAAAGCAGAGTCACAACTCACATGTGCTGGTAATAAATATGTTACAGTGGGCAAACAATGGAAGGGCTGAGGCCCGACCAGACATTATAACTCCAACATCTCTATGTTAAAAAGCATTTCTAGGCAATATCTAGCCTCTGAAAAAAATATGCAAGATCCACTGATAAATCTGGCAAAAGTCCCTAACATTTTGTGCATACTTGTGCACTTACCAGAATGTAGCGCCACCTTGTAGCTGTCGAAGGTAATTGCTGCTCACAAAATGTTTTATCAGAAGGCAAGTTGAGAGGAATCCTAGAGGCAGATGTCCATGGAAAGAGCCGCTCACTGCAGCAGGAATGTTGGATGCTTCAAATTCGCAGAGTTTCCTGTCCAACGTCCACTCACGTCCCGAACGCTCCCAAACGCTCAAAAGCCTCACACCGGGCAAGCCCTCACCGGGTAGATCTCTGGCTCCCAGGTAAAGCCAAATCCTGAGCATGCTAGTGCTAGGATCACAGAGAGAGAGAGAGAGGGTTCATGACATGCTGTCTTGATAAAGGTCTGAAACGGCTAGTGCCTAAGAGTGTCTGACTTTCAGTTATGACTGATTGTGAGAGGGGAAGATGAAGTTTTTCTGTACCCAGCATGCCTTGCAATATACTTAGGCAAATGAGGTGAGAGCCGTACCAATCCCACGCTACTCTGCTTAATGCTCCCTATCTGCATAAAAAGAACACTTTCACAACAGAGCAGAGTGGCGCAGCGGAAGCGTGCTGGGCCCATAACCCAGAGGTCGACGGATCGAAACCATCCTCTGCTAATTTTGCTTGACTTTCCTTCCAAGGACCAAGCTGTCATTTCCACGCTGCCAGCAAGGAAAAGCACAAGCTTGTGCCAGCTATGTGAGAAAATACTTGTCAAATATCTGTGTCTGCTGAAATACAAGAGAGGGATCATCAAATGATCCACCCTGTACTTTGAAAGTAAAGACACACAATAATAAGCATAAATGACTGGTGGGACCTTCAAACACTTTTATGGGCAGGCTTTGAATTTCATTCTTTCCTTTTTGTTCTGCTCTTATCTATCTCCTGGGCATTTAATTGAATGTTCTGTATTTCTCTTCCCTGTTTTGCTTCCCATGCTGCCTCTATATATTCTTATCTATTATTTGTAATGCAGCTTTCCATTCTTCTCTTCTGCACAGCTTTGTCCTTGGTTTCAATCCCAGTTCCTTACCCTCTGCAAAAAACTTTCTATTGCTTTTCATGTTGGTATCTAAACCAAATGCACCATTGAAGCTGGTGCAAGATAGTCATTGAACTCAGGATCCTAATGTTAAGAACCGAGAGCGCACAGATCAGAGGGCGTTGGTGGTATAGTGGTGAGCATAGCTGCCTTCCAAGCAGTTGACCCGGGTTCGATTCCCGGCCAACGCAGTACAAATACTTATATATTCTGCAAGCAGGATATATTTTAATGCAACATGTCACAAAATGGAAATATAATGAACAGATTAATCAGCCGTTATATAAAAAATAAACAAATATGTAGGCAAGCATCTCAATCGCCCCTTCTGCTATATTCATTGTCCTAATATATGATAAGTTTCATAAAGCAGAGTCACCACTCACATGTGCTGGTAAAAAATATTTACAGTGGGCAGACAATGAAAGGGCTGAGGCCCGACCACACATTATAACTCCAGCATCTCTATGTTAAAAACCATTTCCTAGGCAATATCTAGCCTCTGAAAACAATATGCAAGATCCATCGATAAATCTGGTGAAAGTCGCCAACATTTTGTGCATACTTGTGCCCTCACCTGAATGTAGCGCCACCTTGTAGACGTCGGAGGTAACTGCAGCTCAAAAAATGTTTCATCAGAGGGCAAGTTTAGAGGAATCCAAAAGGCAGATGTCCATGGAAAGAGCCCCCGACTGCAGCAGGAAGGTTGGATGCTTCAAATTTGCATAGTTTCCAGTCCAACGTCCTCTCATGTACCGAACGCTCCCAAACGCTCAAAAGCCTTACACCGGGCAAGCCCTCACCGGGTAGATCTCTGGCTCCCAGGTAAAGCCAAATCCTGAGCATGCTAGCACTAGGATCACAGAGAGAGAGAGACAGAGAGTGTTGGAGAGCTGCTGTCTTGATAAAGGCCTGAAACGGCTAGTGCGTAAGAGGGTCTGGACTATCAGTTATGACTGATTGTGAGAGGGGAAGATGAAGATTTTCTGCACCCAGCATGCCTTGCGATATAATTAGGCAAATGAGGTGAGAGCCCGACCAATGC
Source organism: Lissotriton vulgaris (assembly GCF_964263255.1). Classification (NCBI taxonomy): domain Eukaryota; kingdom Metazoa; phylum Chordata; class Amphibia; order Caudata; family Salamandridae; genus Lissotriton; species Lissotriton vulgaris. The sequence continues at coordinate 389,643 of NW_028241737.1, forward strand.
CACTTCACTCCGCTGAATGCCTCCTCATCTGCATAAAGAGATCACCTTCATGAACGAGCAGAGTGGCGCAGCGGAAGCGTGCTGGGCCCATAACCCAGAGGTCGATGGATCGAAACCATCCTCTGCTAATTTTGCTTGACTTTCCTTCCAAGGACCAAGCTGTCATTTCCACACTGCCAGAAAGGAAAAGCGCAAGCTTGTGCCAGCTATGTGAGAAAAGACTTCTCAACTATCTGTGTCTGTGTAATACAAGAGTGTTCGTGAAAGGATCAACCCTGTACTTTGAAAGTAAAGACACACAACTATAACCATAAATGACTGGTGGGAGCTTCACACAACTTTCTGGGCATGCTTTGAATTTCATTCTTCCCTTTTTTTTCTGCTCTTATCTATCTCCTGTGCATTTCATGGAATGTTCTCTCTTTCTCTTCCCTGCTTTGCTTCCCATGCTGCCTATATATGCTGATTTCTACTTTTTGTACTGTTGCATTTCATTTCTTCTCTTCTGCACAACTTTGTCCTTGGTTTCAATCCCCAGTTCCTTACCCTCTGCAAAAAACGTTCTACTACTTCTCATGTTGGTATCGAAACCAAATGCACCATTGAAGCTGTTGCAAGATAGTCATTGATTTCGGGAACGTAATATTTAGAACCGAGAGCACACACATCAGAGGGCGTTGGTGGTATAGTGGTGAGCATAGCTGCTTCCCAAGCAGTTGACCCGGGTTCGATTCCCGGCCAACGCAGTGAAAATGCTTATATATTCTGCAAGCAGGACATATTTTAATGCAACATGTCTCAAAATGGAAATTTCATGAACAGATTAATCAGCCATATATAAAAAAATAAACAAATACATAGGCAAACATCTCAATCGCACCTTCTGATACATTCATTGTCCTAATATATGATAAGTTTTATAAAGCAGAGTCACAACTCACATGTGCTGGTAATAAATATGTTACAGTGGGCAAACAATGGAAGGGCTGAGGCCCGACCAGACATTATAACTCCAACATCTCTATGTTAAAAAGCATTTCTAGGCAATATCTAGCCTCTAAAAAAAATATGCAAGATCCACCGATAAATCTGGCAAAAGTCCCTAACATTTTGTGCATACTTGTGCACTTACCAGAATGTAGCGCCACCTTGTAGCTGTCGAAGGTAATTGCTGCTCACAAAATGTTTTATCAGAAGGCAAGTTGAGAGGAATCCTAGAGGCAGATGTCCATGGAAAGAGCCGCTCACTGCAGCAGGAATGTTGGATGCTTCAAATTCGCAGAGTTTCCTGTCCAACGTCCACTCACGTCCCGAACGCTCCCAAACGCTCAAAAGCCTCACACCGGGCAAGCCCTCACCGGGTAGATCTCTGGCTCCCAGGTAAAGCCAAATCCTGAGCATGCTAGTGCTAGGATCACAGAGAGAGAGAGAGAGGGTTCATGACATGCTGTCTTGATAAAGGTCTGAAACGGCTAGTGCCTAAGAGTGTCTGACTTTCAGTTATGACTGATTGTGAGAGGGGAAGATGAAGTTTTTCTGTACCCAGCATGCCTTGCAATATACTTAGGCAAATGAGGTGAGAGCCGTACCAATCCCACGCTACTCTGCTTAATGCTCCCTATCTGCATAAAAAGAACACTTTCACAACAGAGCAGAGTGACGCAGCGGAAGCGTGCTGGGCCCATAACCCAGAGGTCGATGGATCGAAACCATCCTCTGCTAATTTTGCTTGACTTTCCTTCCAAGGACCAAGCTGTCATTTCCACGCTGCCAGCAAGGAAAAGCACAAGCTTGTGCCAGCTATGTGAGAAAATACTTGTCAAATATCTGTGTCTGCTGAAATACAAGAGAGGGATCATCAAATGATCCACCCTGTACTTTGAAAGTAAAGACACACAATAATAAGCATAAATGACTGGTGGGACCTTCAAACACTTTTATGGGCAGGCTTTGAATTTCATTCTTTCCTTTTTGTTCTGCTCTTATCTATCTCCTGGGCATTTAATTGAATGTTCTGTATTTCTCTTCCCTGTTTTGCTTCCCATGCTGCCTCTATATATTCTTATCTATTATTTGTAATGCAGCTTTCCATTCTTCTCTTCTGCACAGCTTTGTCCTTGGTTTCAATCCCAGTTCCTTACCCTCTGCAAAAAACTTTCTATTGCTTTTCATGTTGGTATCTAAACCAAATGCACCATTGAAGCTGGTGCAAGATAGTCATTGAACTCAGGATCCTAATGTTAAGAACCGAGAGCGCACAGATCAGAGGGCGTTGGTGGTATAGTGGTGAGCATAGCTGCCTTCCAAGCAGTTGACCCGGGTTCGATTCCCGGCCAACGCAGTACAAATACTTATATATTATGCAAGCAGGATATATTTTAATGCAACATGTCACAAAATGGAAATATAATGAACAGATTAATCAGCCGTTATATAAAAAATAAACAAATATGTAGGCAAGCATCTCAATCGCCCCTTCTGCTATATTCATTGTCCTAATATATGATAAGTTTCATAAAGCAGAGTCACCACTCACATGTGCTGGTAAAAAATATTTACAGTGGGCAGACAATGAAAGGGCTGAGGCCAGACCACACATTATAACTCCAGCATCTCTATGTTAAAAACCATTTCCTAGGCAATATCTAGCCTCTGAAAACAATATGCAAGATCCATCGAAAAATCTGGTGAAAGTCGCCAACATTTTGTGCATACTTGTGCCCTCAACTGAATGTAGCGCCACCTTGTAGACGTCGGAGGTAACTGCAGCTCAAAAAATGTTTCATCAGCGGGCAAGTTTAGAGGAATCCAAAAGGCAGATGTCCATGGAAAGAGCCCCCGACTGCAGCAGGAAGGTTGGATGCTTCAAATTTGCATAGTTTCCAGTCCAACGTCCTCTCATGTACCGAACGCTCCCAACGCTCAAAAGCCTTACACCGGGCAAACCCTCACTGGGTAGATCTCTGGCTTCCAGGTAAAGCCAAATCCTGAGCATGCTAGCACTAGGATCACAGAGAGAGAGAGACAGAGAGTGTCGGAGAGCTGCTGTCTTGATAAAGGCCTGAAACGGCTAGTGCCTAAGAGGGTCTGGACTATCAGTTATGACTGATTGTGAGAGGGGAAGATGAAGATTTTCTGCACCCAGCATGCCTTGCGATATAATTAGGCAAATGAGGTGAGAGCCCGACCAATCCCACTTCACTCCGCTGAATGCCTCCTCATCTGCATAAAGAGATCACTTTCACGAACGAGCAGAGTGGCGCAGCGGAAGCGTGCTGGGCCCATAACCCAGAGGTCGATGGATCGAAACCATCCTCTGCTAATTTTGCTTGACTTTCCTTCCAAGGACCAAGCTGTCATTTCCACACTGCCAGAAAGGAAAAGCGCAAGCTTGTGCCAGCTATGTGAGAAAAGACTTCTCAACTATCTGTGTCTGTGTAATACAAGAGTGTTCGTGAAAGGATCAACCCTGTACTTTGAAAGTAAAGACACACAACTATAACCATAAATGACTGGTGGGAGCTTCACACAACTTTCTGGGCATGCTTTGAATTTCATTCTTCCCTTTTTTTTCTGCTCTTATCTATCTCCTGGGCATTTCATGGAATGTTCTCTCTTTCTCTTCCCTGCTTTGCTTCCCATGCTGCCTATATATGCTGATTTCTACTATTTGTACTGTTGCATTTCATTTCTTCTCTTCTGCACAACTTTGTCCTTGGTTTCAATCCCCAGTTCCTTACCCTCTGCAAAAAACGTTCTACTACTTCTCATGTTGGTATCGAAACCAAATGCACCATTGAAGCTGTTGCAAGATAGTCATTGATTTCGGAAACGTAATATTTAGAACCGAGAGCACACACATCAGAGGGCGTTGGTGGTATAGTGGTGAGCATAGCTGCTTCCCAAGCAGTTGACCCGGGTTCGATTCCCGGCCAACGCAGTGAAAATGCTTATATATTCTGCAAGCAGGATATATTTTAATGCAACATGTCTCAAAATGGAAATTTCATGAACAGATTATTCAGCCATATATAAAAAAAATAAACAAATACATAGGCAAACATCTCAATCGCACCTTCTGATACATTCATTGTCCTAATATATGATAAGTTTTATAAAGCAGAGTCACAACTCACATGTGCTGGAAATAAATATGTTACAGTGGGCAAACAATGGAAGGGCTGAGGCCCGGCCAGACATTATAACTCCAACATCTCTATGTTAAAAAGCATTTCTAGGCAATATCTAGCCTCTGAAAAAAATATGCAAGATCCACCGATAAATCTGGCAAAAGTCCCTAACATTTTGTGCATACTTGTGCACTTACCAGAATGTAGCGCCACCTTGTAGCTGTCGAAGGTAATTGCTGCTCACAAAATGTTTTATCAGAAGGCAAGTTGAGAGGAATCCTAGAGGCAGATGTCCATGGAAAGAGCCGCTCACTGCAGCAGGAATGTTGGATGCTTCAAATTCGCAGAGTTTCCTGTCCAACATCCACTCACGTCCCGAACGCTCCCAAACGCTCAAAAGCCTCACACCGGGCAAGCCATCACCGGGTAGATCTCTGGCTCCCAGGTAAAGCCAAATCCTGAGCATGCTAGTGCTAGGATCACAGAGAGAGAGAGAGAGGGTTCATGACATGCTGTCTTGATAAAGGTCTGAAACGGCTAGTGCCTAAGAGTGTCTGACTTTCAGTTATGACTGATTGTGAGAGGGGAAGATGAAGTTTTTCTGTACCCAGCATGCCTTGCAATATACTTAGGCAAATGAGGTGAGAGCCGTACCAATCCCACGCTACTCTGCTTAATGCTCCCTATCTGCATAAAAAGAACACTTTCACAACAGAGCAGAGTGGCGCAGCGGAAGCGTGCTGGGCCCATAACCCAGAGGTCGATGGATCGAAACCATCCTCTTCTAATTTTTCTTGACTTTCCTTCCAAGGACCAAGCTGTCATTTCCACGCTGCCAGCAAGGAAAAGCACAAGCTTGTGCCAGCTATGTGAGAAAATACTTGTCAAATATCTGTGTCTGCTGAAATACAAGAGAGGGATCATCAAATGATCCACCCTGTACTTTGAAAGTAAAGACACACAATAATAAGCATAAATGACTGGTGGGACCTTCAAACACTTTTATGGGCAGGCTTTGAATTTCATTCTTTCCTTTTTGTTCTGCTCTTATCTATCTCCTGGGCATTTAATTGAATGTTCTGTATTTCTCTTCCCTGTTTTGCTTCCCATGCTGCCTCTATATATTCTTATCTATTATTTGTAATGCAGCTTTCCATTCTTCTCTTCTGCACAGCTTTGTCCTTGGTTTCAATCCCAGTTCCTTACCCTCTGCAAAAAACTTTCTATTGCTTTTCATGTTGGTATCTAAACCAAATGCACCATTGAAGCTGGTGCAAGATAGTCATTGAACTCAGGATCCTAATGTTAAGAACCGAGAGCGCACAGATCAGAGGGCGTTGGTGGTATAGTGGTGAGCATAGCTGCCTTCCAAGCAGTTGACCCGGGTTCGATTCCCGGCCAACGCAGTACAAATACTTATATATTCTGCAAGCAGGATATATTTTAATGCAACATGTCACAAAATGGAAATATAATGAACAGATTAATCAGCCGTTATATAAAAAATAAACAAATATGTAGGCAAGCATCTCAATCGCCCCTTCTGCTATATTCATTGTCCTAATATATGATAAGTTTCATAAAGCAGAGTCACCACTCACATGTGCTGGTAAAAAATATTTACAGTGGGCAGACAATGAAAGGGCTGAGGCCCGACCACACATTATAACTCCAGCATCTCTATGTTAAAAACCATTTCCTAGGCAATATCTAGCCTCTGAAAACAATATGCAAGATCCATCGATAAATCTGGTGAAAGTCGCCAACATTTTGTGCATACTTGTGCCCTCACCTGAATGTAGCGCCACCTTGTAGACGTCGGAGGTAACTGCAGCTCAAAAAATGTTTCATCAGAGGGCAAGTTTAGAGGAATCCAAAAGGCAGATGTCCATGGAAAGAGCCCCCGACTGCAGCAGGAAGGTTGGATGCTTCAAATTTGCATAGTTTCCAGTCCAACGTCCTCTCATGTACCGAACGCTCCCAAACGCTCAAAAGCCTTACACCGGGCAAGCCCTCACCGGGTAGATCTCTGGCTCCCAGGTAAAGCCAAATCCTGAGCATGCTAGCACTAGGATCACAGAGAGAGAGAGACAGAGAGTGTTGGAGAGCTGCTGTCTTGATAAAGGCCTGAAACGGCTAGTGCGTAAGAGGGTCTGGACTATCAGTTATGACTGATTGTGAGAGGGGAAGATGAAGATTTTCTGCACCCAGCATGCCTTGCGATATAATTAGGCAAATGAGGTGAGAGCCCGACCAATGCCACTTCACTCCGCTGAATGCCTCCTCATCTGCATAAAGAGATCACCTTCATGAACGAGCAGAGTGGCGCAGCGGAAGCGTGCTGGGCCCATAACCCAGAGGTCGATGGATCGAAACCATCCTCTGCTAATTTTGCTTGACTTTCCTTCCAAGGACGAAGCTGTCATTTCCACACTGCCAGAAAGGAAAAGCGCAAGCTTGTGCCAGCTATGTGAGAAAAGACTTCTCAACTATCTGTGTCTGTGTAATACAAGAGTGTTCGTGAAAGGATCAACCCTGTACTTTGAAAGTAAAGACACACAACTATAACCATAAATGACTGGTGGGAGCTTCACACAACTTTCTGGGCATGCTTTGAATTTCATTCTTCCCTTTTTTTTCTGCTCTTATCTATCTCCTGGGCATTTCATGGAATGTTCTCTCTTTCTCTTCCCTGCTTTGCTTCCCATGCTGCCTATATATGCTGATTTCTACTTTTTGTACTGTTGCATTTCATTTCTTCTCTTCTGCACAACTTTGTCCTTGGTTTCAATCCCCAGTTCCTTACCCTCTGCAAAAAACGTTCTACTACTTCTCATGTTGGTATCGAAACCAAATGCACCATTGAAGCTGTTGCAAGATAGTCATTGATTTCGGGAACGTAATATTTAGAACCGAGAGCACACACATCAGAGGGCGTTGGTGGTATAGTGGTGAGCATAGCTGCTTCCCAAGCAGTTGACCCGGGTTCGATTCCCGGCCAACGCAGTGAAAATGCTTATATATTCTGCAAGCAGGACATATTTTAATGCAACAGGTCTCAAAATGGAAATTTCATGAACAGATTAATCAGCCATATATAAAAAAATAAACAAATACATAGGCAAACATCTCAATCGCACCTTCTGATACATTCATTGTCCTAATATATGATAAGTTTTATAAAGCAGAGTCACAACTCACATGTGCTGGTAATAAATATGTTACAGTGGGCAAACAATGGAAGGGCTGAGGCCCGACCAGACATTATAACTCCAACATCTCTATGTTAAAAAGCATTTCTAGGCAATATCTAGCCTCTGAAAAAAATATGCAAGATCCACCGATAAATCTGGCAAAAGTCCCTAACATTTTGTGCATACTTGTGCACTTACCAGAATGTAGCGCCACCTTGTAGCTGTCGAAGGTAATTGCTGCTCACAAAATGTTTTATCAGAAGGCAAGTTGAGAGGAATCCTAGAGGCAGATGTCCATGGAAAGAGCCGCTCACTGCAGCAGGAATGTTGGATGCTTCAAATTCGCAGAGTTTCCTGTCCAACGTCCACTCACGTCCCGAACGCTCCCAAACGCTCAAAAGCCTCACACCGGGCAAGCCCTCACCGGGTAGATCTCTGGCTCCCAGGTAAAGCCAAATCCTGAGCATGCTAGTGCTAGGATCACAGAGAGAGAGAGAGAGGGTTCATGACATGCTGTCTTGATAAAGGTCTGAAACGGCTAGTGCCTAAGAGTGTCTGACTTTCAGTTATGACTGATTGTGAGAGGGGAAGATGAAGTTTTTCTGTACCCAGCATGCCTTGCAATATACTTAGGCAAATGAGGTGAGAGCCGTACCAATCCCACGCTACTCTGCTTAATGCTCCCTATCTGCATAAAAAGAACACTTTCACAACAGAGCAGAGTGGCGCAGCGGAAGCGTGCTGGGCCCATAACCCAGAGGTCGATGGATCGAAACCATCCTCTGCTAATTTTTCTTGACTTTCCTTCCAAGGACCAAGCTGTCATTTCCACGCTGCCAGCAAGGAAAAGCACAAGCTTGTGCCAGCTATGTGAGAAAATACTTGTCAAATATCTGTGTCTGCTGAAATACAAGAGAGGGATCATCAAATGATCCACCCTGTACTTTGAAAGTAAAGACACACAATAATAAGCATAAATGACTGGTGGGACCTTCAAACACTTTTATGGGCAGGCTTTGAATTTCATTCTTTCCCTTTTGTTCTGCTCTTATCTATCTCCTGGGCATTTAATTGAATGTTCTGTATTTCTCTTCCCTGTTTTGCTTCCCATGCTGCCTCTATATATTCTTATCTATTATTTGTAATGCAGCTTTCCATTCTTCTCTTCTGCACAGCTTTGTCCTTGGTTTCAATCCCAGTTCCTTACCCTCTGCAAAAAACTTTCTATTGCTTTTCATGTTGGTATCTAAACCAAATGCACCATTGAAGCTGGTGCAAGATAGTCATTGAACTCAGGATCCTAATGTTAAGAACCGAGAGCGCACAGATCAGAGGGCGTTGGTGGTATAGTGGTGAGCATAGCTGCCTTCCAAGCAGTTGACCTGGGTTCGATTCCCGGCCAACGCAGTACAAATACTTATATATTCTGCAAGCAGGATATATTTTAATGCAACATGTCACAAAATGGAAATATAATGAACAGATTAATCAGCCGTTATATAAAAAATAAACAAATATGTAGGCAAGCATCTCAATCGCCCCTTCTGCTATATTCATTGTCCTAATATATGATAAGTTTCATAAAGCAGAGTCACCACTCACATGTGCTGGTAAAAAATATTTACAGTGGGCAGACAATGAAAGGGCTGAGGCCCGACCACACATTATAACTCCAGCATCTCTATGTTAAAAACCATTTCCTAGGCAATATCTAGCCTCTGAAAACAATATGCAAGATCCATCGATAAATCTGGTGAAAGTCGCCAACATTTTGTGCATACTTGTGCCCTCACCTGAATGTAGCGCCACCTTGTAGACGTCGGAGGTAACTGCAGCTCAAAAAATGTTTCATCAGAGGGCAAGTTTAGAGGAATCCAAAAGGCAGATGTCCATGGAAAGAGCCCCCGACTGCAGCAGGAAGGTTGGATGCTTCAAATTTGCATAGTTTCCAGTCCAACGTCCTCTCATGTACCGAACGCTCCCAAACGCTCAAAAGCCTTACACCGGGCAAGCCCTCACCGGGTAGATCTCTGGCTCCCAGGTAAAGCCAAATCCTGAGCATGCTAGCACTAGGATCACAGAGAGAGAGAGACAGAGAGTGTTGGAGAGCTGCTGTCTTGATAAAGGCCTGAAACGGCTAGTGCGTAAGAGGGTCTGGACTATCAGTTATGACTGATTGTGAGAGGGGAAGATGAAGATTTTCTGCACCCAGCATGCCTTGCGATATAATTAGGCAAATGAGGTGAGAGCCCGACCAATGCCACTTCACTCCGCTGAATGCCTCCTCATCTGCATAAAGAGATCACCTTCATGAACGAGCAGAGTGGCGCAGCGGAAGCGTGCTGGGCCCATAACCCAGAGGTCGATGGATCGAAACCATCCTCTGCTAATTTTGCTTGACTTTCCTTCCAAGGACCAAGCTGTCATTTCCACACTGCCAGAAAGGAAAAGCGCAAGCTTGTGCCAGCTATGTGAGAAAAGACTTCTCAACTATCTGTGTCTGTGTAATACAAGAGTGTTCGTGAAAGGATCAACCCTGTACTTTGAAAGTAAAGACACACAACTATAACCATAAATGACTGGTGGGAGCTTCACACAACTTTCTGGGCATGCTTTGAATTTCATTCTTCCCTTTTTTTTCTGCTCTTATCTATCTCCTGGGCATTTCACGGAATGTTCTCTCTTTCTCTTCCCTGCTTTGCTTCCCATGCTGCCTATATATGCTGATTTCTACTTTTTGTACTGTTGCATTTCATTTCTTCTCTTCTGCACAACTTTGTCCTTGGTTTCAATCCCCAGTTCCTTACCCTCTGCAAAAAACGTTCTACTACTTCTCATGTTGGTATCGAAACCAAATGCACCATTGAAGCTGTTGCAAGATAGTCATTGATTTCGGGAACGTAATATTTAGAACCGAGAGCACACACATCAGAGGGCGTTGGTGGTATAGTGGTGAGCATAGCTGCTTCCCAAGCAGTTGACCTGGGTTCGATTCCCGGCCAACACAGTGAAAATGCTTATATATTCTGCAAGCAGGACATATTTTAATGCAACATGTCTCAAAATGGAAATTTCATGAACAGATTAATCAGCCATATATAAAAAAATAAACAAATACATAGGCAAACATCTCAATCGCACCTTCTGATACATTCATTGTCCTAATATATGATAAGTTTTATAAAGCAGAGTCACAACTCACATGTGCTGGTAATAAATATGTTACAGTGGGCAAACAATGGAAGGGCTGAGGCCCGACCAGACATTATAACTCCAACATCTCTATGTTAAAAAGCATTTCTAGGCAATATCTAGCCTCTGAAAAAAATATGCAAGATCCACCGATAAATCTGGCAAAAGTCCCTAACATTTTGTGCATACTTGTGCACTTACCAGAATGTAGCGCCACCTTGTAGCTGTCGAAGGTAATTGCTGCTCACAAAATGTTTTATCAGAAGGCAAGTTGAGAGGAATCCTAGAGGCAGATGTCCATGGAAAGAGCCGCTCACTGCAGCAGGAATGTTGGATGCTTCAAATTCGCAGAGTTTCCTGTCCAACGTCCACTCACGTCCCGAACGCTCCCAAACGCTCAAAAGCCTCACACCGGGCAAGCCCTCACCGGGTAGATCTCTGGCTCCCAGGTAAAGCCAAATCCTGAGCATGCTAGTGCTAGGATCACAGAGAGAGAGAGAGAGGGTTCATGACATGCTGTCTTGATAAAGGTCTGAAACGGCTAGTGCCTAAGAGTGTCTGACTTTCAGTTATGACTGATTGTGAGAGGGGAAGATGAAGTTTTTCTGTACCCAGCATGCCTTGCAATATACTTAGGCAAATGAGGTGAGAGCCGTACCAATCCCACGCTACTCTGCTTAATGCTCCCTATCTGCATAAAAAGAACACTTTCACAACAGAGCAGAGTGGCGCAGCGGAAGCGTGCTGGGCCCATAACCCAGAGGTCGACGGATCGAAACCATCCTCTGCTAATTTTGCTTGACTTTCCTTCCAAGGACCAAGCTGTCATTTCCACGCTGCCAGCAAGGAAAAGCACAAGCTTGTGCCAGCTATGTGAGAAAATACTTGTCAAATATCTGTGTCTGCTGAAATACAAGAGAGGGATCATCAAATGATCCACCCTGTACTTTGAAAGTAAAGACACACAATAATAAGCATAAATGACTGGTGGGACCTTCAAACACTTTTATGGGCAGGCTTTGAATTTCATTCTTTCCTTTTTGTTCTGCTCTTATCTATCTCCTGGGCATTTAATTGAATGTTCTGTATTTCTCTTCCCTGTTTTGCTTCCCATGCTGCCTCTATATATTCTTATCTATTATTTGTAATGCAGCTTTCCATTCTTCTCTTCTGCACAGCTTTGTCCTTGGTTTCAATCCCAGTTCCTTACCCTCTGCAAAAAACTTTCTATTGCTTTTCATGTTGGTATCTAAACCAAATGCACCATTGAAGCTGGTGCAAGATAGTCATTGAACTCAGGATCCTAATGTTAAGAACCGAGAGCGCACAGATCAGAGGGCGTTGGTGGTATAGTGGTGAGCATAGCTGCCTTCCAAGCAGTTGACCCGGGTTCGATTCCCGGCCAACGCAGTACAAATACTTATATATTCTGCAAGCAGGATATATTTTAATGCAACATGTCACAAAATGGAAATATAATGAACAGATTAATCAGCCGTTATATAAAAAATAAACAAATATGTAGGCAAGCATCTCAATCGCCCCTTCTGCTATATTCATTGTCCTAATATATGATAAGTTTCATAAAGCAGAGTCACCACTCACATGTGCTGGTAAAAAATATTTACAGTGGGCAGACAATGAAAGGGCTGAGGCCCGACCACACATTATAACTCCAGCATCTCTATGTTAAAAACCATTTCCTAGGCAATATCTAGCCTCTGAAAACAATATGCAAGATCCATCGATAAATCTGGTGAAAGTCGCCAACATTTTGTGCATACTTGTGCCCTCACCTGAATGTAGCGCCACCTTGTAGACGTCGGAGGTAACTGCAGCTCAAAAAATGTTTCATCAGAGGGCAAGTTTAGAGGAATCCAAAAGGCAGATGTCCATGGAAAGAGCCCCCGACTGCAGCAGGAAGGTTGGATGCTTCAAATTTGCATAGTTTCCAGTCCAACGTCCTCTCATGTACCGAACGCTCCCAAACGCTCAAAAGCCTTACACCGGGCAAGCCCTCACCGGGTAGATCTCTGGCTCCCAGGTAAAGCCAAATCCTGAGCATGCTAGCACTAGGATCACAGAGAGAGAGAGACAGAGAGTGTTGGAGAGCTGCTGTCTTGATAAAGGCCTGAAACGGCTAGTGCGTAAGAGGGTCTGGACTATCAGTTATGACTGATTGTGAGAGGGGAAGATGAAGATTTTCTGCACCCAGCATGCCTTGCGATATAATTAGGCAAATGAGGTGAGAGCCCGACCAATGCCACTTCACTCCGCTGAATGCCTCCTCATCTGCATAAAGAGATCACCTTCATGAACGAGCAGAGTGGCGCAGCGGAAGCGTGCTGGGCCCATAACCCAGAGGTCGATGGATCGAAACCATCCTCTGCTAATTTTGCTTGACTTTCCTTCCAAGGACCAAGCTGTCATTTCCACACTGCCAGAAAGGAAAAGCGCAAGCTTGTGCCAGCTATGTGAGAAAAGACTTCTCAACTATCTGTGTCTGTGTAATACAAGAGTGTTCGTGAAAGGATCAACCCTGTACTTTGAAAGTAAAGACACACAACTATAACCATAAATGACTGGTGGGAGCTTCACACAACTTTCTGGGCATGCTTTGAATTTCATTCTTCCCTTTTTTTTCTGCTCTTATCTATCTCCTGTGCATTTCATGGAATGTTCTCTCTTTCTCTTCCCTGCTTTGCTTCCCATGCTGCCTATATATGCTGATTTCTACTTTTTGTACTGTTGCATTTCATTTCTTCTCTTCTGCACAACTTTGTCCTTGGTTTCAATCCCCAGTTCCTTACCCTCTGCAAAAAACGTTCTACTACTTCTCATGTTGGTATCGAAACCAAATGCACCATTGAAGCTGTTGCAAGATAGTCATTGATTTCGGGAACGTAATATTTAGAACCGAGAGCACACACATCAGAGGGCGTTGGTGGTATAGTGGTGAGCATAGCTGCTTCCCAAGCAGTTGACCCGGGTTCGATTCCCGGCCAACGCAGTGAAAATGCTTATATATTCTGCAAGCAGGACATATTTTAATGCAACATGTCTCAAAATGGAAATTTCATGAACAGATTAATCAGCCATATATAAAAAAATAAACAAATACATAGGCAAACATCTCAATCGCACCTTCTGATACATTCATTGTCCTAATATATGATAAGTTTTATAAAGCAGAGTCACAACTCACATGTGCTGGTAATAAATATGTTACAGTGGGCAAACAATGGAAGGGCTGAGGCCCGACCAGACATTATAACTCCAACATCTCTATGTTAAAAAGCATTTCTAGGCAATATCTAGCCTCTAAAAAAAATATGCAAGATCCACCGATAAATCTGGCAAAAGTCCCTAACATTTTGTGCATACTTGTGCACTTACCAGAATGTAGCGCCACCTTGTAGCTGTCGAAGGTAATTGCTGCTCACAAAATGTTTTATCAGAAGGCAAGTTGAGAGGAATCCTAGAGGCAGATGTCCATGGAAAGAGCCGCTCACTGCAGCAGGAATGTTGGATGCTTCAAATTCGCAGAGTTTCCTGTCCAACGTCCACTCACGTCCCGAACGCTCCCAAACGCTCAAAAGCCTCACACCGGGCAAGCCCTCACCGGGTAGATCTCTGGCTCCCAGGTAAAGCCAAATCCTGAGCATGCTAGTGCTAGGATCACAGAGAGAGAGAGAGAGGGTTCATGACATGCTGTCTTGATAAAGGTCTGAAACGGCTAGTGCCTAAGAGTGTCTGACTTTCAGTTATGACTGATTGTGAGAGGGGAAGATGAAGTTTTTCTGTACCCAGCATGCCTTGCAATATACTTAGGCAAATGAGGTGAGAGCCGTACCAATCCCACGCTACTCTGCTTAATGCTCCCTATCTGCATAAAAAGAACACTTTCACAACAGAGCAGAGTGACGCAGCGGAAGCGTGCTGGGCCCATAACCCAGAGGTCGATGGATCGAAACCATCCTCTGCTAATTTTGCTTGACTTTCCTTCCAAGGACCAAGCTGTCATTTCCACGCTGCCAGCAAGGAAAAGCACAAGCTTGTGCCAGCTATGTGAGAAAATACTTGTCAAATATCTGTGTCTGCTGAAATACAAGAGAGGGATCATCAAATGATCCACCCTGTACTTTGAAAGTAAAGACACACAATAATAAGCATAAATGACTGGTGGGACCTTCAAACACTTTTATGGGCAGGCTTTGAATTTCATTCTTTCCTTTTTGTTCTGCTCTTATCTATCTCCTGGGCATTTAATTGAATGTTCTGTATTTCTCTTCCCTGTTTTGCTTCCCATGCTGCCTCTATATATTCTTATCTATTATTTGTAATGCAGCTTTCCATTCTTCTCTTCTGCACAGCTTTGTCCTTGGTTTCAATCCCAGTTCCTTACCCTCTGCAAAAAACTTTCTATTGCTTTTCATGTTGGTATCTAAACCAAATGCACCATTGAAGCTGGTGCAAGATAGTCATTGAACTCAGGATCCTAATGTTAAGAACCGAGAGCGCACAGATCAGAGGGCGTTGGTGGTATAGTGGTGAGCATAGCTGCCTTCCAAGCAGTTGACCCGGGTTCGATTCCCGGCCAACGCAGTACAAATACTTATATATTATGCAAGCAGGATATATTTTAATGCAACATGTCACAAAATGGAAATATAATGAACAGATTAATCAGCCGTTATATAAAAAATAAACAAATATGTAGGCAAGCATCTCAATCGCCCCTTCTGCTATATTCATTGTCCTAATATATGATAAGTTTCATAAAGCAGAGTCACCACTCACATGTGCTGGTAAAAAATATTTACAGTGGGCAGACAATGAAAGGGCTGAGGCCAGACCACACATTATAACTCCAGCATCTCTATGTTAAAAACCATTTCCTAGGCAATATCTAGCCTCTGAAAACAATATGCAAGATCCATCGAAAAATCTGGTGAAAGTCGCCAACATTTTGTGCATACTTGTGCCCTCAACTGAATGTAGCGCCACCTTGTAGACGTCGGAGGTAACTGCAGCTCAAAAAATGTTTCATCAGCGGGCAAGTTTAGAGGAATCCAAAAGGCAGATGTCCATGGAAAGAGCCCCCGACTGCAGCAGGAAGGTTGGATGCTTCAAATTTGCATAGTTTCCAGTCCAACGTCCTCTCATGTACCGAACGCTCCCAACGCTCAAAAGCCTTACACCGGGCAAACCCTCACTGGGTAGATCTCTGGCTTCCAGGTAAAGCCAAATCCTGAGCATGCTAGCACTAGGATCACAGAGAGAGAGAGACAGAGAGTGTCGGAGAGCTGCTGTCTTGATAAAGGCCTGAAACGGCTAGTGCCTAAGAGGGTCTGGACTATCAGTTATGACTGATTGTGAGAGGGGAAGATGAAGATTTTCTGCACCCAGCATGCCTTGCGATATAATTAGGCAAATGAGGTGAGAGCCCGACCAATCCCACTTCACTCCGCTGAATGCCTCCTCATCTGCATAAAGAGATCACTTTCACGAACGAGCAGAGTGGCGCAGCGGAAGCGTGCTGGGCCCATAACCCAGAGGTCGATGGATCGAAACCATCCTCTGCTAATTTTGCTTGACTTTCCTTCCAAGGACCAAGCTGTCATTTCCACACTGCCAGAAAGGAAAAGCGCAAGCTTGTGCCAGCTATGTGAGAAAAGACTTCTCAACTATCTGTGTCTGTGTAATACAAGAGTGTTCGTGAAAGGATCAACCCTGTACTTTGAAAGTAAAGACACACAACTATAACCATAAATGACTGGTGGGAGCTTCACACAACTTTCTGGGCATGCTTTGAATTTCATTCTTCCCTTTTTTTTCTGCTCTTATCTATCTCCTGGGCATTTCATGGAATGTTCTCTCTTTCTCTTCCCTGCTTTGCTTCCCATGCTGCCTATATATGCTGATTTCTACTATTTGTACTGTTGCATTTCATTTCTTCTCTTCTGCACAACTTTGTCCTTGGTTTCAATCCCCAGTTCCTTACCCTCTGCAAAAAACGTTCTACTACTTCTCATGTTGGTATCGAAACCAAATGCACCATTGAAGCTGTTGCAAGATAGTCATTGATTTCGGAAACGTAATATTTAGAACCGAGAGCACACACATCAGAGGGCGTTGGTGGTATAGTGGTGAGCATAGCTGCTTCCCAAGCAGTTGACCCGGGTTCGATTCCCGGCCAACGCAGTGAAAATGCTTATATATTCTGCAAGCAGGATATATTTTAATGCAACATGTCTCAAAATGGAAATTTCATGAACAGATTATTCAGCCATATATAAAAAAAATAAACAAATACATAGGCAAACATCTCAATCGCACCTTCTGATACATTCATTGTCCTAATATATGATAAGTTTTATAAAGCAGAGTCACAACTCACATGTGCTGGAAATAAATATGTTACAGTGGGCAAACAATGGAAGGGCTGAGGCCCGGCCAGACATTATAACTCCAACATCTCTATGTTAAAAAGCATTTCTAGGCAATATCTAGCCTCTGAAAAAAATATGCAAGATCCACCGATAAATCTGGCAAAAGTCCCTAACATTTTGTGCATACTTGTGCACTTACCAGAATGTAGCGCCACCTTGTAGCTGTCGAAGGTAATTGCTGCTCACAAAATGTTTTATCAGAAGGCAAGTTGAGAGGAATCCTAGAGGCAGATGTCCATGGAAAGAGCCGCTCACTGCAGCAGGAATGTTGGATGCTTCAAATTCGCAGAGTTTCCTGTCCAACATCCACTCACGTCCCGAACGCTCCCAAACGCTCAAAAGCCTCACACCGGGCAAGCCATCACCGGGTAGATCTCTGGCTCCCAGGTAAAGCCAAATCCTGAGCATGCTAGTGCTAGGATCACAGAGAGAGAGAGAGAGGGTTCATGACATGCTGTCTTGATAAAGGTCTGAAACGGCTAGTGCCTAAGAGTGTCTGACTTTCAGTTATGACTGATTGTGAGAGGGGAAGATGAAGTTTTTCTGTACCCAGCATGCCTTGCAATATACTTAGGCAAATGAGGTGAGAGCCGTACCAATCCCACGCTACTCTGCTTAATGCTCCCTATCTGCATAAAAAGAACACTTTCACAACAGAGCAGAGTGGCGCAGCGGAAGCGTGCTGGGCCCATAACCCAGAGGTCGATGGATCGAAACCATCCTCTTCTAATTTTTCTTGACTTTCCTTCCAAGGACCAAGCTGTCATTTCCACGCTGCCAGCAAGGAAAAGCACAAGCTTGTGCCAGCTATGTGAGAAAATACTTGTCAAATATCTGTGTCTGCTGAAATACAAGAGAGGGATCATCAAATGATCCACCCTGTACTTTGAAAGTAAAGACACACAATAATAAGCATAAATGACTGGTGGGACCTTCAAACACTTTTATGGGCAGGCTTTGAATTTCATTCTTTCCTTTTTGTTCTGCTCTTATCTATCTCCTGGGCATTTAATTGAATGTTCTGTATTTCTCTTCCCTGTTTTGCTTCCCATGCTGCCTCTATATATTCTTATCTATTATTTGTAATGCAGCTTTCCATTCTTCTCTTCTGCACAGCTTTGTCCTTGGTTTCAATCCCAGTTCCTTACCCTCTGCAAAAAACTTTCTATTGCTTTTCATGTTGGTATCTAAACCAAATGCACCATTGAAGCTGGTGCAAGATAGTCATTGAACTCAGGATCCTAATGTTAAGAACCGAGAGCGCACAGATCAGAGGGCGTTGGTGGTATAGTGGTGAGCATAGCTGCCTTCCAAGCAGTTGACCCGGGTTCGATTCCCGGCCAACGCAGTACAAATACTTATATATTCTGCAAGCAGGATATATTTTAATGCAACATGTCACAAAATGGAAATATAATGAACAGATTAATCAGCCGTTATATAAAAAATAAACAAATATGTAGGCAAGCATCTCAATCGCCCCTTCTGCTATATTCATTGTCCTAATATATGATAAGTTTCATAAAGCAGAGTCACCACTCACATGTGCTGGTAAAAAATATTTACAGTGGGCAGACAATGAAAGGGCTGAGGCCCGACCACACATTATAACTCCAGCATCTCTATGTTAAAAACCATTTCCTAGGCAATATCTAGCCTCTGAAAACAATATGCAAGATCCATCGATAAATCTGGTGAAAGTCGCCAACATTTTGTGCATACTTGTGCCCTCACCTGAATGTAGCGCCACCTTGTAGACGTCGGAGGTAACTGCAGCTCAAAAAATGTTTCATCAGAGGGCAAGTTTAGAGGAATCCAAAAGGCAGATGTCCATGGAAAGAGCCCCCGACTGCAGCAGGAAGGTTGGATGCTTCAAATTTGCATAGTTTCCAGTCCAACGTCCTCTCATGTACCGAACGCTCCCAAACGCTCAAAAGCCTTACACCGGGCAAGCCCTCACCGGGTAGATCTCTGGCTCCCAGGTAAAGCCAAATCCTGAGCATGCTAGCACTAGGATCACAGAGAGAGAGAGACAGAGAGTGTTGGAGAGCTGCTGTCTTGATAAAGGCCTGAAACGGCTAGTGCGTAAGAGGGTCTGGACTATCAGTTATGACTGATTGTGAGAGGGGAAGATGAAGATTTTCTGCACCCAGCATGCCTTGCGATATAATTAGGCAAATGAGGTGAGAGCCCGACCAATGCCACTTCACTCCGCTGAATGCCTCCTCATCTGCATAAAGAGATCACCTTCATGAACGAGCAGAGTGGCGCAGCGGAAGCGTGCTGGGCCCATAACCCAGAGGTCGATGGATCGAAACCATCCTCTGCTAATTTTGCTTGACTTTCCTTCCAAGGACGAAGCTGTCATTTCCACACTGCCAGAAAGGAAAAGCGCAAGCTTGTGCCAGCTATGTGAGAAAAGACTTCTCAACTATCTGTGTCTGTGTAATACAAGAGTGTTCGTGAAAGGATCAACCCTGTACTTTGAAAGTAAAGACACACAACTATAACCATAAATGACTGGTGGGAGCTTCACACAACTTTCTGGGCATGCTTTGAATTTCATTCTTCCCTTTTTTTTCTGCTCTTATCTATCTCCTGGGCATTTCATGGAATGTTCTCTCTTTCTCTTCCCTGCTTTGCTTCCCATGCTGCCTATATATGCTGATTTCTACTTTTTGTACTGTTGCATTTCATTTCTTCTCTTCTGCACAACTTTGTCCTTGGTTTCAATCCCCAGTTCCTTACCCTCTGCAAAAAACGTTCTACTACTTCTCATGTTGGTATCGAAACCAAATGCACCATTGAAGCTGTTGCAAGATAGTCATTGATTTCGGGAACGTAATATTTAGAACCGAGAGCACACACATCAGAGGGCGTTGGTGGTATAGTGGTGAGCATAGCTGCTTCCCAAGCAGTTGACCCGGGTTCGATTCCCGGCCAACGCAGTGAAAATGCTTATATATTCTGCAAGCAGGACATATTTTAATGCAACAGGTCTCAAAATGGAAATTTCATGAACAGATTAATCAGCCATATATAAAAAAATAAACAAATACATAGGCAAACATCTCAATCGCACCTTCTGATACATTCATTGTCCTAATATATGATAAGTTTTATAAAGCAGAGTCACAACTCACATGTGCTGGTAATAAATATGTTACAGTGGGCAAACAATGGAAGGGCTGAGGCCCGACCAGACATTATAACTCCAACATCTCTATGTTAAAAAGCATTTCTAGGCAATATCTAGCCTCTGAAAAAAATATGCAAGATCCACCGATAAATCTGGCAAAAGTCCCTAACATTTTGTGCATACTTGTGCACTTACCAGAATGTAGCGCCACCTGAGGTTCCGTGACAATTGTAAGTGGTGTTTTCGACTCACACGAATATGGTCGAGTCTAGTATCTATGAACCGCAAATGACGAGTTTAGCAAGTGTGCGCAGTTTCGCTGTGCTAACTTAAACCGTTCGTTTGTTATGTGGGTTTGTCATCTGTACCCACGGGTTCCATCTTAGATACGGCATCCATTTTGTCTCTTGCCCTCAAGTAGCCAGCGAACGGACGCTGTCCGCTTCGCGACCCTGGGACTCCCAAGATATTTGCGGAAGACACATGTTCTTTGAAAGTGTCTTTATGACGAGGGGGATGCTACTGTAAGGCAGATGGCGCCGCTCGAGGCTCATCTTGCCGCACGGGCTTATTGTCTCAGTTGTGCATCTCATTAGGCACGTCCCTTTGATGCCTGTATCTCGTGCTTCTCGACACTCCCCTTTTACACCCTTTCCGATCTCCCCACTGTTTCCGTCTTCCTCTGCACCTGTCTTCGTTCCTGTTTCGATCTACTTTACTGCTGATTGGAATTTGCTAATGGTGGGAAGATGGGTTTTTACAGTTGGGAACCGCCAAATGTTTCCGCACTTATGTTCCGGATCTTGTGTGTTTCAAAGTGATCTAAGCGACCCCTCTGAGAGCGACTTGTGGGAACCAGGTTGTAAACTATTGTGTATCATGTTATCCTATGGGTAGAAACTGTATAAAAGGAGCGATCCACAAATACAATTTGAAGCAGTCTCCCCGAACTACACTCGATGTACTTCCTGTGACTTCTGTGTTCCCTGCAGTAAATAAACCTTGACTCTTTGACGCCGAAGGAAGTGTCCCGTGTCTCTGTGACTTGTACGCCGGAGCAGGTTACCCACGAAGGTTTCAGGTGTTGTGCCCTGGCACCGCTGGGTCCAAAGAACCCAGTCCTTCAGTTGGCGCCCAACGTGGGGCTGCATCAGTGGTACCGGTCCAAGCCTGACGATCGTGAGGAACTTCGTGTGAAATCTCCGAGGGAAGGTGCACCCCGCTTCATCGATCCTGTTGTCGAAATAAGTGGCCCGAAGACTTTTCCCGCGAAGATTCCCGCCTCCTAACGGCTGCGACGGACTGCTACCCTGACTGTAGACCTGTTTTGGCGCCTGGCGTAGACCTTGGTATAGCGAGACGATTGACGGGCCTTCCTGAGGACGCCATTGATCTTTGAGTTAAGTATTTGTGGGTCGCTCCCAGAGTTCTTGGTTGTAGACACTTTAGCGAGTTCTTTGTTGTAAACACTTTAGCGAGTGTTTTTGTTGTAGACACTTTAGCGGGTGTCTTTGTTGTACACGCTGTGTGAGTGTTTTTGTCGGTGACACTTTGCTAGCGTACTTTGTTGTTGTTGTATTTGTTTGACGACTGCAGCCGCCAAAG
Organism: Lissotriton vulgaris; assembly: GCF_964263255.1. NCBI lineage: Eukaryota > Metazoa > Chordata > Amphibia > Caudata > Salamandridae > Lissotriton > Lissotriton vulgaris. The sequence goes on from NW_028241737.1 coordinate 411,355, forward strand.
ACCGAGGGTTTAGTTCTTTGCTGGGACTTGGTAAATCCCGAAATCCCGTAACCCTTGAAGTTTGTGAAACTCGGCTAGTGTGCAAGATGCCTGGTCGCAGTACTTTGTTCAGTTGCTTTAGACCTTGTGGTGCGGATTCCCTGCTGGAGGACTCGTGTCCGATACCTCCGGTTGGAACTCCTACTTATGACCTATATAGCAAACATGGGCTAGGCCCGATTGCTTTTAACGATTATTGGATCAAATATACAAAGAAAGACGGCGATCTTCGTTGGCCACCTCACGGTAGCTTCGAAGCGTCGATCTTAGATAATTTGGAAATAAAGTTGTTCGAACGTAAATCTAGGCCGGCCATGTTTGATGCCTTTCGGTTCTGGCGCAAAGAAGCCCGACAGAAAGAGATCAGACAAAATAAACGTAGTCAGCGAGATACTGTTGCTACTATAGTGAAGAAAGCTGAGCAGTTTCAGCGTGATAAGGAGGATAAGGATAAGGAAGTGTTTGAGAGATTACAGCGTATGTCCATAGACAAATGCTATCCTGTTTTGTCTACGGAGTCGGATAAGAAGGAAGAGGCAGTTGAGGATTCTTTAATGTCCTATCTTATGAAGTCGCCACCTCCGTACGTACAGGGTACCGCAGCTCCTGTGGTCCCTGCCGTACCTGTTCCACCAGTTCCTCAACCTGCACTTGCTCTTCCGACTGTTCCTGCTCCTGTGCCTGTTTCTATTCCTACTGCTCCTCCGCTTCCACATACTCCTGTTCCCGCTACTGCTCACGCTACTGCTCCTGTGTTGTTAACCCCTGTTGCTGCTAACGTCTCTACTCCTTCTCTTGTTAGTCCTGTGTCTTACTCTTCTCCCTCTACTCGTAATCGTGATTCTCCCCTTGCGACAAACTTCTTTCAGTCGCTCGGACCTGTTTTTGGGTCTGCTGGTTCTGATGGTCCACAGAGACGTAGCCAGCTTCCTGGTAATAGAGAACGTGTTGCGCTATACAATATGGCGATGGGTTGGATGATAAACCCTGTTAGAAATCCACCTCGTGTTGTCCTCGAAACGTTTGATCAATTCAACATACCTACTCAGAGATATGTGTTTGATGAAATGTGCAAGTTCTTACATGATCAGATAGCGGCTGTTGCGCCTGACGAGGTGCTGACCGCCCTGTCTAATCTTCGGCTTCAGTTCGCAACTGGACTGATAGTCGATACTAATGTCCGACGTGCTATTGAACGGTTGCTATCTCTTCGTCCCGCTCCTATTCCTCATGCATTGTTCGTTGAGGACATTGAACAACGAGATGGGTCTGGCCAATATCCTATGCGAGAAGTTCCGCCAGTTTGGGTACCCGCTGATAATACTAATGCTAATGCTCCAATACCAGCACATTTCCAGAGAGTGTGGATACACCTCCCTTGGAAACGATCGGAAGTGCTTCAGGTGAAACAAACTTTGCCTGATCCTCGCAAAAATCCTGCGGGGTATTACAAAGAATTATCGCAGCTCGTAGACGCTACGATAATGAATCTGGCCGATATCGACATGTTGTTTGGCAATGTCGTACCGCAACCGGTATGGGCCAAGATTCGTCACCAAGATCACGCGAATGAATTAGGTGGTGATTGGGCTGCCATTACAGCAGCAGACGCTGGACAAGTGGCTGCTACTAAACCCGATCAGTTGATTGAACTTCTTCCCCAGCGAATCATTACGTTAATGAAAACGCTTATGCCAGCTATGAGGGTAAATTGGGACAAGTTGTCAGCCTGTAAGCAGAAGAAAGATGAGAGTGTTTCAGACTTCTTTACGAGGTTCGAGGAAACATTCGTCGATCATAGTGGGCAGGATATGGGTACTGAGGGTGGACAAAGGTTGTTTGTGGATAAATTTGTATCGAACTTATTGCCCGACTTGTGCAATAAATTGAAGAATTCAGAAAGTGCGTGGGCCGTTTCTACCTCAGCTCAGATATTGGCTACGGCACAATATTACGAAAATAGAGAAAAAGAGGAAAATGACCGTGCCGATAAAAAGACGAAAGAGCTGAAAACTAAAGTGTTGTTACAACAAGCATATCCGCCGCGTTCTAATCAGAATGCGCCTCAGCAGAATAGATCGCAGTCGCAATCAAATCGATCGCAGCCGCGTAATGATTCATCTTTTCAGAGATCTTCGTTGGGGTACAACCAATGTGCTTATTGTAGACAGGAGGGACACATTAAATTTGATTGTCCTGCTTTGAATGACCGTAGTGGTGGTAATTCGTCTAGAGGAGGTCGTGGTGGTGCACAGCACGCATCACATGGTAGAGGTCGTGGTGCTCAGAACGACTGTTCTGATAACTCGTCAAATTCTAATAATTGTTTCGACCAACGTGGATCATCGCAAGGACGATCTGCGCAGTACAATGTAGACGATTATTACGTCGATCAGGGAACTGACGATAGTAATTACTAGGACAGCCAAAGACAAGGAGAGGGAGAGGTATCAGTTCCGGTTGATCAGAGAGGGCCTTACGTCGCAGTTGCTACATCGGGCGTCGTTGAGCCTTTTCTGTTGGACACTGGTGCAGCGAAAAGTTCTATCATGCATTCGAAACTCCCTGGCGCACCTTTGTCTGGCTTAACAAATGTATCTGTTGGATTCTCTGGCGCCCCCGTTAGCAATCCAGTTTCGCGCCCTTTGCCCCTTAAAATTGGGCCTCGTGAGCTCGAAGCTCCGTTGATTTTAACCACTGGTTGTGGTGAAAATCTTTTGGGTCTGGATTTGCTTAAACGCTTGTATGCGACTTTGTATTGTTCTCCTGCGGGTGTAAAGCTTACGTTCGGAGAGAAAGTAGTCTCTCCCATGTATTTGTCCCTCGATAAGCTTCCACCGGAATTGGATTCTCTTCCTGCATCTTTGTGGGCGACGGGTCCAAACGACGTGGGCCTACTTGATATCTCCCCTTATGTTGTTCAGTTGAAATCGAATGTGCGATTGCCACGTATTCCCCAATATCGTATCTCCCTGGATGGTGAACGAGCTTTGTTAGCGATCATCTATGATTTGATCGAGAAAGATGTCATTGAAGAAACTCGGGGAAACGTGTGCAATAGTCCTGTACTGCCCATTCTTAAACGTACTGATCCTACCAAACCGCCTGTTTATCGTTTTGTTATTGATTTACGGGAGGTGAATAAAATTGTGGTTCCTCAATTCCCTGTTGTGCCTGACATTACGGCGCTACTGACTCTGATTCCAGCTACGGCTTCATGGTTTTCGGTGATTGATTTGAAAAATGCGTTTTTCAGCATCCCGATTGCCGAAGAGAGTAGGGACCTTTTCGGTTTCTCTCTTGGTGGACGTAGCTTCCGGTTCAAACGCGCTCCTCAGGGCTACTGTGAAAGTCCATCGATTTACAGTCAAGCTTTGAAGGGTCAACTAGATGCGTTTAGGTTGCCGGTTGGTGCGGCTTTAATCCAATACGTCGACGACTTATTGGTGGCTGCTGATACTCAGGACATTTGCAAAATTGCTACAGTGTCGTTGCTGCAACATCTCTGTGAGTTAAATCACAAGGTGTCACCTTCTAAACTCCAATATTGTTGTCAAGAAGTAACCTATCTAGGTCACTTATTGTCAAAGGAGGGAAGGAGATTGACCCCAGAGAGAATTGCAGCGATTGCGCGAATGGCTGTGCCACAAACCCAAAGAGATGTGCGTGCCTTTCTAGGTATCACATCGTACTGCAGGCAGTGGATTCCTAATTTTTCATTGCTAGCGAAACCATTGGTGGCTCTTACGTGCAAGGATGTTTCGACTCCTTTACCATGGACGGAAGAATGTCAGAAAAGTTTTTCTGAATTACGTGATTCATTGTGTTCGGCCCCTGTGTTAGGTACCCCTGATTACAGCAAGCCGTTCACGTTATATGTTCACGAGAGGGAAGGTTGTGCTTTAAGCGTCTTAACGCAACCTTTTGGTGGTAAGCAACGTCCATGTGCATATTTTTCCTCGACCTTAGACCCAGTAGCTAGAGCATTGCCGAGTTGTTTGAGAGCAACTGCGGCAGCTGCGGTCTCCATCCGACAATCAGCAGGATTGGTCATGGATAATATGCTTACGGTGATGGTTCCGCATGCAGTCGATACTCTTTTGAACCGTACGAAAACTCAGCACTTGACGAGTGCGAGGTTATCTGGATACGAATTGACGCTCTTGGCAAGCCACATTCAGATAAAACGTTGTAATGTCCTAAATCCGGCAACTTTGTTACCAATTAGTGCAGAGTCAGATGCAGTAACAGAACATGACTGTTACTTGCGTACAGAGGAGGAAACAAAAGGTCGTGTGGACCTTAAAAACACCCCATTGGAAGACCCGGATGGCATCCTGTATGTGGATGGGTCATGTTTTAAATTGCCGAATGGTGATGTGACTACTGCTTATGCTGTGGTGACATTGAATACTGTTGTTGAGACTGCGAGATTGAATCAGAATTCTGCCCAAGCTGCAGAGCTGATCGCTCTTACTAGAGCATGTGTATTAGCAAAAGGTAAACGTGTGAATGTGTACACCGATAGTCAGTATGCTTTCGGTGTAGCGCATAGTTTCGGACGATTGTGGCGAGAACGTGGTTTCTTGACGTCACATGGCACGAAAATACAGCATGGCCAGCTTGTGAACGATCTTTTGGATGCATTGACTTTGCCTGCTCAAGTTGCAATTGTTAAATGTAGTGCGCATCGTAAGGTGACGGATGATGTTGGTCGTGGTAATGCGTTTGCAGATGAGATTGCTAAGGAGACTGCCCGGAACCTTAGCACTCGAATGTATGTGACGAATTCGGTTAGGTGGCCTACAGAATCAAGTATGTGTGAGAATACTATAGAGAGTGTGAAAGCAATTCAGAATGAGGCCACCGACACTGAAAAGATGAAGTGGAAAGAAAGTACGGGAAGGTTGGATGTGAATGGTTGCTGGATTGATTTGTCAGATCAGAAAAGATGGATGTTGCCTGATGCGTATGTACTGGCCGTTGTGCAAATGGCACATGGGTTAGCACATATTAGCGCGAAAGGTATTTGCAAGTTGTTGGCTGATGTGTGGAAGAATGATGGAATTACTAAGTGTGCTGAACGTTTGGTGAAGAATTGTATGGTGTGTATAATGTACAATCCTGGCAAAGGAACCCCAACTCCCCCTGGCAGTTTTGCTCCTCCTTCGTATCCCTTTGAGGTGATCCAATTGGACTTCATCCATATGGAGCGATGCAATAACCTGAAATACGTTTTGGTTGTGGTTTGCGCATTCTCCCGATGGATCGAGGCCTATCCCCTCAAAGATAATACTGCTTTGTCTACTGCGAAAATCCTACTGAAGGAATACTTTCCTCGGTATGGAATGCCTAGAGTCGTGTGGTCAGATAACGGAAGTGAGTTTGTTGGAAGTGTGATGAGGAGTGTGTGTAAGGGCCTTGGAATTAGTCAGAAATTCCACAGCGCCAATCATCCCCAGTCAGCTGGATTGGTTGAAGGGTACAATGGCACCCTTAAACTGAAATTAGCGAAGATCCAGGCTACGACTGGACTTTCGTGGCCTGACGCTTTGCCTCTAGCATTACTGTCAACTAGGGCGACTGTACACTCCCGAATAGGGCTTAGTCCCTATGAAATAGTGTTCGGCCGTCCTGCGAATGTGTGGGGGGTTCCTAGGCCAGGTATGTTTGTTGATCTTGAGTACCCGATGTTGATTGACTACTTACATGACTTGACTGCTAAACTGAGGTTAATTCATCAACAGGTTTACGACGCCTTGCCGACGCAGACGGAGGGTCCAGGCCACCAGCTCCAGCCTGGTGATTGGGTTGTCACCCGAAATTTTTCGCGCAAGAAGAATCTGGACCCCCGCTTTGTTGGACCTCACCAGGTGCTTTTGGCCACGAGGACTGCCGTTCGTCTTGAGGGACGGAAGAACTGGGTACATGCTACCCATTGTAAGCGAGTCCCTATTCCTTTGCCGGCAGACCCGTGGGTGAGGAAAGGCATTGCGTCAACAGAAGCAGCGACATTGCCGGCGTTTGTACCTTTCAGTGACGCACAACTTGTTGGTGAACACTCAGCGCAGCAGAAAGCCATTGTTGGAACATTGTCAGCAAAAGACTCAAGACCAAATCAGCAAACTGATCAGCAGGACGCTGTCTCTTCGACGGATCCTTTGTTCGACGAGCAGACACGTCCCGGGAAACATCGATATTCTTTGCGTTCTCATACTAAGGACAAATAAATTTTTTCCTTGCTTTGCTGAAACTGATAACTGCAATATCTTCGTTTCCCCTGATCAACTGTGAACATTCGTATCATTGAAAATTGTTTTGTATATATATATATCTCAAGATTTTTTTCTTGTATCTTTTTCCTTCCACAGCTGAATTATTTGTGCTAAATAGAATACATATTGTGTATTGAGGGCCGTAGGGCCGCGCGCGTACTTCCTTCTGGACAGTAGGTCTTGACGCTAGGTTAAAGGCCGTCGGTTCCTAGGAACTCCTGGGAATTGACTATTGCTGCACAGAACGAAGTGCGTCAAGAAACGTTGCGGACGGTCGTAGGGAAATGGCATTTTCAAAGCTGAACGATTTGGAAGGAACGCAGGCGTATAGAGTCAAACTGCAGAAACTTAGTCGTACTAAATGTTTTGTATTCCAATTGTTTGTATTGTTTTTAACTGCTTCTGCATTTTTGGCGGGTGGGGTGTATTACACTATGTCTTACTTCTTACTTCCTACCCCTACTCCTACTCCTTACCCTAACATTACTTCTACTGCTTCTCCTCATTCCTTTCATATGTTACCAGAACACGAACAGGCTAGACGTGTAGAATTCCGCAACAATTCCTTTATCCAGCTCCTCCATCAGCATCAGTTAGTGGTTAACACTACTAATTGTTGGGTGTGTGGGTTGATGCCACATACTACGGGTAAGGGAATTCCATATCTGGTGTTACCGTATAGTTCCCAAGGGTCAGCTCGAGCATACCAAACAATGCTTCGAAGCGCACTAGGTTTCCACCCCTCTCCAGAACGTTCCCCCAAACCGGGTCCTACCTCATGGCAGTGGGTGGTGTCGATGATAATACAGGATTTGGAAGATGAGATCTATGATGCTTATCTCATCCCTAAGGCAGAGGTACAAGCCTATAGGGCACCGAATAAAGGGGAATATAGTACGTTCACTAATGAAAAGCAGCTTAAAAGCTCGTCTCCAATATGGGTCGTACCCCACACTGGTAATCTTTGTCTTGTGGGTCGTGGCTCGCAAGCCTCACTTGGAGTAAGTGCTTGCACTGAAAGTTACGTTCTGTCAATGTCCCCGATCCCTGTGCTTCTGGCTGCCAAGGGTACGTACTTCATCTGTCATGATCGTGCATACACATGGTTGCCCGCAGACTTCATGGGCTCATGTTTTGTTGCAAATCTGTTGCCTCCGACGTTTACTGTAGATGCCGATTATCATAAGACTAGAGTTGTACGAGGCGTAATTAGTGAAGAGGATACTGCCGGTCAAGAGGCAGGAGACTTTTTCAAGGGTTTCCTCCCGTTTTGGGGACCTATGGTTAATAGTAGGAACCTGAGACATTTGACTCGAGTGGTAGAATCGACAGCTAACATTACTGCCAGTGCCCTTGGTAATATCACCACAGAACTTCAGGCGGAGAGACTTATGACATTACAAAACCGTATGGTTTTAGATGTTGTCTTAGCAGATCGCGGTGGGGTATGTAAAGTGATCCATTCGAGCTGTTGCATTTTCATTCCAGATAATGCTCCTACTGTCTATCAAGCCATCTCGAAGTTGCACAAGATCTCCGAATCCATACACGTGGATGTAGGGGATTGGACGCTACTTGGTTGGTTTTGGGGCCTGGTGTCGACTTGGGGTTGGAAGATTCTGACGATCATCGGGGTTGTGGTAGTGTTCCTGTTCACGTGTTGCCTTTGTGTGCAGTGTGGTCCTGCCTTATGTGGCCTCTGTGCTACAACGTGTATGAGACAACCATCTGTTACCAAGGGGACTCGGTTGGACAGAGCTATGCTACAACGACATCTTGATGGTCTGATGAATATCGAGTATGATTCCGACTAGTGCTTGCCTACATGAGGGCAAAAGGAGCGTCTGAGGTTCCGTGACAATTGTAAGTGGTGTTTTCGACTCACACGAATATGGTCGAGTCTAGTATCTATGAACCGCAAATGACGAGTTTAGCAAGTGTGCGCAGTTTCGCTGTGCTAACTTAAACCGTTCGTTTGTTATGTGGGTTTGTCATCTGTACCCACGGGTTCCATCTTAGATACGGCATCCATTTTGTCTCTTGCCCTCAAGTAGCCAGCGAACGGACGCTGTCCGCTTCGCGACCCTGGGACTCCCAAGATATTTGCGGAAGACACATGTTCTTTGAAAGTGTCTTTATGACGAGGGGGATGCTACTGTAAGGCAGATGGCGCCGCTCGAGGCTCATCTTGCCGCACGGGCTTATTGTCTCAGTTGTGCATCTCATTAGGCACGTCCCTTTGATGCCTGTATCTCGTGCTTCTCGACACTCCCCTTTTACACCCTTTCCGATCTCCCCACTGTTTCCGTCTTCCTCTGCACCTGTCTTCGTTCCTGTTTCGATCTACTTTACTGCTGATTGGAATTTGCTAATGGTGGGAAGATGGGTTTTTACAGTTGGGAACCGCCAAATGTTTCCGCACTTATGTTCCGGATCTTGTGTGTTTCAAAGTGATCTAAGCGACCCCTCTGAGAGCGACTTGTGGGAACCAGGTTGTAAACTATTGTGTATCATGTTATCCTATGGGTAGAAACTGTATAAAAGGAGCGATCCACAAATACAATTTGAAGCAGTCTCCCCGAACTACACTCGATGTACTTCCTGTGACTTCTGTGTTCCCTGCAGTAAATAAACCTTGACTCTTTGACGCCGAAGGAAGTGTCCCGTGTCTCTGTGACTTGTACGCCGGAGCAGGTTACCCACGAAGGTTTCAGGTGTTGTGCCCTGGCACCGCTGGGTCCAAAGAACCCAGTCCTTCACACCTTGTAGCTGTCGAAGGTAATTGCTGCTCACAAAATGTTTTATCAGAAGGCAAGTTGAGAGGAATCCTAGAGGCAGATGTCCATGGAAAGAGCCGCTCACTGCAGCAGGAATGTTGGATGCTTCAAATTCGCAGAGTTTCCTGTCCAACGTCCACTCACGTCCCGAACGCTCCCAAACGCTCAAAAGCCTCACACCGGGCAAGCCCTCACCGGGTAGATCTCTGGCTCCCAGGTAAAGCCAAATCCTGAGCATGCTAGTGCTAGGATCACAGAGAGAGAGAGAGAGGGTTCATGACATGCTGTCTTGATAAAGGTCTGAAACGGCTAGTGCCTAAGAGTGTCTGACTTTCAGTTATGACTGATTGTGAGAGGGGAAGATGAAGTTTTTCTGTACCCAGCATGCCTTGCAATATACTTAGGCAAATGAGGTGAGAGCCGTACCAATCCCACGCTACTCTGCTTAATGCTCCCTATCTGCATAAAAAGAACACTTTCACAACAGAGCAGAGTGGCGCAGCGGAAGCGTGCTGGGCCCATAACCCAGAGGTCGATGGATCGAAACCATCCTCTGCTAATTTTTCTTGACTTTCCTTCCAAGGACCAAGCTGTCATTTCCACGCTGCCAGCAAGGAAAAGCACAAGCTTGTGCCAGCTATGTGAGAAAATACTTGTCAAATATCTGTGTCTGCTGAAATACAAGAGAGGGATCATCAAATGATCCACCCTGTACTTTGAAAGTAAAGACACACAATAATAAGCATAAATGACTGGTGGGACCTTCAAACACTTTTATGGGCAGGCTTTGAATTTCATTCTTTCCCTTTTGTTCTGCTCTTATCTATCTCCTGGGCATTTAATTGAATGTTCTGTATTTCTCTTCCCTGTTTTGCTTCCCATGCTGCCTCTATATATTCTTATCTATTATTTGTAATGCAGCTTTCCATTCTTCTCTTCTGCACAGCTTTGTCCTTGGTTTCAATCCCAGTTCCTTACCCTCTGCAAAAAACTTTCTATTGCTTTTCATGTTGGTATCTAAACCAAATGCACCATTGAAGCTGGTGCAAGATAGTCATTGAACTCAGGATCCTAATGTTAAGAACCGAGAGCGCACAGATCAGAGGGCGTTGGTGGTATAGTGGTGAGCATAGCTGCCTTCCAAGCAGTTGACCTGGGTTCGATTCCCGGCCAACGCAGTACAAATACTTATATATTCTGCAAGCAGGATATATTTTAATGCAACATGTCACAAAATGGAAATATAATGAACAGATTAATCAGCCGTTATATAAAAAATAAACAAATATGTAGGCAAGCATCTCAATCGCCCCTTCTGCTATATTCATTGTCCTAATATATGATAAGTTTCATAAAGCAGAGTCACCACTCACATGTGCTGGTAAAAAATATTTACAGTGGGCAGACAATGAAAGGGCTGAGGCCCGACCACACATTATAACTCCAGCATCTCTATGTTAAAAACCATTTCCTAGGCAATATCTAGCCTCTGAAAACAATATGCAAGATCCATCGATAAATCTGGTGAAAGTCGCCAACATTTTGTGCATACTTGTGCCCTCACCTGAATGTAGCGCCACCTTGTAGACGTCGGAGGTAACTGCAGCTCAAAAAATGTTTCATCAGAGGGCAAGTTTAGAGGAATCCAAAAGGCAGATGTCCATGGAAAGAGCCCCCGACTGCAGCAGGAAGGTTGGATGCTTCAAATTTGCATAGTTTCCAGTCCAACGTCCTCTCATGTACCGAACGCTCCCAAACGCTCAAAAGCCTTACACCGGGCAAGCCCTCACCGGGTAGATCTCTGGCTCCCAGGTAAAGCCAAATCCTGAGCATGCTAGCACTAGGATCACAGAGAGAGAGAGACAGAGAGTGTTGGAGAGCTGCTGTCTTGATAAAGGCCTGAAACGGCTAGTGCGTAAGAGGGTCTGGACTATCAGTTATGACTGATTGTGAGAGGGGAAGATGAAGATTTTCTGCACCCAGCATGCCTTGCGATATAATTAGGCAAATGAGGTGAGAGCCCGACCAATGCCACTTCACTCCGCTGAATGCCTCCTCATCTGCATAAAGAGATCACCTTCATGAACGAGCAGAGTGGCGCAGCGGAAGCGTGCTGGGCCCATAACCCAGAGGTCGATGGATCGAAACCATCCTCTGCTAATTTTGCTTGACTTTCCTTCCAAGGACCAAGCTGTCATTTCCACACTGCCAGAAAGGAAAAGCGCAAGCTTGTGCCAGCTATGTGAGAAAAGACTTCTCAACTATCTGTGTCTGTGTAATACAAGAGTGTTCGTGAAAGGATCAACCCTGTACTTTGAAAGTAAAGACACACAACTATAACCATAAATGACTGGTGGGAGCTTCACACAACTTTCTGGGCATGCTTTGAATTTCATTCTTCCCTTTTTTTTCTGCTCTTATCTATCTCCTGGGCATTTCACGGAATGTTCTCTCTTTCTCTTCCCTGCTTTGCTTCCCATGCTGCCTATATATGCTGATTTCTACTTTTTGTACTGTTGCATTTCATTTCTTCTCTTCTGCACAACTTTGTCCTTGGTTTCAATCCCCAGTTCCTTACCCTCTGCAAAAAACGTTCTACTACTTCTCATGTTGGTATCGAAACCAAATGCACCATTGAAGCTGTTGCAAGATAGTCATTGATTTCGGGAACGTAATATTTAGAACCGAGAGCACACACATCAGAGGGCGTTGGTGGTATAGTGGTGAGCATAGCTGCTTCCCAAGCAGTTGACCTGGGTTCGATTCCCGGCCAACACAGTGAAAATGCTTATATATTCTGCAAGCAGGACATATTTTAATGCAACATGTCTCAAAATGGAAATTTCATGAACAGATTAATCAGCCATATATAAAAAAATAAACAAATACATAGGCAAACATCTCAATCGCACCTTCTGATACATTCATTGTCCTAATATATGATAAGTTTTATAAAGCAGAGTCACAACTCACATGTGCTGGTAATAAATATGTTACAGTGGGCAAACAATGGAAGGGCTGAGGCCCGACCAGACATTATAACTCCAACATCTCTATGTTAAAAAGCATTTCTAGGCAATATCTAGCCTCTGAAAAAAATATGCAAGATCCACCGATAAATCTGGCAAAAGTCCCTAACATTTTGTGCATACTTGTGCACTTACCAGAATGTAGCGCCACCTTGTAGCTGTCGAAGGTAATTGCTGCTCACAAAATGTTTTATCAGAAGGCAAGTTGAGAGGAATCCTAGAGGCAGATGTCCATGGAAAGAGCCGCTCACTGCAGCAGGAATGTTGGATGCTTCAAATTCGCAGAGTTTCCTGTCCAACGTCCACTCACGTCCCGAACGCTCCCAAACGCTCAAAAGCCTCACACCGGGCAAGCCCTCACCGGGTAGATCTCTGGCTCCCAGGTAAAGCCAAATCCTGAGCATGCTAGTGCTAGGATCACAGAGAGAGAGAGAGAGGGTTCATGACATGCTGTCTTGATAAAGGTCTGAAACGGCTAGTGCCTAAGAGTGTCTGACTTTCAGTTATGACTGATTGTGAGAGGGGAAGATGAAGTTTTTCTGTACCCAGCATGCCTTGCAATATACTTAGGCAAATGAGGTGAGAGCCGTACCAATCCCACGCTACTCTGCTTAATGCTCCCTATCTGCATAAAAAGAACACTTTCACAACAGAGCAGAGTGGCGCAGCGGAAGCGTGCTGGGCCCATAACCCAGAGGTCGATGGATCGAAACCATCCTCTGCTAATTTTTCTTGACTTTCCTTCCAAGGACCAAGCTGTCATTTCCACGCTGCCAGCAAGGAAAAGCACAAGCTTGTGCCAGCTATGTGAGAAAATACTTGTCAAATATCTGTGTCTGCTGAAATACAAGAGAGGGATCATCAAATGATCCACCCTGTACTTTGAAAGTAAAGACACACAATAATAAGCATAAATGACTGGTGGGACCTTCAAACACTTTTATGGGCAGGCTTTGAATTTCATTCTTTCCTTTTTGTTCTGCTCTTATCTATCTCCTGGGCATTTAATTGAATGTTCTGTATTTCTCTTCCCTGTTTTGCTTCCCATGCTGCCTCTATATATTCTTATCTATTATTTGTAATGCAGCTTTCCATTCTTCTCTTCTGCACAGCTTTGTCCTTGGTTTCAATCCCAGTTCCTTACCCTCTGCAAAAAACTTTCTATTGCTTTTCATGTTGGTATCTAAACCAAATGCACCATTGAAGCTGGTGCAAGATAGTCATTGAACTCAGGATCCTAATGTTAAGAACCGAGAGCGCACAGATCAGAGGGCGTTGGTGGTATAGTGGTGAGCATAGCTGCCTTCCAAGCAGTTGACCCGGGTTCGATTCCCGGCCAACGCAGTACAAATACTTATATATTCTGCAAGCAGGATATATTTTAATGCAACATGTCACAAAATGGAAATATAATGAACAGATTAATCAGCCGTTATATAAAAAATAAACAAATATGTAGGCAAGCATCTCAATCGCCCCTTCTGCTATATTCATTGTCCTAATATATGATAAGTTTCATAAAGCAGAGTCACCACTCACATGTGCTGGTAAAAAATATTTACAGTGGGCAGACAATGAAAGGGCTGAGGCCCGACCACACATTATAACTCCAGCATCTCTATGTTAAAAACCATTTCCTAGGCAATATCTAGCCTCTGAAAACAATATGCAAGATCCATCGATAAATCTGGTGAAAGTCGCCAACATTTTGTGCATACTTGTGCCCTCACCTGAATGTAGCGCCACCTTGTAGACGTCGGAGGTAACTGCAGCTCAAAAAATGTTTCATCAGAGGGCAAGTTTAGAGGAATCCAAAAGGCAGATGTCCATGGAAAGAGCCCCCGACTGCAGCAGGAAGGTTGGATGCTTCAAATTTGCATAGTTTCCAGTCCAACGTCCTCTCATGTACCGAACGCTCCCAAACGCTCAAAAGCCTTACACCGGGCAAGCCCTCACCGGGTAGATCTCTGGCTCCCAGGTAAAGCCAAATCCTGAGCATGCTAGCACTAGGATCACAGAGAGAGAGAGACAGAGAGTGTTGGAGAGCTGCTGTCTTGATAAAGGCCTGAAACGGCTAGTGCGTAAGAGGGTCTGGACTATCAGTTATGACTGATTGTGAGAGGGGAAGATGAAGATTTTCTGCACCCAGCATGCCTTGCGATATAATTAGGCAAATGAGGTGAGAGCCCGACCAATGCCACTTCACTCCGCTGAATGCCTCCTCATCTGCATAAAGAGATCACCTTCATGAACGAGCAGAGTGGCGCAGCGGAAGCGTGCTGGGCCCATAACCCAGAGGTCGATGGATCGAAACCATCCTCTGCTAATTTTGCTTGACTTTCCTTCCAAGGACCAAGCTGTCATTTCCACACTGCCAGAAAGGAAAAGCGCAAGCTTGTGCCAGCTATGTGAGAAAAGACTTCTCAACTATCTGTGTCTGTGTAATACAAGAGTGTTCGTGAAAGGATCAACCCTGTACTTTGAAAGTAAAGACACACAACTATAACCATAAATGACTGGTGGGAGCTTCACACAACTTTCTGGGCATGCTTTGAATTTCATTCTTCCCTTTTTTTTCTGCTCTTATCTATCTCCTGGGCATTTCATGGAATGTTCTCTCTTTCTCTTCCCTGCTTTGCTTCCCATGCTGCCTATATATGCTGATTTCTACTTTTTGTACTGTTGCATTTCATTTCTTCTCTTCTGCACAACTTTGTCCTTGGTTTCAATCCCCAGTTCCTTACCCTCTGCAAAAAACGTTCTACTACTTCTCATGTTGGTATCGAAACCAAATGCACCATTGAAGCTGTTGCAAGATAGTCATTGATTTCGGGAACGTAATATTTAGAACCGAGAGCACACACATCAGAGGGCGTTGGTGGTATAGTGGTGAGCATAGCTGCTTCCCACGCAGTTGACCTGGGTTCGATTCCCGGCCAACACAGTGAAAATGCTTATATATTCTGCAAGCAGGACATATTTTAATGCAACATGTCTCAAAATGGAAATTTCATGAACAGATTAATCAGCCATATATAAAAAAATAAACAAATACATAGGCAAACATCTCAATCGCACCTTCTGATACATTCATTGTCCTAATATATGATAAGTTTTATAAAGCAGAGTCACAACTCACATGTGCTGGTAATAAATATGTTACAGTGGGCAAACAATGGAAGGGCTGAGGCCCGACCAGACATTATAACTCCAACATCTCTATGTTAAAAAGCATTTCTAGGCAATATCTAGCCTCTGAAAAAAATATGCAAGATCCACCGATAAATCTGGCAAAAGTCCCTAACATTTTGTGCATACTTGTGCACTTACCAGAATGTAGCGCCACCTTGTAGCTGTCGAAGGTAATTGCTGCTCACAAAATGTTTTATCAGAAGGCAAGTTGAGAGGAATCCTAGAGGCAGATGTCCATGGAAAGAGCCGCTCACTGCAGCAGGAATGTTGGATGCTTCAAATTCGCAGAGTTTCCTGTCCAACGTCCACTCACGTCCCGAACGCTCCCAAACGCTCAAAAGCCTCACACCGGGCAAGCCCTCACCGGGTAGATCTCTGGCTCCCAGGTAAAGCCAAATCCTGAGCATGCTAGTGCTAGGATCACAGAGAGAGAGAGAGAGGGTTCATGACATGCTGTCTTGATAAAGGTCTGAAACGGCTAGTGCCTAAGAGTGTCTGACTTTCAGTTATGACTGATTGTGAGAGGGGAAGATGAAGTTTTTCTGTACCCAGCATGCCTTGCAATATACTTAGGCAAATGAGGTGAGAGCCGTACCAATCCCACGCTACTCTGCTTAATGCTCCCTATCTGCATAAAAAGAACACTTTCACAACAGAGCAGAGTGGCGCAGCGGAAGCGTGCTGGGCCCATAACCCAGAGGTCGATGGATCGAAACCATCCTCTGCTAATTTTTCTTGACTTTCCTTCCAAGGACCAAGCTGTCATTTCCACGCTGCCAGCAAGGAAAAGCACAAGCTTGTGCCAGCTATGTGAGAAAATACTTGTCAAATATCTGTGTCTGCTGAAATACAAGAGAGGGATCATCAAATGATCCACCCTGTACTTTGAAAGTAAAGACACACAATAATAAGCATAAATGACTGGTGGGACCTTCAAACACTTTTATGGGCAGGCTTTGAATTTCATTCTTTCCTTTTTGTTCTGCTCTTATCTATCTCCTGGGCATTTAATTGAATGTTCTGTATTTCTCTTCCCTGTTTTGCTTCCCATGCTGCCTCTATATATTCTTATCTATTATTTGTAATGCAGCTTTCCATTCTTCTCTTCTGCACAGCTTTGTCCTTGGTTTCAATCCCAGTTCCTTACCCTCTGCAAAAAACTTTCTATTGCTTTTCATGTTGGTATCTAAACCAAATGCACCATTGAAGCTGGTGCAAGATAGTCATTGAACTCAGGATCCTAATGTTAAGAACCGAGAGCGCACAGATCAGAGGGCGTTGGTGGTATAGTGGTGAGCATAGCTGCCTTCCAAGCAGTTGACCCGGGTTCGATTCCCGGCCAACGCAGTACAAATACTTATATATTCTGCAAGCAGGATATATTTTAATGCAACATGTCACAAAATGGAAATATAATGAACAGATTAATCAGCCGTTATATAAAAAATAAACAAATATGTAGGCAAGCATCTCAATCGCCCCTTCTGCTATATTCATTGTCCTAATATATGATAAGTTTCATAAAGCAGAGTCACCACTCACATGTGCTGGTAAAAAATATTTACAGTGGGCAGACAATGAAAGGGCTGAGGCCCGACCACACATTATAACTCCAGCATCTCTATGTTAAAAACCATTTCCTAGGCAATATCTAGCCTCTGAAAACAATATGCAAGATCCATCGATAAATCTGGTGAAAGTCGCCAACATTTTGTGCATACTTGTGCCCTCACCTGAATGTAGCGCCACCTTGTAGACGTCGGAGGTAACTGCAGCTCAAAAAATGTTTCATCAGAGGGCAAGTTTAGAGGAATCCAAAAGGCAGATGTCCATGGAAAGAGCCCCCGACTGCAGCAGGAAGGTTGGATGCTTCAAATTTGCATAGTTTCCAGTCCAACGTCCTCTCATGTACCGAACGCTCCCAAACGCTCAAAAGCCTTACACCGGGCAAGCCCTCACCGGGTAGATCTCTGGCTCCCAGGTAAAGCCAAATCCTGAGCATGCTAGCACTAGGATCACAGAGAGAGAGAGACAGAGAGTGTTGGAGAGCTGCTGTCTTGATAAAGGCCTGAAACGGCTAGTGCGTAAGAGGGTCTGGACTATCAGTTATGACTGATTGTGAGAGGGGAAGATGAAGATTTTCTGCACCCAGCATGCCTTGCGATATAATTAGGCAAATGAGGTGAGAGCCCGACCAATGCCACTTCACTCCGCTGAATGCCTCCTCATCTGCATAAAGAGATCACCTTCATGAACGAGCAGAGTGGCGCAGCGGAAGCGTGCTGGGCCCATAACCCAGAGGTCGATGGATCGAAACCATCCTCTGCTAATTTTGCTTGACTTTCCTTCCAAGGACCAAGCTGTCATTTCCACACTGCCAGAAAGGAAAAGCGCAAGCTTGTGCCAGCTATGTGAGAAAAGACTTCTCAACTATCTGTGTCTGTGTAATACAAGAGTGTTCGTGAAAGGATCAACCCTGTACTTTGAAAGTAAAGACACACAACTATAACCATAAATGACTGGTGGGAGCTTCACACAACTTTCTGGGCATGCTTTGAATTTCATTCTTCCCTTTTTTTTCTGCTCTTATCTATCTCCTGGGCATTTCATGGAATGTTCTCTCTTTCTCTTCCCTGCTTTGCTTCCCATGCTGCCTATATATGCTGATTTCTACTTTTTGTACTGTTGCATTTCATTTCTTCTCTTCTGCACAACTTTGTCCTTGGTTTCAATCCCCAGTTCCTTACCCTCTGCAAAAAACGTTCTACTACTTCTCATGTTGGTATCGAAACCAAATGCACCATTGAAGCTGTTGCAAGATAGTCATTGATTTCGGGAACGTAATATTTAGAACCGAGAGCACACACATCAGAGGGCGTTGGTGGTATAGTGGTGAGCATAGCTGCTTCCCACGCAGTTGACCTGGGTTCGATTCCCGGCCAACACAGTGAAAATGCTTATATATTCTGCAAGCAGGACATATTTTAATGCAACATGTCTCAAAATGGAAATTTCATGAACAGATTAATCAGCCATATATAAAAAAATAAACAAATACATAGGCAAACATCTCAATCGCACCTTCTGATACATTCATTGTCCTAATATATGATAAGTTTTATAAAGCAGAGTCACAACTCACATGTGCTGGTAATAAATATGTTACAGTGGGCAAACAATGGAAGGGCTGAGGCCCGACCAGACATTATAACTCCAACATCTCTATGTTAAAAAGCATTTCTAGGCAATATCTAGCCTCTGAAAAAAATATGCAAGATCCACCGATAAATCTGGCAAAAGTCCCTAACATTTTGTGCATACTTGTGCACTTACCAGAATGTAGCGCCACCTTGTAGCTGTCGAAGGTAATTGCTGCTCACAAAATGTTTTATCAGAAGGCAAGTTGAGAGGAATCCTAGAGGCAGATGTCCATGGAAAGAGCCGCTCACTGCAGCAGGAATGTTGGATGCTTCAAATTCGCAGAGTTTCCTGTCCAACGTCCACTCACGTCCCGAACGCTCCCAAACGCTCAAAAGCCTCACACCGGGCAAGCCCTCACCGGGTAGATCTCTGGCTCCCAGGTAAAGCCAAATCCTGAGCATGCTAGTGCTAGGATCACAGAGAGAGAGAGAGAGGGTTCATGACATGCTGTCTTGATAAAGGTCTGAAACGGCTAGTGCCTAAGAGTGTCTGACTTTCAGTTATGACTGATTGTGAGAGGGGAAGATGAAGTTTTTCTGTACCCAGCATGCCTTGCAATATACTTAGGCAAATGAGGTGAGAGCCGTACCAATCCCACGCTACTCTGCTTAATGCTCCCTATCTGCATAAAAAGAACAC
Source organism: Lissotriton vulgaris (assembly GCF_964263255.1). Lineage (NCBI taxonomy): Eukaryota > Metazoa > Chordata > Amphibia > Caudata > Salamandridae > Lissotriton > Lissotriton vulgaris. The sequence continues at coordinate 430,507 of NW_028241737.1, forward strand.
TTTCACAACAGAGCAGAGTGGCGCAGCGGAAGCGTGCTGGGCCCATAACCCAGAGGTCGATGAATCGAAACCATCCTCTGCTAATTTTTCTTGACTTTCCTTCCAAGGACCAAGCTGTCATTTCCACGCTGCCAGCAAGGAAAAGCACAAGCTTGTGCCAGCTATGTGAGAAAATACTTGTCAAATATCTGTGTCTGCTGAAATACAAGAGAGGGATCATCAAATGATCCACCCTGTACTTTGAAAGTAAAGACACACAATAATAAGCATAAATGACTGGTGGGACCTTCAAACACTTTTATGGGCAGGCTTTGAATTTCATTCTTTCCTTTTTGTTCTGCTCTTATCTATCTCCTGGGCATTTAATTGAATGTTCTGTATTTCTCTTCCCTGTTTTGCTTCCCATGCTGCCTCTATATATTCTTATCTATTATTTGTAATGCAGCTTTCCATTCTTCTCTTCTGCACAGCTTTGTCCTTGGTTTCAATCCCAGTTCCTTACCCTCTGCAAAAAACTTTCTATTGCTTTTCATGTTGGTATCTAAACCAAATGCACCATTGAAGCTGGTGCAAGATAGTCATTGAACTCAGGATCCTAATGTTAAGAACCGAGAGCGCACAGATCAGAGGGCGTTGGTGGTATAGTGGTGAGCATAGCTGCCTTCCAAGCAGTTGACCCGGGTTCGATTCCCGGCCAACGCAGTACAAATACTTATATATTCTGCAAGCAGGATATATTTTAATGCAACATGTCACAAAATGGAAATATAATGAACAGATTAATCAGCCGTTATATAAAAAATAAACAAATATGTAGGCAAGCATCTCAATCGCCCCTTCTGCTATATTCATTGTCCTAATATATGATAAGTTTCATAAAGCAGAGTCACCACTCACATGTGCTGGTAAAAAATATTTACAGTGGGCAGACAATGAAAGGGCTGAGGCCCGACCACACATTATAACTCCAGCATCTCTATGTTAAAAACCATTTCCTAGGCAATATCTAGCCTCTGAAAACAATATGCAAGATCCATCGATAAATCTGGTGAAAGTCGCCAACATTTTGTGCATACTTGTGCCCTCACCTGAATGTAGCGCCACCTTGTAGACGTCGGAGGTAACTGCAGCTCAAAAAATGTTTCATCAGAGGGCAAGTTTAGAGGAATCCAAAAGGCAGATGTCCATGGAAAGAGCCCCCGACTGCAGCAGGAAGGTTGGATGCTTCAAATTTGCATAGTTTCCAGTCCAACGTCCTCTCATGTACCGAACGCTCCCAAACGCTCAAAAGCCTTACACCGGGCAAGCCCTCAACGGGTAGATCTCTGGCTCCCAGGTAAAGCCAAATCCTGAGCATGCTAGCACTAGGATCACAGAGAGAGAGAGACAGAGAGTGTTGGAGAGCTGCTGTCTTGATAAAGGCCTGAAACGGCTAGTGCGTAAGAGGGTCTGGACTATCAGTTATGACTGATTGTGAGAGGGGAAGATGAAGATTTTCTGCACCCAGCATGCCTTGCGATATAATTAGGCAAATGAGGTGAGAGCCCGACCAATGCCACTTCACTCCGCTGAATGCCTCCTCATCTGCATAAAGAGATCACCTTCATGAACGAGCAGAGTGGCGCAGCGGAAGCGTGCTGGGCCCATAACCCAGAGGTCGATGGATCGAAACCATCCTCTGCTAATTTTGCTTGACTTTCCTTCCAAGGACCAAGCTGTCATTTCCACACTGCCAGAAAGGAAAAGCGCAAGCTTGTGCCAGCTATGTGAGAAAAGACTTCTCAACTATTTGTGTCTGTGTAATACAAGAGTGTTCGTGAAAGGATCAACCCTGTACTTTGAAAGTAAAGACACACAACTATAACCATAAATGACTGGTGGGAGCTTCACACAACTTTCTGGGCATGCTTTGAATTTCATTCTTCCCTTTTTTTTCTGCTCTTATCTATCTCCTGGGCATTTCATGGAATGTTCTCTCTTTCTCTTCCCTGCTTTGCTTCCCATGCTGCCTATATATGCTGATTTCTACTTTTTGTACTGTTGCATTTCATTTCTTCTCTTCTGCACAACTTTGTCCTTGGTTTCAATCCCCAGTTCCTTACCCTCTGCAAAAAACGTTCTACTACTTCTCATGTTGGTATCGAAACCAAATGCACCATTGAAGCTGTTGCAAGATAGTCATTGATTTCGGGAACGTAATATTTAGAACCGAGAGCACACACATCAGAGGGCGTTGGTGGTATAGTGGTGAGCATAGCTGCTTCCCAAGCAGTTGACCCGGGTTCGATTCCCGGCCAACGCAGTGAAAATGCTTATATATTCTGCAAGCAGGACATATTTTAATGCAACAGGTCTCAAAATGGAAATTTCATGAACAGATTAATCAGCCATATATAAAAAAATAAACAAATACATAGGCAAACATCTCAATCGCACCTTCTGATACATTCATTGTCCTAATATATGATAAGTTTTATAAAGCAGAGTCACAACTCACATGTGCTGGTAATAAATATGTTACAGTGGGCAAACAATGGAAGGGCTGAGGCCCGACCAGACATTATAACTCCAACATCTCTATGTTAAAAAGCATTTCTAGGCAATATCTAGCCTCTGAAAAAAATATGCAAGATCCACCGATAAATCTGGCAAAAGTCCCTAACATTTTGTGCATACTTGTGCACTTACCAGAATGTAGCGCCACCTTGTAGCTGTCGAAGGTAATTGCTGCTCACAAAATGTTTTATCAGAAGGCAAGTTGAGAGGAATCCTAGAGGCAGATGTCCATGGAAAGAGCCGCTCACTGCAGCAGGAATGTTGGATGCTTCAAATTCGCAGAGTTTCCTGTCCAACGTCCACTCACGTCCCGAACGCTCCCAAACGCTCAAAAGCCTCACACCGGGCAAGCCCTCACCGGGTAGATCTCTGGCTCCCAGGTAAAGCCAAATCCTGAGCATGCTAGTGCTAGGATCACAGAGAGAGAGAGAGAGGGTTCATGACATGCTGTCTTGATAAAGGTCTGAAACGGCTAGTGCCTAAGAGTGTCTGACTTTCAGTTATGACTGATTGTGAGAGGGGAAGATGAAGTTTTTCTGTACCCAGCATGCCTTGCAATATACTTAGGCAAATGAGGTGAGAGCCGTACCAATCCCACGCTACTCTGCTTAATGCTCCCTATCTGCATAAAAAGAACACTTTCACAACAGAGCAGAGTGGCGCAGCGGAAGCGTGCTGGGCCCATAACCCAGAGGTCGATGGATCGAAACCATCCTCTGCTAATTTTTCTTGACTTTCCTTCCAAGGACCAAGCTGTCATTTCCACGCTGCCAGCAAGGAAAAGCACAAGCTTGTGCCAGCTATGTGAGAAAATACTTGTCAAATATCTGTGTCTGCTGAAATACAAGAGAGGGATCATCAAATGATCCACCCTGTACTTTGAAAGTAAAGACACACAATAATAAGCATAAATGACTGGTGGGACCTTCAAACACTTTTATGGGCAGGCTTTGAATTTCATTCTTTCCTTTTTGTTCTGCTCTTATCTATCTCCTGGGCATTTAATTGAATGTTCTGTATTTCTCTTCCCTGTTTTGCTTCCCATGCTGCCTCTATATATTCTTATCTATTATTTGTAATGCAGCTTTCCATTCTTCTCTTCTGCACAGCTTTGTCCTTGGTTTCAATCCCAGTTCCTTACCCTCTGCAAAAAACTTTCTATTGCTTTTCATGTTGGTATCTAAACCAAATGCACCATTGAAGCTGGTGCAAGATAGTCATTGAACTCAGGATCCTAATGTTAAGAACCGAGAGCGCACAGATCAGAGGGCGTTGGTGGTATAGTGGTGAGCATAGCTGCCTTCCAAGCAGTTGACCCGGGTTCGATTCCCGGCCAACGCAGTACAAATACTTATATATTCTGCAAGCAGGATATATTTTAATGCAACATGTCACAAAATGGAAATATAATGAACAGATTAATCAGCCGTTATATAAAAAATAAACAAATATGTAGGCAAGCATCTCAATCGCCCCTTCTGCTATATTCATTGTCCTAATATATGATAAGTTTCATAAAGCAGAGTCACCACTCACATGTGCTGGTAAAAAATATTTACAGTGGGCAGACAATGAAAGGGCTGAGGCCCGACCACACATTATAACTCCAGCATCTCTATGTTAAAAACCATTTCCTAGGCAATATCTAGCCTCTGAAAACAATATGCAAGATCCATCGATAAATCTGGTGAAAGTCGCCAACATTTTGTGCATACTTGTGCCCTCACCTGAATGTAGCGCCACCTTGTAGACGTCGGAGGTAACTGCAGCTCAAAAAATGTTTCATCAGAGGGCAAGTTTAGAGGAATCCAAAAGGCAGATGTCCATGGAAAGAGCCCCCGACTGCAGCAGGAAGGTTGGATGCTTCAAATTTGCATAGTTTCCAGTCCAACGTCCTCTCATGTACCGAACGCTCCCAAACGCTCAAAAGCCTTACACCGGGCAAGCCCTCAACGGGTAGATCTCTGGCTCCCAGGTAAAGCCAAATCCTGAGCATGCTAGCACTAGGATCACAGAGAGAGAGAGACAGAGAGTGTTGGAGAGCTGCTGTCTTGATAAAGGCCTGAAACGGCTAGTGCGTAAGAGGGTCTGGACTATCAGTTATGACTGATTGTGAGAGGGGAAGATGAAGATTTTCTGCACCCAGCATGCCTTGCGATATAATTAGGCAAATGAGGTGAGAGCCCGACCAATGCCACTTCACTCCGCTGAATGCCTCCTCATCTGCATAAAGAGATCACCTTCATGAACGAGCAGAGTGGCGCAGCGGAAGCGTGCTGGGCCCATAACCCAGAGGTCGATGGATCGAAACCATCCTCTGCTAATTTTGCTTGACTTTCCTTCCAAGGACCAAGCTGTCATTTCCACACTGCCAGAAAGGAAAAGCGCAAGCTTGTGCCAGCTATGTGAGAAAAGACTTCTCAACTATTTGTGTCTGTGTAATACAAGAGTGTTCGTGAAAGGATCAACCCTGTACTTTGAAAGTAAAGACACACAACTATAACCATAAATGACTGGTGGGAGCTTCACACAACTTTCTGGGCATGCTTTGAATTTCATTCTTCCCTTTTTTTTCTGCTCTTATCTATCTCCTGGGCATTTCATGGAATGTTCTCTCTTTCTCTTCCCTGCTTTGCTTCCCATGCTGCCTATATATGCTGATTTCTACTTTTTGTACTGTTGCATTTCATTTCTTCTCTTCTGCACAACTTTGTCCTTGGTTTCAATCCCCAGTTCCTTACCCTCTGCAAAAAACGTTCTACTACTTCTCATGTTGGTATCGAAACCAAATGCACCATTGAAGCTGTTGCAAGATAGTCATTGATTTCGGGAACGTAATATTTAGAACCGAGAGCACACACATCAGAGGGCGTTGGTGGTATAGTGGTGAGCATAGCTGCTTCCCAAGCAGTTGACCCGGGTTCGATTCCCGGCCAACGCAGTGAAAATGCTTATATATTCTGCAAGCAGGACATATTTTAATGCAACAGGTCTCAAAATGGAAATTTCATGAACAGATTAATCAGCCATATATAAAAAAATAAACAAATACATAGGCAAACATCTCAATCGCACCTTCTGATACATTCATTGTCCTAATATATGATAAGTTTTATAAAGCAGAGTCACAACTCACATGTGCTGGTAATAAATATGTTACAGTGGGCAAACAATGGAAGGGCTGAGGCCCGACCAGACATTATAACTCCAACATCTCTATGTTAAAAAGCATTTCTAGGCAATATCTAGCCTCTGAAAAAAATATGCAAGATCCACCGATAAATCTGGCAAAAGTCCCTAACATTTTGTGCATACTTGTGCACTTACCAGAATGTAGCGCCACCTTGTAGCTGTCGAAGGTAATTGCTGCTCACAAAATGTTTTATCAGAAGGCAAGTTGAGAGGAATCCTAGAGGCAGATGTCCATGGAAAGAGCCGCTCACTGCAGCAGGAATGTTGGATGCTTCAAATTCGCAGAGTTTCCTGTCCAACGTCCACTCACGTCCCGAACGCTCCCAAACGCTCAAAAGCCTCACACCGGGCAAGCCCTCACCGGGTAGATCTCTGGCTCCCAGGTAAAGCCAAATCCTGAGCATGCTAGTGCTAGGATCACAGAGAGAGAGAGAGAGGGTTCATGACATGCTGTCTTGATAAAGGTCTGAAACGGCTAGTGCCTAAGAGTGTCTGACTTTCAGTTATGACTGATTGTGAGAGGGGAAGATGAAGTTTTTCTGTACCCAGCATGCCTTGCAATATACTTAGGCAAATGAGGTGAGAGCCGTACCAATCCCACGCTACTCTGCTTAATGCTCCCTATCTGCATAAAAAGAACACTTTCACAACAGAGCAGAGTGGCGCAGCGGAAGCGTGCTGGGCCCATAACCCAGAGGTCGATGGATCGAAACCATCCTCTGCTAATTTTTCTTGACTTTCCTTCCAAGGACCAAGCTGTCATTTCCACGCTGCCAGCAAGGAAAAGCACAAGCTTGTGCCAGCTATGTGAGAAAATACTTGTCAAATATCTGTGTCTGCTGAAATACAAGAGAGGGATCATCAAATGATCCACCCTGTACTTTGAAAGTAAAGACACACAATAATAAGCATAAATGACTGGTGGGACCTTCAAACACTTTTATGGGCAGGCTTTGAATTTCATTCTTTCCTTTTTGTTCTGCTCTTATCTATCTCCTGGGCATTTAATTGAATGTTCTGTATTTCTCTTCCCTGTTTTGCTTCCCATGCTGCCTCTATATATTCTTATCTATTATTTGTAATGCAGCTTTCCATTCTTCTCTTCTGCACAGCTTTGTCCTTGGTTTCAATCCCAGTTCCTTACCCTCTGCAAAAAACTTTCTATTGCTTTTCATGTTGGTATCTAAACCAAATGCACCATTGAAGCTGGTGCAAGATAGTCATTGAACTCAGGATCCTAATGTTAAGAACCGAGAGCGCACAGATCAGAGGGCGTTGGTGGTATAGTGGTGAGCATAGCTGCCTTCCAAGCAGTTGACCCGGGTTCGATTCCCGGCCAACGCAGTACAAATACTTATATATTCTGCAAGCAGGATATATTTTAATGCAACATGTCACAAAATGGAAATATAATGAACAGATTAATCAGCCGTTATATAAAAAATAAACAAATATGTAGGCAAGCATCTCAATCGCCCCTTCTGCTATATTCATTGTCCTAATATATGATAAGTTTCATAAAGCAGAGTCACCACTCACATGTGCTGGTAAAAAATATTTACAGTGGGCAGACAATGAAAGGGCTGAGGCCCGACCACACATTATAACTCCAGCATCTCTATGTTAAAAACCATTTCCTAGGCAATATCTAGCCTCTGAAAACAATATGCAAGATCCATCGATAAATCTGGTGAAAGTCGCCAACATTTTGTGCATACTTGTGCCCTCACCTGAATGTAGCGCCACCTTGTAGACGTCGGAGGTAACTGCAGCTCAAAAAATGTTTCATCAGAGGGCAAGTTTAGAGGAATCCAAAAGGCAGATGTCCATGGAAAGAGCCCCCGACTGCAGCAGGAAGGTTGGATGCTTCAAATTTGCATAGTTTCCAGTCCAACGTCCTCTCATGTACCGAACGCTCCCAAACGCTCAAAAGCCTTACACCGGGCAAGCCCTCAACGGGTAGATCTCTGGCTCCCAGGTAAAGCCAAATCCTGAGCATGCTAGCACTAGGATCACAGAGAGAGAGAGACAGAGAGTGTTGGAGAGCTGCTGTCTTGATAAAGGCCTGAAACGGCTAGTGCGTAAGAGGGTCTGGACTATCAGTTATGACTGATTGTGAGAGGGGAAGATGAAGATTTTCTGCACCCAGCATGCCTTGCGATATAATTAGGCAAATGAGGTGAGAGCCCGACCAATGCCACTTCACTCCGCTGAATGCCTCCTCATCTGCATAAAGAGATCACCTTCATGAACGAGCAGAGTGGCGCAGCGGAAGCGTGCTGGGCCCATAACCCAGAGGTCGATGGATCGAAACCATCCTCTGCTAATTTTGCTTGACTTTCCTTCCAAGGACCAAGCTGTCATTTCCACACTGCCAGAAAGGAAAAGCGCAAGCTTGTGCCAGCTATGTGAGAAAAGACTTCTCAACTATTTGTGTCTGTGTAATACAAGAGTGTTCGTGAAAGGATCAACCCTGTACTTTGAAAGTAAAGACACACAACTATAACCATAAATGACTGGTGGGAGCTTCACACAACTTTCTGGGCATGCTTTGAATTTCATTCTTCCCTTTTTTTTCTGCTCTTATCTATCTCCTGGGCATTTCATGGAATGTTCTCTCTTTCTCTTCCCTGCTTTGCTTCCCATGCTGCCTATATATGCTGATTTCTACTTTTTGTACTGTTGCATTTCATTTCTTCTCTTCTGCACAACTTTGTCCTTGGTTTCAATCCCCAGTTCCTTACCCTCTGCAAAAAACGTTCTACTACTTCTCATGTTGGTATCGAAACCAAATGCACCATTGAAGCTGTTGCAAGATAGTCATTGATTTCGGGAACGTAATATTTAGAACCGAGAGCACACACATCAGAGGGCGTTGGTGGTATAGTGGTGAGCATAGCTGCTTCCCAAGCAGTTGACCCGGGTTCGATTCCCGGCCAACGCAGTGAAAATGCTTATATATTCTGCAAGCAGGACATATTTTAATGCAACAGGTCTCAAAATGGAAATTTCATGAACAGATTAATCAGCCATATATAAAAAAATAAACAAATACATAGGCAAACATCTCAATCGCACCTTCTGATACATTCATTGTCCTAATATATGATAAGTTTTATAAAGCAGAGTCACAACTCACATGTGCTGGTAATAAATATGTTACAGTGGGCAAACAATGGAAGGGCTGAGGCCCGACCAGACATTATAACTCCAACATCTCTATGTTAAAAAGCATTTCTAGGCAATATCTAGCCTCTGAAAAAAATATGCAAGATCCACCGATAAATCTGGCAAAAGTCCCTAACATTTTGTGCATACTTGTGCACTTACCAGAATGTAGCGCCACCTTGTAGCTGTCGAAGGTAATTGCTGCTCACAAAATGTTTTATCAGAAGGCAAGTTGAGAGGAATCCTAGAGGCAGATGTCCATGGAAAGAGCCGCTCACTGCAGCAGGAATGTTGGATGCTTCAAATTCGCAGAGTTTCCTGTCCAACGTCCACTCACGTCCCGAACGCTCCCAAACGCTCAAAAGCCTCACACCGGGCAAGCCCTCACCGGGTAGATCTCTGGCTCCCAGGTAAAGCCAAATCCTGAGCATGCTAGTGCTAGGATCACAGAGAGAGAGAGAGAGGGTTCATGACATGCTGTCTTGATAAAGGTCTGAAACGGCTAGTGCCTAAGAGTGTCTGACTTTCAGTTATGACTGATTGTGAGAGGGGAAGATGAAGTTTTTCTGTACCCAGCATGCCTTGCAATATACTTAGGCAAATGAGGTGAGAGCCGTACCAATCCCACGCTACTCTGCTTAATGCTCCCTATCTGCATAAAAAGAACACTTTCACAACAGAGCAGAGTGGCGCAGCGGAAGCGTGCTGGGCCCATAACCCAGAGGTCGATGGATCGAAACCATCCTCTGCTAATTTTTCTTGACTTTCCTTCCAAGGACCAAGCTGTCATTTCCACGCTGCCAGCAAGGAAAAGCACAAGCTTGTGCCAGCTATGTGAGAAAATACTTGTCAAATATCTGTGTCTGCTGAAATACAAGAGAGGGATCATCAAATGATCCACCCTGTACTTTGAAAGTAAAGACACACAATAATAAGCATAAATGACTGGTGGGACCTTCAAACACTTTTATGGGCAGGCTTTGAATTTCATTCTTTCCTTTTTGTTCTGCTCTTATCTATCTCCTGGGCATTTAATTGAATGTTCTGTATTTCTCTTCCCTGTTTTGCTTCCCATGCTGCCTCTATATATTCTTATCTATTATTTGTAATGCAGCTTTCCATTCTTCTCTTCTGCACAGCTTTGTCCTTGGTTTCAATCCCAGTTCCTTACCCTCTGCAAAAAACTTTCTATTGCTTTTCATGTTGGTATCTAAACCAAATGCACCATTGAAGCTGGTGCAAGATAGTCATTGAACTCAGGATCCTAATGTTAAGAACCGAGAGCGCACAGATCAGAGGGCGTTGGTGGTATAGTGGTGAGCATAGCTGCCTTCCAAGCAGTTGACCCGGGTTCGATTCCCGGCCAACGCAGTACAAATACTTATATATTCTGCAAGCAGGATATATTTTAATGCAACATGTCACAAAATGGAAATATAATGAACAGATTAATCAGCCGTTATATAAAAAATAAACAAATATGTAGGCAAGCATCTCAATCGCCCCTTCTGCTATATTCATTGTCCTAATATATGATAAGTTTCATAAAGCAGAGTCACCACTCACATGTGCTGGTAAAAAATATTTACAGTGGGCAGACAATGAAAGGGCTGAGGCCCGACCACACATTATAACTCCAGCATCTCTATGTTAAAAACCATTTCCTAGGCAATATCTAGCCTCTGAAAACAATATGCAAGATCCATCGATAAATCTGGTGAAAGTCGCCAACATTTTGTGCATACTTGTGCCCTCACCTGAATGTAGCGCCACCTTGTAGACGTCGGAGGTAACTGCAGCTCAAAAAATGTTTCATCAGAGGGCAAGTTTAGAGGAATCCAAAAGGCAGATGTCCATGGAAAGAGCCCCCGACTGCAGCAGGAAGGTTGGATGCTTCAAATTTGCATAGTTTCCAGTCCAACGTCCTCTCATGTACCGAACGCTCCCAAACGCTCAAAAGCCTTACACCGGGCAAGCCCTCAACGGGTAGATCTCTGGCTCCCAGGTAAAGCCAAATCCTGAGCATGCTAGCACTAGGATCACAGAGAGAGAGAGACAGAGAGTGTTGGAGAGCTGCTGTCTTGATAAAGGCCTGAAACGGCTAGTGCGTAAGAGGGTCTGGACTATCAGTTATGACTGATTGTGAGAGGGGAAGATGAAGATTTTCTGCACCCAGCATGCCTTGCGATATAATTAGGCAAATGAGATGAGAGCCCGACCAATGCCACTTCACTCCGCTGAATGCCTCCTCATCTGCATAAAGAGATCACCTTCATGAACGAGCAGAGTGGCGCAGCGGAAGCGTGCTGGGCCCATAACCCAGAGGTCGATGGATCGAAACCATCCTCTGCTAATTTTGCTTGACTTTCCTTCCAAGGACCAAGCTGTCATTTCCACACTGCCAGAAAGGAAAAGCGCAAGCTTGTGCCAGCTATGTGAGAAAAGACTTCTCAACTATCTGTGTCTGTGTAATACAAGAGTGTTCGTGAAAGGATCAACCCTGTACTTTGAAAGTAAAGACACACAACTATAACCATAAATGACTGGTGGGAGCTTCACACAACTTTCTGGGCATGCTTTGAATTTCATTCTTCCCTTTTTTTTCTGCTCTTATCTATCTCCTGGGCATTTCATGGAATGTTCTCTCTTTCTCTTCCCTGCTTTGCTTCCCATGCTGCCTATATATGCTGATTTCTACTTTTTGTACTGTTGCATTTCATTTCTTCTCTTCTGCACAACTTTGTCCTTGGTTTCAATCCCCAGTTCCTTACCCTCTGCAAAAAACGTTCTACTACTTCTCATGTTGGTATCGAAACCAAATGCACCATTGAAGCTGTTGCAAGATAGTCATTGATTTCGGGAACGTAATATTTAGAACCGAGAGCACACACATCAGAGGGCGTTGGTGGTATAGTGGTGAGCATAGCTGCTTCCCAAGCAGTTGACCCGGGTTCGATTCCCGGCCAACGCAGCGAAAATGCTTATATATTCTGCAAGCAGGACATATTTTAATGCAACATGTCTCAAAATGGAAATTTCATGAACAGATTAATCAGCCATATATAAAAAAATAAACAAATACATAGGCAAACATCTCAATCGCACCTTCTGATACATTCATTGTCCTAATATATGATAAGTTTTATAAAGCAGAGTCACAACTCACATGTGCTGGTAATAAATATGTTACAGTGGGCAAACAATGGAAGGGCTGAGGCCCGACCAGACATTATAACTCCAACATCTCTATGTTAAAAAGCATTTCTAGGCAATATCTAGCCTCTGAAAAAAATATGCAAGATCCACCGATAAATCTGGCAAAAGTCCCTAACATTTTGTGCATACTTGTGCACTTACCAGAATGTAGCGCCACCTTGTAGCTGTCGAAGGTAATTGCTGCTCACAAAATGTTTTATCAGAAGGCAAGTTGAGAGGAATCCTAGAGGCAGATGTCCATGGAAAGAGCCGCTCACTGCAGCAGGAATGTTGGATGCTTCAAATTCGCAGAGTTTCCTGTCCAACGTCCACTCACGTCCCGAACGCTCCCAAACGCTCAAAAGCCTCACACCGGGCAAGCCCTCACCGGGTAGATCTCTGGCTCCCAGGTAAAGCCAAATCCTGAGCATGCTAGTGCTAGGATCACAGAGAGAGAGAGAGAGGGTTCATGACATGCTGTCTTGATAAAGGTCTGAAACGGCTAGTGCCTAAGAGTGTCTGACTTTCAGTTATGACTGATTGTGAGAGGGGAAGATGAAGTTTTTCTGTACCCAGCATGCCTTGCAATATACTTAGGCAAATGAGGTGAGAGCCGTACCAATCCCACGCTACTCTGCTTAATGCTCCCTATCTGCATAAAAAGAACACTTTCACAACAGAGCAGAGTGGCGCAGCGGAAGCGTGCTGGGCCCATAACCCAGAGGTCGATGGATCGAAACCATCCTCTGCTAATTTTGCTTGACTTTCCTTCCAAGGACCAAGCTGTCATTTCCACGCTGCCAGCAAGGAAAAGCACAAGCTTGTGCCAGCTATGTGAGAAAATACTTGTCAAATATCTGTGTCTGCTGAAATACAAGAGAGGGATCATCAAATGATCCACCCTGTACTTTGAAAGTAAAGACACACAATAATAAGCATAAATGACTGGTGGGACCTTCAAACACTTTTATGGGCAGGCTTTGAATTTCATTCTTTCCTTTTTGTTCTGCTCTTATCTATCTCCTGGGCATTTAATTGAATGTTCTGTATTTCTCTTCCCTGTTTTGCTTCCCATGCTGCCTCTATATATTCTTATCTATTATTTGTAATGCAGCTTTCCATTCTTCTCTTCTGCACAGCTTTGTCCTTGGTTTCAATCCCAGTTCCTTACCCTCTGCAAAAAACTTTCTATTGCTTTTCATGTTGGTATCTAAACCAAATGCACCATTGAAGCTGGTGCAAGATAGTCATTGAACTCAGGATCCTAATGTTAAGAACCGAGAGCGCACAGATCAGAGGGCGTTGGTGGTATAGTGGTGAGCATAGCTGCCTTCCAAGCAGTTGACCCGGGTTCGATTCCCGGCCAACGCAGTACAAATACTTATATATTCTGCAAGCAGGATATATTTTAATGCAACATGTCACAAAATGGAAATATAATGAACAGATTAATCAGCCGTTATATAAAAAATAAACAAATATGTAGGCAAGCATCTCAATCGCCCCTTCTGCTATATTCATTGTCCTAATATATGATAAGTTTCATAAAGCAGAGTCACCACTCACATGTGCTGGTAAAAAATATTTACAGTGGGCAGACAATGAAAGGGCTGAGGCCCGACCACACATTATAACTCCAGCATCTCTATGTTAAAAACCATTTCCTAGGCAATATCTAGCCTCTGAAAACAATATGCAAGATCCATCGATAAATCTGGTGAAAGTCGCCAACATTTTGTGCATACTTGTGCCCTCACCTGAATGTAGCGCCACCTTGTAGACGTCGGAGGTAACTGCAGCTCAAAAAATGTTTCATCAGAGGGCAAGTTTAGAGGAATCCAAAAGGCAGATGTCCATGGAAAGAGCCCCCGACTGCAGCAGGAAGGTTGGATGCTTCAAATTTGCATAGTTTCCAGTCCAACGTCCTCTCATGTACCGAACACTCCCAAACGCTCAAAAGCCTTACACCGGGCAAGCCCTCACCGGGTAGATCTCTGGCTCCCAGGTAAAGCCAAATCCTGAGCATGCTAGCACTAGGATCACAGAGAGAGAGAGACAGAGAGTGTTGGAGAGCTGCTGTCTTGATAAAGGCCTGAAACGGCTAGTGCGTAAGAGGGTCTGGACTATCAGTTATGACTGATTGTGAGAGGGGAAGATGAAGATTTTCTGCACCCAGCATGCCTTGCGATATAATTAGGCAAATGAGGTGAGAGCCCGACCAATGCCACTTCACTCCGCTGAATGCCTCCTCATCTGCATAAAGAGATCACCTTCATGAACGAGCAGAGTGGCGCAGCGGAAGCGTGCTGGGCCCATAACCCAGAGGTCGATGGATCGAAACCATCCTCTGCTAATTTTGCTTGACTTTCCTTCCAAGGACCAAGCTGTCATTTCCACACTGCCAGAAAGGAAAAGCGCAAGCTTGTGCCAGCTATGTGAGAAAAGACTTCTCAACTATCTGTGTCTGTGTAATACAAGAGTGTTCGTGAAAGGATCAACCCTGTACTTTGAAAGTAAAGACACACAACTATAACCATAAATGACTGGTGGGAGCTTCACACAACTTTCTGGGCATGCTTTGAATTTCATTCTTCCCTTTTTTTTCTGCTCTTATCTATCTCCTGGGCATTTCATGGAATGTTCTCTCTTTCTCTTCCCTGCTTTGCTTCCCATGCTGCCTATATATGCTGATTTCTACTTTTTGTACTGTTGCATTTCATTTCTTCTCTTCTGCACAACTTTGTCCTTGGTTTCAATCCCCAGTTCCTTACCCTCTGCAAAAAACGTTCTACTACTTCTCATGTTGGTATCGAAACCAAATGCACCATTGAAGCTGTTGCAAGATAGTCATTGATTTCGGGAACGTAATATTTAGAACCGAGAGCACACACATCAGAGGGCGTTGGTGGTATAGTGGTGAGCATAGCTGCTTCCCAAGCAGTTGACCCGGGTTCGATTCCCGGCCAACGCAGCGAAAATGCTTATATATTCTGCAAGCAGGACATATTTTAATGCAACATGTCTCAAAATGGAAATTTCATGAACAGATTAATCAGCCATATATAAAAAAATAAACAAATACATAGGCAAACATCTCAATCGCACCTTCTGATACATTCATTGTCCTAATATATGATAAGTTTTATAAAGCAGAGTCACAACTCACATGTGCTGGTAATAAATATGTTACAGTGGGCAAACAATGGAAGGGCTGAGGCCCGACCAGACATTATAACTCCAACATCTCTATGTTAAAAAGCATTTCTAGGCAATATCTAGCCTCTGAAAAAAATATGCAAGATCCACCGATAAATCTGGCAAAAGTCCCTAACATTTTGTGCATACTTGTGCACTTACCAGAATGTAGCGCCACCTTGTAGCTGTCGAAGGTAATTGCTGCTCACAAAATGTTTTATCAGAAGGCAAGTTGAGAGGAATCCTAGAGGCAGATGTCCATGGAAAGAGCCGCTCACTGCAGCAGGAATGTTGGATGCTTCAAATTCGCAGAGTTTCCTGTCCAACGTCCACTCACGTCCCGAACGCTCCCAAACGCTCAAAAGCCTCACACCGGGCAAGCCCTCACCGGGTAGATCTCTGGCTCCCAGGTAAAGCCAAATCCTGAGCATGCTAGTGCTAGGATCACAGAGAGAGAGAGAGAGGGTTCATGACATGCTGTCTTGATAAAGGTCTGAAACGGCTAGTGCCTAAGAGTGTCTGACTTTCAGTTATGACTGATTGTGAGAGGGGAAGATGAAGTTTTTCTGTACCCAGCATGCCTTGCAATATACTTAGGCAAATGAGGTGAGAGCCGTACCAATCCCACGCTACTCTGCTTAATGCTCCCTATCTGCATAAAAAGAACACTTTCACATCAGAGCAGAGTGGCGCAGCGGAAGCGTGCTGGGCCCATAACCCAGAGGTCGATGGATCGAAACCATCCTCTGCTAATTTTGCTTGACTTTCCTTCCAAGGACCAAGCTGTCATTTCCACGCTGCCAGCAAGGAAAAGCACAAGCTTGTGCCAGCTATGTGAGAAAATACTTGTCAAATATCTGTGTCTGCTGAAATACAAGAGAGGGATCATCAAATGATCCACCCTGTACTTTGAAAGTAAAGACACACAATAATAAGCATAAATGACTGGTGGGACCTTCAAACACTTTTATGGGCAGGCTTTGAATTTCATTCTTTCCTTTTTGTTCTGCTCTTATCTATCTCCTGGGCATTTAATTGAATGTTCTGTATTTCTCTTCCCTGTTTTGCTTCCCATGCTGCCTCTATATATTCTTATCTATTATTTGTAATGCAGCTTTCCATTCTTCTCTTCTGCACAGCTTTGTCCTTGGTTTCAATCCCAGTTCCTTACCCTCTGCAAAAAACTTTCTATTGCTTTTCATGTTGGTATCTAAACCAAATGCACCATTGAAGCTGGTGCAAGATAGTCATTGAACTCAGGATCCTAATGTTAAGAACCGAGAGCGCACAGATCAGAGGGCGTTGGTGGTATAGTGGTGAGCATAGCTGCCTTCCAAGTAGTTGACCCGGGTTCGATTCCCGGCCAACGCAGTACAAATACTTATATATTCTGCAAGCAGGATATATTTTAATGCAACATGTCACAAAATGGAAATATAATGAACAGATTAATCAGCCGTTATATAAAAAATAAACAAATATGTAGGCAAGCATCTCAATCGCCCCTTCTGCTATATTCATTGTCCTAATATATGATAAGTTTCATAAAGCAGAGTCACCACTCACATGTGCTGGTAAAAAATATTTACAGTGGGCAGACAATGAAAGGGCTGAGGCCCGACCACACATTATAACTCCAGCATCTCTATGTTAAAAACCATTTCCTAGGCAATATCTAGCCTCTGAAAACAATATGCAAGATCCATCGATAAATCTGGTGAAAGTCGCCAACATTTTGTGCATACTTGTGCCCTCACCTGAATGTAGCGCCACCTTGTAGACGTCGGAGGTAACTGCAGCTCAAAAAATGTTTCATCAGAGGGCAAGTTTAGAGGAATCCAAAAGGCAGATGTCCATGGAAAGAGCCCCCGACTGCAGCAGGAAGGTTGGATGCTTCAAATTTGCATAGTTTCCAGTCCAACGTCCTCTCATGTACCGAACGCTCCCAAACGCTCAAAAGCCTTACACCGGGCAAGCCCTCACCGGGTAGATCTCTGGCTCCCAGGTAAAGCCAAATCCTGAGCATGCTAGCACTAGGATCACAGAGAGAGAGAGACAGAGAGTGTTGGAGAGCTGCTGTCTTGATAAAGGCCTGAAACGGCTAGTGCGTAAGAGGGTCTGGACTATCAGTTATGACTGATTGTGAGAGGGGAAGATGAAGATTTTCTGCACCCAGCATGCCTTGCGATATAATTAGGCAAATGAGGTGAGAGCCCGACCAATGCCACTTCACTCCGCTGAATGCCTCCTCATCTGCATAAAGAGATCACCTTCATGAACGAGCAGAGTGGCGCAGCGGAAGCGTGCTGGGCCCATAACCCAGAGGTCGATGGATCGAAACCATCCTCTGCTAATTTTGCTTGACTTTCCTTCCAAGGACCAAGCTGTCATTTCCACACTGCCAGAAAGGAAAAGCGCAAGCTTGTGCCAGCTATGTGAGAAAAGACTTCTCAACTATCTGTGTCTGTGTAATACAAGAGTGTTCGTGAAAGGATCAACCCTGTACTTTGAAAGTAAAGACACACAACTATAACCATAAATGACTGGTGGGAGCTTCACACAACTTTCTGGGCATGCTTTGAATTTCATTCTTCCCTTTTTTTTCTGCTCTTATCTATCTCCTGGGCATTTCATGGAATGTTCTCTCTTTCTCTTCCCTGCTTTGCTTCCCATGCTGCCTATATATGCTGATTTCTACTTTTTGTACTGTTGCATTTCATTTCTTCTCTTCTGCACAACTTTGTCCTTGGTTTCAATCCCCAGTTCCTTACCCTCTGCAAAAAACGTTCTACTACTTCTCATGTTGGTATCGAAACCAAATGCACCATTGAAGCTGTTGCAAGATAGTCATTGATTTCGGGAACGTAATATTTAGAACCGAGAGCACACACATCAGAGGGCGTTGGTGGTATAGTGGTGAGCATAGCTGCTTCCCAAGCAGTTGACCCGGGTTCGATTCCCGGCCAACGCAGTGAAAATGCTTATATATTCTGCAAGCAGGACATATTTTAATGCAACATGTCTCAAAATGGAAATTTCATGAACAGATTAATCAGCCATATATAAAAAAATAAACAAATACATAGGCAAACATCTCAATCGCACCTTCTGATACATTCATTGTCCTAATATATGATAAGTTTTATAAAGCAGAGTCACAACTCACATGTGCTGGTAATAAATATGTTACAGTGGGCAAACAATGGAAGGGCTGAGGCCCGACCAGACATTATAACTCCAACATCTCTATGTTAAAAAGCATTTCTAGGCAATATCTAGCCTCTGAAAAAAATATGCAAGATCCACCGATAAATCTGGCAAAAGTCCCTAACATTTTGTGCATACTTGTGCACTTACCAGAATGTAGCGCCACCTTGTAGCTGTCGAAGGTAATTGCTGCTCACAAAATGTTTTATCAGAAGGCAAGTTGAGAGGAATCCTAGAGGCAGATGTCCATGGAAAGAGCCGCTCACTGCAGCAGGAATGTTGGATGCTTCAAATTCGCAGAGTTTCCTGTCCAACGTCCACTCACGTCCCGAACGCTCCCAAACGCTCAAAAGCCTCACACCGGGCAAGCCCTCACCGGGTAGATCTCTGGCTCCCAGGTAAAGCCAAATCCTGAGCATGCTAGTGCTAGGATCACAGAGAGAGAGAGAGAGGGTTCATGACATGCTGTCTTGATAAAGGTCTGAAACGGCTAGTGCCTAAGAGTGTCTGACTTTCAGTTATGACTGATTGTGAGAGGGGAAGATGAAGTTTTTCTGTACCCAGCATGCCTTGCAATATACTTAGGCAAATGAGGTGAGAGCCGTACCAATCCCACGCTACTCTGCTTAATGCTCCCTATCTGCATAAAAAGAACACTTTCACATCAGAGCAGAGTGGCGCAGCGGAAGCGTGCTGGGCCCATAACCCAGAGGTCGATGGATCGAAACCATCCTCTGCTAATTTTGCTTGACTTTCCTTCCAAGGACCAAGCTGTCATTTCCACACTGCCAGCAAGGAAAAGCACAAGCTTGTGCCAGCTATGTGAGAAAATACTTGTCAAATATCTGTGTCTGCTGAAATACAAGAGAGGGATCATCAAATGATCCACCCTGTACTTTGAAAGTAAAGACACACAATAATAAGCATAAATGACTGGTGGGACCTTCAAACACTTTTATGGGCAGGCTTTGAATTTCATTCTTTCCTTTTTGTTCTGCTCTTATCTATCTCCTGGGCATTTAATTGAATGTTCTGTATTTCTCTTCCCTGTTTTGCTTCCCATGCTGCCTCTATATATTCTTATCTATTATTTGTAATGCAGCTTTCCATTCTTCTCTTCTGCACAGCTTTGTCCTTGGTTTCAATCCCAGTTCCTTACCCTCTGCAAAAAACTTTCTATTGCTTTTCATGTTGGTATCTAAACCAAATGCACCATTGAAGCTGGTGCAAGATAGTCATTGAACTCAGGATCCTAATGTTAAGAACCGAGAGCGCACAGATCAGAGGGCGTTGGTGGTATAGTGGTGAGCATAGCTGCCTTCCAAGTAGTTGACCCGGGTTCGATTCCCGGCCAACGCAGTACAAATACTTATATATTCTGCAAGCAGGATATATTTTAATGCAACATGTCACAAAATGGAAATATAATGAACAGATTAATCAGCCGTTATATAAAAAATAAACAAATATGTAGGCAAGCATCTCAATCGCCCCTTCTGCTATATTCATTGTCCTAATATATGATAAGTTTCATAAAGCAGAGTCACCACTCACATGTGCTGGTAAAAAATATTTACAGTGGGCAGACAATGAAAGGGCTGAGGCCCGACCACACATTATAACTCCAGCATCTCTATGTTAAAAACCATTTCCTAGGCAATATCTAGCCTCTGAAAACAATATGCAAGATCCATCGATAAATCTGGTGAAAGTCGCCAACATTTTGTGCATACTTGTGCCCTCACCTGAATGTAGCGCCACCTTGTAGACGTCGGAGGTAACTGCAGCTCAAAAAATGTTTCATCAGAGGGCAAGTTTAGAGGAATCCAAAAGGCAGATGTCCATGGAAAGAGCCCCCGACTGCAGCAGGAAGGTTGGATGCTTCAAATTTGCATAGTTTCCAGTCCAACGTCCTCTCATGTACCGAACGCTCCCAAACGCTCAAAAGCCTTACACCGGGCAAGCCCTCACCGGGTAGATCTCTGGCTCCCAGGTAAAGCCAAATCCTGAGCATGCTAGCACTAGGATCACAGAGAGAGAGAGACAGAGAGTGTTGGAGAGCTGCTGTCTTGATAAAGGCCTGAAACGGCTAGTGCGTAAGAGGGTCTGGACTATCAGTTATGACTGATTGTGAGAGGGGAAGATGAAGATTTTCTGCACCCAGCATGCCTTGCGATATAATTAGGCAAATGAGGTGAGAGCCCGACCAATGCCACTTCACTCCGCTGAATGCCTCCTCATCTGCATAAAGAGATCACCTTCATGAACGAGCAGAGTGGCGCAGCGGAAGCGTGCTGGGCCCATAACCCAGAGGTCGATGGATCGAAACCATCCTCTGCTAATTTTGCTTGACTTTCCTTCCAAGGACCAAGCTGTCATTTCCACACTGCCAGAAAGGAAAAGCGCAAGCTTGTGCCAGCTATGTGAGAAAAGACTTCTCAACTATCTGTGTCTGTGTAATACAAGAGTGTTCGTGAAAGGATCAACCCTGTACTTTGAAAGTAAAGACACACAACTATAACCATAAATGACTGGTGGGAGCTTCACACAACTTTCTGGGCATGCTTTGAATTTCATTCTTCCCTTTTTTTTCTGCTCTTATCTATCTCCTGGGCATTTCATGGAATGTTCTCTCTTTCTCTTCCCTGCTTTGCTTCCCATGCTGCCTATATATGCTGATTTCTACTTTTTGTACTGTTGCATTTCATTTCTTCTCTTCTGCACAACTTTGTCCTTGGTTTCAATCCCCAGTTCCTTACCCTCTGCAAAAAACGTTCTACTACTTCTCATGTTGGTATCGAAACCAAATGCACCATTGAAGCTGTTGCAAGATAGTCATTGATTTCGGGAACGTAATATTTAGAACCGAGAGCACACACATCAAAGGGCGTTGGTGGTATAGTGGTGAGCATAGCTGCTTCCCAAGCAGTTGACCCGGGTTCGATTCCCGGCCAACGCAGTGAAAATGCTTATATATTCTGCAAGCAGGACATATTTTAATGCAACATGTCTCAAAATGGAAATTTCATGAACAGATTAATCAGCCATATATAAAAAAATAAACAAATACATAGGCAAACATCTCAATCGCACCTTCTGATACATTCATTGTCCTAATATATGATAAGTTTTATAAAGCAGAGTCACAACTCACATGTGCTGGTAATAAATATGTTACAGTGGGCAAACAATGGAAGGGCTGAGGCCCGACCAGACATTATAACTCCAACATCTCTATGTTAAAAAGCATTTCTAGGCAATATCTAGCCTCTGAAAAAAATATGCAAGATCCACCGATAAATCTGGCAAAAGTCCCTAACATTTTGTGCATACTTGTGCACTTACCAGAATGTAGCGCCACCTTGTAGCTGTCGAAGGTAATTGCTGCTCACAAAATGTTTTATCAGAAGGCAAGTTGAGAGGAATCCTAGAGGCAGATGTCCATGGAAAGAGCCGCTCACTGCAGCAGGAATGTTGGATGCTTCAAATTCGCAGAGTTTCCTGTCCAACGTCCACTCACGTCCCGAACGCTCCCAAACGCTCAAAAGCCTCACACCGGGCAAGCCCTCACCGGGTAGATCTCTGGCTCCCAGGTAAAGCCAAATCCTGAGCATGCTAGTGCTAGGATCACAGAGAGAGAGAGAGAGGGTTCATGACATGCTGTCTTGATAAAGGTCTGAAACGGCTAGTGCCTAAGAGTGTCTGACTTTCAGTTATGACTGATTGTGAGAGGGGAAGATGAAGTTTTTCTGTACCCAGCATGCCTTGCAATATACTTAGGCAAATGAGGTGAGAGCCGTACCAATCCCACGCTACTCTGCTTAATGCTCCCTATCTGCATAAAAAGAACACTTTCACATCAGAGCAGAGTGGCGCAGCGGAAGCGTGCTGGGCCCATAACCCAGAGGTCGATGGATCGAAACCATCCTCTGCTAATTTTGCTTGACTTTCCTTCCAAGGACCAAGCTGTCATTTCCACGCTGCCAGCAAGGAAAAGCACAAGCTTGTGCCAGCTATGTGAGAAAATACTTGTCAAATATCTGTGTCTGCTGAAATACAAGAGAGGGATCATCAAATGATCCACCCTGTACTTTGAAAGTAAAGACACACAATAATAAGCATAAATGACTGGTGGGACCTTCAAACACTTTTATGGGCAGGCTTTGAATTTCATTCTTTCCTTTTTGTTCTGCTCTTATCTATCTCCTGGGCATTTAATTGAATGTTCTGTATTTCTCTTCCCTGTTTTGCTTCCCATGCTGCCTCTATATATTCTTATCTATTATTTGTAATGCAGCTTTCCATTCTTCTCTTCTGCACAGCTTTGTCCTTGGTTTCAATCCCAGTTCCTTACCCTCTGCAAAAAACTTTCTATTGCTTTTCATGTTGGTATCTAAACCAAATGCACCATTGAAGCTGGTGCAAGATAGTCATTGAACTCAGGATCCTAATGTTAAGAACCGAGAGCGCACAGATCAGAGGGCGTTGGTGGTATAGTGGTGAGCATAGCTGCCTTCCAAGTGGTTGACCCGGGTTCGATTCCCGGCCAACGCAGTACAAATACTTATATATTCTGCAAGCAGGATATATTTTAATGCAACATGTCACAAAATGGAAATATAATGAACAGATTAATCAGCCGTTATATAAAAAATAAACAAATATGTAGGCAAGCATCTCAATCGCCCCTTCTGCTATATTCATTGTCCTAATATATGATAAGTTTCATAAAGCAGAGTCACCACTCACATGTGCTGGTAAAAAATATTTACAGTGGGCAGACAATGAAAGGGCTGAGGCCCGACCACACATTATAACTCCAGCATCTCTATGTTAAAAACCATTTCCTAGGCAATATCTAGCCTCTGAAAACAATATGCAAGATCCATCGATAAATCTGGTGAAAGTCGCCAACATTTTGTGCATACTTGTGCCCTCACCTGAATGTAGCGCCACCTTGTAGACGTCGGAGGTAACTGCAGCTCAAAAAATGTTTCATCAGAGGGCAAGTTTAGAGGAATCCAAAAGGCAGATGTCCATGGAAAGAGCCCCCGACTGCAGCAGGAAGGTTGGATGCTTCAAATTTGCATAGTTTCCAGTCCAACGTCCTCTCATGTACCGAACGCTCCCAAACGCTCAAAAGCCTTACACCGGGCAAGCCCTCACCGGGTAGATCTCTGGCTCCCAGGTAAAGCCAAATCCTGAGCATGCTAGCACTAGGATCACAGAGAGAGAGAGACAGAGAGTGTTGGAGAGCTGCTGTCTTGATAAAGGCCTGAAACGGCTAGTGCGTAAGAGGGTCTGGACTATCAGTTATGACTGATTGTGAGAGGGGAAGATGAAGATTTTCTGCACCCAGCATGCCTTGCGATATAATTAGGCAAATGAGGTGAGAGCCCGACCAATGCCACTTCACTCCGCTGAATGCCTCCTCATCTGCATAAAGAGATCACCTTCATGAACGAGCAGAGTGGCGCAGCGGAAGCGTGCTGGGCCCATAACCCAGAGGTCGATGGATCGAAACCATCCTCTGCTAATTTTGCTTGACTTTCCTTCCAAGGACGAAGCTGTCATTTCCACACTGCCAGAAAGGAAAAGCGCAAGCTTGTGCCAGCTATGTGAGAAAAGACTTCTCAACTATCTGTGTCTGTGTAATACAAGAGTGTTCGTGAAAGGATCAACCCTGTACTTTGAAAGTAAAGACACACAACTATAACCATAAATGACTGGTGGGAGCTTCACACAACTTTCTGGGCATGCTTTGAATTTCATTCTTCCCTTTTTTTTCTGCTCTTATCTATCTCCTGGGCATTTCATGGAATGTTCTCTCTTTCTCTTCCCTGCTTTGCTTCCCATGCTGCCTATATATGCTGATTTCTACTTTTTGTACTGTTGCATTTCATTTCTTCTCTTCTGCACAACTTTGTCCTTGGTTTCAATCCCCAGTTCCTTACCCTCTGCAAAAAACGTTCTACTACTTCTCATGTTGGTATCGAAACCAAATGCACCATTGAAGCTGTTGCAAGATAGTCATTGATTTCGGGAACGTAATATTTAGAACCGAGAGCACACACATCAGAGGGCGTTGGTGGTATAGTGGTGAGCATAGCTGCTTCCCAAGCAGTTGACCCGGGTTCGATTCCCGGCCAACGCAGTGAAAATGCTTATATATTCTGCAAGCAGGACATATTTTAATGCAACAGGTCTCAAAATGGAAATTTCATGAACAGATTAATCAGCCATATATAAAAAAATAAACAAATACATAGGCAAACATCTCAATCGCACCTTCTGATACATTCATTGTCCTAATATATGATAAGTTTTATAAAGCAGAGTCACAACTCACATGTGCTGGTAATAAATATGTTACAGTGGGCAAACAATGGAAGGGCTGAGGCCCGACCAGACATTATAACTCCAACATCTCTATGTTAAAAAGCATTTCTAGGCAATATCTAGCCTCTGAAAAAAATATGCAAGATCCACCGATAAATCTGGCAAAAGTCCCTAACATTTTGTGCATACTTGTGCACTTACCAGAATGTAGCGCCACCTTGTAGCTGTCGAAGGTAATTGCTGCTCACAAAATGTTTTATCAGAAGGCAAGTTGAGAGGAATCCTAGAGGCAGATGTCCATGGAAAGAGCCGCTCACTGCAGCAGGAATGTTGGATGCTTCAAATTCGCAGAGTTTCCTGTCCAACGTCCACAACGCTCCCAAACGCTCAAAAGCCTCACACCGGGCAAGCCCTCACCGGGTAGATCTCTGGCTCCCAGGTAAAGCCAAATCCTGAGCATGCTAGTGCTAGGATCACAGAGAGAGAGAGAGAGGGTTCATGACATGCTGTCTTGATAAAGGTCTGAAACGGCTAGTGCCTAAGAGTGTCTGACTTTCAGTTATGACTGATTGTGAGAGGGGAAGATGAAGTTTTTCTGTACCCAGCATGCCTTGCAATATACTTAGGCAAATGAGGTGAGAGCCGTACCAATCCCACGCTACTCTGCTTAATGCTCCCTATCTGCATAAAAAGAACACTTTCACATCAGAGCAGAGTGGCGCAGCGGAAGCGTGCTGGGCCCATAACCCAGAGGTCGATGGATCGAAACCATCCTCTGCTAATTTTGCTTGACTTTCCTTCCAAGGACCAAGCTGTCATTTCCACGCTGCCAGCAAGGAAAAGCACAAGCTTGTGCCAGCTATGTGAGAAAATACTTGTCAAATATCTGTGTCTGCTGAAATACAAGAGAGGGATCATCAAATGATCCACCCTGTACTTTGAAAGTAAAGACACACAATAATAAGCATAAATGACTGGTGGGACCTTCAAACACTTTTATGGGCAGGCTTTGAATTTCATTCTTTCCTTTTTGTTCTGCTCTTATCTATCTCCTGGGCATTTAATTGAATGTTCTGTATTTCTCTTCCCTGTTTTGCTTCCCATGCTGCCTCTATATATTCTTATCTATTATTTGTAATGCAGCTTTCCATTCTTCTCTTCTGCACAGCTTTGTCCTTGGTTTCAATCCCAGTTCCTTACCCTCTGCAAAAAACTTTCTATTGCTTTTCATGTTGGTATCTAAACCAAATGCACCATTGAAGCTGGTGCAAGATAGTCATTGAACTCAGGATCCTAATGTTAAGAACCGAGAGCGCACAGATCAGAGGGCGTTGGTGGTATAGTGGTGAGCATAGCTGCCTTCCAAGTAGTTGACCCGGGTTCGATTCCCGGCCAACGCAGTACAAATACTTATATATTCTGCAAGCAGGATATATTTTAATGCAACATGTCACAAAATGGAAATATAATGAACAGATTAATCAGCCGTTATATAAAAAATAAACAAATATGTAGGCAAGCATCTCAATCGCCCCTTCTGCTATATTCATTGTCCTAATATATGATAAGTTTCATAAAGCAGAGTCACCACTCACATGTGCTGGTAAAAAATATTTACAGTGGGCAGACAATGAAAGGGCTGAGGCCCGACCACACATTATAACTCCAGCATCTCTATGTTAAAAACCATTTCCTAGGCAATATCTAGCCTCTGAAAACAATATGCAAGATCCATCGATAAATCTGGTGAAAGTCGCCAACATTTTGTGCATACTTGTGCCCTCACCTGAATGTAGCGCCACCTTGTAGACGTCGGAGGTAACTGCAGCTCAAAAAATGTTTCATCAGAGGGCAAGTTTAGAGGAATCCAAAAGGCAGATGTCCATGGAAAGAGCCCCCGACTGCAGCAGGAAGGTTGGATGCTTCAAATTTGCATAGTTTCCAGTCCAACGTCCT
Organism: Lissotriton vulgaris; assembly: GCF_964263255.1. NCBI lineage: Eukaryota > Metazoa > Chordata > Amphibia > Caudata > Salamandridae > Lissotriton > Lissotriton vulgaris. The sequence goes on from NW_028241737.1 coordinate 457,315, forward strand.
CTCATGTACCGAACGCTCCCAAACGCTCAAAAGCCTTACACCGGGCAAGCCCTCACCGGGTAGATCTCTGGCTCCCAGGTAAAGCCAAATCCTGAGCATGCTAGCACTAGGATCACAGAGAGAGAGAGACAGAGAGTGTTGGAGAGCTGCTGTCTTGATAAAGGCCTGAAACGGCTAGTGCGTAAGAGGGTCTGGACTATCAGTTATGACTGATTGTGAGAGGGGAAGATGAAGATTTTCTGCACCCAGCATGCCTTGCGATATAATTAGGCAAATGAGGTGAGAGCCCGACCAATGCCACTTCACTCCGCTGAATGCCTCCTCATCTGCATAAAGAGATCACCTTCATGAACGAGCAGAGTGGCGCAGCGGAAGCGTGCTGGGCCCATAACCCAGAGGTCGATGGATCGAAACCATCCTCTGCTAATTTTGCTTGACTTTCCTTCCAAGGACGAAGCTGTCATTTCCACACTGCCAGAAAGGAAAAGCGCAAGCTTGTGCCAGCTATGTGAGAAAAGACTTCTCAACTATCTGTGTCTGTGTAATACAAGAGTGTTCGTGAAAGGATCAACCCTGTACTTTGAAAGTAAAGACACACAACTATAACCATAAATGACTGGTGGGAGCTTCACACAACTTTCTGGGCATGCTTTGAATTTCATTCTTCCCTTTTTTTTCTGCTCTTATCTATCTCCTGGGCATTTCATGGAATGTTCTCTCTTTCTCTTCCCTGCTTTGCTTCCCATGCTGCCTATATATGCTGATTTCTACTTTTTGTACTGTTGCATTTCATTTCTTCTCTTCTGCACAACTTTGTCCTTGGTTTCAATCCCCAGTTCCTTACCCTCTGCAAAAAACGTTCTACTACTTCTCATGTTGGTATCGAAACCAAATGCACCATTGAAGATGTTGCAAGATAGTCATTGATTTCGGGAACGTAATATTTAGAACCGAGAGCACACACATCAGAGGGCGTTGGTGGTATAGTGGTGAGCATAGCTGCTTCCCAAGCAGTTGACCCGGGTTCGATTCCCGGCCAACGCAGTGAAAATGCTTATATATTCTGCAAGCAGGACATATTTTAATGCAACAGGTCTCAAAATGGAAATTTCATGAACAGATTAATCAGCCATATATAAAAAAATAAACAAATACATAGGCAAACATCTCAATCGCACCTTCTGATACATTCATTGTCCTAATATATGATAAGTTTTATAAAGCAGAGTCACAACTCACATGTGCTGGTAATAAATATGTTACAGTGGGCAAACAATGGAAGGGCTGAGGCCCGACCAGACATTATAACTCCAACATCTCTATGTTAAAAAGCATTTCTAGGCAATATCTAGCCTCTGAAAAAAATATGCAAGATCCACCGATAAATCTGGCAAAAGTCCCTAACATTTTGTGCATACTTGTGCACTTACCAGAATGTAGCGCCACCTTGTAGCTGTCGAAGGTAATTGCTGCTCACAAAATGTTTTATCAGAAGGCAAGTTGAGAGGAATCCTAGAGGCAGATGTCCATGGAAAGAGCCGCTCACTGCAGCAGGAATGTTGGATGCTTCAAATTCGCAGAGTTTCCTGTCCAACGTCCACAACGCTCCCAAACGCTCAAAAGCCTCACACCGGGCAAGCCCTCACCGGGTAGATCTCTGGCTCCCAGGTAAAGCCAAATCCTGAGCATGCTAGTGCTAGGATCACAGAGAGAGAGAGAGAGGGTTCATGACATGCTGTCTTGATAAAGGTCTGAAACGGCTAGTGCCTAAGAGTGTCTGACTTTCAGTTATGACTGATTGTGAGAGGGGAAGATGAAGTTTTTCTGTACCCAGCATGCCTTGCAATATACTTAGGCAAATGAGGTGAGAGCCGTACCAATCCCACGCTACTCTGCTTAATGCTCCCTATCTGCATAAAAAGAACACTTTCACATCAGAGCAGAGTGGCGCAGCGGAAGCGTGCTGGGCCCATAACCCAGAGGTCGATGGATCGAAACCATCCTCTGCTAATTTTGCTTGACTTTCCTTCCAAGGACCAAGCTGTCATTTCCACGCTGCCAGCAAGGAAAAGCACAAGCTTGTGCCAGCTATGTGAGAAAATACTTGTCAAATATCTGTGTCTGCTGAAATACAAGAGAGGGATCATCAAATGATCCACCCTGTACTTTGAAAGTAAAGACACACAATAATAAGCATAAATGACTGGTGGGACCTTCAAACACTTTTATGGGCAGGCTTTGAATTTCATTCTTTCCTTTTTGTTCTGCTCTTATCTATCTCCTGGGCATTTAATTGAATGTTCTGTATTTCTCTTCCCTGTTTTGCTTCCCATGCTGCCTCTATATATTCTTATCTATTATTTGTAATGCAGCTTTCCATTCTTCTCTTCTGCACAGCTTTGTCCTTGGTTTCAATCCCAGTTCCTTACCCTCTGCAAAAAACTTTCTATTGCTTTTCATGTTGGTATCTAAACCAAATGCACCATTGAAGCTGGTGCAAGATAGTCATTGAACTCAGGATCCTAATGTTAAGAACCGAGAGCGCACAGATCAGAGGGCGTTGGTGGTATAGTGGTGAGCATAGCTGCCTTCCAAGTAGTTGACCCGGGTTCGATTCCCGGCCAACGCAGTACAAATACTTATATATTCTGCAAGCAGGATATATTTTAATGCAACATGTCACAAAATGGAAATATAATGAACAGATTAATCAGCCGTTATATAAAAAATAAACAAATATGTAGGCAAGCATCTCAATCGCCCCTTCTGCTATATTCATTGTCCTAATATATGATAAGTTTCATAAAGCAGAGTCACCACTCACATGTGCTGGTAAAAAATATTTACAGTGGGCAGACAATGAAAGGGCTGAGGCCCGACCACACATTATAACTCCAGCATCTCTATGTTAAAAACCATTTCCTAGGCAATATCTAGCCTCTGAAAACAATATGCAAGATCCATCGATAAATCTGGTGAAAGTCGCCAACATTTTGTGCATACTTGTGCCCTCACCTGAATGTAGCGCCACCTTGTAGACGTCGGAGGTAACTGCAGCTCAAAAAATGTTTCATCAGAGGGCAAGTTTAGAGGAATCCAAAAGGCAGATGTCCATGGAAAGAGCCCCCGACTGCAGCAGGAAGGTTGGATGCTTCAAATTTGCATAGTTTCCAGTCCAACGTCCTCTCATGTACCGAACGCTCCCAAACGCTCAAAAGCCTTACACCGGGCAAGCCCTCACCGGGTAGATCTCTGGCTCCCAGGTAAAGCCAAATCCTGAGCATGCTAGCACTAGGATCACAGAGAGAGAGAGACAGAGAGTGTTGGAGAGCTGCTGTCTTGATAAAGGCCTGAAACGGCTAGTGCGTAAGAGGGTCTGGACTATCAGTTATGACTGATTGTGAGAGGGGAAGATGAAGATTTTCTGCACCCAGCATGCCTTGCGATATAATTAGGCAAATGAGGTGAGAGCCCGACCAATGCCACTTCACTCCGCTGAATGCCTCCTCATCTGCATAAAGAGATCACCTTCATGAACGAGCAGAGTGGCGCAGCGGAAGCGTGCTGGGCCCATAACCCAGAGGTCGATGGATCGAAACCATCCTCTGCTAATTTTGCTTGACTTTCCTTCCAAGGACCAAGCTGTCATTTCCACACTGCCAGAAAGGAAAAGCGCAAGCTTGTGCCAGCTATGTGAGAAAAGACTTCTCAACTATCTGTGTCTGTGTAATACAAGAGTGTTCGTGAAAGGATCAACCCTGTACTTTGAAAGTAAAGACACACAACTATAACCATAAATGACTGGTGGGAGCTTCACACAACTTTCTGGGCATGCTTTGAATTTCATTCTTCCCTTTTTTTTCTGCTCTTATCTATCTCCTGGGCATTTCATGGAATGTTCTCTCTTTCTCTTCCCTGCTTTGCTTCCCATGCTGCCTATATATGCTGATTTCTACTTTTTGTACTGTTGCATTTCATTTCTTCTCTTCTGCACAACTTTGTCCTTGGTTTCAATCCCCAGTTCCTTACCCTCTGCAAAAAACGTTCTACTACTTCTCATGTTGGTATCGAAACCAAATGCACCATTGAAGCTGTTGCAAGATAGTCATTGATTTCGGGAACGTAATATTTAGAACCGAGAGCACACACATCAGAGGGCGTTGGTGGTATAGTGGTGAGCATAGCTGCTTCCCAAGCAGTTGACCCGGGTTCGATTCCCGGCCAACGCAGTGAAAATGCTTATATATTCTGCAAGCAGGACATATTTTAATGCAACAGGTCTCAAAATGGAAATTTCATGAACAGATTAATCAGCCATATATAAAAAAATAAACAAATACATAGGCAAACATCTCAATCGCACCTTCTGATACATTCATTGTCCTAATATATGATAAGTTTTATAAAGCAGAGTCACAACTCACATGTGCTGGTAATAAATATGTTACAGTGGGCAAACAATGGAAGGGCTGAGGCCCGACCAGACATTATAACTCCAACATCTCTATGTTAAAAAGCATTTCTAGGCAATATCTAGCCTCTGAAAAAAATATGCAAGATCCACCGATAAATCTGGCAAAAGTCCCTAACATTTTGTGCATACTTGTGCACTTACCAGAATGTAGCGCCACCTTGTAGCTGTCGAAGGTAATTGCTGCTCACAAAATGTTTTATCAGAAGGCAAGTTGAGAGGAATCCTAGAGGCAGATGTCCATGGAAAGAGCCGCTCACTGCAGCAGGAATGTTGGATGCTTCAAATTCGCAGAGTTTCCTGTCCAACGTCCACAACGCTCCCAAACGCTCAAAAGCCTCACACCGGGCAAGCCCTCACCGGGTAGATCTCTGGCTCCCAGGTAAAGCCAAATCCTGAGCATGCTAGTGCTAGGATCACAGAGAGAGAGAGAGAGGGTTCATGACATGCTGTCTTGATAAAGGTCTGAAACGGCTAGTGCCTAAGAGTGTCTGACTTTCAGTTATGACTGATTGTGAGAGGGGAAGATGAAGTTTTTCTGTACCCAGCATGCCTTGCAATATACTTAGGCAAATGAGGTGAGAGCCGTACCAATCCCACGCTACTCTGCTTAATGCTCCCTATCTGCATAAAAAGAACACTTTCACATCAGAGCAGAGTGGCGCAGCGGAAGCGTGCTGGGCCCATAACCCAGAGGTCGATGGATCGAAACCATCCTCTGCTAATTTTGCTTGACTTTCCTTCCAAGGACCAAGCTGTCATTTCCACGCTGCCAGCAAGGAAAAGCACAAGCTTGTGCCAGCTATGTGAGAAAATACTTGTCAAATATCTGTGTCTGCTGAAATACAAGAGAGGGATCATCAAATGATCCACCCTGTACTTTGAAAGTAAAGACACACAATAATAAGCATAAATGACTGGTGGGACCTTCAAACACTTTTATGGGCAGGCTTTGAATTTCATTCTTTCCTTTTTGTTCTGCTCTTATCTATCTCCTGGGCATTTAATTGAATGTTCTGTATTTCTCTTCCCTGTTTTGCTTCCCATGCTGCCTCTATATATTCTTATCTATTATTTGTAATGCAGCTTTCCATTCTTCTCTTCTGCACAGCTTTGTCCTTGGTTTCAATCCCAGTTCCTTACCCTCTGCAAAAAACTTTCTATTGCTTTTCATGTTGGTATCTAAACCAAATGCACCATTGAAGCTGGTGCAAGATAGTCATTGAACTCAGGATCCTAATGTTAAGAACCGAGAGCGCACAGATCAGAGGGCGTTGGTGGTATAGTGGTGAGCATAGCTGCCTTCCAAGCAGTTGACCCGGGTTCGATTCCCGGCCAACGCAGTACAAATACTTATATATTCTGCAAGCAGGATATATTTTAATGCAACATGTCACAAAATGGAAATATAATGAACAGATTAATCAGCCGTTATATAAAAAATAAACAAATATGTAGGCAAGCATCTCAATCGCCCCTTCTGCTATATTCATTGTCCTAATATATGATAAGTTTCATAAAGCAGAGTCACCACTCACATGTGCTGGTAAAAAATATTTACAGTGGGCAGACAATGAAAGGGCTGAGGCCCGACCACACATTATAACTCCAGCATCTCTATGTTAAAAACCATTTCCTAGGCAATATCTAGCCTCTGAAAACAATATGCAAGATCCATCGATAAATCTGGTGAAAGTCGCCAACATTTTGTGCATACTTGTGCCCTCACCTGAATGTAGCGCCACCTTGTAGACGTCGGAGGTAACTGCAGCTCAAAAAATGTTTCATCAGAGGGCAAGTTTAGAGGAATCCAAAAGGCAGATGTCCATGGAAAGAGCCCCCGACTGCAGCAGGAAGGTTGGATGCTTCAAATTTGCATAGTTTCCAGTCCAACGTCCTCTCATGTACCGAACACTCCCAAACGCTCAAAAGCCTTACACCGGGCAAGCCCTCACCGGGTAGATCTCTGGCTCCCAGGTAAAGCCAAATCCTGAGCATGCTAGCACTAGGATCACAGAGAGAGAGAGACAGAGAGTGTTGGAGAGCTGCTGTCTTGATAAAGGCCTGAAACGGCTAGTGCGTAAGAGGGTCTGGACTATCAGTTATGACTGATTGTGAGAGGGGAAGATGAAGATTTTCTGCACCCAGCATGCCTTGCGATATAATTAGGCAAATGAGGTGAGAGCCCGACCAATGCCACTTCACTCCGCTGAATGCCTCCTCATCTGCATAAAGAGATCACCTTCATGAACGAGCAGAGTGGCGCAGCGGAAGCGTGCTGGGCCCATAACCCAGAGGTCGATGGATCGAAACCATCCTCTGCTAATTTTGCTTGACTTTCCTTCCAAGGACCAAGCTGTCATTTCCACACTGCCAGAAAGGAAAAGCGCAAGCTTGTGCCAGCTATGTGAGAAAAGACTTCTCAACTATCTGTGTCTGTGTAATACAAGAGTGTTCGTGAAAGGATCAACCCTGTACTTTGAAAGTAAAGACACACAACTATAACCATAAATGACTGGTGGGAGCTTCACACAACTTTCTGGGCATGCTTTGAATTTCATTCTTCCCTTTTTTTTCTGCTCTTATCTATCTCCTGGGCATTTCATGGAATGTTCTCTCTTTCTCTTCCCTGCTTTGCTTCCCATGCTGCCTATATATGCTGATTTCTACTTTTTGTACTGTTGCATTTCATTTCTTCTCTTCTGCACAACTTTGTCCTTGGTTTCAATCCCCAGTTCCTTACCCTCTGCAAAAAACGTTCTACTACTTCTCATGTTGGTATCGAAACCAAATGCACCATTGAAGCTGTTGCAAGATAGTCATTGATTTCGGGAACGTAATATTTAGAACCGAGAGCACACACATCAGAGGGCGTTGGTGGTATAGTGGTGAGCATAGCTGCTTCCCAAGCAGTTGACCCGGGTTCGATTCCCGGCCAACGCAGTGAAAATGCTTATATATTCTGCAAGCAGGACATATTTTAATGCAACAGGTCTCAAAATGGAAATTTCATGAACAGATTAATCAGCCATATATAAAAAAAATAAACAAATACATAGGCAAACATCTCAATCGCACCTTCTGATACATTCATTGTCCTAATATATGATAAGTTTTATAAAGCAGAGTCACAACTCACATGTGCTGGTAATAAATATGTTACAGTGGGCAAACAATGGAAGGGCTGAGGCCCGACCAGACATTATAACTCCAACATCTCTATGTTAAAAAGCATTTCTAGGCAATATCTAGCCTCTGAAAAAAATATGCAAGATCCACCGATAAATCTGGCAAAAGTCCCTAACATTTTGTGCATACTTGTGCACTTACCAGAATGTAGCGCCACCTTGTAGCTGTCGAAGGTAATTGCTGCTCACAAAATGTTTTATCAGAAGGCAAGTTGAGAGGAATCCTAGAGGCAGATGTCCATGGAAAGAGCCGCTCACTGCAGCAGGAATGTTGGATGCTTCAAATTCGCAGAGTTTCCTGTCCAACGTCCACTCACGTCCCGAACGCTCCCAAACGCTCAAAAGCCTCACACCGGGCAAGCCCTCACCGGGTAGATCTCTGGCTCCCAGGTAAAGCCAAATCCTGAGCATGCTAGTGCTAGGATCACAGAGAGAGAGAGAGAGAGGGTTCATGACATGCTGTCTTGATAAAGGTCTGAAACGGCTAGTGCCTAAGAGTGTCTGACTTTCAGTTATGACTGATTGTGAGAGGGGAAGATGAAGTTTTTCTGTACCCAGCATGCCTTGCAATATACTTAGGCAAATGAGGTGAGAGCCGTACCAATCCCACGCTACTCTGCTTAATGCTCCCTATCTGCATAAAAAGAACACTTTCACATCAGAGCAGAGTGGCGCAGCGGAAGCGTGCTGGGCCCATAACCCAGAGGTCGATGGATCGAAACCATCCTCTGCTAATTTTGCTTGACTTTCCTTCCAAGGACCAAGCTGTCATTTCCACGCTGCCAGCAAGGAAAAGCACAAGCTTGTGCCAGCTATGTGAGAAAATACTTGTCAAATATCTGTGTCTGCTGAAATACAAGAGAGGGATCATCAAATGATCCACCCTGTACTTTGAAAGTAAAGACACACAATAATAAGCATAAATGACTGGTGGGACCTTCAAACACTTTTATGGGCAGGCTTTGAATTTCATTCTTTCCTTTTTGTTCTGCTCTTATCTATCTCCTGGGCATTTAATTGAATGTTCTGTATTTCTCTTCCCTGTTTTGCTTCCCATGCTGCCTCTATATATTCTTATCTATTATTTGTAATGCAGCTTTCCATTCTTCTCTTCTGCACAGCTTTGTCCTTGGTTTCAATCCCAGTTCCTTACCCTCTGCAAAAAACTTTCTATTGCTTTTCATGTTGGTATCTAAACCAAATGCACCATTGAAGCTGGTGCAAGATAGTCATTGAACTCAGGATCCTAATGTTAAGAACCGAGAGCGCACAGATCAGAGGGCGTTGGTGGTATAGTGGTGAGCATAGCTGCCTTCCAAGTAGTTGACCCGGGTTCGATTCCCGGCCAACGCAGTACAAATACTTATATATTCTGCAAGCAGGATATATTTTAATGCAACATGTCACAAAATGGAAATATAATGAACAGATTAATCAGCCGTTATATAAAAAATAAACAAATATGTAGGCAAGCATCTCAATCGCCCCTTCTGCTATATTCATTGTCCTAATATATGATAAGTTTCATAAAGCAGAGTCACCACTCACATGTGCTGGTAAAAAATATTTACAGTGGGCAGACAATGAAAGGGCTGAGGCCCGACCACACATTATAACTCCAGCATCTCTATGTTAAAAACCATTTCCTAGGCAATATCTAGCCTCTGAAAACAATATGCAAGATCCATCGATAAATCTGGTGAAAGTCGCCAACATTTTGTGCATACTTGTGCCCTCACCTGAATGTAGCGCCACCTTGTAGACGTCGGAGGTAACTGCAGCTCAAAAAATGTTTCATCAGAGGGCAAGTTTAGAGGAATCCAAAAGGCAGATGTCCATGGAAAGAGCCCCCGACTGCAGCAGGAAGGTTGGATGCTTCAAATTTGCATAGTTTCCAGTCCAACGTCCTCTCATGTACCGAACGCTCCCAAACGCTCAAAAGCCTTACACCGGGCAAGCCCTCACCGGGTAGATCTCTGGCTCCCAGGTAAAGCCAAATCCTGAGCATGCTAGCACTAGGATCACAGAGAGAGAGAGACAGAGAGTGTTGGAGAGCTGCTGTCTTGATAAAGGCCTGAAACGGCTAGTGCGTAAGAGGGTCTGGACTATCAGTTATGACTGATTGTGAGAGGGGAAGATGAAGATTTTCTGCACCCAGCATGCCTTGCGATATAATTAGGCAAATGAGGTGAGAGCCCGACCAATGCCACTTCACTCCGCTGAATGCCTCCTCATCTGCATAAAGAGATCACCTTCATGAACGAGCAGAGTGGCGCAGCGGAAGCGTGCTGGGCCCATAACCCAGAGGTCGATGGATCGAAACCATCCTCTGCTAATTTTGCTTGACTTTCCTTCCAAGGACGAAGCTGTCATTTCCACACTGCCAGAAAGGAAAAGCGCAAGCTTGTGCCAGCTATGTGAGAAAAGACTTCTCAACTATCTGTGTCTGTGTAATACAAGAGTGTTCGTGAAAGGATCAACCCTGTACTTTGAAAGTAAAGACACACAACTATAACCATAAATGACTGGTGGGAGCTTCACACAACTTTCTGGGCATGCTTTGAATTTCATTCTTCCCTTTTTTTTCTGCTCTTATCTATCTCCTGGGCATTTCATGGAATGTTCTCTCTTTCTCTTCCCTGCTTTGCTTCCCATGCTGCCTATATATGCTGATTTCTACTTTTTGTACTGTTGCATTTCATTTCTTCTCTTCTGCACAACTTTGTCCTTGGTTTCAATCCCCAGTTCCTTACCCTCTGCAAAAAACGTTCTACTACTTCTCATGTTGGTATCGAAACCAAATGCACCATTGAAGCTGTTGCAAGATAGTCATTGATTTCGGGAACGTAATATTTAGAACCGAGAGCACACACATCAGAGGGCGTTGGTGGTATAGTGGTGAGCATAGCTGCTTCCCAAGCAGTTGACCCGGGTTCGATTCCCGGCCAACGCAGTGAAAATGCTTATATATTCTGCAAGCAGGACATATTTTAATGCAACAGGTCTCAAAATGGAAATTTCATGAACAGATTAATCAGCCATATATAAAAAAATAAACAAATACATAGGCAAACATCTCAATCGCACCTTCTGATACATTCATTGTCCTAATATATGATAAGTTTTATAAAGCAGAGTCACAACTCACATGTGCTGGTAATAAATATGTTACAGTGGGCAAACAATGGAAGGGCTGAGGCCCGACCAGACATTATAACTCCAACATCTCTATGTTAAAAAGCATTTCTAGGCAATATCTAGCCTCTGAAAAAAATATGCAAGATCCACCGATAAATCTGGCAAAAGTCCCTAACATTTTGTGCATACTTGTGCACTTACCAGAATGTAGCGCCACCTTGTAGCTGTCGAAGGTAATTGCTGCTCACAAAATGTTTTATCAGAAGGCAAGTTGAGAGGAATCCTAGAGGCAGATGTCCATGGAAAGAGCCGCTCACTGCAGCAGGAATGTTGGATGCTTCAAATTCGCAGAGTTTCTTGTCCAACGTCCACTCACGTCCCGAACGCTCCCAAACGCTCAAAAGCCTCACACCGGGCAAGCCCTCACTGGGTAGATCTCTGGCTCCCAGGTAAAGCCAAATCCTGAGCATGCTAGTGCTAGGATCACAGAGAGAGAGAGAGAGGGTTCATGACATGCTGTCTTGATAAAGGTCTGAAACGGCTAGTGCCTAAGAGTGTCTGACTTTCAGTTATGACTGATTGTGAGAGGGGAAGATGAAGTTTTTCTGTACCCAGCATGCCTTGCAATATACTTAGGCAAATGAGGTGAGAGCCGTACCAATCCCACGCTACTCTGCTTAATGCTCCCTATCTGCATAAAAAGAACACTTTCACAACAGAGCAGAGTGGCGCAGCGGAAGCGTGCTGGGCCCATAACCCAGAGGTCGATGGATCGAAACCATCCTCTGCTAATTTTGCTTGATTTTCCTTCCAAGGACCAAGCTGTCATTTCCACGCTGCCAGCAAGGAAAAGCACAAGCTTGTGCCAGCTATGTGAGAAAATACTTGTCAAATATCTGTGTCTGCTGAAATACAAGAGAGGGATCATCAAATGATCCACCCTGTACTTTGAAAGTAAAGACACACAATAATAAGCATAAATGACTGGTGGGACCTTCAAACACTTTTATGGGCAGGCTTTGAATTTCATTCTTTCCTTTTTGTTCTGCTCTTATCTATCTCCTGGGCATTTAATTGAATGTTCTGTATTTCTCTTCCCTGTTTTGCTTCCCATGCTGCCTCTATATATTCTTATCTATTATTTGTAATGCAGCTTTCCATTCTTCTCTTCTGCACAGCTTTGTCCTTGGTTTCAATCCCAGTTCCTTACCCTCTGCAAAAAACTTTCTATTGCTTTTCATGTTGGTATCTAAACCAAATGCACCATTGAAGCTGGTGCAAGATAGTCATTGAACTCAGGATCCTAATGTTAAGAACCGAGAGCGCACAGATCAGAGGGCGTTGGTGGTATAGTGGTGAGCATAGCTGCCTTCCAAGCAGTTGACCCGGGTTCGATTCCCGGCCAACGCAGTACAAATACTTATATATTCTGCAAGCAGGATATATTTTAATGCAACATGTCACAAAATGGAAATATAATGAACAGATTAATCAGCCGTTATATAAAAAATAAACAAATATGTAGGCAAGCATCTCAATCGCCCCTTCTGCTATATTCATTGTCCTAATATATGATAAGTTTCATAAAGCAGAGTCACCACTCACATGTGCTGGTAAAAAATATTTACAGTGGGCAGACAATGAAAGGGCTGAGGCCCGACCACACATTATAACTCCAGCATCTCTATGTTAAAAACCATTTCCTAGGCAATATCTAGCCTCTGAAAACAATATGCAAGATCCATCGATAAATCTGGTGAAAGTCGCCAACATTTTGTGCATACTTGTGCCCTCACCTGAATGTAGCGCCACCTTGTAGACGTCGGAGGTAACTGCAGCTCAAAAAATGTTTCATCAGAGGGCAAGTTTAGAGGAATCCAAAAGGCAGATGTCCATGGAAAGAGCCCCCGACTGCAGCAGGAAGGTTGGATGCTTCAAATTTGCATAGTTTCCAGTCCAACGTCCTCTCATGTACCGAACGCTCCCAAACGCTCAAAAGCCTTACACCGGGCAAGCCCTCACCGGGTAGATCTCTGGCTCCCAGGTAAAGCCAAATCCTGAGCATGCTAGCACTAGGATCACAGAGAGAGAGAGACAGAGAGTGTTGGAGAGCTGCTGTCTTGATAAAGGCCTGAAACGGCTAGTGCGTAAGAGGGTCTGGACTATCAGTTATGACTGATTGTGAGAGGGGAAGATGAAGATTTTCTGCACCCAGCATGCCTTGCGATATAATTAGGCAAATGAGGTGAGAGCCCGACCAATGCCACTTCACTCCGCTGAATGCCTCCTCATCTGCATAAAGAGATCACCTTCATGAACGAGCAGAGTGGCGCAGCGGAAGCGTGCTGGGCCCATAACCCAGAGGTCGATGGATCGAAACCATCCTCTGCTAATTTTGCTTGACTTTCCTTCCAAGGACCAAGCTGTCATTTCCACACTGCCAGAAAGGAAAAGCGCAAGCTTGTGCCAGCTATGTGAGAAAAGACTTCTCAACTATCTGTGTCTGTGTAATACAAGAGTGTTCGTGAAAGGATCAACCCTGTACTTTGAAAGTAAAGACACACAACTATAACCATAAATGACTGGTGGGAGCTTCACACAACTTTCTGGGCATGCTTTGAATTTCATTCTTCCCTTTTTTTTCTGCTCTTATCTATCTCCTGGGCATTTCATGGAATGTTCTCTCTTTCTCTTCCCTGCTTTGCTTCCCATGCTGCCTATATATGCTGATTTCTACTTTTTGTACTGTTGCATTTCATTTCTTCTCTTCTGCACAACTTTGTCCTTGGTTTCAATCCCCAGTTCCTTACCCTCTGCAAAAAACGTTCTACTACTTCTCATGTTGGTATCGAAACCAAATGCACCATTGAAGCTGTTGCAAGATAGTCATTGATTTCGGGAACGTAATATTTAGAACCGAGAGCACACACATCAGAGGGCGTTGGTGGTATAGTGGTGAGCATAGCTGCTTCCCAAGCAGTTGACCCGGGTTCGATTCCCGGCCAACGCAGTGAAAATGCTTATATATTCTGCAAGCAGGACATATTTTAATGCAACATGTCTCAAAATGGAAATTTCATGAACAGATTAATCAGCCATATATAAAAAAATAAACAAATACATAGGCAAACATCTCAATCGCACCTTCTGATACATTCATTGTCCTAATATATGATAAGTTTTATAAAGCAGAGTCACAACTCACATGTGCTGGTAATAAATATGTTACAGTGGGCAAACAATGGAAGGGCTGAGGCCCGACCAGACATTATAACTCCAACATCTCTATGTTAAAAAGCATTTCTAGGCAATATCTAGCCTCTGAAAAAAATATGCAAGATCCACCGATAAATCTGGCAAAAGTCCCTAACATTTTGTGCATACTTGTGCACTTACCAGAATGTAGCGCCACCTTGTAGCTGTCGAAGGTAATTGCTGCTCACAAAATGTTTTATCAGAAGGCAAGTTGAGAGGAATCCTAGAGGCAGATGTCCATGAAAAGAGCCGCTCACTGCAGCAGGAATGTTGGATGCTTCAAATTCGCAGAGTTTCCTGTCCAACGTCCACTCACGTCCCGAACGCTCCCAAACGCTCAAAAGCCTCACACCGGGCAAGCCCTCACCGGGTAGATCTCTGGCTCCCAGGTAAAGCCAAATCCTGAGCATGCTAGTGCTAGGATCACAGAGAGAGAGAGAGAGGGTTCATGACATGCTGTCTTGATAAAGGTCTGAAACGGCTAGTGCCTAAGAGTGTCTGACTTTCAGTTATGACTGATTGTGAGAGGGGAAGATGAAGTTTTTCTGTACCCAGCATGCCTTGCAATATACTTAGGCAAATGAGGTGAGAGCCGTACCAATCCCACGCTACTCTGCTTAATGCTCCCTATCTGCATAAAAAGAACACTTTCACATCAGAGCAGAGTGGCGCAGCGGAAGCGTGCTGGGCCCATAACCCAGAGGTCGATGGATCGAAACCATCCTCTGCTAATTTTGCTTGACTTTCCTTCCAAGGACCAAGCTGTCATTTCCACGCTGCCAGCAAGGAAAAGCACAAGCTTGTGCCAGCTATGTGAGAAAATACTTGTCAAATATCTGTGTCTGCTGAAATACAAGAGAGGGATCATCAAATGATCCACCCTGTACTTTGAAAGTAAAGACACACAATAATAAGCATAAATGACTGGTGGGACCTTCAAACACTTTTATGGGCAGGCTTTGAATTTCATTCTTTCCTTTTTGTTCTGCTCTTATCTATCTCCTGGGCATTTAATTGAATGTTCTGTATTTCTCTTCCCTGTTTTGCTTCCCATGCTGCCTCTATATATTCTTATCTATTATTTGTAATGCAGCTTTCCATTCTTCTCTTCTGCACAGCTTTGTCCTTGGTTTCAATCCCAGTTCCTTACCCTCTGCAAAAAACTTTCTATTGCTTTTCATGTTGGTATCTAAACCAAATGCACCATTGAAGCTGGTGCAAGATAGTCATTGAACTCAGGATCCTAATGTTAAGAACCGAGAGCGCACAGATCAGAGGGCGTTGGTGGTATAGTGGTGAGCATAGCTGCCTTCCAAGTAGTTGACCCGGGTTCGATTCCCGGCCAACGCAGTACAAATACTTATATATTCTGCAAGCAGGATATATTTTAATGCAACATGTCACAAAATGGAAATATAATGAACAGATTAATCAGCCGTTATATAAAAAATAAACAAATATGTAGGCAAGCATCTCAATCGCCCCTTCTGCTATATTCATTGTCCTAATATATGATAAGTTTCATAAAGCAGAGTCACCACTCACATGTGCTGGTAAAAAATATTTACAGTGGGCAGACAATGAAAGGGCTGAGGCCCGACCACACATTATAACTCCAGCATCTCTATGTTAAAAACCATTTCCTAGGCAATATCTAGCCTCTGAAAACAATATGCAAGATCCATCGATAAATCTGGTGAAAGTCGCCAACATTTTGTGCATACTTGTGCCCTCACCTGAATGTAGCGCCACCTTGTAGACGTCGGAGGTAACTGCAGCTCAAAAAATGTTTCATCAGAGGGCAAGTTTAGAGGAATCCAAAAGGCAGATGTCCATGGAAAGAGCCCCCGACTGCAGCAGGAAGGTTGGATGCTTCAAATTTGCATAGTTTCCAGTCCAACGTCCTCTCATGTACCGAACGCTCCCAAACGCTCAAAAGCCTTACACCGGGCAAGCCCTCACCGGGTAGATCTCTGGCTCCCAGGTAAAGCCAAATCCTGAGCATGCTAGCACTAGGATCACAGAGAGAGAGAGACAGAGAGTGTTGGAGAGCTGCTGTCTTGATAAAGGCCTGAAACGGCTAGTGCGTAAGAGGGTCTGGACTATCAGTTATGACTGATTGTGAGAGGGGAAGATGAAGATTTTCTGCACCCAGCATGCCTTGCGATATAATTAGGCAAATGAGGTGAGAGCCCGACCAATGCCACTTCACTCCGCTGAATGCCTCCTCATCTGCATAAAGAGATCACCTTCATGAACGAGCAGAGTGGCGCAGCGGAAGCGTGCTGGGCCCATAACCCAGAGGTCGATGGATCGAAACCATCCTCTGCTAATTTTGCTTGACTTTCCTTCCAAGGACGAAGCTGTCATTTCCACACTGCCAGAAAGGAAAAGCGCAAGCTTGTGCCAGCTATGTGAGAAAAGACTTCTCAACTATCTGTGTCTGTGTAATACAAGAGTGTTCGTGAAAGGATCAACCCTGTACTTTGAAAGTAAAGACACACAACTATAACCATAAATGACTGGTGGGAGCTTCACACAACTTTCTGGGCATGCTTTGAATTTCATTCTTCCCTTTTTTTTCTGCTCTTATCTATCTCCTGGGCATTTCATGGAATGTTCTCTCTTTCTCTTCCCTGCTTTGCTTCCCATGCTGCCTATATATGCTGATTTCTACTTTTTGTACTGTTGCATTTCATTTCTTCTCTTCTGCACAACTTTGTCCTTGGTTTCAATCCCCAGTTCCTTACCCTCTGCAAAAAACGTTCTACTACTTCTCATGTTGGTATCGAAACCAAATGCACCATTGAAGCTGTTGCAAGATAGTCATTGATTTCGGGAACGTAATATTTAGAACCGAGAGCACACACATCAGAGGGCGTTGGTGGTATAGTGGTGAGCATAGCTGCTTCCCAAGCAGTTGACCCGGGTTCGATTCCCGGCCAACGCAGTGAAAATGCTTATATATTCTGCAAGCAGGACATATTTTAATGCAACAGGTCTCAAAATGGAAATTTCATGAACAGATTAATCAGCCATATATAAAAAAATAAACAAATACATAGGCAAACATCTCAATCGCACCTTCTGATACATTCATTGTCCTAATATATGATAAGTTTTATAAAGCAGAGTCACAACTCACATGTGCTGGTAATAAATATGTTACAGTGGGCAAACAATGGAAGGGCTGAGGCCCGACCAGACATTATAACTCCAACATCTCTATGTTAAAAAGCATTTCTAGGCAATATCTAGCCTCTGAAAAAAATATGCAAGATCCACCGATAAATCTGGCAAAAGTCCCTAACATTTTGTGCATACTTGTGCACTTACCAGAATGTAGCGCCACCTTGTAGCTGTCGAAGGTAATTGCTGCTCACAAAATGTTTTATCAGAAGGCAAGTTGAGAGGAATCCTAGAGGCAGATGTCCATGGAAAGAGCCGCTCACTGCAGCAGGAATGTTGGATGCTTCAAATTCGCAGAGTTTCTTGTCCAACGTCCACTCACGTCCCGAACGCTCCCAAACGCTCAAAAGCCTCACACCGGGCAAGCCCTCACTGGGTAGATCTCTGGCTCCCAGGTAAAGCCAAATCCTGAGCATGCTAGTGCTAGGATCACAGAGAGAGAGAGAGAGGGTTCATGACATGCTGTCTTGATAAAGGTCTGAAACGGCTAGTGCCTAAGAGTGTCTGACTTTCAGTTATGACTGATTGTGAGAGGGGAAGATGAAGTTTTTCTGTACCCAGCATGCCTTGCAATATACTTAGGCAAATGAGGTGAGAGCCGTACCAATCCCACGCTACTCTGCTTAATGCTCCCTATCTGCATAAAAAGAACACTTTCACAACAGAGCAGAGTGGCGCAGCGGAAGCGTGCTGGGCCCATAACCCAGAGGTCGATGGATCGAAACCATCCTCTGCTAATTTTGCTTGACTTTCCTTCCAAGGACCAAGCTGTCATTTCCACGCTGCCAGCAAGGAAAAGCACAAGCTTGTGCCAGCTATGTGAGAAAATACTTGTCAAATATCTGTGTCTGCTGAAATACAAGAGAGGGATCATCAAATGATCCACCCTGTACTTTGAAAGTAAAGACACACAATAATAAGCATAAATGACTGGTGGGACCTTCAAACACTTTTATGGGCAGGCTTTGAATTTCATTCTTTCCTTTTTGTTCTGCTCTTATCTATCTCCTGGGCATTTAATTGAATGTTCTGTATTTCTCTTCCCTGTTTTGCTTCCCATGCTGCCTCTATATATTCTTATCTATTATTTGTAATGCAGCTTTCCATTCTTCTCTTCTGCACAGCTTTGTCCTTGGTTTCAATCCCAGTTCCTTACCCTCTGCAAAAAACTTTCTATTGCTTTTCATGTTGGTATCTAAACCAAATGCACCATTGAAGCTGGTGCAAGATAGTCATTGAACTCAGGATCCTAATGTTAAGAACCGAGAGCGCACAGATCAGAGGGCGTTGGTGGTATAGTGGTGAGCATAGCTGCCTTCCAAGCAGTTGACCCGGGTTCGATTCCCGGCCAACGCAGTACAAATACTTATATATTCTGCAAGCAGGATATATTTTAATGCAACATGTCACAAAATGGAAATATAATGAACAGATTAATCAGCCGTTATATAAAAAATAAACAAATATGTAGGCAAGCATCTCAATCGCCCCTTCTGCTATATTCATTGTCCTAATATATGATAAGTTTCATAAAGCAGAGTCACCACTCACATGTGCTGGTAAAAAATATTTACAGTGGGCAGACAATGAAAGGGCTGAGGCCCGACCACACATTATAACTCCAGCATCTCTATGTTAAAAACCATTTCCTAGGCAATATCTAGCCTCTGAAAACAATATGCAAGATCCATCGATAAATCTGGTGAAAGTCGCCAACATTTTGTGCATACTTGTGCCCTCACCTGAATGTAGCGCCACCTTGTAGACGTCGGAGGTAACTGCAGCTCAAAAAATGTTTCATCAGAGGGCAAGTTTAGAGGAATCCAAAAGGCAGATGTCCATGGAAAGAGCCCCCGACTGCAGCAGGAAGGTTGGATGCTTCAAATTTGCATAGTTTCCAGTCCAACGTCCTCTCATGTACCGAACGCTCCCAAACGCTCAAAAGCCTTACACCGGGCAAGCCCTCACCGGGTAGATCTCTGGCTCCCAGGTAAAGCCAAATCCTGAGCATGCTAGCACTAGGATCACAGAGAGAGAGAGACAGAGAGTGTTGGAGAGCTGCTGTCTTGATAAAGGCCTGAAACGGCTAGTGCGTAAGAGGGTCTGGACTATCAGTTATGACTGATTGTGAGAGGGGAAGATGAAGATTTTCTGCACCCAGCATGCCTTGCGATATAATTAGGCAAATGAGGTGAGAGCCCGACCAATGCCACTTCACTCCGCTGAATGCCTCCTCATCTGCATAAAGAGATCACCTTCATGAACGAGCAGAGTGGCGCAGCGGAAGCGTGCTGGGCCCATAACCCAGAGGTCGATGGATCGAAACCATCCTCTGCTAATTTTGCTTGACTTTCCTTCCAAGGACCAAGCTGTCATTTCCACACTGCCAGAAAGGAAAAGCGCAAGCTTGTGCCAGCTATGTGAGAAAAGACTTCTCAACTATCTGTGTCTGTGTAATACAAGAGTGTTCGTGAAAGGATCAACCCTGTACTTTGAAAGTAAAGACACACAACTATAACCATAAATGACTGGTGGGAGCTTCACACAACTTTCTGGGCATGCTTTGAATTTCATTCTTCCCTTTTTTTTCTGCTCTTATCTATCTCCTGGGCATTTCATGGAATGTTCTCTCTTTCTCTTCCCTGCTTTGCTTCCCATGCTGCCTATATATGCTGATTTCTACTTTTTGTACTGTTGCATTTCATTTCTTCTCTTCTGCACAACTTTGTCCTTGGTTTCAATCCCCAGTTCCTTACCCTCTGCAAAAAACGTTCTACTACTTCTCATGTTGGTATCGAAACCAAATGCACCATTGAAGCTGTTGCAAGATAGTCATTGATTTCGGGAACGTAATATTTAGAACCGAGAGCACACACATCAGAGGGCGTTGGTGGTATAGTGGTGAGCATAGCTGCTTCCCAAGCAGTTGACCCGGGTTCGATTCCCGGCCAACGCAGTGAAAATGCTTATATATTCTGCAAGCAGGACATATTTTAATGCAACATGTCTCAAAATGGAAATTTCATGAACAGATTAATCAGCCATATATAAAAAAATAAACAAATACATAGGCAAACATCTCAATCGCACCTTCTGATACATTCATTGTCCTAATATATGATAAGTTTTATAAAGCAGAGTCACAACTCACATGTGCTGGTAATAAATATGTTACAGTGGGCAAACAATGGAAGGGCTGAGGCCCGACCAGACATTATAACTCCAACATCTCTATGTTAAAAAGCATTTCTAGGCAATATCTAGCCTCTGAAAAAAATATGCAAGATCCACCGATAAATCTGGCAAAAGTCCCTAACATTTTGTGCATACTTGTGCACTTACCAGAATGTAGCGCCACCTTGTAGCTGTCGAAGGTAATTGCTGCTCACAAAATGTTTTATCAGAAGGCAAGTTGAGAGGAATCCTAGAGGCAGATGTCCATGGAAAGAGCCGCTCACTGCAGCAGGAATGTTGGATGCTTCAAATTCGCAGAGTTTCCTGTCCAACGTCCACTCACGTCCCGAACGCTCCCAAACGCTCAAAAGCCTCACACCGGGCAAGCCCTCACCGGGTAGATCTCTGGCTCCCAGGTAAAGCCAAATCCTGAGCATGCTAGTGCTAGGATCACAGAGAGAGAGAGAGAGGGTTCATGACATGCTGTCTTGATAAAGGTCTGAAACGGCTAGTGCCTAAGAGTGTCTGACTTTCAGTTATGACTGATTGTGAGAGGGGAAGATGAAGTTTTTCTGTACCCAGCATGCCTTGCAATATACTTAGGCAAATGAGGTGAGAGCCGTACCAATCCCACGCTACTCTGCTTAATGCTCCCTATCTGCATAAAAAGAACACTTTCACATCAGAGCAGAGTGGCGCAGCGGAAGCGTGCTGGGCCCATAACCCAGAGGTCGATGGATCGAAACCATCCTCTGCTAATTTTGCTTGACTTTCCTTCCAAGGACCAAGCTGTCATTTCCACGCTGCCAGCAAGGAAAAGCACAAGCTTGTGCCAGCTATGTGAGAAAATACTTGTCAAATATCTGTGTCTGCTGAAATACAAGAGAGGGATCATCAAATGATCCACCCTGTACTTTGAAAGTAAAGACACACAATAATAAGCATAAATGACTGGTGGGACCTTCAAACACTTTTATGGGCAGGCTTTGAATTTCATTCTTTCCTTTTTGTTCTGCTCTTATCTATCTCCTGGGCATTTAATTGAATGTTCTGTATTTCTCTTCCCTGTTTTGCTTCCCATGCTGCCTCTATATATTCTTATCTATTATTTGTAATGCAGCTTTCCATTCTTCTCTTCTGCACAGCTTTGTCCTTGGTTTCAATCCCAGTTCCTTACCCTCTGCAAAAAACTTTCTATTGCTTTTCATGTTGGTATCTAAACCAAATGCACCATTGAAGCTGGTGCAAGATAGTCATTGAACTCAGGATCCTAATGTTAAGAACCGAGAGCGCACAGATCAGAGGGCGTTGGTGGTATAGTGGTGAGCATAGCTGCCTTCCAAGTAGTTGACCCGGGTTCGATTCCCGGCCAACGCAGTACAAATACTTATATATTCTGCAAGCAGGATATATTTTAATGCAACATGTCACAAAATGGAAATATAATGAACAGATTAATCAGCCGTTATATAAAAAATAAACAAATATGTAGGCAAGCATCTCAATCGCCCCTTCTGCTATATTCATTGTCCTAATATATGATAAGTTTCATAAAGCAGAGTCACCACTCACATGTGCTGGTAAAAAATATTTACAGTGGGCAGACAATGAAAGGGCTGAGGCCCGACCACACATTATAACTCCAGCATCTCTATGTTAAAAACCATTTCCTAGGCAATATCTAGCCTCTGAAAACAATATGCAAGATCCATCGATAAATCTGGTGAAAGTCGCCAACATTTTGTGCATACTTGTGCCCTCACCTGAATGTAGCGCCACCTTGTAGACGTCGGAGGTAACTGCAGCTCAAAAAATGTTTCATCAGAGGGCAAGTTTAGAGGAATCCAAAAGGCAGATGTCCATGGAAAGAGCCCCCGACTGCAGCAGGAAGGTTGGATGCTTCAAATTTGCATAGTTTCCAGTCCAACGTCCTCTCATGTACCGAACGCTCCCAAACGCTCAAAAGCCTTACACCGGGCAAGCCCTCACCGGGTAGATCTCTGGCTCCCAGGTAAAGCCAAATCCTGAGCATGCTAGCACTAGGATCACAGAGAGAGAGAGACAGAGAGTGTTGGAGAGCTGCTGTCTTGATAAAGGCCTGAAACGGCTAGTGCGTAAGAGGGTCTGGACTATCAGTTATGACTGATTGTGAGAGGGGAAGATGAAGATTTTCTGCACCCAGCATGCCTTGCGATATAATTAGGCAAATGAGGTGAGAGCCCGACCAATGCCACTTCACTCCGCTGAATGCCTCCTCATCTGCATAAAGAGATCACCTTCATGAACGAGCAGAGTGGCGCAGCGGAAGCGTGCTGGGCCCATAACCCAGAGGTCGATGGATCGAAACCATCCTCTGCTAATTTTGCTTGACTTTCCTTCCAAGGACGAAGCTGTCATTTCCACACTGCCAGAAAGGAAAAGCGCAAGCTTGTGCCAGCTATGTGAGAAAAGACTTCTCAACTATCTGTGTCTGTGTAATACAAGAGTGTTCAAGAAAGGATCAACCCTGTACTTTGAAAGTAAAGACACACAACTATAACCATAAATGACTGGTGGGAGCTTCACACAACTTTCTGGGCATGCTTTGAATTTCATTCTTCCCTTTTTTTTCTGCTCTTATCTATCTCCTGGGCATTTCATGGAATGTTCTCTCTTTCTCTTCCCTGCTTTGCTTCCCATGCTGCCTATATATGCTGATTTCTACTTTTTGTACTGTTGCATTTCATTTCTTCTCTTCTGCACAACTTTGTCCTTGGTTTCAATCCCCAGTTCCTTACCCTCTGCAAAAAACGTTCTACTACTTCTCATGTTGGTATCGAAACCAAATGCACCATTGAAGCTGTTGCAAGATAGTCATTGATTTCGGGAACGTAATATTTAGAACCGAGAGCACACACATCAGAGGGCGTTGGTGGTATAGTGGTGAGCATAGCTGCTTCCCAAGCAGTTGACCCGGGTTCGATTCCCGGCCAACGCAGTGAAAATGCTTATATATTCTGCAAGCAGGACATATTTTAATGCAACAGGTCTCAAAATGGAAATTTCATGAACAGATTAATCAGCCATATATAAAAAAATAAACAAATACATAGGCAAACATCTCAATCGCACCTTCTGATACATTCATTGTCCTAATATATGATAAGTTTTATAAAGCAGAGTCACAACTCACATGTGCTGGTAATAAATATGTTACAGTGGGCAAACAATGGAAGGGCTGAGGCCCGACCAGACATTATAACTCCAACATCTCTATGTTAAAAAGCATTTCTAGGCAATATCTAGCCTCTGAAAAAAATATGCAAGATCCACCGATAAATCTGGCAAAAGTCCCTAACATTTTGTGCATACTTGTGCACTTACCAGAATGTAGCGCCACCTTGTAGCTGTCGAAGGTAATTGCTGCTCACAAAATGTTTTATCAGAAGGCAAGTTGAGAGGAATCCTAGAGGCAGATGTCCATGGAAAGAGCCGCTCACTGCAGCAGGAATGTTGGATGCTTCAAATTCGCAGAGTTTCCTGTCCAACGTCCACTCACGTCCCGAACGCTCCCAAACGCTCAAAAGCCTCACACCGGGCAAGCCCTCACCGGGTAGATCTCTGGCTCCCAGGTAAAGCCAAATCCTGAGCATGCTAGTGCTAGGATCACAGAGAGAGAGAGAGAGGGTTCATGACATGCTGTCTTGATAAAGGTCTGAAACGGCTAGTGCCTAAGAGTGTCTGACTTTCAGTTATGACTGATTGTGAGAGGGGAAGATGAAGTTTTTCTGTACCCAGCATGCCTTGCAATATACTTAGGCAAATGAGGTGAGAGCCGTACCAATCCCACGCTACTCTGCTTAATGCTCCCTATCTGCATAAAAAGAACACTTTCACAACAGAGCAGAGTGGCGCAGCGGAAGCGTGCTGGGCCCATAACCCAGAGGTCGATGGATCGAAACCATCCTCTGCTAATTTTGCTTGACTTTCCTTCCAAGGACCAAGCTGTCATTTCCACGCTGCCAGCAAGGAAAAGCACAAGCTTGTGCCAGCTATGTGAGAAAATACTTGTCAAATATCTGTGTCTGCTGAAATACAAGAGAGGGATCATCAAATGATCCACCCTGTACTTTGAAAGTAAAGACACACAATAATAAGCATAAATGACTGGTGGGACCTTCAAACACTTTTATGGGCAGGCTTTGAATTTCATTCTTTCCTTTTTGTTCTGCTCTTATCTATCTCCTGGGCATTTAATTGAATGTTCTGTATTTCTCTTCCCTGTTTTGCTTCCCATGCTGCCTCTATATATTCTTATCTATTATTTGTAATGCAGCTTTCCATTCTTCTCTTCTGCACAGCTTTGTCCTTGGTTTCAATCCCAGTTCCTTACCCTCTGCAAAAAACTTTCTATTGCTTTTCATGTTGGTATCTAAACCAAATGCACCATTGAAGCTGGTGCAAGATAGTCATTGAACTCAGGATCCTAATGTTAAGAACCGAGAGCGCACAGATCAGAGGGCGTTGGTGGTATAGTGGTGAGCATAGCTGCCTTCCAAGCAGTTGACCCGGGTTCGATTCCCGGCCAACGCAGTACAAATACTTATATATTCTGCAAGCAGGATATATTTTAATGCAACATGTCACAAAATGGAAATATAATGAACAGATTAATCAGCCGTTATATAAAAAATAAACAAATATGTAGGCAAGCATCTCAATCGCCCCTTCTGCTATATTCATTGTCCTAATATATGATAAGTTTCATAAAGCAGAGTCACCACTCACATGTGCTGGTAAAAAATATTTACAGTGGGCAGACAATGAAAGGGCTGAGGCCCGACCACACATTATAACTCCAGCATCTCTATGTTAAAAACCATTTCCTAGGCAATATCTAGCCTCTGAAAACAATATGCAAGATCCATCGATAAATCTGGTGAAAGTCGCCAACATTTTGTGCATACTTGTGCCCTCACCTGAATGTAGCGCCACCTTGTAGACGTCGGAGGTAACTGCAGCTCAAAAAATGTTTCATCAGAGGGCAAGTTTAGAGGAATCCAAAAGGCAGATGTCCATGGAAAGAGCCCCCGACTGCAGCAGGAAGGTTGGATGCTTCAAATTTGCATAGTTTCCAGTCCAACGTCCTCTCATGTACCGAACGCTCCCAAACGCTCAAAAGCCTTACACCGGGCAAGCCCTCACCGGGTAGATCTCTGGCTCCCAGGTAAAGCCAAATCCTGAGCATGCTAGCACTAGGATCACAGAGAGAGAGAGACAGAGAGTGTTGGAGAGCTGCTGTCTTGATAAAGGCCTGAAACGGCTAGTGCGTAAGAGGGTCTGGACTATCAGTTATGACTGATTGTGAGAGGGGAAGATGAAGATTTTCTGCACCCAGCATGCCTTGCGATATAATTAGGCAAATGAGGTGAGAGCCCGACCAATGCCACTTCACTCCGCTGAATGCCTCCTCATCTGCATAAAGAGATCACCTTCATGAACGAGCAGAGTGGCGCAGCGGAAGCGTGCTGGGCCCATAACCCAGAGGTCGATGGATCGAAACCATCCTCTGCTAATTTTGCTTGACTTTCCTTCCAAGGACCAAGCTGTCATTTCCACACTGCCAGAAAGGAAAAGCGCAAGCTTGTGCCAGCTATGTGAGAAAAGACTTCTCAACTATCTGTGTCTGTGTAATACAAGAGTGTTCGTGAAAGGATCAACCCTGTACTTTGAAAGTAAAGACACACAACTATAACCATAAATGACTGGTGGGAGCTTCACACAACTTTCTGGGCATGCTTTGAATTTCATTCTTCCCTTTTTTTTCTGCTCTTATCTATCTCCTGGGCATTTCATGGAATGTTCTCTCTTTCTCTTCCCTGCTTTGCTTCCCATGCTGCCTATATATGCTGATTTCTACTTTTTGTACTGTTGCATTTCATTTCTTCTCTTCTGCACAACTTTGTCCTTGGTTTCAATCCCCAGTTCCTTACCCTCTGCAAAAAACGTTCTACTACTTCTCATGTTGGTATCGAAACCAAATGCACCATTGAAGCTGTTGCAAGATAGTCATTGATTTCGGGAACGTAATATTTAGAACCGAGAGCACACACATCAGAGGGCGTTGGTGGTATAGTGGTGAGCATAGCTGCTTCCCAAGCAGTTGACCCGGGTTCGATTCCCGGCCAACGCAGTGAAAATGCTTATATATTCTGCAAGCAGGACATATTTTAATGCAACATGTCTCAAAATGGAAATTTCATGAACAGATTAATCAGCCATATATAAAAAAATAAACAAATACATAGGCAAACATCTCAATCGCACCTTCTGATACATTCATTGTCCTAATATATGATAAGTTTTATAAAGCAGAGTCACAACTCACATGTGCTGGTAATAAATATGTTACAGTGGGCAAACAATGGAAGGGCTGAGGCCCGACCAGACATTATAACTCCAACATCTCTATGTTAAAAAGCATTTCTAGGCAATATCTAGCCTCTGAAAAAAATATGCAAGATCCACCGATAAATCTGGCAAAAGTCCCTAACATTTTGTGCATACTTGTGCACTTACCAGAATGTAGCGCCACCTTGTAGCTGTCGAAGGTAATTGCTGCTCACAAAATGTTTTATCAGAAGGCAAGTTGAGAGGAATCCTAGAGGCAGATGTCCATGGAAAGAGCCGCTCACTGCAGCAGGAATGTTGGATGCTTCAAATTCGCAGAGTTTCCTGTCCAACGTCCACAACGCTCCCAAACGCTCAAAAGCCTCACACCGGGCAAGCCCTCACCGGGTAGATCTCTGGCTCCCAGGTAAAGCCAAATCCTGAGCATGCTAGTGCTAGGATCACAGAGAGAGAGAGAGAGGGTTCATGACATGCTGTCTTGATAAAGGTCTGAAACGGCTAGTGCCTAAGAGTGTCTGACTTTCAGTTATGACTGATTGTGAGAGGGGAAGATGAAGTTTTTCTGTACCCAGCATGCCTTGCAATATACTTAGGCAAATGAGGTGAGAGCCGTACCAATCCCACGCTACTCTGCTTAATGCTCCCTATCTGCATAAAAAGAACACTTTCACAACAGAGCAGAGTGGCGCAGCGGAAGCGTGCTGGGCCCATAACCCAGAGGTCGATGGATCGAAACCATCCTCTGCTAATTTTGCTTGACTTTCCTTCCAAGGACCAAGCTGTCATTTCCACGCTGCCAGCAAGGAAAAGCACAAGCTTGTGCCAGCTATGTGAGAAAATACTTGTCAAATATCTGTGTCTGCTGAAATACAAGAGAGGGATCATCAAATGATCCACCCTGTACTTTGAAAGTAAAGACACACAATAATAAGCATAAATGACTGGTGGGACCTTCAAACACTTTTATGGGCAGGCTTTGAATTTCATTCTTTCCTTTTTGTTCTGCTCTTATCTATCTCCTGGGCATTTAATTGAATGTTCTGTATTTCTCTTCCCTGTTTTGCTTCCCATGCTGCCTCTATATATTCTTATCTATTATTTGTAATGCAGCTTTCCATTCTTCTCTTCTGCACAGCTTTGTCCTTGGTTTCAATCCCAGTTCCTTACCCTCTGCAAAAAACTTTCTATTGCTTTTCATGTTGGTATCTAAACCAAATGCACCATTGAAGCTGGTGCAAGATAGTCATTGAACTCAGGATCCTAATGTTAAGAACCGAGAGCGCACAGATCAGAGGGCGTTGGTGGTATAGTGGTGAGCATAGCTGCCTTCCAAGCAGTTGACCCGGGTTCGATTCCCGGCCAACGCAGTACAAATACTTATATATTCTGCAAGCAGGATATATTTTAATGCAACATGTCACAAAATGGAAATATAATGAACAGATTAATCAGCCGTTATATAAAAAATAAACAAATATGTAGGCAAGCATCTCAATCGCCCCTTCTGCTATATTCATTGTCCTAATATATGATAAGTTTCATAAAGCAGAGTCACCACTCACATGTGCTGGTAAAAAATATTTACAGTGGGCAGACAATGAAAGGGCTGAGGCCCGACCACACATTATAACTCCAGCATCTCTATGTTAAAAACCATTTCCTAGGCAATATCTAGCCTCTGAAAACAATATGCAAGATCCATCGATAAATCTGGTGAAAGTCGCCAACATTTTGTGCATACTTGTGCCCTCACCTGAATGTAGCGCCACCTTGTAGACGTCGGAGGTAACTGCAGCTCAAAAAATGTTTCATCAGAGGGCAAGTTTAGAGGAATCCAAAAGGCAGATGTCCATGGAAAGAGCCCCCGACTGCAGCAGGAAGGTTGGATGCTTCAAATTTGCATAGTTTCCAGTCCAACGTCCTCTCATGTACCGAACGCTCCCAAACGCTCAAAAGCCTTACACCGGGCAAGCCCTCACCGGGTAGATCTCTGGCTCCCAGGTAAAGCCAAATCCTGAGCATGCTAGCACTAGGATCACAGAGAGAGAGAGACAGAGAGTGTTGGAGAGCTGCTGTCTTGATAAAGGCCTGAAACGGCTAGTGCGTAAGAGGGTCTGGACTATCAGTTATGACTGATTGTGAGAGGGGAAGATGAAGATTTTCTGCACCCAGCATGCCTTGCGATATAATTAGGCAAATGAGGTGAGAGCCCGACCAATGCCACTTCACTCCGCTGAATGCCTCCTCATCTGCATAAAGAGATCACCTTCATGAACGAGCAGAGTGGCGCAGCGGAAGCGTGCTGGGCCCATAACCCAGAGGTCGATGGATCGAAACCATCCTCTGCTAATTTTGCTTGACTTTCCTTCCAAGGACCAAGCTGTCATTTCCACACTGCCAGAAAGGAAAAGCGCAAGCTTGTGCCAGCTATGTGAGAAAAGACTTCTCAACTATCTGTGTCTGTGTAATACAAGAGTGTTCGTGAAAGGATCAACCCTGTACTTTGAAAGTAAAGACACACAACTATAACCATAAATGACTGGTGGGAGCTTCACACAACTTTCTGGGCATGCTTTGAATTTCATTCTTCCCTTTTTTTTCTGCTCTTATCTATCTCCTGGGCATTTCATGGAATGTTCTCTCTTTCTCTTCCCTGCTTTGCTTCCCATGCTGCCTATATATGCTGATTTCTACTTTTTGTACTGTTGCATTTCATTTCTTCTCTTCTGCACAACTTTGTCCTTGGTTTCAATCCCCAGTTCCTTACCCTCTGCAAAAAACGTTCTACTACTTCTCATGTTGGTATCGAAACCAAATGCACCATTGAAGCTGTTGCAAGATAGTCATTGATTTCGGGAACGTAATATTTAGAACCGAGAGCACACACATCAGAGGGCGTTGGTGGTATAGTGGTGAGCATAGCTGCTTCCCAAGCAGTTGACCCGGGTTCGATTCCCGGCCAACGCAGTGAAAATGCTTATATATTCTGCAAGCAGGACATATTTTAATGCAACATGTCTCAAAATGGAAATTTCATGAACAGATTAATCAGCCATATATAAAAAAATAAACAAATACATAGGCAAACATCTCAATCGCACCTTCTGATACATTCATTGTCCTAATATATGATAAGTTTTATAAAGCAGAGTCACAACTCACATGTGCTGGTAATAAATATGTTACAGTGGGCAAACAATGGAAGGGCTGAGGCCCGACCAGACATTATAACTCCAACATCTCTATGTTAAAAAGCATTTCTAGGCAATATCTAGCCTCTGAAAAAAATATGCAAGATCCACCGATAAATCTGGCAAAAGTCCCTAACATTTTGTGCATACTTGTGCACTTACCAGAATGTAGCGCCACCTTGTAGCTGTCGAAGGTAATTGCTGCTCACAAAATGTTTTATCAGAAGGCAAGTTGAGAGGAATCCTAGAGGCAGATGTCCATGGAAAGAGCCGCTCACTGCAGCAGGAATGTTGGATGCTTCAAATTCGCAGAGTTTCCTGTCCAACGTCCACTCACGTCCCGAACGCTCCCAAACGCTCAAAAGCCTCACACCGGGCAAGCCCTCACCGGGTAGATCTCTGGCTCCCAGGTAAAGCCAAATCCTGAGCATGCTAGTGCTAGGATCACAGAGAGAGAGAGAGAGAGGGTTCATGACATGCTGTCTTGATAAAGGTCTGAAACGGCTAGTGCCTAAGAGTGTCTGACTTTCAGTTATGACTGATTGTGAGAGGGGAAGATGAAGTTTTTCTGTACCCAGCATGCCTTGCAATATACTTAGGCAAATGAGGTGAGAGCCGTACCAATCCCACGCTACTCTGCTTAATGCTCCCTATCTGCATAAAAAGAACACTTTCACATCAGAGCAGAGTGGCGCAGCGGAAGCGTGCTGGGCCCATAACCCAGAGGTCGATGGATCGAAACCATCCTCTGCTAATTTTGCTTGACTTTCCTTCCAAGGACCAAGCTGTCATTTCCACGCTGCCAGCAAGGAAAAGCACAAGCTTGTGCCAGCTATGTGAGAAAATACTTGTCAAATATCTGTGTCTGCTGAAATACAAGAGAGGGATCATCAAATGATCCACCCTGTACTTTGAAAGTAAAGACACACAATAATAAGCATAAATGACTGGTGGGACCTTCAAACACTTTTATGGGCAGGCTTTGAATTTCATTCTTTCCTTTTTGTTCTGCTCTTATCTATCTCCTGGGCATTTAATTGAATGTTCTGTATTTCTCTTCCCTGTTTTGCTTCCCATGCTGCCTCTATATATTCTTATCTATTATTTGTAATGCAGCTTTCCATTCTTCTCTTCTGCACAGCTTTGTCCTTGGTTTCAATCCCAGTTCCTTACCCTCTGCAAAAAACTTTCTATTGCTTTTCATGTTGGTATCTAAACCAAATGCACCATTGAAGCTGGTGCAAGATAGTCATTGAACTCAGGATCCTAATGTTAAGAACCGAGAGCGCACAGACCAGAGGGCGTTGGTGGTATAGTGGTGAGCATAGCTGCCTTCCAAGTAGTTGACCCGGGTTCGATTCCCGGCCAACGCAGTACAAATACTTATATATTCTGCAAGCAGGATATATTTTAATGCAACATGTCACAAAATGGAAATATAATGAACAGATTAATCAGCCGTTATATAAAAAATAAACAAATATGTAGGCAAGCATCTCAATCGCCCCTTCTGCTATATTCATTGTCCTAATATATGATAAGTTTCATAAAGCAGAGTCACCACTCACATGTGCTGGTAAAAAATATTTACAGTGGGCAGACAATGAAAGGGCTGAGGCCCGACCACACATTATAACTCCAGCATCTCTATGTTAAAAACCATTTCCTAGGCAATATCTAGCCTCTGAAAACAATATGCAAGATCCATCGATAAATCTGGTGAAAGTCGCCAACATTTTGTGCATACTTGTGCCCTCACCTGAATGTAGCGCCACCTTGTAGACGTCGGAGGTAACTGCAGCTCAAAAAATGTTTCATCAGAGGGCAAGTTTAGAGGAATCCAAAAGGCAGATGTCCATGGAAAGAGCCCCCGACTGCAGCAGGAAGGTTGGATGCTTCAAATTTGCATAGTTTCCAGTCCAACGTCCTCTCATGTACCGAACGCTCCCAAACGCTCAAAAGCCTTACACCGGGCAAGCCCTCACCGGGTAGATCTCTGGCTCCCAGGTAAAGCCAAATCCTGAGCATGCTAGCACTAGGATCACAGAGAGAGAGAGACAGAGAGTGTTGGAGAGCTGCTGTCTTGATAAAGGCCTGAAACGGCTAGTGCGTAAGAGGGTCTGGACTATCAGTTATGACTGATTGTGAGAGGGGAAGATGAAGATTTTCTGCACCCAGCATGCCTTGCGATATAATTAGGCAAATGAGGTGAGAGCCCGACCAATGCCACTTCACTCCGCTGAATGCCTCCTCATCTGCATAAAGAGATCACCTTCATGAACGAGCAGAGTGGCGCAGCCGAAGCGTGCTGGGCCCATAACCCAGAGGTCGATGGATCGAAACCATCCTCTGCTAATTTTGCTTGACTTTCCTTCCAAGGACGAAGCTGTCATTTCCACACTGCCAGAAAGGAAAAGCGCAAGCTTGTGCCAGCTATGTGAGAAAAGACTTCTCAACTATCTGTGTCTGTGTAATACAAGAGTGTTCGTGAAAGGATCAACCCTGTACTTTGAAAGTAAAGACACACAACTATAACCATAAATGACTGGTGGGAGCTTCACACAACTTTCTGGGCATGCTTTGAATTTCATTCTTCCCTTTTTTTTCTGCTCTTATCTATCTCCTGGGCATTTCATGGAATGTTCTCTCTTTCTCTTCCCTGCTTTGCTTCCCATGCTGCCTATATATGCTGATTTCTACTTTTTGTACTGTTGCATTTCATTTCTTCTCTTCTGCACAACTTTGTCCTTGGTTTCAATCCCCAGTTCCTTACCCTCTGCAAAAAACGTTCTACTACTTCTCATGTTGGTATCGAAACCAAATGCACCATTGAAGCTGTTGCAAGATAGTCATTGATTTCGGGAACGTAATATTTAGAACCGAGAGCACACACATCAGAGGGCGTTGGTGGTATAGTGGTGAGCATAGCTGCTTCCCAAGCAGTTGACCCGGGTTCGATTCCCGGCCAACGCAGTGAAAATGCTTATATATTCTGCAAGCAGGACATATTTTAATGCAACAGGTCTCAAAATGGAAATTTCATGAACAGATTAATCAGCCATATATAAAAAAATAAACAAATACATAGGCAAACATCTCAATCGCA
The DNA here is from genome assembly GCF_964263255.1 of Lissotriton vulgaris. Lineage (NCBI taxonomy): Eukaryota > Metazoa > Chordata > Amphibia > Caudata > Salamandridae > Lissotriton > Lissotriton vulgaris. Next base: position 490,417 of record NW_028241737.1, read on the forward strand.
CCTTCTGATACATTCATTGTCCTAATATATGATAAGTTTTATAAAGCAGAGTCACAACTCACATGTGCTGGTAATAAATATGTTACAGTGGGCAAACAATGGAAGGGCTGAGGCCCGACCAGACATTATAACTCCAACATCTCTATGTTAAAAAGCATTTCTAGGCAATATCTAGCCTCTGAAAAAAATATGCAAGATCCACCGATAAATCTGGCAAAAGTCCCTAACATTTTGTGCATACTTGTGCACTTACCAGAATGTAGCGCCACCTTGTAGCTGTCGAAGGTAATTGCTGCTCACAAAATGTTTTATCAGAAGGCAAGTTGAGAGGAATCCTAGAGGCAGATGTCCATGGAAAGAGCCGCTCACTGCAGCAGGAATGTTGGATGCTTCAAATTCGCAGAGTTTCCTGTCCAACGTCCACTCACGTCCCGAACGCTCCCAAACGCTCAAAAGCCTCACACCGGGCAAGCCCTCACCGGGTAGATCTCTGGCTCCCAGGTAAAGCCAAATCCTGAGCATGCTAGTGCTAGGATCACAGAGAGAGAGAGAGAGGGTTCATGACATGCTGTCTTGATAAAGGTCTGAAACGGCTAGTGCCTAAGAGTGTCTGACTTTCAGTTATGACTGATTGTGAGAGGGGAAGATGAAGTTTTTCTGTACCCAGCATGCCTTGCAATATACTTAGGCAAATGAGGTGAGAGCCGTACCAATCCCACGCTACTCTGCTTAATGCTCCCTATCTGCATAAAAAGAACACTTTCACAACAGAGCAGAGTGGCGCAGCGGAAGCGTGCTGGGCCCATAACCCAGAGGTCGATGGATCGAAACCATCCTCTGCTAATTTTGCTTGACTTTCCTTCCAAGGACCAAGCTGTCATTTCCACGCTGCCAGCAAGGAAAAGCACAAGCTTGTGCCAGCTATGTGAGAAAATACTTGTCAAATATCTGTGTCTGCTGAAATACAAGAGAGGGATCATCAAATGATCCACCCTGTACTTTGAAAGTAAAGACACACAATAATAAGCATAAATGACTGGTGGGACCTTCAAACACTTTTATGGGCAGGCTTTGAATTTCATTCTTTCCTTTTTGTTCTGCTCTTATCTATCTCCTGGGCATTTAATTGAATGTTCTGTATTTCTCTTCCCTGTTTTGCTTCCCATGCTGCCTCTATATATTCTTATCTATTATTTGTAATGCAGCTTTCCATTCTTCTCTTCTGCACAGCTTTGTCCTTGGTTTCAATCCCAGTTCCTTACCCTCTGCAAAAAACTTTCTATTGCTTTTCATGTTGGTATCTAAACCAAATGCACCATTGAAGCTGGTGCAAGATAGTCATTGAACTCAGGATCCTAATGTTAAGAACCGAGAGCGCACAGATCAGAGGGCGTTGGTGGTATAGTGGTGAGCATAGCTGCCTTCCAAGCAGTTGACCCGGGTTCGATTCCCGGCCAACGCAGTACAAATACTTATATATTCTGCAAGCAGGATATATTTTAATGCAACATGTCACAAAATGGAAATATAATGAACAGATTAATCAGCCGTTATATAAAAAATAAACAAATATGTAGGCAAGCATCTCAATCGCCCCTTCTGCTATATTCATTGTCCTAATATATGATAAGTTTCATAAAGCAGAGTCACCACTCACATGTGCTGGTAAAAAATATTTACAGTGGGCAGACAATGAAAGGGCTGAGGCCCGACCACACATTATAACTCCAGCATCTCTATGTTAAAAACCATTTCCTAGGCAATATCTAGCCTCTGAAAACAATATGCAAGATCCATCGATAAATCTGGTGAAAGTCGCCAACATTTTGTGCATACTTGTGCCCTCACCTGAATGTAGCGCCACCTTGTAGACGTCGGAGGTAACTGCAGCTCAAAAAATGTTTCATCAGAGGGCAAGTTTAGAGGAATCCAAAAGGCAGATGTCCATGGAAAGAGCCCCCGACTGCAGCAGGAAGGTTGGATGCTTCAAATTTGCATAGTTTCCAGTCCAACGTCCTCTCATGTACCGAACGCTCCCAAACGCTCAAAAGCCTTACACCGGGCAAGCCCTCACCGGGTAGATCTCTGGCTCCCAGGTAAAGCCAAATCCTGAGCATGCTAGCACTAGGATCACAGAGAGAGAGAGACAGAGAGTGTTGGAGAGCTGCTGTCTTGATAAAGGCCTGAAACGGCTAGTGCGTAAGAGGGTCTGGACTATCAGTTATGACTGATTGTGAGAGGGGAAGATGAAGATTTTCTGCACCCAGCATGCCTTGCGATATAATTAGGCAAATGAGGTGAGAGCCCGACCAATGCCACTTCACTCCGCTGAATGCCTCCTCATCTGCATAAAGAGATCACCTTCATGAACGAGCAGAGTGGCGCAGCGGAAGCGTGCTGGGCCCATAACCCAGAGGTCGATGGATCGAAACCATCCTCTGCTAATTTTGCTTGACTTTCCTTCCAAGGACCAAGCTGTCATTTCCACACTGCCAGAAAGGAAAAGCGCAAGCTTGTGCCAGCTATGTGAGAAAAGACTTCTCAACTATCTGTGTCTGTGTAATACAAGAGTGTTCGTGAAAGGATCAACCCTGTACTTTGAAAGTAAAGACACACAACTATAACCATAAATGACTGGTGGGAGCTTCACACAACTTTCTGGGCATGCTTTGAATTTCATTCTTCCCTTTTTTTTCTGCTCTTATCTATCTCCTGGGCATTTCATGGAATGTTCTCTCTTTCTCTTCCCTGCTTTGCTTCCCATGCTGCCTATATATGCTGATTTCTACTTTTTGTACTGTTGCATTTCATTTCTTCTCTTCTGCACAACTTTGTCCTTGGTTTCAATCCCCAGTTCCTTACCCTCTGCAAAAAACGTTCTACTACTTCTCATGTTGGTATCGAAACCAAATGCACCATTGAAGCTGTTGCAAGATAGTCATTGATTTCGGGAACGTAATATTTAGAACCGAGAGCACACACATCAGAGGGCGTTGGTGGTATAGTGGTGAGCATAGCTGCTTCCCAAGCAGTTGACCCGGGTTCGATTCCAGGCCAACGCAGTGAAAATGCTTATATATTCTGCAAGCAGGACATATTTTAATGCAACATGTCTCAAAATGGAAATTTCATGAACAGATTAATCAGCCATATATAAAAAAATAAACAAATACATAGGCAAACATCTCAATCGCACCTTCTGATACATTCATTGTCCTAATATATGATAAGTTTTATAAAGCAGAGTCACAACTCACATGTGCTGGTAATAAATATGTTACAGTGGGCAAACAATGGAAGGGCTGAGGCCCGACCAGACATTATAACTCCAACATCTCTATGTTAAAAAGCATTTCTAGGCAATATCTAGCCTCTGAAAAAAATATGCAAGATCCACCGATAAATCTGGCAAAAGTCCCTAACATTTTGTGCATACTTGTGCACTTACCAGAATGTAGCGCCACCTTGTAGCTGTCGAAGGTAATTGCTGCTCACAAAATGTTTTATCAGAAGGCAAGTTGAGAGGAATCCTAGAGGCAGATGTCCATGGAAAGAGCCGCTCACTGCAGCAGGAATGTTGGATGCTTCAAATTCGCAGAGTTTCCTGTCCAACGTCCACTCACGTCCCGAACGCTCCCAAACGCTCAAAAGCCTCACACCGGGCAAGCCCTCACCGGGTAGATCTCTGGCTCCCAGGTAAAGCCAAATCCTGAGCATGCTAGTGCTAGGATCACAGAGAGAGAGAGAGAGGGTTCATGACATGCTGTCTTGATAAAGGTCTGAAACGGCTAGTGCCTAAGAGTGTCTGACTTTCAGTTATGACTGATTGTGAGAGGGGAAGATGAAGTTTTTCTGTACCCAGCATGCCTTGCAATATACTTAGGCAAATGAGGTGAGAGCCGTACCAATCCCACGCTACTCTGCTTAATGCTCCCTATCTGCATAAAAAGAACACTTTCACATCAGAGCAGAGTGGCGCAGCGGAAGCGTGCTGGGCCCATAACCCAGAGGTCGATGGATCGAAACCATCCTCTGCTAATTTTGCTTGACTTTCCTTCCAAGGACCAAGCTGTCATTTCCACGCTGCCAGCAAGGAAAAGCACAAGCTTGTGCCAGCTATGTGAGAAAATACTTGTCAAATATCTGTGTCTGCTGAAATACAAGAGAGGGATCATCAAATGATCCACCCTGTACTTTGAAAGTAAAGACACACAATAATAAGCATAAATGACTGGTGGGACCTTCAAACACTTTTATGGGCAGGCTTTGAATTTCATTCTTTCCTTTTTGTTCTGCTCTTATCTATCTCCTGGGCATTTAATTGAATGTTCTGTATTTCTCTTCCCTGTTTTGCTTCCCATGCTGCCTCTATATATTCTTATCTATTATTTGTAATGCAGCTTTCCATTCTTCTCTTCTGCACAGCTTTGTCCTTGGTTTCAATCCCAGTTCCTTACCCTCTGCAAAAAACTTTCTATTGCTTTTCATGTTGGTATCTAAACCAAATGCACCATTGAAGCTGGTGCAAGATAGTCATTGAACTCAGGATCCTAATGTTAAGAACCGAGAGCGCACAGATCAGAGGGCGTTGGTGGTATAGTGGTGAGCATAGCTGCCTTCCAAGCAGTTGACCCGGGTTCGATTCCCGGCCAACGCAGTACAAATACTTATATATTCTGCAAGCAGGATATATTTTAATGCAACATGTCACAAAATGGAAATATAATGAACAGATTAATCAGCCGTTATATAAAAAATAAACAAATATGTAGGCAAGCATCTCAATCGCCCCTTCTGCTATATTCATTGTCCTAATATATGATAAGTTTCATAAAGCAGAGTCACCACTCACATGTGCTGGTAAAAAATATTTACAGTGGGCAGACAATGAAAGGGCTGAGGCCCGACCACACATTATAACTCCAGCATCTCTATGTTAAAAACCATTTCCTAGGCAATATCTAGCCTCTGAAAACAATATGCAAGATCCATCGATAAATCTGGTGAAAGTCGCCAACATTTTGTGCATACTTGTGCCCTCACCTGAATGTAGCGCCACCTTGTAGACGTCGGAGGTAACTGCAGCTCAAAAAATGTTTCATCAGAGGGCAAGTTTAGAGGAATCCAAAAGGCAGATGTCCATGGAAAGAGCCCCCGACTGCAGCAGGAAGGTTGGATGCTTCAAATTTGCATAGTTTCCAGTCCAACGTCCTCTCATGTACCGAACGCTCCCAAACGCTCAAAAGCCTTACACCGGGCAAGCCCTCACCGGGTAGATCTCTGGCTCCCAGGTAAAGCCAAATCCTGAGCATGCTAGCACTAGGATCACAGAGAGAGAGAGACAGAGAGTGTTGGAGAGCTGCTGTCTTGATAAAGGCCTGAAACGGCTAGTGCGTAAGAGGGTCTGGACTATCAGTTATGACTGATTGTGAGAGGGGAAGATGAAGATTTTCTGCACCCAGCATGCCTTGCGATATAATTAGGCAAATGAGGTGAGAGCCCGACCAATGCCACTTCACTCCGCTGAATGCCTCCTCATCTGCATAAAGAGATCACCTTCATGAACGAGCAGAGTGGCGCAGCGGAAGTGTGCTGGGCCCATAACCCAGAGGTCGATGGATCGAAACCATCCTCTGCTAATTTTGCTTGACTTTCCTTCCAAGGACGAAGCTGTCATTTCCACACTGCCAGAAAGGAAAAGCGCAAGCTTGTGCCAGCTATGTGAGAAAAGACTTCTCAACTATCTGTGTCTGTGTAATACAAGAGTGTTCGTGAAAGGATCAACCCTGTACTTTGAAAGTAAAGACACACAACTATAACCATAAATGACTGGTGGGAGCTTCACACAACTTTCTGGGCATGCTTTGAATTTCATTCTTCCCTTTTTTTTCTGCTCTTATCTATCTCCTGGGCATTTCATGGAATGTTCTCTCTTTCTCTTCCCTGCTTTGCTTCCCATGCTGCCTATATATGCTGATTTCTACTTTTTGTACTGTTGCATTTCATTTCTTCTCTTCTGCACAACTTTGTCCTTGGTTTCAATCCCCAGTTCCTTACCCTCTGCAAAAAACGTTCTACTACTTCTCATGTTGGTATCGAAACCAAATGCACCATTGAAGCTGTTGCAAGATAGTCATTGATTTCGGGAACGTAATATTTAGAACCGAGAGCACACACATCAGAGGGCGTTGGTGGTATAGTGGTGAGCATAGCTGCTTCCCAAGCAGTTGACCCGGGTTCGATTCCCGGCCAACGCAGTGAAAATGCTTATATATTCTGCAAGCAGGACATATTTTAATGCAACAGGTCTCAAAATGGAAATTTCATGAACAGATTAATCAGCCATATATAAAAAAATAAACAAATACATAGGCAAACATCTCAATCGCACCTTCTGATACATTCATTGTCCTAATATATGATAAGTTTTATAAAGCAGAGTCACAACTCACATGTGCTGGTAATAAATATGTTACAGTGGGCAAACAATGGAAGGGCTGAGGCCCGACCAGACATTATAACTCCAACATCTCTATGTTAAAAAGCATTTCTAGGCAATATCTAGCCTCTGAAAAAAATATGCAAGATCCACCGATAAATCTGGCAAAAGTCCCTAACATTTTGTGCATACTTGTGCACTTACCAGAATGTAGCGCCACCTTGTAGCTGTCGAAGGTAATTGCTGCTCACAAAATGTTTTATCAGAAGGCAAGTTGAGAGGAATCCTAGAGGCAGATGTCCATGGAAAGAGCCGCTCACTGCAGCAGGAATGTTGGATGCTTCAAATTCGCAGAGTTTCCTGTCCAACGTCCACTCACGTCCCGAACGCTCCCAAACGCTCAAAAGCCTCACACCGGGCAAGCCCTCACCGGGTAGATCTCTGGCTCCCAGGTAAAGCCAAATCCTGAGCATGCTAGTGCTAGGATCACAGAGAGAGAGAGAGAGGGTTCATGACATGCTGTCTTGATAAAGGTCTGAAACGGCTAGTGCCTAAGAGTGTCTGACTTTCAGTTATGACTGATTGTGAGAGGGGAAGATGAAGTTTTTCTGTACCCAGCATGCCTTGCAATATACTTAGGCAAATGAGGTGAGAGCCGTACCAATCCCACGCTACTCTGCTTAATGCTCCCTATCTGCATAAAAAGAACACTTTCACAACAGAGCAGAGTGGCGCAGCGGAAGCGTGCTGGGCCCATAACCCAGAGGTCGATGGATCGAAACCATCCTCTGCTAATTTTGCTTGACTTTCCTTCCAAGGACCAAGCTGTCATTTCCACGCTGCCAGCAAGGAAAAGCACAAGCTTGTGCCAGCTATGTGAGAAAATACTTGTCAAATATCTGTGTCTGCTGAAATACAAGAGAGGGATCATCAAATGATCCACCCTGTACTTTGAAAGTAAAGACACACAATAATAAGCATAAATGACTGGTGGGACCTTCAAACACTTTTATGGGCAGGCTTTGAATTTCATTCTTTCCTTTTTGTTCTGCTCTTATCTATCTCCTGGGCATTTAATTGAATGTTCTGTATTTCTCTTCCCTGTTTTGCTTCCCATGCTGCCTCTATATATTCTTATCTATTATTTGTAATGCAGCTTTCCATTCTTCTCTTCTGCACAGCTTTGTCCTTGGTTTCAATCCCAGTTCCTTACCCTCTGCAAAAAACTTTCTATTGCTTTTCATGTTGGTATCTAAACCAAATGCACCATTGAAGCTGGTGCAAGATAGTCATTGAACTCAGGATCCTAATGTTAAGAACCGAGAGCGCACAGATCAGAGGGCGTTGGTGGTATAGTGGTGAGCATAGCTGCCTTCCAAGCAGTTGACCCGGGTTCGATTCCCGGCCAACGCAGTACAAATACTTATATATTCTGCAAGCAGGATATATTTTAATGCAACATGTCACAAAATGGAAATATAATGAACAGATTAATCAGCCGTTATATAAAAAATAAACAAATATGTAGGCAAGCATCTCAATCGCCCCTTCTGCTATATTCATTGTCCTAATATATGATAAGTTTCATAAAGCAGAGTCACCACTCACATGTGCTGGTAAAAAATATTTACAGTGGGCAGACAATGAAAGGGCTGAGGCCCGACCACACATTATAACTCCAGCATCTCTATGTTAAAAACCATTTCCTAGGCAATATCTAGCCTCTGAAAACAATATGCAAGATCCATCGATAAATCTGGTGAAAGTCGCCAACATTTTGTGCATACTTGTGCCCTCACCTGAATGTAGCGCCACCTTGTAGACGTCGGAGGTAACTGCAGCTCAAAAAATGTTTCATCAGAGGGCAAGTTTAGAGGAATCCAAAAGGCAGATGTCCATGGAAAGAGCCCCCGACTGCAGCAGGAAGGTTGGATGCTTCAAATTTGCATAGTTTCCAGTCCAACGTCCTCTCATGTACCGAACGCTCCCAAACGCTCAAAAGCCTTACACCGGGCAAGCCCTCACCGGGTAGATCTCTGGCTCCCAGGTAAAGCCAAATCCTGAGCATGCTAGCACTAGGATCACAGAGAGAGAGAGACAGAGAGTGTTGGAGAGCTGCTGTCTTGATAAAGGCCTGAAACGGCTAGTGCGTAAGAGGGTCTGGACTATCAGTTATGACTGATTGTGAGAGGGGAAGATGAAGATTTTCTGCACCCAGCATGCCTTGCGATATAATTAGGCAAATGAGGTGAGAGCCCGACCAATGCCACTTCACTCCGCTGAATGCCTCCTCATCTGCATAAAGAGATCACCTTCATGAACGAGCAGAGTGGCGCAGCGGAAGCGTGCTGGGCCCATAACCCAGAGGTCGATGGATCGAAACCATCCTCTGCTAATTTTGCTTGACTTTCCTTCCAAGGACCAAGCTGTCATTTCCACACTGCCAGAAAGGAAAAGCGCAAGCTTGTGCCAGCTATGTGAGAAAAGACTTCTCAACTATCTGTGTCTGTGTAATACAAGAGTGTTCGTGAAAGGATCAACCCTGTACTTTGAAAGTAAAGACACACAACTATAACCATAAATGACTGGTGGGAGCTTCACACAACTTTCTGGGCATGCTTTGAATTTCATTCTTCCCTTTTTTTTCTGCTCTTATCTATCTCCTGGGCATTTCATGGAATGTTCTCTCTTTCTCTTCCCTGCTTTGCTTCCCATGCTGCCTATATATGCTGATTTCTACTTTTTGTACTGTTGCATTTCATTTCTTCTCTTCTGCACAACTTTGTCCTTGGTTTCAATCCCCAGTTCCTTACCCTCTGCAAAAAACGTTCTACTACTTCTCATGTTGGTATCGAAACCAAATGCACCATTGAAGCTGTTGCAAGATAGTCATTGATTTCGGGAACGTAATATTTAGAACCGAGAGCACACACATCAGAGGGCGTTGGTGGTATAGTGGTGAGCATAGCTGCTTCCCAAGCAGTTGACCCGGGTTCGATTCCCGGCCAACGCAGTGAAAATGCTTATATATTCTGCAAGCAGGACATATTTTAATGCAACATGTCTCAAAATGGAAATTTCATGAACAGATTAATCAGCCATATATAAAAAAATAAACAAATACATAGGCAAACATCTCAATCGCACCTTCTGATACATTCATTGTCCTAATATATGATAAGTTTTATAAAGCAGAGTCACAACTCACATGTGCTGGTAATAAATATGTTACAGTGGGCAAACAATGGAAGGGCTGAGGCCCGACCAGACATTATAACTCCAACATCTCTATGTTAAAAAGCATTTCTAGGCAATATCTAGCCTCTGAAAAAAATATGCAAGATCCACCGATAAATCTGGCAAAAGTCCCTAACATTTTGTGCATACTTGTGCACTTACCAGAATGTAGCGCCACCTTGTAGCTGTCGAAGGTAATTGCTGCTCACAAAATGTTTTATCAGAAGGCAAGTTGAGAGGAATCCTAGAGGCAGATGTCCATGGAAAGAGCCGCTCACTGCAGCAGGAATGTTGGATGCTTCAAATTCGCAGAGTTTCCTGTCCAACGTCCACTCACGTCCCGAACGCTCCCAAACGCTCAAAAGCCTCACACCGGGCAAGCCCTCACCGGGTAGATCTCTGGCTCCCAGGTAAAGCCAAATCCTGAGCATGCTAGTGCTAGGATCACAGAGAGAGAGAGAGAGGGTTCATGACATGCTGTCTTGATAAAGGTCTGAAACGGCTAGTGCCTAAGAGTGTCTGACTTTCAGTTATGACTGATTGTGAGAGGGGAAGATGAAGTTTTTCTGTACCCAGCATGCCTTGCAATATACTTAGGCAAATGAGGTGAGAGCCGTACCAATCCCACGCTACTCTGCTTAATGCTCCCTATCTGCATAAAAAGAACACTTTCACAACAGAGCAGAGTGGCGCAGCGGAAGCGTGCTGGGCCCATAACCCAGAGGTCGATGGATCGAAACCATCCTCTGCTAATTTTGCTTGACTTTCCTTCCAAGGACCAAGCTGTCATTTCCACGCTGCCAGCAAGGAAAAGCACAAGCTTGTGCCAGCTATGTGAGAAAATACTTGTCAAATATCTGTGTCTGCTGAAATACAAGAGAGGGATCATCAAATGATCCACCCTGTACTTTGAAAGTAAAGACACACAATAATAAGCATAAATGACTGGTGGGACCTTCAAACACTTTTATGGGCAGGCTTTGAATTTCATTCTTTCCTTTTTGTTCTGCTCTTATCTATCTCCTGGGCATTTAATTGAATGTTCTGTATTTCTCTTCCCTGTTTTGCTTCCCATGCTGCCTCTATATATTCTTATCTATTATTTGTAATGCAGCTTTCCATTCTTCTCTTCTGCACAGCTTTGTCCTTGGTTTCAATCCCAGTTCCTTACCCTCTGCAAAAAACTTTCTATTGCTTTTCATGTTGGTATCTAAACCAAATGCACCATTGAAGCTGGTGCAAGATAGTCATTGAACTCAGGATCCTAATGTTAAGAACCGAGAGCGCACAGATCAGAGGGCGTTGGTGGTATAGTGGTGAGCATAGCTGCCTTCCAAGCAGTTGACCCGGGTTCGATTCCCGGCCAACGCAGTACAAATACTTATATATTCTGCAAGCAGGATATATTTTAATGCAACATGTCACAAAATGGAAATATAATGAACAGATTAATCAGCCGTTATATAAAAAATAAACAAATATGTAGGCAAGCATCTCAATCGCCCCTTCTGCTATATTCATTGTCCTAATATATGATAAGTTTCATAAAGCAGAGTCACCACTCACATGTGCTGGTAAAAAATATTTACAGTGGGCAGACAATGAAAGGGCTGAGGCCCGACCACACATTATAACTCCAGCATCTCTATGTTAAAAACCATTTCCTAGGCAATATCTAGCCTCTGAAAACAATATGCAAGATCCATCGATAAATCTGGTGAAAGTCGCCAACATTTTGTGCATACTTGTGCCCTCACCTGAATGTAGCGCCACCTTGTAGACGTCGGAGGTAACTGCAGCTCAAAAAATGTTTCATCAGAGGGCAAGTTTAGAGGAATCCAAAAGGCAGATGTCCATGGAAAGAGCCCCCGACTGCAGCAGGAAGGTTGGATGCTTCAAATTTGCATAGTTTCCAGTCCAACGTCCTCTCATGTACCGAACGCTCCCAAACGCTCAAAAGCCTTACACCGGGCAAGCCCTCACCGGGTAGATCTCTGGCTCCCAGGTAAAGCCAAATCCTGAGCATGCTAGCACTAGGATCACAGAGAGAGAGAGACAGAGAGTGTTGGAGAGCTGCTGTCTTGATAAAGGCCTGAAACGGCTAGTGCGTAAGAGGGTCTGGACTATCAGTTATGACTGATTGTGAGAGGGGAAGATGAAGATTTTCTGCACCCAGCATGCCTTGCGATATAATTAGGCAAATGAGGTGAGAGCCCGACCAATGCCACTTCACTCCGCTGAATGCCTCCTCATCTGCATAAAGAGATCACCTTCATGAACGAGCAGAGTGGCGCAGCGGAAGCGTGCTGGGCCCATAACCCAGAGGTCGATGGATCGAAACCATCCTCTGCTAATTTTGCTTGACTTTCCTTCCAAGGACCAAGCTGTCATTTCCACACTGCCAGAAAGGAAAAGCGCAAGCTTGTGCCAGCTATGTGAGAAAAGACTTCTCAACTATCTGTGTCTGTGTAATACAAGAGTGTTCGTGAAAGGATCAACCCTGTACTTTGAAAGTAAAGACACACAACTATAACCATAAATGACTGGTGGGAGCTTCACACAACTTTCTGGGCATGCTTTGAATTTCATTCTTCCCTTTTTTTTCTGCTCTTATCTATCTCCTGGGCATTTCATGGAATGTTCTCTCTTTCTCTTCCCTGCTTTGCTTCCCATGCTGCCTATATATGCTGATTTCTACTTTTTGTACTGTTGCATTTCATTTCTTCTCTTCTGCACAACTTTGTCCTTGGTTTCAATCCCCAGTTCCTTACCCTCTGCAAAAAACGTTCTACTACTTCTCATGTTGGTATCGAAACCAAATGCACCATTGAAGCTGTTGCAAGATAGTCATTGATTTCGGGAACGTAATATTTAGAACCGAGAGCACACACATCAGAGGGCGTTGGTGGTATAGTGGTGAGCATAGCTGCTTCCCAAGCAGTTGACCCGGGTTCGATTCCCGGCCAACGCAGTGAAAATGCTTATATATTCTGCAAGCAGGACATATTTTAATGCAACATGTCTCAAAATGGAAATTTCATGAACAGATTAATCAGCCATATATAAAAAAATAAACAAATACATAGGCAAACATCTCAATCGCACCTTCTGATACATTCATTGTCCTAATATATGATAAGTTTTATAAAGCAGAGTCACAACTCACATGTGCTGGTAATAAATATGTTACAGTGGGCAAACAATGGAAGGGCTGAGGCCCGACCAGACATTATAACTCCAACATCTCTATGTTAAAAAGCATTTCTAGGCAATATCTAGCCTCTGAAAAAAATATGCAAGATCCACCGATAAATCTGGCAAAAGTCCCTAACATTTTGTGCATACTTGTGCACTTACCAGAATGTAGCGCCACCTTGTAGCTGTCGAAGGTAATTGCTGCTCACAAAATGTTTTATCAGAAGGCAAGTTGAGAGGAATCCTAGAGGCAGATGTCCATGGAAAGAGCCGCTCACTGCAGCAGGAATGTTGGATGCTTCAAATTCGCAGAGTTTCCTGTCCAACGTCCACTCACGTCCCGAACGCTCCCAAACGCTCAAAAGCCTCACACCGGGCAAGCCCTCACCGGGTAGATCTCTGGCTCCCAGGTAAAGCCAAATCCTGAGCATGCTAGTGCTAGGATCACAGAGAGAGAGAGAGAGGGTTCATGACATGCTGTCTTGATAAAGGTCTGAAACGGCTAGTGCCTAAGAGTGTCTGACTTTCAGTTATGACTGATTGTGAGAGGGGAAGATGAAGTTTTTCTGTACCCAGCATGCCTTGCAATATACTTAGGCAAATGAGGTGAGAGCCGTACCAATCCCACGCTACTCTGCTTAATGCTCCCTATCTGCATAAAAAGAACACTTTCACATCAGAGCAGAGTGGCGCAGCGGAAGCGTGCTGGGCCCATAACCCAGAGGTCGATGGATCGAAACCATCCTCTGCTAATTTTGCTTGACTTTCCTTCCAAGGACCAAGCTGTCATTTCCACGCTGCCAGCAAGGAAAAGCACAAGCTTGTGCCAGCTATGTGAGAAAATACTTGTCAAATATCTGTGTCTGCTGAAATACAAGAGAGGGATCATCAAATGATCCACCCTGTACTTTGAAAGTAAAGACACACAATAATAAGCATAAATGACTGGTGGGACCTTCAAACACTTTTATGGGCAGGCTTTGAATTTCATTCTTTCCTTTTTGTTCTGCTCTTATCTATCTCCTGGGCATTTAATTGAATGTTCTGTATTTCTCTTCCCTGTTTTGCTTCCCATGCTGCCTCTATATATTCTTATCTATTATTTGTAATGCAGCTTTCCATTCTTCTCTTCTGCACAGCTTTGTCCTTGGTTTCAATCCCAGTTCCTTACCCTCTGCAAAAAACTTTCTATTGCTTTTCATGTTGGTATCTAAACCAAATGCACCATTGAAGCTGGTGCAAGATAGTCATTGAACTCAGGATCCTAATGTTAAGAACCGAGAGCGCACAGATCAGAGGGCGTTGGTGGTATAGTGGTGAGCATAGCTGCCTTCCAAGTAGTTGACCCGGGTTCGATTCCCGGCCAACGCAGTACAAATACTTATATATTCTGCAAGCAGGATATATTTTAATGCAACATGTCACAAAATGGAAATATAATGAACAGATTAATCAGCCGTTATATAAAAAATAAACAAATATGTAGGCAAGCATCTCAATCGCCCCTTCTGCTATATTCATTGTCCTAATATATGATAAGTTTCATAAAGCAGAGTCACCACTCACATGTGCTGGTAAAAAATATTTACAGTGGGCAGACAATGAAAGGGCTGAGGCCCGACCACACATTATAACTCCAGCATCTCTATGTTAAAAACCATTTCCTAGGCAATATCTAGCCTCTGAAAACAATATGCAAGATCCATCGATAAATCTGGTGAAAGTCGCCAACATTTTGTGCATACTTGTGCCCTCACCTGAATGTAGCGCCACCTTGTAGACGTCGGAGGTAACTGCAGCTCAAAAAATGTTTCATCAGAGGGCAAGTTTAGAGGAATCCAAAAGGCAGATGTCCATGGAAAGAGCCCCCGACTGCAGCAGGAAGGTTGGATGCTTCAAATTTGCATAGTTTCCAGTCCAACGTCCTCTCATGTACCGAACGCTCCCAAACGCTCAAAAGCCTTACACCGGGCAAGCCCTCACCGGGTAGATCTCTGGCTCCCAGGTAAAGCCAAATCCTGAGCATGCTAGCACTAGGATCACAGAGAGAGAGAGACAGAGAGTGTTGGAGAGCTGCTGTCTTGATAAAGGCCTGAAACGGCTAGTGCGTAAGAGGGTCTGGACTATCAGTTATGACTGATTGTGAGAGGGGAAGATGAAGATTTTCTGCACCCAGCATGCCTTGCGATATAATTAGGCAAATGAGGTGAGAGCCCGACCAATGCCACTTCACTCCGCTGAATGCCTCCTCATCTGCATAAAGAGATCACCTTCATGAACGAGCAGAGTGGCGCAGCGGAAGCGTGCTGGGCCCATAACCCAGAGGTCGATGGATCGAAACCATCCTCTGCTAATTTTGCTTGACTTTCCTTCCAAGGACCAAGCTGTCATTTCCACACTGCCAGAAAGGAAAAGCGCAAGCTTGTGCCAGCTATGTGAGAAAAGACTTCTCAACTATCTGTGTCTGTGTAATACAAGAGTGTTCGTGAAAGGATCAACCCTGTACTTTGAAAGTAAAGACACACAACTATAACCATAAATGACTGGTGGGAGCTTCACACAACTTTCTGGGCATGCTTTGAATTTCATTCTTCCCTTTTTTTTCTGCTCTTATCTATCTCCTGGGCATTTCATGGAATGTTCTCTCTTTCTCTTCCCTGCTTTGCTTCCCATGCTGCCTATATATGCTGATTTCTACTTTTTGTACTGTTGCATTTCATTTCTTCTCTTCTGCACAACTTTGTCCTTGGTTTCAATCCCCAGTTCCTTACCCTCTGCAAAAAACGTTCTACTACTTCTCATGTTGGTATCGAAACCAAATGCACCATTGAAGCTGTTGCAAGATAGTCATTGATTTCGGGAACGTAATATTTAGAACCGAGAGCACACACATCAGAGGGCGTTGGTGGTATAGTGGTGAGCATAGCTGCTTCCCAAGCAGTTGACCCGGGTTCGATTCCCGGCCAACGCAGTGAAAATGCTTATATATTCTGCAAGCAGGACATATTTTAATGCAACATGTCTCAAAATGGAAATTTCATGAACAGATTAATCAGCCATATATAAAAAAATAAACAAATACATAGGCAAACATCTCAATCGCACCTTCTGATACATTCATTGTCCTAATATATGATAAGTTTTATAAAGCAGAGTCACAACTCACATGTGCTGGTAATAAATATGTTACAGTGGGCAAACAATGGAAGGGCTGAGGCCCGACCAGACATTATAACTCCAACATCTCTATGTTAAAAAGCATTTCTAGGCAATATCTAGCCTCTGAAAAAAATATGCAAGATCCACCGATAAATCTGGCAAAAGTCCCTAACATTTTGTGCATACTTGTGCACTTACCAGAATGTAGCGCCACCTTGTAGCTGTCGAAGGTAATTGCTGCTCACAAAATGTTTTATCAGAAGGCAAGTTGAGAGGAATCCTAGAGGCAGATGTCCATGGAAAGAGCCGCTCACTGCAGCAGGAATGTTGGATGCTTCAAATTCGCAGAGTTTCCTGTCCAACGTCCACTCACGTCCCGAACGCTCCCAAACGCTCAAAAGCCTCACACCGGGCAAGCCCTCACCGGGTAGATCTCTGGCTCCCAGGTAAAGCCAAATCCTGAGCATGCTAGTGCTAGGATCACAGAGAGAGAGAGAGAGGGTTCATGACATGCTGTCTTGATAAAGGTCTGAAACGGCTAGTGCCTAAGAGTGTCTGACTTTCAGTTATGACTGATTGTGAGAGGGGAAGATGAAGTTTTTCTGTACCCAGCATGCCTTGCAATATACTTAGGCAAATGAGGTGAGAGCCGTACCAATCCCACGCTACTCTGCTTAATGCTCCCTATCTGCATAAAAAGAACACTTTCACATCAGAGCAGAGTGGCGCAGCGGAAGCGTGCTGGGCCCATAACCCAGAGGTCGATGGATCGAAACCATCCTCTGCTAATTTTGCTTGACTTTCCTTCCAAGGACCAAGCTGTCATTTCCACGCTGCCAGCAAGGAAAAGCACAAGCTTGTGCCAGCTATGTGAGAAAATACTTGTCAAATATCTGTGTCTGCTGAAATACAAGAGAGGGATCATCAAATGATCCACCCTGTACTTTGAAAGTAAAGACACACAATAATAAGCATAAATGACTGGTGGGACCTTCAAACACTTTTATGGGCAGGCTTTGAATTTCATTCTTTCCTTTTTGTTCTGCTCTTATCTATCTCCTGGGCATTTAATTGAATGTTCTGTATTTCTCTTCCCTGTTTTGCTTCCCATGCTGCCTCTATATATTCTTATCTATTATTTGTAATGCAGCTTTCCATTCTTCTCTTCTGCACAGCTTTGTCCTTGGTTTCAATCCCAGTTCCTTACCCTCTGCAAAAAACTTTCTATTGCTTTTCATGTTGGTATCTAAACCAAATGCACCATTGAAGCTGGTGCAAGATAGTCATTGAACTCAGGATCCTAATGTTAAGAACCGAGAGCGCACAGATCAGAGGGCGTTGGTGGTATAGTGGTGAGCATAGCTGCCTTCCAAGTAGTTGACCCGGGTTCGATTCCCGGCCAACGCAGTACAAATACTTATATATTCTGCAAGCAGGATATATTTTAATGCAACATGTCACAAAATGGAAATATAATGAACAGATTAATCAGCCGTTATATAAAAAATAAACAAATATGTAGGCAAGCATCTCAATCGCCCCTTCTGCTATATTCATTGTCCTAATATATGATAAGTTTCATAAAGCAGAGTCACCACTCACATGTGCTGGTAAAAAATATTTACAGTGGGCAGACAATGAAAGGGCTGAGGCCCGACCACACATTATAACTCCAGCATCTCTATGTTAAAAACCATTTCCTAGGCAATATCTAGCCTCTGAAAACAATATGCAAGATCCATCGATAAATCTGGTGAAAGTCGCCAACATTTTGTGCATACTTGTGCCCTCACCTGAATGTAGCGCCACCTTGTAGACGTCGGAGGTAACTGCAGCTCAAAAAATGTTTCATCAGAGGGCAAGTTTAGAGGAATCCAAAAGGCAGATGTCCATGGAAAGAGCCCCCGACTGCAGCAGGAAGGTT
This sequence comes from Lissotriton vulgaris, assembly GCF_964263255.1. NCBI lineage: Eukaryota > Metazoa > Chordata > Amphibia > Caudata > Salamandridae > Lissotriton > Lissotriton vulgaris. Next base: position 508,371 of record NW_028241737.1, read on the forward strand.
GGATGCTTCAAATTTGCATAGTTTCCAGTCCAACGTCCTCTCATGTACCGAACGCTCCCAAACGCTCAAAAGCCTTACACCGGGCAAGCCCTCACCGGGTAGATCTCTGGCTCCCAGGTAAAGCCAAATCCTGAGCATGCTAGCACTAGGATCACAGAGAGAGAGAGACAGAGAGTGTTGGAGAGCTGCTGTCTTGATAAAGGCCTGAAACGGCTAGTGCGTAAGAGGGTCTGGACTATCAGTTATGACTGATTGTGAGAGGGGAAGATGAAGATTTTCTGCACCCAGCATGCCTTGCGATATAATTAGGCAAATGAGGTGAGAGCCCGACCAATGCCACTTCACTCCGCTGAATGCCTCCTCATCTGCATAAAGAGATCACCTTCATGAACGAGCAGAGTGGCGCAGCGGAAGCGTGCTGGGCCCATAACCCAGAGGTCGATGGATCGAAACCATCCTCTGCTAATTTTGCTTGACTTTCCTTCCAAGGACCAAGCTGTCATTTCCACACTGCCAGAAAGGAAAAGCGCAAGCTTGTGCCAGCTATGTGAGAAAAGACTTCTCAACTATCTGTGTCTGTGTAATACAAGAGTGTTCGTGAAAGGATCAACCCTGTACTTTGAAAGTAAAGACACACAACTATAACCATAAATGACTGGTGGGAGCTTCACACAACTTTCTGGGCATGCTTTGAATTTCATTCTTCCCTTTTTTTTCTGCTCTTATCTATCTCCTGGGCATTTCATGGAATGTTCTCTCTTTCTCTTCCCTGCTTTGCTTCCCATGCTGCCTATATATGCTGATTTCTACTTTTTGTACTGTTGCATTTCATTTCTTCTCTTCTGCACAACTTTGTCCTTGGTTTCAATCCCCAGTTCCTTACCCTCTGCAAAAAACGTTCTACTACTTCTCATGTTGGTATCGAAACCAAATGCACCATTGAAGCTGTTGCAAGATAGTCATTGATTTCGGGAACGTAATATTTAGAACCGAGAGCACACACATCAGAGGGCGTTGGTGGTATAGTGGTGAGCATAGCTGCTTCCCAAGCAGTTGACCCGGGTTCGATTCCCGGCCAACGCAGTGAAAATGCTTATATATTCTGCAAGCAGGACATATTTTAATGCAACAGGTCTCAAAATGGAAATTTCATGAACAGATTAATCAGCCATATATAAAAAAATAAACAAATACATAGGCAAACATCTCAATCGCACCTTCTGATACATTCATTGTCCTAATATATGATAAGTTTTATAAAGCAGAGTCACAACTCACATGTGCTGGTAATAAATATGTTACAGTGGGCAAACAATGGAAGGGCTGAGGCCCGACCAGACATTATAACTCCAACATCTCTATGTTAAAAAGCATTTCTAGGCAATATCTAGCCTCTGAAAAAAATATGCAAGATCCACCGATAAATCTGGCAAAAGTCCCTAACATTTTGTGCATACTTGTGCACTTACCAGAATGTAGCGCCACCTTGTAGCTGTCGAAGGTAATTGCTGCTCACAAAATGTTTTATCAGAAGGCAAGTTGAGAGGAATCCTAGAGGCAGATGTCCATGGAAAGAGCCGCTCACTGCAGCAGGAATGTTGGATGCTTCAAATTCGCAGAGTTTCCTGTCCAACGTCCACTCACGTCCCGAACGCTCCCAAACGCTCAAAAGCCTCACACCGGGCAAGCCCTCACCGGGTAGATCTCTGGCTCCCAGGTAAAGCCAAATCCTGAGCATGCTAGTGCTAGGATCACAGAGAGAGAGAGAGAGGGTTCATGACATGCTGTCTTGATAAAGGTCTGAAACGGCTAGTGCCTAAGAGTGTCTGACTTTCAGTTATGACTGATTGTGAGAGGGGAAGATGAAGTTTTTCTGTACCCAGCATGCCTTGCAATATACTTAGGCAAATGAGGTGAGAGCCGTACCAATCCCACGCTACTCTGCTTAATGCTCCCTATCTGCATAAAAAGAACACTTTCACAACAGAGCAGAGTGGCGCAGCGGAAGCGTGCTGGGCCCATAACCCAGAGGTCGATGGATCGAAACCATCCTCTGCTAATTTTGCTTGACTTTCCTTCCAAGGACCAAGCTGTCATTTCCACGCTGCCAGCAAGGAAAAGCACAAGCTTGTGCCAGCTATGTGAGAAAATACTTGTCAAATATCTGTGTCTGCTGAAATACAAGAGAGGGATCATCAAATGATCCACCCTGTACTTTGAAAGTAAAGACACACAATAATAAGCATAAATGACTGGTGGGACCTTCAAACACTTTTATGGGCAGGCTTTGAATTTCATTCTTTCCTTTTTGTTCTGCTCTTATCTATCTCCTGGGCATTTAATTGAATGTTCTGTATTTCTCTTCCCTGTTTTGCTTCCCATGCTGCCTCTATATATTCTTATCTATTATTTGTAATGCAGCTTTCCATTCTTCTCTTCTGCACAGCTTTGTCCTTGGTTTCAATCCCAGTTCCTTACCCTCTGCAAAAAACTTTCTATTGCTTTTCATGTTGGTATCTAAACCAAATGCACCATTGAAGCTGGTGCAAGATAGTCATTGAACTCAGGATCCTAATGTTAAGAACCGAGAGCGCACAGATCAGAGGGCGTTGGTGGTATAGTGGTGAGCATAGCTGCCTTCCAAGCAGTTGACCCGGGTTCGATTCCCGGCCAACGCAGTACAAATACTTATATATTCTGCAAGCAGGATATATTTTAATGCAACATGTCACAAAATGGAAATATAATGAACAGATTAATCAGCCGTTATATAAAAAATAAACAAATATGTAGGCAAGCATCTCAATCGCCCCTTCTGCTATATTCATTGTCCTAATATATGATAAGTTTCATAAAGCAGAGTCACCACTCACATGTGCTGGTAAAAAATATTTACAGTGGGCAGACAATGAAAGGGCTGAGGCCCGACCACACATTATAACTCCAGCATCTCTATGTTAAAAACCATTTCCTAGGCAATATCTAGCCTCTGAAAACAATATGCAAGATCCATCGATAAATCTGGTGAAAGTCGCCAACATTTTGTGCATACTTGTGCCCTCACCTGAATGTAGCGCCACCTTGTAGACGTCGGAGGTAACTGCAGCTCAAAAAATGTTTCATCAGAGGGCAAGTTTAGAGGAATCCAAAAGGCAGATGTCCATGGAAAGAGCCCCCGACTGCAGCAGGAAGGTTGGATGCTTCAAATTTGCATAGTTTCCAGTCCAACGTCCTCTCATGTACCGAACGCTCCCAAACGCTCAAAAGCCTTACACCGGGCAAGCCCTCACCGGGTAGATCTCTGGCTCCCAGGTAAAGCCAAATCCTGAGCATGCTAGCACTAGGATCACAGAGAGAGAGAGACAGAGAGTGTTGGAGAGCTGCTGTCTTGATAAAGGCCTGAAACGGCTAGTGCGTAAGAGGGTCTGGACTATCAGTTATGACTGATTGTGAGAGGGGAAGATGAAGATTTTCTGCACCCAGCATGCCTTGCGATATAATTAGGCAAATGAGGTGAGAGCCCGACCAATGCCACTTCACTCCGCTGAATGCCTCCTCATCTGCATAAAGAGATCACCTTCATGAACGAGCAGAGTGGCGCAGCGGAAGCGTGCTGGGCCCATAACCCAGAGGTCGATGGATCGAAACCATCCTCTGCTAATTTTGCTTGACTTTCCTTCCAAGGACCAAGCTGTCATTTCCACACTGCCAGAAAGGAAAAGCGCAAGCTTGTGCCAGCTATGTGAGAAAAGACTTCTCAACTATCTGTGTCTGTGTAATACAAGAGTGTTCGTGAAAGGATCAACCCTGTACTTTGAAAGTAAAGACACACAACTATAACCATAAATGACTGGTGGGAGCTTCACACAACTTTCTGGGCATGCTTTGAATTTCATTCTTCCCTTTTTTTTCTGCTCTTATCTATCTCCTGGGCATTTCATGGAATGTTCTCTCTTTCTCTTCCCTGCTTTGCTTCCCATGCTGCCTATATATGCTGATTTCTACTTTTTGTACTGTTGCATTTCATTTCTTCTCTTCTGCACAACTTTGTCCTTGGTTTCAATCCCCAGTTCCTTACCCTCTGCAAAAAACGTTCTACTACTTCTCATGTTGGTATCGAAACCAAATGCACCATTGAAGCTGTTGCAAGATAGTCATTGATTTCGGGAACGTAATATTTAGAACCGAGAGCACACACATCAGAGGGCGTTGGTGGTATAGTGGTGAGCATAGCTGCTTCCCAAGCAGTTGACCCGGGTTCGATTCCAGGCCAACGCAGTGAAAATGCTTATATATTCTGCAAGCAGGACATATTTTAATGCAACATGTCTCAAAATGGAAATTTCATGAACAGATTAATCAGCCATATATAAAAAAATAAACAAATACATAGGCAAACATCTCAATCGCACCTTCTGATACATTCATTGTCCTAATATATGATAAGTTTTATAAAGCAGAGTCACAACTCACATGTGCTGGTAATAAATATGTTACAGTGGGCAAACAATGGAAGGGCTGAGGCCCGACCAGACATTATAACTCCAACATCTCTATGTTAAAAAGCATTTCTAGGCAATATCTAGCCTCTGAAAAAAATATGCAAGATCCACCGATAAATCTGGCAAAAGTCCCTAACATTTTGTGCATACTTGTGCACTTACCAGAATGTAGCGCCACCTTGTAGCTGTCGAAGGTAATTGCTGCTCACAAAATGTTTTATCAGAAGGCAAGTTGAGAGGAATCCTAGAGGCAGATGTCCATGGAAAGAGCCGCTCACTGCAGCAGGAATGTTGGATGCTTCAAATTCGCAGAGTTTCCTGTCCAACGTCCACTCACGTCCCGAACGCTCCCAAACGCTCAAAAGCCTCACACCGGGCAAGCCCTCACCGGGTAGATCTCTGGCTCCCAGGTAAAGCCAAATCCTGAGCATGCTAGTGCTAGGATCACAGAGAGAGAGAGAGAGGGTTCATGACATGCTGTCTTGATAAAGGTCTGAAACGGCTAGTGCCTAAGAGTGTCTGACTTTCAGTTATGACTGATTGTGAGAGGGGAAGATGAAGTTTTTCTGTACCCAGCATGCCTTGCAATATACTTAGGCAAATGAGGTGAGAGCCGTACCAATCCCACGCTACTCTGCTTAATGCTCCCTATCTGCATAAAAAGAACACTTTCACATCAGAGCAGAGTGGCGCAGCGGAAGCGTGCTGGGCCCATAACCCAGAGGTCGATGGATCGAAACCATCCTCTGCTAATTTTGCTTGACTTTCCTTCCAAGGACCAAGCTGTCATTTCCACGCTGCCAGCAAGGAAAAGCACAAGCTTGTGCCAGCTATGTGAGAAAATACTTGTCAAATATCTGTGTCTGCTGAAATACAAGAGAGGGATCATCAAATGATCCACCCTGTACTTTGAAAGTAAAGACACACAATAATAAGCATAAATGACTGGTGGGACCTTCAAACACTTTTATGGGCAGGCTTTGAATTTCATTCTTTCCTTTTTGTTCTGCTCTTATCTATCTCCTGGGCATTTAATTGAATGTTCTGTATTTCTCTTCCCTGTTTTGCTTCCCATGCTGCCTCTATATATTCTTATCTATTATTTGTAATGCAGCTTTCCATTCTTCTCTTCTGCACAGCTTTGTCCTTGGTTTCAATCCCAGTTCCTTACCCTCTGCAAAAAACTTTCTATTGCTTTTCATGTTGGTATCTAAACCAAATGCACCATTGAAGCTGGTGCAAGATAGTCATTGAACTCAGGATCCTAATGTTAAGAACCGAGAGCGCACAGATCAGAGGGCGTTGGTGGTATAGTGGTGAGCATAGCTGCCTTCCAAGCAGTTGACCCGGGTTCGATTCCCGGCCAACGCAGTACAAATACTTATATATTCTGCAAGCAGGATATATTTTAATGCAACATGTCACAAAATGGAAATATAATGAACAGATTAATCAGCCGTTATATAAAAAATAAACAAATATGTAGGCAAGCATCTCAATCGCCCCTTCTGCTATATTCATTGTCCTAATATATGATAAGTTTCATAAAGCAGAGTCACCACTCACATGTGCTGGTAAAAAATATTTACAGTGGGCAGACAATGAAAGGGCTGAGGCCCGACCACACATTATAACTCCAGCATCTCTATGTTAAAAACCATTTCCTAGGCAATATCTAGCCTCTGAAAACAATATGCAAGATCCATCGATAAATCTGGTGAAAGTCGCCAACATTTTGTGCATACTTGTGCCCTCACCTGAATGTAGCGCCACCTTGTAGACGTCGGAGGTAACTGCAGCTCAAAAAATGTTTCATCAGAGGGCAAGTTTAGAGGAATCCAAAAGGCAGATGTCCATGGAAAGAGCCCCCGACTGCAGCAGGAAGGTTGGATGCTTCAAATTTGCATAGTTTCCAGTCCAACGTCCTCTCATGTACCGAACGCTCCCAAACGCTCAAAAGCCTTACACCGGGCAAGCCCTCACCGGGTAGATCTCTGGCTCCCAGGTAAAGCCAAATCCTGAGCATGCTAGCACTAGGATCACAGAGAGAGAGAGACAGAGAGTGTTGGAGAGCTGCTGTCTTGATAAAGGCCTGAAACGGCTAGTGCGTAAGAGGGTCTGGACTATCAGTTATGACTGATTGTGAGAGGGGAAGATGAAGATTTTCTGCACCCAGCATGCCTTGCGATATAATTAGGCAAATGAGGTGAGAGCCCGACCAATGCCACTTCACTCCGCTGAATGCCTCCTCATCTGCATAAAGAGATCACCTTCATGAACGAGCAGAGTGGCGCAGCGGAAGTGTGCTGGGCCCATAACCCAGAGGTCGATGGATCGAAACCATCCTCTGCTAATTTTGCTTGACTTTCCTTCCAAGGACGAAGCTGTCATTTCCACACTGCCAGAAAGGAAAAGCGCAAGCTTGTGCCAGCTATGTGAGAAAAGACTTCTCAACTATCTGTGTCTGTGTAATACAAGAGTGTTCGTGAAAGGATCAACCCTGTACTTTGAAAGTAAAGACACACAACTATAACCATAAATGACTGGTGGGAGCTTCACACAACTTTCTGGGCATGCTTTGAATTTCATTCTTCCCTTTTTTTTCTGCTCTTATCTATCTCCTGGGCATTTCATGGAATGTTCTCTCTTTCTCTTCCCTGCTTTGCTTCCCATGCTGCCTATATATGCTGATTTCTACTTTTTGTACTGTTGCATTTCATTTCTTCTCTTCTGCACAACTTTGTCCTTGGTTTCAATCCCCAGTTCCTTACCCTCTGCAAAAAACGTTCTACTACTTCTCATGTTGGTATCGAAACCAAATGCACCATTGAAGCTGTTGCAAGATAGTCATTGATTTCGGGAACGTAATATTTAGAACCGAGAGCACACACATCAGAGGGCGTTGGTGGTATAGTGGTGAGCATAGCTGCTTCCCAAGCAGTTGACCCGGGTTCGATTCCCGGCCAACGCAGTGAAAATGCTTATATATTCTGCAAGCAGGACATATTTTAATGCAACAGGTCTCAAAATGGAAATTTCATGAACAGATTAATCAGCCATATATAAAAAAATAAACAAATACATAGGCAAACATCTCAATCGCACCTTCTGATACATTCATTGTCCTAATATATGATAAGTTTTATAAAGCAGAGTCACAACTCACATGTGCTGGTAATAAATATGTTACAGTGGGCAAACAATGGAAGGGCTGAGGCCCGACCAGACATTATAACTCCAACATCTCTATGTTAAAAAGCATTTCTAGGCAATATCTAGCCTCTGAAAAAAATATGCAAGATCCACCGATAAATCTGGCAAAAGTCCCTAACATTTTGTGCATACTTGTGCACTTACCAGAATGTAGCGCCACCTTGTAGCTGTCGAAGGTAATTGCTGCTCACAAAATGTTTTATCAGAAGGCAAGTTGAGAGGAATCCTAGAGGCAGATGTCCATGGAAAGAGCCGCTCACTGCAGCAGGAATGTTGGATGCTTCAAATTCGCAGAGTTTCCTGTCCAACGTCCACTCACGTCCCGAACGCTCCCAAACGCTCAAAAGCCTCACACCGGGCAAGCCCTCACCGGGTAGATCTCTGGCTCCCAGGTAAAGCCAAATCCTGAGCATGCTAGTGCTAGGATCACAGAGAGAGAGAGAGAGGGTTCATGACATGCTGTCTTGATAAAGGTCTGAAACGGCTAGTGCCTAAGAGTGTCTGACTTTCAGTTATGACTGATTGTGAGAGGGGAAGATGAAGTTTTTCTGTACCCAGCATGCCTTGCAATATACTTAGGCAAATGAGGTGAGAGCCGTACCAATCCCACGCTACTCTGCTTAATGCTCCCTATCTGCATAAAAAGAACACTTTCACAACAGAGCAGAGTGGCGCAGCGGAAGCGTGCTGGGCCCATAACCCAGAGGTCGATGGATCGAAACCATCCTCTGCTAATTTTGCTTGACTTTCCTTCCAAGGACCAAGCTGTCATTTCCACGCTGCCAGCAAGGAAAAGCACAAGCTTGTGCCAGCTATGTGAGAAAATACTTGTCAAATATCTGTGTCTGCTGAAATACAAGAGAGGGATCATCAAATGATCCACCCTGTACTTTGAAAGTAAAGACACACAATAATAAGCATAAATGACTGGTGGGACCTTCAAACACTTTTATGGGCAGGCTTTGAATTTCATTCTTTCCTTTTTGTTCTGCTCTTATCTATCTCCTGGGCATTTAATTGAATGTTCTGTATTTCTCTTCCCTGTTTTGCTTCCCATGCTGCCTCTATATATTCTTATCTATTATTTGTAATGCAGCTTTCCATTCTTCTCTTCTGCACAGCTTTGTCCTTGGTTTCAATCCCAGTTCCTTACCCTCTGCAAAAAACTTTCTATTGCTTTTCATGTTGGTATCTAAACCAAATGCACCATTGAAGCTGGTGCAAGATAGTCATTGAACTCAGGATCCTAATGTTAAGAACCGAGAGCGCACAGATCAGAGGGCGTTGGTGGTATAGTGGTGAGCATAGCTGCCTTCCAAGCAGTTGACCCGGGTTCGATTCCCGGCCAACGCAGTACAAATACTTATATATTCTGCAAGCAGGATATATTTTAATGCAACATGTCACAAAATGGAAATATAATGAACAGATTAATCAGCCGTTATATAAAAAATAAACAAATATGTAGGCAAGCATCTCAATCGCCCCTTCTGCTATATTCATTGTCCTAATATATGATAAGTTTCATAAAGCAGAGTCACCACTCACATGTGCTGGTAAAAAATATTTACAGTGGGCAGACAATGAAAGGGCTGAGGCCCGACCACACATTATAACTCCAGCATCTCTATGTTAAAAACCATTTCCTAGGCAATATCTAGCCTCTGAAAACAATATGCAAGATCCATCGATAAATCTGGTGAAAGTCGCCAACATTTTGTGCATACTTGTGCCCTCACCTGAATGTAGCGCCACCTTGTAGACGTCGGAGGTAACTGCAGCTCAAAAAATGTTTCATCAGAGGGCAAGTTTAGAGGAATCCAAAAGGCAGATGTCCATGGAAAGAGCCCCCGACTGCAGCAGGAAGGTTGGATGCTTCAAATTTGCATAGTTTCCAGTCCAACGTCCTCTCATGTACCGAACGCTCCCAAACGCTCAAAAGCCTTACACCGGGCAAGCCCTCACCGGGTAGATCTCTGGCTCCCAGGTAAAGCCAAATCCTGAGCATGCTAGCACTAGGATCACAGAGAGAGAGAGACAGAGAGTGTTGGAGAGCTGCTGTCTTGATAAAGGCCTGAAACGGCTAGTGCGTAAGAGGGTCTGGACTATCAGTTATGACTGATTGTGAGAGGGGAAGATGAAGATTTTCTGCACCCAGCATGCCTTGCGATATAATTAGGCAAATGAGGTGAGAGCCCGACCAATGCCACTTCACTCCGCTGAATGCCTCCTCATCTGCATAAAGAGATCACCTTCATGAACGAGCAGAGTGGCGCAGCGGAAGCGTGCTGGGCCCATAACCCAGAGGTCGATGGATCGAAACCATCCTCTGCTAATTTTGCTTGACTTTCCTTCCAAGGACCAAGCTGTCATTTCCACACTGCCAGAAAGGAAAAGCGCAAGCTTGTGCCAGCTATGTGAGAAAAGACTTCTCAACTATCTGTGTCTGTGTAATACAAGAGTGTTCGTGAAAGGATCAACCCTGTACTTTGAAAGTAAAGACACACAACTATAACCATAAATGACTGGTGGGAGCTTCACACAACTTTCTGGGCATGCTTTGAATTTCATTCTTCCCTTTTTTTTCTGCTCTTATCTATCTCCTGGGCATTTCATGGAATGTTCTCTCTTTCTCTTCCCTGCTTTGCTTCCCATGCTGCCTATATATGCTGATTTCTACTTTTTGTACTGTTGCATTTCATTTCTTCTCTTCTGCACAACTTTGTCCTTGGTTTCAATCCCCAGTTCCTTACCCTCTGCAAAAAACGTTCTACTACTTCTCATGTTGGTATCGAAACCAAATGCACCATTGAAGCTGTTGCAAGATAGTCATTGATTTCGGGAACGTAATATTTAGAACCGAGAGCACACACATCAGAGGGCGTTGGTGGTATAGTGGTGAGCATAGCTGCTTCCCAAGCAGTTGACCCGGGTTCGATTCCCGGCCAACGCAGTGAAAATGCTTATATATTCTGCAAGCAGGACATATTTTAATGCAACATGTCTCAAAATGGAAATTTCATGAACAGATTAATCAGCCATATATAAAAAAATAAACAAATACATAGGCAAACATCTCAATCGCACCTTCTGATACATTCATTGTCCTAATATATGATAAGTTTTATAAAGCAGAGTCACAACTCACATGTGCTGGTAATAAATATGTTACAGTGGGCAAACAATGGAAGGGCTGAGGCCCGACCAGACATTATAACTCCAACATCTCTATGTTAAAAAGCATTTCTAGGCAATATCTAGCCTCTGAAAAAAATATGCAAGATCCACCGATAAATCTGGCAAAAGTCCCTAACATTTTGTGCATACTTGTGCACTTACCAGAATGTAGCGCCACCTTGTAGCTGTCGAAGGTAATTGCTGCTCACAAAATGTTTTATCAGAAGGCAAGTTGAGAGGAATCCTAGAGGCAGATGTCCATGGAAAGAGCCGCTCACTGCAGCAGGAATGTTGGATGCTTCAAATTCGCAGAGTTTCCTGTCCAACGTCCACTCACGTCCCGAACGCTCCCAAACGCTCAAAAGCCTCACACCGGGCAAGCCCTCACCGGGTAGATCTCTGGCTCCCAGGTAAAGCCAAATCCTGAGCATGCTAGTGCTAGGATCACAGAGAGAGAGAGAGAGGGTTCATGACATGCTGTCTTGATAAAGGTCTGAAACGGCTAGTGCCTAAGAGTGTCTGACTTTCAGTTATGACTGATTGTGAGAGGGGAAGATGAAGTTTTTCTGTACCCAGCATGCCTTGCAATATACTTAGGCAAATGAGGTGAGAGCCGTACCAATCCCACGCTACTCTGCTTAATGCTCCCTATCTGCATAAAAAGAACACTTTCACAACAGAGCAGAGTGGCGCAGCGGAAGCGTGCTGGGCCCATAACCCAGAGGTCGATGGATCGAAACCATCCTCTGCTAATTTTGCTTGACTTTCCTTCCAAGGACCAAGCTGTCATTTCCACGCTGCCAGCAAGGAAAAGCACAAGCTTGTGCCAGCTATGTGAGAAAATACTTGTCAAATATCTGTGTCTGCTGAAATACAAGAGAGGGATCATCAAATGATCCACCCTGTACTTTGAAAGTAAAGACACACAATAATAAGCATAAATGACTGGTGGGACCTTCAAACACTTTTATGGGCAGGCTTTGAATTTCATTCTTTCCTTTTTGTTCTGCTCTTATCTATCTCCTGGGCATTTAATTGAATGTTCTGTATTTCTCTTCCCTGTTTTGCTTCCCATGCTGCCTCTATATATTCTTATCTATTATTTGTAATGCAGCTTTCCATTCTTCTCTTCTGCACAGCTTTGTCCTTGGTTTCAATCCCAGTTCCTTACCCTCTGCAAAAAACTTTCTATTGCTTTTCATGTTGGTATCTAAACCAAATGCACCATTGAAGCTGGTGCAAGATAGTCATTGAACTCAGGATCCTAATGTTAAGAACCGAGAGCGCACAGATCAGAGGGCGTTGGTGGTATAGTGGTGAGCATAGCTGCCTTCCAAGCAGTTGACCCGGGTTCGATTCCCGGCCAACGCAGTACAAATACTTATATATTCTGCAAGCAGGATATATTTTAATGCAACATGTCACAAAATGGAAATATAATGAACAGATTAATCAGCCGTTATATAAAAAATAAACAAATATGTAGGCAAGCATCTCAATCGCCCCTTCTGCTATATTCATTGTCCTAATATATGATAAGTTTCATAAAGCAGAGTCACCACTCACATGTGCTGGTAAAAAATATTTACAGTGGGCAGACAATGAAAGGGCTGAGGCCCGACCACACATTATAACTCCAGCATCTCTATGTTAAAAACCATTTCCTAGGCAATATCTAGCCTCTGAAAACAATATGCAAGATCCATCGATAAATCTGGTGAAAGTCGCCAACATTTTGTGCATACTTGTGCCCTCACCTGAATGTAGCGCCACCTTGTAGACGTCGGAGGTAACTGCAGCTCAAAAAATGTTTCATCAGAGGGCAAGTTTAGAGGAATCCAAAAGGCAGATGTCCATGGAAAGAGCCCCCGACTGCAGCAGGAAGGTTGGATGCTTCAAATTTGCATAGTTTCCAGTCCAACGTCCTCTCATGTACCGAACGCTCCCAAACGCTCAAAAGCCTTACACCGGGCAAGCCCTCACCGGGTAGATCTCTGGCTCCCAGGTAAAGCCAAATCCTGAGCATGCTAGCACTAGGATCACAGAGAGAGAGAGACAGAGAGTGTTGGAGAGCTGCTGTCTTGATAAAGGCCTGAAACGGCTAGTGCGTAAGAGGGTCTGGACTATCAGTTATGACTGATTGTGAGAGGGGAAGATGAAGATTTTCTGCACCCAGCATGCCTTGCGATATAATTAGGCAAATGAGGTGAGAGCCCGACCAATGCCACTTCACTCCGCTGAATGCCTCCTCATCTGCATAAAGAGATCACCTTCATGAACGAGCAGAGTGGCGCAGCGGAAGCGTGCTGGGCCCATAACCCAGAGGTCGATGGATCGAAACCATCCTCTGCTAATTTTGCTTGACTTTCCTTCCAAGGACCAAGCTGTCATTTCCACACTGCCAGAAAGGAAAAGCGCAAGCTTGTGCCAGCTATGTGAGAAAAGACTTCTCAACTATCTGTGTCTGTGTAATACAAGAGTGTTCGTGAAAGGATCAACCCTGTACTTTGAAAGTAAAGACACACAACTATAACCATAAATGACTGGTGGGAGCTTCACACAACTTTCTGGGCATGCTTTGAATTTCATTCTTCCCTTTTTTTTCTGCTCTTATCTATCTCCTGGGCATTTCATGGAATGTTCTCTCTTTCTCTTCCCTGCTTTGCTTCCCATGCTGCCTATATATGCTGATTTCTACTTTTTGTACTGTTGCATTTCATTTCTTCTCTTCTGCACAACTTTGTCCTTGGTTTCAATCCCCAGTTCCTTACCCTCTGCAAAAAACGTTCTACTACTTCTCATGTTGGTATCGAAACCAAATGCACCATTGAAGCTGTTGCAAGATAGTCATTGATTTCGGGAACGTAATATTTAGAACCGAGAGCACACACATCAGAGGGCGTTGGTGGTATAGTGGTGAGCATAGCTGCTTCCCAAGCAGTTGACCCGGGTTCGATTCCCGGCCAACGCAGTGAAAATGCTTATATATTCTGCAAGCAGGACATATTTTAATGCAACATGTCTCAAAATGGAAATTTCATGAACAGATTAATCAGCCATATATAAAAAAATAAACAAATACATAGGCAAACATCTCAATCGCACCTTCTGATACATTCATTGTCCTAATATATGATAAGTTTTATAAAGCAGAGTCACAACTCACATGTGCTGGTAATAAATATGTTACAGTGGGCAAACAATGGAAGGGCTGAGGCCCGACCAGACATTATAACTCCAACATCTCTATGTTAAAAAGCATTTCTAGGCAATATCTAGCCTCTGAAAAAAATATGCAAGATCCACCGATAAATCTGGCAAAAGTCCCTAACATTTTGTGCATACTTGTGCACTTACCAGAATGTAGCGCCACCTTGTAGCTGTCGAAGGTAATTGCTGCTCACAAAATGTTTTATCAGAAGGCAAGTTGAGAGGAATCCTAGAGGCAGATGTCCATGGAAAGAGCCGCTCACTGCAGCAGGAATGTTGGATGCTTCAAATTCGCAGAGTTTCCTGTCCAACGTCCACTCACGTCCCGAACGCTCCCAAACGCTCAAAAGCCTCACACCGGGCAAGCCCTCACCGGGTAGATCTCTGGCTCCCAGGTAAAGCCAAATCCTGAGCATGCTAGTGCTAGGATCACAGAGAGAGAGAGAGAGGGTTCATGACATGCTGTCTTGATAAAGGTCTGAAACGGCTAGTGCCTAAGAGTGTCTGACTTTCAGTTATGACTGATTGTGAGAGGGGAAGATGAAGTTTTTCTGTACCCAGCATGCCTTGCAATATACTTAGGCAAATGAGGTGAGAGCCGTACCAATCCCACGCTACTCTGCTTAATGCTCCCTATCTGCATAAAAAGAACACTTTCACATCAGAGCAGAGTGGCGCAGCGGAAGCGTGCTGGGCCCATAACCCAGAGGTCGATGGATCGAAACCATCCTCTGCTAATTTTGCTTGACTTTCCTTCCAAGGACCAAGCTGTCATTTCCACGCTGCCAGCAAGGAAAAGCACAAGCTTGTGCCAGCTATGTGAGAAAATACTTGTCAAATATCTGTGTCTGCTGAAATACAAGAGAGGGATCATCAAATGATCCACCCTGTACTTTGAAAGTAAAGACACACAATAATAAGCATAAATGACTGGTGGGACCTTCAAACACTTTTATGGGCAGGCTTTGAATTTCATTCTTTCCTTTTTGTTCTGCTCTTATCTATCTCCTGGGCATTTAATTGAATGTTCTGTATTTCTCTTCCCTGTTTTGCTTCCCATGCTGCCTCTATATATTCTTATCTATTATTTGTAATGCAGCTTTCCATTCTTCTCTTCTGCACAGCTTTGTCCTTGGTTTCAATCCCAGTTCCTTACCCTCTGCAAAAAACTTTCTATTGCTTTTCATGTTGGTATCTAAACCAAATGCACCATTGAAGCTGGTGCAAGATAGTCATTGAACTCAGGATCCTAATGTTAAGAACCGAGAGCGCACAGATCAGAGGGCGTTGGTGGTATAGTGGTGAGCATAGCTGCCTTCCAAGTAGTTGACCCGGGTTCGATTCCCGGCCAACGCAGTACAAATACTTATATATTCTGCAAGCAGGATATATTTTAATGCAACATGTCACAAAATGGAAATATAATGAACAGATTAATCAGCCGTTATATAAAAAATAAACAAATATGTAGGCAAGCATCTCAATCGCCCCTTCTGCTATATTCATTGTCCTAATATATGATAAGTTTCATAAAGCAGAGTCACCACTCACATGTGCTGGTAAAAAATATTTACAGTGGGCAGACAATGAAAGGGCTGAGGCCCGACCACACATTATAACTCCAGCATCTCTATGTTAAAAACCATTTCCTAGGCAATATCTAGCCTCTGAAAACAATATGCAAGATCCATCGATAAATCTGGTGAAAGTCGCCAACATTTTGTGCATACTTGTGCCCTCACCTGAATGTAGCGCCACCTTGTAGACGTCGGAGGTAACTGCAGCTCAAAAAATGTTTCATCAGAGGGCAAGTTTAGAGGAATCCAAAAGGCAGATGTCCATGGAAAGAGCCCCCGACTGCAGCAGGAAGGTTGGATGCTTCAAATTTGCATAGTTTCCAGTCCAACGTCCTCTCATGTACCGAACGCTCCCAAACGCTCAAAAGCCTTACACCGGGCAAGCCCTCACCGGGTAGATCTCTGGCTCCCAGGTAAAGCCAAATCCTGAGCATGCTAGCACTAGGATCACAGAGAGAGAGAGACAGAGAGTGTTGGAGAGCTGCTGTCTTGATAAAGGCCTGAAACGGCTAGTGCGTAAGAGGGTCTGGACTATCAGTTATGACTGATTGTGAGAGGGGAAGATGAAGATTTTCTGCACCCAGCATGCCTTGCGATATAATTAGGCAAATGAGGTGAGAGCCCGACCAATGCCACTTCACTCCGCTGAATGCCTCCTCATCTGCATAAAGAGATCACCTTCATGAACGAGCAGAGTGGCGCAGCGGAAGCGTGCTGGGCCCATAACCCAGAGGTCGATGGATCGAAACCATCCTCTGCTAATTTTGCTTGACTTTCCTTCCAAGGACCAAGCTGTCATTTCCACACTGCCAGAAAGGAAAAGCGCAAGCTTGTGCCAGCTATGTGAGAAAAGACTTCTCAACTATCTGTGTCTGTGTAATACAAGAGTGTTCGTGAAAGGATCAACCCTGTACTTTGAAAGTAAAGACACACAACTATAACCATAAATGACTGGTGGGAGCTTCACACAACTTTCTGGGCATGCTTTGAATTTCATTCTTCCCTTTTTTTTCTGCTCTTATCTATCTCCTGGGCATTTCATGGAATGTTCTCTCTTTCTCTTCCCTGCTTTGCTTCCCATGCTGCCTATATATGCTGATTTCTACTTTTTGTACTGTTGCATTTCATTTCTTCTCTTCTGCACAACTTTGTCCTTGGTTTCAATCCCCAGTTCCTTACCCTCTGCAAAAAACGTTCTACTACTTCTCATGTTGGTATCGAAACCAAATGCACCATTGAAGCTGTTGCAAGATAGTCATTGATTTCGGGAACGTAATATTTAGAACCGAGAGCACACACATCAGAGGGCGTTGGTGGTATAGTGGTGAGCATAGCTGCTTCCCAAGCAGTTGACCCGGGTTCGATTCCCGGCCAACGCAGTGAAAATGCTTATATATTCTGCAAGCAGGACATATTTTAATGCAACAGGTCTCAAAATGGAAATTTCATGAACAGATTAATCAGCCATATATAAAAAAATAAACAAATACATAGGCAAACATCTCAATCGCACCTTCTGATACATTCATTGTCCTAATATATGATAAGTTTTATAAAGCAGAGTCACAACTCACATGTGCTGGTAATAAATATGTTACAGTGGGCAAACAATGGAAGGGCTGAGGCCCGACCAGACATTATAACTCCAACATCTCTATGTTAAAAAGCATTTCTAGGCAATATCTAGCCTCTGAAAAAAATATGCAAGATCCACCGATAAATCTGGCAAAAGTCCCTAACATTTTGTGCATACTTGTGCACTTACCAGAATGTAGCGCCACCTTGTAGCTGTCGAAGGTAATTGCTGCTCACAAAATGTTTTATCAGAAGGCAAGTTGAGAGGAATCCTAGAGGCAGATGTCCATGGAAAGAGCCGCTCACTGCAGCAGGAATGTTGGATGCTTCAAATTCGCAGAGTTTCCTGTCCAACGTCCACTCACGTCCCGAACGCTCCCAAACGCTCAAAAGCCTCACACCGGGCAAGCCCTCACCGGGTAGATCTCTGGCTCCCAGGTAAAGCCAAATCCTGAGCATGCTAGTGCTAGGATCACAGAGAGAGAGAGAGAGGGTTCATGACATGCTGTCTTGATAAAGGTCTGAAACGGCTAGTGCCTAAGAGTGTCTGACTTTCAGTTATGACTGATTGTGAGAGGGGAAGATGAAGTTTTTCTGTACCCAGCATGCCTTGCAATATACTTAGGCAAATGAGGTGAGAGCCGTACCAATCCCACGCTACTCTGCTTAATGCTCCCTATCTGCATAAAAAGAACACTTTCACAACAGAGCAGAGTGGCGCAGCGGAAGCGTGCTGGGCCCATAACCCAGAGGTCGATGGATCGAAACCATCCTCTGCTAATTTTGCTTGACTTTCCTTCCAAGGACCAAGCTGTCATTTCCACGCTGCCAGCAAGGAAAAGCACAAGCTTGTGCCAGCTATGTGAGAAAATACTTGTCAAATATCTGTGTCTGCTGAAATACAAGAGAGGGATCATCAAATGATCCACCCTGTACTTTGAAAGTAAAGACACACAATAATAAGCATAAATGACTGGTGGGACCTTCAAACACTTTTATGGGCAGGCTTTGAATTTCATTCTTTCCTTTTTGTTCTGCTCTTATCTATCTCCTGGGCATTTAATTGAATGTTCTGTATTTCTCTTCCCTGTTTTGCTTCCCATGCTGCCTCTATATATTCTTATCTATTATTTGTAATGCAGCTTTCCATTCTTCTCTTCTGCACAGCTTTGTCCTTGGTTTCAATCCCAGTTCCTTACCCTCTGCAAAAAACTTTCTATTGCTTTTCATGTTGGTATCTAAACCAAATGCACCATTGAAGCTGGTGCAAGATAGTCATTGAACTCAGGATCCTAATGTTAAGAACCGAGAGCGCACAGATCAGAGGGCGTTGGTGGTATAGTGGTGAGCATAGCTGCCTTCCAAGCAGTTGACCCGGGTTCGATTCCCGGCCAACGCAGTACAAATACTTATATATTCTGCAAGCAGGATATATTTTAATGCAACATGTCACAAAATGGAAATATAATGAACAGATTAATCAGCCGTTATATAAAAAATAAACAAATATGTAGGCAAGCATCTCAATCGCCCCTTCTGCTATATTCATTGTCCTAATATATGATAAGTTTCATAAAGCAGAGTCACCACTCACATGTGCTGGTAAAAAATATTTACAGTGGGCAGACAATGAAAGGGCTGAGGCCCGACCACACATTATAACTCCAGCATCTCTATGTTAAAAACCATTTCCTAGGCAATATCTAGCCTCTGAAAACAATATGCAAGATCCATCGATAAATCTGGTGAAAGTCGCCAACATTTTGTGCATACTTGTGCCCTCACCTGAATGTAGCGCCACCTTGTAGACGTCGGAGGTAACTGCAGCTCAAAAAATGTTTCATCAGAGGGCAAGTTTAGAGGAATCCAAAAGGCAGATGTCCATGGAAAGAGCCCCCGACTGCAGCAGGAAGGTTGGATGCTTCAAATTTGCATAGTTTCCAGTCCAACGTCCTCTCATGTACCGAACGCTCCCAAACGCTCAAAAGCCTTACACCGGGCAAGCCCTCACCGGGTAGATCTCTGGCTCCCAGGTAAAGCCAAATCCTGAGCATGCTAGCACTAGGATCACAGAGAGAGAGAGACAGAGAGTGTTGGAGAGCTGCTGTCTTGATAAAGGCCTGAAACGGCTAGTGCGTAAGAGGGTCTGGACTATCAGTTATGACTGATTGTGAGAGGGGAAGATGAAGATTTTCTGCACCCAGCATGCCTTGCGATATAATTAGGCAAATGAGGTGAGAGCCCGACCAATGCCACTTCACTCCGCTGAATGCCTCCTCATCTGCATAAAGAGATCACCTTCATGAACGAGCAGAGTGGCGCAGCGGAAGCGTGCTGGGCCCATAACCCAGAGGTCGATGGATCGAAACCATCCTCTGCTAATTTTGCTTGACTTTCCTTCCAAGGACCAAGCTGTCATTTCCACACTGCCAGAAAGGAAAAGCGCAAGCTTGTGCCAGCTATGTGAGAAAAGACTTCTCAACTATCTGTGTCTGTGTAATACAAGAGTGTTCGTGAAAGGATCAACCCTGTACTTTGAAAGTAAAGACACACAACTATAACCATAAATGACTGGTGGGAGCTTCACACAACTTTCTGGGCATGCTTTGAATTTCATTCTTCCCTTTTTTTTCTGCTCTTATCTATCTCCTGGGCATTTCATGGAATGTTCTCTCTTTCTCTTCCCTGCTTTGCTTCCCATGCTGCCTATATATGCTGATTTCTACTTTTTGTACTGTTGCATTTCATTTCTTCTCTTCTGCACAACTTTGTCCTTGGTTTCAATCCCCAGTTCCTTACCCTCTGCAAAAAACGTTCTACTACTTCTCATGTTGGTATCGAAACCAAATGCACCATTGAAGCTGTTGCAAGATAGTCATTGATTTCGGGAACGTAATATTTAGAACCGAGAGCACACACATCAGAGGGCGTTGGTGGTATAGTGGTGAGCATAGCTGCTTCCCAAGCAGTTGACCCGGGTTCGATTCCCGGCCAACGCAGTGAAAATGCTTATATATTCTGCAAGCAGGACATATTTTAATGCAACAGGTCTCAAAATGGAAATTTCATGAACAGATTAATCAGCCATATATAAAAAAATAAACAAATACATAGGCAAACATCTCAATCGCACCTTCTGATACATTCATTGTCCTAATATATGATAAGTTTTATAAAGCAGAGTCACAACTCACATGTGCTGGTAATAAATATGTTACAGTGGGCAAACAATGGAAGGGCTGAGGCCCGACCAGACATTATAACTCCAACATCTCTATGTTAAAAAGCATTTCTAGGCAATATCTAGCCTCTGAAAAAAATATGCAAGATCCACCGATAAATCTGGCAAAAGTCCCTAACATTTTGTGCATACTTGTGCACTTACCAGAATGTAGCGCCACCTTGTAGCTGTCGAAGGTAATTGCTGCTCACAAAATGTTTTATCAGAAGGCAAGTTGAGAGGAATCCTAGAGGCAGATGTCCATGGAAAGAGCCGCTCACTGCAGCAGGAATGTTGGATGCTTCAAATTCGCAGAGTTTCCTGTCCAACGTCCACTCACGTCCCGAACGCTCCCAAACGCTCAAAAGCCTCACACCGGGCAAGCCCTCACCGGGTAGATCTCTGGCTCCCAGGTAAAGCCAAATCCTGAGCATGCTAGTGCTAGGATCACAGAGAGAGAGAGAGAGGGTTCATGACATGCTGTCTTGATAAAGGTCTGAAACGGCTAGTGCCTAAGAGTGTCTGACTTTCAGTTATGACTGATTGTGAGAGGGGAAGATGAAGTTTTTCTGTACCCAGCATGCCTTGCAATATACTTAGGCAAATGAGGTGAGAGCCGTACCAATCCCACGCTACTCTGCTTAATGCTCCCTATCTGCATAAAAAGAACACTTTCACAACAGAGCAGAGTGGCGCAGCGGAAGCGTGCTGGGCCCATAACCCAGAGGTCGATGGATCGAAACCATCCTCTGCTAATTTTGCTTGACTTTCCTTCCAAGGACCAAGCTGTCATTTCCACGCTGCCAGCAAGGAAAAGCACAAGCTTGTGCCAGCTATGTGAGAAAATACTTGTCAAATATCTGTGTCTGCTGAAATACAAGAGAGGGATCATCAAATGATCCACCCTGTACTTTGAAAGTAAAGACACACAATAATAAGCATAAATGACTGGTGGGACCTTCAAACACTTTTATGGGCAGGCTTTGAATTTCATTCTTTCCTTTTTGTTCTGCTCTTATCTATCTCCTGGGCATTTAATTGAATGTTCTGTATTTCTCTTCCCTGTTTTGCTTCCCATGCTGCCTCTATATATTCTTATCTATTATTTGTAATGCAGCTTTCCATTCTTCTCTTCTGCACAGCTTTGTCCTTGGTTTCAATCCCAGTTCCTTACCCTCTGCAAAAAACTTTCTATTGCTTTTCATGTTGGTATCTAAACCAAATGCACCATTGAAGCTGGTGCAAGATAGTCATTGAACTCAGGATCCTAATGTTAAGAACCGAGAGCGCACAGATCAGAGGGCGTTGGTGGTATAGTGGTGAGCATAGCTGCCTTCCAAGCAGTTGACCCGGGTTCGATTCCCGGCCAACGCAGTACAAATACTTATATATTCTGCAAGCAGGATATATTTTAATGCAACATGTCACAAAATGGAAATATAATGAACAGATTAATCAGCCGTTATATAAAAAATAAACAAATATGTAGGCAAGCATCTCAATCGCCCCTTCTGCTATATTCATTGTCCTAATATATGATAAGTTTCATAAAGCAGAGTCACCACTCACATGTGCTGGTAAAAAATATTTACAGTGGGCAGACAATGAAAGGGCTGAGGCCCGACCACACATTATAACTCCAGCATCTCTATGTTAAAAACCATTTCCTAGGCAATATCTAGCCTCTGAAAACAATATGCAAGATCCATCGATAAATCTGGTGAAAGTCGCCAACATTTTGTGCATACTTGTGCCCTCACCTGAATGTAGCGCCACCTTGTAGACGTCGGAGGTAACTGCAGCTCAAAAAATGTTTCATCAGAGGGCAAGTTTAGAGGAATCCAAAAGGCAGATGTCCATGGAAAGAGCCCCCGACTGCAGCAGGAAGGTTGGATGCTTCAAATTTGCATAGTTTCCAGTCCAACGTCCTCTCATGTACCGAACGCTCCCAAACGCTCAAAAGCCTTACACCGGGCAAGCCCTCACCGGGTAGATCTCTGGCTCCCAGGTAAAGCCAAATCCTGAGCATGCTAGCACTAGGATCACAGAGAGAGAGAGACAGAGAGTGTTGGAGAGCTGCTGTCTTGATAAAGGCCTGAAACGGCTAGTGCGTAAGAGGGTCTGGACTATCAGTTATGACTGATTGTGAGAGGGGAAGATGAAGATTTTCTGCACCCAGCATGCCTTGCGATATAATTAGGCAAATGAGGTGAGAGCCCGACCAATGCCACTTCACTCCGCTGAATGCCTCCTCATCTGCATAAAGAGATCACCTTCATGAACGAGCAGAGTGGCGCAGCGGAAGCGTGCTGGGCCCATAACCCAGAGGTCGATGGATCGAAACCATCCTCTGCTAATTTTGCTTGACTTTCCTTCCAAGGACCAAGCTGTCATTTCCACACTGCCAGAAAGGAAAAGCGCAAGCTTGTGCCAGCTATGTGAGAAAAGACTTCTCAACTATCTGTGTCTGTGTAATACAAGAGTGTTCGTGAAAGGATCAACCCTGTACTTTGAAAGTAAAGACACACAACTATAACCATAAATGACTGGTGGGAGCTTCACACAACTTTCTGGGCATGCTTTGAATTTCATTCTTCCCTTTTTTTTCTGCTCTTATCTATCTCCTGGGCATTTCATGGAATGTTCTCTCTTTCTCTTCCCTGCTTTGCTTCCCATGCTGCCTATATATGCTGATTTCTACTTTTTGTACTGTTGCATTTCATTTCTTCTCTTCTGCACAACTTTGTCCTTGGTTTCAATCCCCAGTTCCTTACCCTCTGCAAAAAACGTTCTACTACTTCTCATGTTGGTATCGAAACCAAATGCACCATTGAAGCTGTTGCAAGATAGTCATTGATTTCGGGAACGTAATATTTAGAACCGAGAGCACACACATCAGAGGGCGTTGGTGGTATAGTGGTGAGCATAGCTGCTTCCCAAGCAGTTGACCCGGGTTCGATTCCCGGCCAACGCAGTGAAAATGCTTATATATTCTGCAAGCAGGACATATTTTAATGCAACAGGTCTCAAAATGGAAATTTCATGAACAGATTAATCAGCCATATATAAAAAAATAAACAAATACATAGGCAAACATCTCAATCGCACCTTCTGATACATTCATTGTCCTAATATATGATAAGTTTTATAAAGCAGAGTCACAACTCACATGTGCTGGTAATAAATATGTTACAGTGGGCAAACAATGGAAGGGCTGAGGCCCGACCAGACATTATAACTCCAACATCTCTATGTTAAAAAGCATTTCTAGGCAATATCTAGCCTCTGAAAAAAATATGCAAGATCCACCGATAAATCTGGCAAAAGTCCCTAACATTTTGTGCATACTTGTGCACTTACCAGAATGTAGCGCCACCTTGTAGCTGTCGAAGGTAATTGCTGCTCACAAAATGTTTTATCAGAAGGCAAGTTGAGAGGAATCCTAGAGGCAGATGTCCATGGAAAGAGCCGCTCACTGCAGCAGGAATGTTGGATGCTTCAAATTCGCAGAGTTTCCTGTCCAACGTCCACTCACGTCCCGAACGCTCCCAAACGCTCAAAAGCCTCACACCGGGCAAGCCCTCACCGGGTAGATCTCTGGCTCCCAGGTAAAGCCAAATCCTGAGCATGCTAGTGCTAGGATCACAGAGAGAGAGAGAGAGGGTTCATGACATGCTGTCTTGATAAAGGTCTGAAACGGCTAGTGCCTAAGAGTGTCTGACTTTCAGTTATGACTGATTGTGAGAGGGGAAGATGAAGTTTTTCTGTACCCAGCATGCCTTGCAATATACTTAGGCAAATGAGGTGAGAGCCGTACCAATCCCACGCTACTCTGCTTAATGCTCCCTATCTGCATAAAAAGAACACTTTCACAACAGAGCAGAGTGGCGCAGCGGAAGCGTGCTGGGCCCATAACCCAGAGGTCGATGGATCGAAACCATCCTCTGCTAATTTTGCTTGACTTTCCTTCCAAGGACCAAGCTGTCATTTCCACGCTGCCAGCAAGGAAAAGCACAAGCTTGTGCCAGCTATGTGAGAAAATACTTGTCAAATATCTGTGTCTGCTGAAATACAAGAGAGGGATCATCAAATGATCCACCCTGTACTTTGAAAGTAAAGACACACAATAATAAGCATAAATGACTGGTGGGACCTTCAAACACTTTTATGGGCAGGCTTTGAATTTCATTCTTTCCTTTTTGTTCTGCTCTTATCTATCTCCTGGGCATTTAATTGAATGTTCTGTATTTCTCTTCCCTGTTTTGCTTCCCATGCTGCCTCTATATATTCTTATCTATTATTTGTAATGCAGCTTTCCATTCTTCTCTTCTGCACAGCTTTGTCCTTGGTTTCAATCCCAGTTCCTTACCCTCTGCAAAAAACTTTCTATTGCTTTTCATGTTGGTATCTAAACCAAATGCACCATTGAAGCTGGTGCAAGATAGTCATTGAACTCAGGATCCTAATGTTAAGAACCGAGAGCGCACAGATCAGAGGGCGTTGGTGGTATAGTGGTGAGCATAGCTGCCTTCCAAGCAGTTGACCCGGGTTCGATTCCCGGCCAACGCAGTACAAATACTTATATATTCTGCAAGCAGGATATATTTTAATGCAACATGTCACAAAATGGAAATATAATGAACAGATTAATCAGCCGTTATATAAAAAATAAACAAATATGTAGGCAAGCATCTCAATCGCCCCTTCTGCTATATTCATTGTCCTAATATATGATAAGTTTCATAAAGCAGAGTCACCACTCACATGTGCTGGTAAAAAATATTTACAGTGGGCAGACAATGAAAGGGCTGAGGCCCGACCACACATTATAACTCCAGCATCTCTATGTTAAAAACCATTTCCTAGGCAATATCTAGCCTCTGAAAACAATATGCAAGATCCATCGATAAATCTGGTGAAAGTCGCCAACATTTTGTGCATACTTGTGCCCTCACCTGAATGTAGCGCCACCTTGTAGACGTCGGAGGTAACTGCAGCTCAAAAAATGTTTCATCAGAGGGCAAGTTTAGAGGAATCCAAAAGGCAGATGTCCATGGAAAGAGCCCCCGACTGCAGCAGGAAGGTTGGATGCTTCAAATTTGCATAGTTTCCAGTCCAACGTCCTCTCATGTACCGAACGCTCCCAAACGCTCAAAAGCCTTACACCGGGCAAGCCCTCACCGGGTAGATCTCTGGCTCCCAGGTAAAGCCAAATCCTGAGCATGCTAGCACTAGGATCACAGAGAGAGAGAGACAGAGAGTGTTGGAGAGCTGCTGTCTTGATAAAGGCCTGAAACGGCTAGTGCGTAAGAGGGTCTGGACTATCAGTTATGACTGATTGTGAGAGGGGAAGATGAAGATTTTCTGCACCCAGCATGCCTTGCGATATAATTAGGCAAATGAGGTGAGAGCCCGACCAATGCCACTTCACTCCGCTGAATGCCTCCTCATCTGCATAAAGAGATCACCTTCATGAACGAGCAGAGTGGCGCAGCGGAAGCGTGCTGGGCCCATAACCCAGAGGTCGATGGATCGAAACCATCCTCTGCTAATTTTGCTTGACTTTCCTTCCAAGGACCAAGCTGTCATTTCCACACTGCCAGAAAGGAAAAGCGCAAGCTTGTGCCAGCTATGTGAGAAAAGACTTCTCAACTATCTGTGTCTGTGTAATACAAGAGTGTTCGTGAAAGGATCAACCCTGTACTTTGAAAGTAAAGACACACAACTATAACCATAAATGACTGGTGGGAGCTTCACACAACTTTCTGGGCATGCTTTGAATTTCATTCTTCCCTTTTTTTTCTGCTCTTATCTATCTCCTGGGCATTTCATGGAATGTTCTCTCTTTCTCTTCCCTGCTTTGCTTCCCATGCTGCCTATATATGCTGATTTCTACTTTTTGTACTGTTGCATTTCATTTCTTCTCTTCTGCACAACTTTGTCCTTGGTTTCAATCCCCAGTTCCTTACCCTCTGCAAAAAACGTTCTACTACTTCTCATGTTGGTATCGAAACCAAATGCACCATTGAAGCTGTTGCAAGATAGTCATTGATTTCGGGAACGTAATATTTAGAACCGAGAGCACACACATCAGAGGGCGTTGGTGGTATAGTGGTGAGCATAGCTGCTTCCCAAGCAGTTGACCCGGGTTCGATTCCCGGCCAACGCAGTGAAAATGCTTATATATTCTGCAAGCAGGACATATTTTAATGCAACATGTCTCAAAATGGAAATTTCATGAACAGATTAATCAGCCATATATAAAAAAATAAACAAATACATAGGCAAACATCTCAATCGCACCTTCTGATACATTCATTGTCCTAATATATGATAAGTTTTATAAAGCAGAGTCACAACTCACATGTGCTGGTAATAAATATGTTACAGTGGGCAAACAATGGAAGGGCTGAGGCCCGACCAGACATTATAACTCCAACATCTCTATGTTAAAAAGCATTTCTAGGCAATATCTAGCCTCTGAAAAAAATATGCAAGATCCACCGATAAATCTGGCAAAAGTCCCTAACATTTTGTGCATACTTGTGCACTTACCAGAATGTAGCGCCACCTTGTAGCTGTCGAAGGTAATTGCTGCTCACAAAATGTTTTATCAGAAGGCAAGTTGAGAGGAATCCTAGAGGCAGATGTCCATGGAAAGAGCCGCTCACTGCAGCAGGAATGTTGGATGCTTCAAATTCGCAGAGTTTCCTGTCCAACGTCCACTCACGTCCCGAACGCTCCCAAACGCTCAAAAGCCTCACACCGGGCAAGCCCTCACCGGGTAGATCTCTGGCTCCCAGGTAAAGCCAAATCCTGAGCATGCTAGTGCTAGGATCACAGAGAGAGAGAGAGAGGGTTCATGACATGCTGTCTTGATAAAGGTCTGAAACGGCTAGTGCCTAAGAGTGTCTGACTTTCAGTTATGACTGATTGTGAGAGGGGAAGATGAAGTTTTTCTGTACCCAGCATGCCTTGCAATATACTTAGGCAAATGAGGTGAGAGCCGTACCAATCCCACGCTACTCTGCTTAATGCTCCCTATCTGCATAAAAAGAACACTTTCACAACAGAGCAGAGTGGCGCAGCGGAAGCGTGCTGGGCCCATAACCCAGAGGTCGATGGATCGAAACCATCCTCTGCTAATTTTGCTTGACTTTCCTTCCAAGGACCAAGCTGTCATTTCCACGCTGCCAGCAAGGAAAAGCACAAGCTTGTGCCAGCTATGTGAGAAAATACTTGTCAAATATCTGTGTCTGCTGAAATACAAGAGAGGGATCATCAAATGATCCACCCTGTACTTTGAAAGTAAAGACACACAATAATAAGCATAAATGACTGGTGGGACCTTCAAACACTTTTATGGGCAGGCTTTGAATTTCATTCTTTCCTTTTTGTTCTGCTCTTATCTATCTCCTGGGCATTTAATTGAATGTTCTGTATTTCTCTTCCCTGTTTTGCTTCCCATGCTGCCTCTATATATTCTTATCTATTATTTGTAATGCAGCTTTCCATTCTTCTCTTCTGCACAGCTTTGTCCTTGGTTTCAATCCCAGTTCCTTACCCTCTGCAAAAAACTTTCTATTGCTTTTCATGTTGGTATCTAAACCAAATGCACCATTGAAGCTGGTGCAAGATAGTCATTGAACTCAGGATCCTAATGTTAAGAACCGAGAGCGCACAGATCAGAGGGCGTTGGTGGTATAGTGGTGAGCATAGCTGCCTTCCAAGCAGTTGACCCGGGTTCGATTCCCGGCCAACGCAGTACAAATACTTATATATTCTGCAAGCAGGATATATTTTAATGCAACATGTCACAAAATGGAAATATAATGAACAGATTAATCAGCCGTTATATAAAAAATAAACAAATATGTAGGCAAGCATCTCAATCGCCCCTTCTGCTATATTCATTGTCCTAATATATGATAAGTTTCATAAAGCAGAGTCACCACTCACATGTGCTGGTAAAAAATATTTACAGTGGGCAGACAATGAAAGGGCTGAGGCCCGACCACACATTATAACTCCAGCATCTCTATGTTAAAAACCATTTCCTAGGCAATATCTAGCCTCTGAAAACAATATGCAAGATCCATCGATAAATCTGGTGAAAGTCGCCAACATTTTGTGCATACTTGTGCCCTCACCTGAATGTAGCGCCACCTTGTAGACGTCGGAGGTAACTGCAGCTCAAAAAATGTTTCATCAGAGGGCAAGTTTAGAGGAATCCAAAAGGCAGATGTCCATGGAAAGAGCCCCCGACTGCAGCAGGAAGGTTGGATGCTTCAAATTTGCATAGTTTCCAGTCCAACGTCCTCTCATGTACCGAACGCTCCCAAACGCTCAAAAGCCTTACACCGGGCAAGCCCTCACCGGGTAGATCTCTGGCTCCCAGGTAAAGCCAAATCCTGAGCATGCTAGCACTAGGATCACAGAGAGAGAGAGACAGAGAGTGTTGGAGAGCTGCTGTCTTGATAAAGGCCTGAAACGGCTAGTGCGTAAGAGGGTCTGGACTATCAGTTATGACTGATTGTGAGAGGGGAAGATGAAGATTTTCTGCACCCAGCATGCCTTGCGATATAATTAGGCAAATGAGGTGAGAGCCCGACCAATGCCACTTCACTCCGCTGAATGCCTCCTCATCTGCATAAAGAGATCACCTTCATGAACGAGCAGAGTGGCGCAGCGGAAGCGTGCTGGGCCCATAACCCAGAGGTCGATGGATCGAAACCATCCTCTGCTAATTTTGCTTGACTTTCCTTCCAAGGACCAAGCTGTCGTTTCCACACTGCCAGAAAGGAAAAGCGCAAGCTTGTGCCAGCTATGTGAGAAAAGACTTCTCAACTATCTGTGTCTGTGTAATACAAGAGTGTTCGTGAAAGGATCAACCCTGTACTTTGAAAGTAAAGACACACAACTATAACCATAAATGACTGGTGGGAGCTTCACACAACTTTCTGGGCATGCTTTGAATTTCATTCTTCCCTTTTTTTTCTGCTCTTATCTATCTCCTGGGCATTTCATGGAATGTTCTCTCTTTCTCTTCCCTGCTTTGCTTCCCATGCTGCCTATATATGCTGATTTCTACTTTTTGTACTGTTGCATTTCATTTCTTCTCTTCTGCACAACTTTGTCCTTGGTTTCAATCCCCAGTTCCTTACCCTCTGCAAAAAACGTTCTACTACTTCTCATGTTGGTATCGAAACCAAATGCACCATTGAAGCTGTTGCAAGATAGTCATTGATTTCGGGAACGTAATATTTAGAACCGAGAGCACACACATCAGAGGGCGTTGGTGGTATAGTGGTGAGCATAGCTGCTTCCCAAGCAGTTGACCCGGGTTCGATTCCCGGCCAACGCAGTGAAAATGCTTATATATTCTGCAAGCAGGACATATTTTAATGCAACATGTCTCAAAATGGAAATTTCATGAACAGATTAATCAGCCATATATAAAAAAATAAACAAATACATAGGCAAACATCTCAATCGCACCTTCTGATACATTCATTGTCCTAATATATGATAAGTTTTATAAAGCAGAGTCACAACTCACATGTGCTGGTAATAAATATGTTACAGTGGGCAAACAATGGAAGGGCTGAGGCCCGACCAGACATTATAACTCCAACATCTCTATGTTAAAAAGCATTTCTAGGCAATATCTAGCCTCTGAAAAAAATATGCAAGATCCACCGATAAATCTGGCAAAAGTCCCTAACATTTTGTGCATACTTGTGCACTTACCAGAATGTAGCGCCACCTTGTAGCTGTCGAAGGTAATTGCTGCTCACAAAATGTTTTATCAGAAGGCAAGTTGAGAGGAATCCTAGAGGCAGATGTCCATGGAAAGAGCCGCTCACTGCAGCAGGAATGTTGGATGCTTCAAATTCGCAGAGTTTCCTGTCCAACGTCCACTCACGTCCCGAACGCTCCCAAACGCTCAAAAGCCTCACACCGGGCAAGCCCTCACCGGGTAGATCTCTGGCTCCCAGGTAAAGCCAAATCCTGAGCATGCTAGTGCTAGGATCACAGAGAGAGAGAGAGAGGGTTCATGACATGCTGTCTTGATAAAGGTCTGAAACGGCTAGTGCCTAAGAGTGTCTGACTTTCAGTTATGACTGATTGTGAGAGGGGAAGATGAAGTTTTTCTGTACCCAGCATGCCTTGCAATATACTTAGGCAAATGAGGTGAGAGCCGTACCAATCCCACGCTACTCTGCTTAATGCTCCCTATCTGCATAAAAAGAACACTTTCACATCAGAGCAGAGTGGCGCAGCGGAAGCGTGCTGGGCCCATAACCCAGAGGTCGATGGATCGAAACCATCCTCTGCTAATTTTGCTTGACTTTCCTTCCAAGGACCAAGCTGTCATTTCCACGCTGCCAGCAAGGAAAAGCACAAGCTTGTGCCAGCTATGTGAGAAAATACTTGTCAAATATCTGTGTCTGCTGAAATACAAGAGAGGGATCATCAAATGATCCACCCTGTACTTTGAAAGTAAAGACACACAATAATAAGCATAAATGACTGGTGGGACCTTCAAACACTTTTATGGGCAGGCTTTGAATTTCATTCTTTCCTTTTTGTTCTGCTCTTATCTATCTCCTGGGCATTTAATTGAATGTTCTGTATTTCTCTTCCCTGTTTTGCTTCCCATGCTGCCTCTATATATTCTTATCTATTATTTGTAATGCAGCTTTCCATTCTTCTCTTCTGCACAGCTTTGTCCTTGGTTTCAATCCCAGTTCCTTACCCTCTGCAAAAAACTTTCTATTGCTTTTCATGTTGGTATCTAAACCAAATGCACCATTGAAGCTGGTGCAAGATAGTCATTGAACTCAGGATCCTAATGTTAAGAACCGAGAGCGCACAGATCAGAGGGCGTTGGTGGTATAGTGGTGAGCATAGCTGCCTTCCAAGTAGTTGACCCGGGTTCGATTCCCGGCCAACGCAGTACAAATACTTATATATTCTGCAAGCAGGATATATTTTAATGCAACATGTCACAAAATGGAAATATAATGAACAGATTAATCAGCCGTTATATAAAAAATAAACAAATATGTAGGCAAGCATCTCAATCGCCCCTTCTGCTATATTCATTGTCCTAATATATGATAAGTTTCATAAAGCAGAGTCACCACTCACATGTGCTGGTAAAAAATATTTACAGTGGGCAGACAATGAAAGGGCTGAGGCCCGACCACACATTATAACTCCAGCATCTCTATGTTAAAAACCATTTCCTAGGCAATATCTAGCCTCTGAAAACAATATGCAAGATCCATCGATAAATCTGGTGAAAGTCGCCAACATTTTGTGCATACTTGTGCCCTCACCTGAATGTAGCGCCACCTTGTAGACGTCGGAGGTAACTGCAGCTCAAAAAATGTTTCATCAGAGGGCAAGTTTAGAGGAATCCAAAAGGCAGATGTCCATGGAAAGAGCCCCCGACTGCAGCAGGAAGGTTGGATGCTTCAAATTTGCATAGTTTCCAGTCCAACGTCCTCTCATGTACCGAACGCTCCCAAACGCTCAAAAGCCTTACACCGGGCAAGCCCTCACCGGGTAGATCTCTGGCTCCCAGGTAAAGCCAAATCCTGAGCATGCTAGCACTAGGATCACAGAGAGAGAGAGACAGAGAGTGTTGGAGAGCTGCTGTCTTGATAAAGGCCTGAAACGGCTAGTGCGTAAGAGGGTCTGGACTATCAGTTATGACTGATTGTGAGAGGGGAAGATGAAGATTTTCTGCACCCAGCATGCCTTGCGATATAATTAGGCAAATGAGGTGAGAGCCCGACCAATGCCACTTCACTCCGCTGAATGCCTCCTCATCTGCATAAAGAGATCACCTTCATGAACGAGCAGAGTGGCGCAGCGGAAGCGTGCTGGGCCCATAACCCAGAGGTCGATGGATCGAAACCATCCTCTGCTAATTTTGCTTGACTTTCCTTCCAAGGACCAAGCTGTCATTTCCACACTGCCAGAAAGGAAAAGCGCAAGCTTGTGCCAGCTATGTGAGAAAAGACTTCTCAACTATCTGTGTCTGTGTAATACAAGAGTGTTCGTGAAAGGATCAACCCTGTACTTTGAAAGTAAAGACACACAACTATAACCATAAATGACTGGTGGGAGCTTCACACAACTTTCTGGGCATGCTTTGAATTTCATTCTTCCCTTTTTTTTCTGCTCTTATCTATCTCCTGGGCATTTCATGGAATGTTCTCTCTTTCTCTTCCCTGCTTTGCTTCCCATGCTGCCTATATATGCTGATTTCTACTTTTTGTACTGTTGCATTTCATTTCTTCTCTTCTGCACAACTTTGTCCTTGGTTTCAATCCCCAGTTCCTTACCCTCTGCAAAAAACGTTCTACTACTTCTCATGTTGGTATCGAAACCAAATGCACCATTGAAGCTGTTGCAAGATAGTCATTGATTTCGGGAACGTAATATTTAGAACCGAGAGCACACACATCAGAGGGCGTTGGTGGTATAGTGGTGAGCATAGCTGCTTCCCAAGCAGTTGACCCGGGTTCGATTCCCGGCCAACGCAGTGAAAATGCTTATATATTCTGCAAGCAGGACATATTTTAATGCAACAGGTCTCAAAATGGAAATTTCATGAACAGATTAATCAGCCATATATAAAAAAATAAACAAATACATAGGCAAACATCTCAATCGCACCTTCTGATACATTCATTGTCCTAATATATGATAAGTTTTATAAAGCAGAGTCACAACTCACATGTGCTGGTAATAAATATGTTACAGTGGGCAAACAATGGAAGGGCTGAGGCCCGACCAGACATTATAACTCCAACATCTCTATGTTAAAAAGCATTTCTAGGCAATATCTAGCCTCTGAAAAAAATATGCAAGATCCACCGATAAATCTGGCAAAAGTCCCTAACATTTTGTGCATACTTGTGCACTTACCAGAATGTAGCGCCACCTTGTAGCTGTCGAAGGTAATTGCTGCTCACAAAATGTTTTATCAGAAGGCAAGTTGAGAGGAATCCTAGAGGCAGATGTCCATGGAAAGAGCCGCTCACTGCAGCAGGAATGTTGGATGCTTCAAATTCGCAGAGTTTCCTGTCCAACGTCCACTCACGTCCCGAACGCTCCCAAACGCTCAAAAGCCTCACACCGGGCAAGCCCTCACCGGGTAGATCTCTGGCTCCCAGGTAAAGCCAAATCCTGAGCATGCTAGTGCTAGGATCACAGAGAGAGAGAGAGAGGGTTCATGACATGCTGTCTTGATAAAGGTCTGAAACGGCTAGTGCCTAAGAGTGTCTGACTTTCAGTTATGACTGATTGTGAGAGGGGAAGATGAAGTTTTTCTGTACCCAGCATGCCTTGCAATATACTTAGGCAAATGAGGTGAGAGCCGTACCAATCCCACGCTACTCTGCTTAATGCTCCCTATCTGCATAAAAAGAACACTTTCACAACAGAGCAGAGTGGCGCAGCGGAAGCGTGCTGGGCCCATAACCCAGAGGTCGATGGATCGAAACCATCCTCTGCTAATTTTGCTTGACTTTCCTTCCAAGGACCAAGCTGTCATTTCCACGCTGCCAGCAAGGAAAAGCACAAGCTTGTGCCAGCTATGTGAGAAAATACTTGTCAAATATCTGTGTCTGCTGAAATACAAGAGAGGGATCATCAAATGATCCACCCTGTACTTTGAAAGTAAAGACACACAATAATAAGCATAAATGACTGGTGGGACCTTCAAACACTTTTATGGGCAGGCTTTGAATTTCATTCTTTCCTTTTTGTTCTGCTCTTATCTATCTCCTGGGCATTTAATTGAATGTTCTGTATTTCTCTTCCCTGTTTTGCTTCCCATGCTGCCTCTATATATTCTTATCTATTATTTGTAATGCAGCTTTCCATTCTTCTCTTCTGCACAGCTTTGTCCTTGGTTTCAATCCCAGTTCCTTACCCTCTGCAAAAAACTTTCTATTGCTTTTCATGTTGGTATCTAAACCAAATGCACCATTGAAGCTGGTGCAAGATAGTCATTGAACTCAGGATCCTAATGTTAAGAACCGAGAGCGCACAGATCAGAGGGCGTTGGTGGTATAGTGGTGAGCATAGCTGCCTTCCAAGCAGTTGACCCGGGTTCGATTCCCGGCCAACGCAGTACAAATACTTATATATTCTGCAAGCAGGATATATTTTAATGCAACATGTCACAAAATGGAAATATAATGAACAGATTAATCAGCCGTTATATAAAAAATAAACAAATATGTAGGCAAGCATCTCAATCGCCCCTTCTGCTATATTCATTGTCCTAATATATGATAAGTTTCATAAAGCAGAGTCACCACTCACATGTGCTGGTAAAAAATATTTACAGTGGGCAGACAATGAAAGGGCTGAGGCCCGACCACACATTATAACTCCAGCATCTCTATGTTAAAAACCATTTCCTAGGCAATATCTAGCCTCTGAAAACAATATGCAAGATCCATCGATAAATCTGGTGAAAGTCGCCAACATTTTGTGCATACTTGTGCCCTCACCTGAATGTAGCGCCACCTTGTAGACGTCGGAGGTAACTGCAGCTCAAAAAATGTTTCATCAGAGGGCAAGTTTAGAGGAATCCAAAAGGCAGATGTCCATGGAAAGAGCCCCCGACTGCAGCAGGAAGGTTGGATGCTTCAAATTTGCATAGTTTCCAGTCCAACGTCCTCTCATGTACCGAACGCTCCCAAACGCTCAAAAGCCTTACACCGGGCAAGCCCTCACCGGGTAGATCTCTGGCTCCCAGGTAAAGCCAAATCCTGAGCATGCTAGCACTAGGATCACAGAGAGAGAGAGACAGAGAGTGTTGGAGAGCTGCTGTCTTGATAAAGGCCTGAAACGGCTAGTGCGTAAGAGGGTCTGGACTATCAGTTATGACTGATTGTGAGAGGGGAAGATGAAGATTTTCTGCACCCAGCATGCCTTGCGATATAATTAGGCAAATGAGGTGAGAGCCCGACCAATGCCACTTCACTCCGCTGAATGCCTCCTCATCTGCATAAAGAGATCACCTTCATGAACGAGCAGAGTGGCGCAGCGGAAGCGTGCTGGGCCCATAACCCAGAGGTCGATGGATCGAAACCATCCTCTGCTAATTTTGCTTGACTTTCCTTCCAAGGACCAAGCTGTCATTTCCACACTGCCAGAAAGGAAAAGCGCAAGCTTGTGCCAGCTATGTGAGAAAAGACTTCTCAACTATCTGTGTCTGTGTAATACAAGAGTGTTCGTGAAAGGATCAACCCTGTACTTTGAAAGTAAAGACACACAACTATAACCATAAATGACTGGTGGGAGCTTCACACAACTTTCTGGGCATGCTTTGAATTTCATTCTTCCCTTTTTTTTCTGCTCTTATCTATCTCCTGGGCATTTCATGGAATGTTCTCTCTTTCTCTTCCCTGCT
Organism: Lissotriton vulgaris; assembly: GCF_964263255.1. Classification (NCBI taxonomy): domain Eukaryota; kingdom Metazoa; phylum Chordata; class Amphibia; order Caudata; family Salamandridae; genus Lissotriton; species Lissotriton vulgaris. Next base: position 544,290 of record NW_028241737.1, read on the forward strand.
TTGCTTCCCATGCTGCCTATATATGCTGATTTCTACTTTTTGTACTGTTGCATTTCATTTCTTCTCTTCTGCACAACTTTGTCCTTGGTTTCAATCCCCAGTTCCTTACCCTCTGCAAAAAACGTTCTACTACTTCTCATGTTGGTATCGAAACCAAATGCACCATTGAAGCTGTTGCAAGATAGTCATTGATTTCGGGAACGTAATATTTAGAACCGAGAGCACACACATCAGAGGGCGTTGGTGGTATAGTGGTGAGCATAGCTGCTTCCCAAGCAGTTGACCCGGGTTCGATTCCCGGCCAACGCAGTGAAAATGCTTATATATTCTGCAAGCAGGACATATTTTAATGCAACAGGTCTCAAAATGGAAATTTCATGAACAGATTAATCAGCCATATATAAAAAAATAAACAAATACATAGGCAAACATCTCAATCGCACCTTCTGATACATTCATTGTCCTAATATATGATAAGTTTTATAAAGCAGAGTCACAACTCACATGTGCTGGTAATAAATATGTTACAGTGGGCAAACAATGGAAGGGCTGAGGCCCGACCAGACATTATAACTCCAACATCTCTATGTTAAAAAGCATTTCTAGGCAATATCTAGCCTCTGAAAAAAATATGCAAGATCCACCGATAAATCTGGCAAAAGTCCCTAACATTTTGTGCATACTTGTGCACTTACCAGAATGTAGCGCCACCTTGTAGCTGTCGAAGGTAATTGCTGCTCACAAAATGTTTTATCAGAAGGCAAGTTGAGAGGAATCCTAGAGGCAGATGTCCATGGAAAGAGCCGCTCACTGCAGCAGGAATGTTGGATGCTTCAAATTCGCAGAGTTTCCTGTCCAACGTCCACTCACGTCCCGAACGCTCCCAAACGCTCAAAAGCCTCACACCGGGCAAGCCCTCACCGGGTAGATCTCTGGCTCCCAGGTAAAGCCAAATCCTGAGCATGCTAGTGCTAGGATCACAGAGAGAGAGAGAGAGGGTTCATGACATGCTGTCTTGATAAAGGTCTGAAACGGCTAGTGCCTAAGAGTGTCTGACTTTCAGTTATGACTGATTGTGAGAGGGGAAGATGAAGTTTTTCTGTACCCAGCATGCCTTGCAATATACTTAGGCAAATGAGGTGAGAGCCGTACCAATCCCACGCTACTCTGCTTAATGCTCCCTATCTGCATAAAAAGAACACTTTCACAACAGAGCAGAGTGGCGCAGCGGAAGCGTGCTGGGCCCATAACCCAGAGGTCGATGGATCGAAACCATCCTCTGCTAATTTTGCTTGACTTTCCTTCCAAGGACCAAGCTGTCATTTCCACGCTGCCAGCAAGGAAAAGCACAAGCTTGTGCCAGCTATGTGAGAAAATACTTGTCAAATATCTGTGTCTGCTGAAATACAAGAGAGGGATCATCAAATGATCCACCCTGTACTTTGAAAGTAAAGACACACAATAATAAGCATAAATGACTGGTGGGACCTTCAAACACTTTTATGGGCAGGCTTTGAATTTCATTCTTTCCTTTTTGTTCTGCTCTTATCTATCTCCTGGGCATTTAATTGAATGTTCTGTATTTCTCTTCCCTGTTTTGCTTCCCATGCTGCCTCTATATATTCTTATCTATTATTTGTAATGCAGCTTTCCATTCTTCTCTTCTGCACAGCTTTGTCCTTGGTTTCAATCCCAGTTCCTTACCCTCTGCAAAAAACTTTCTATTGCTTTTCATGTTGGTATCTAAACCAAATGCACCATTGAAGCTGGTGCAAGATAGTCATTGAACTCAGGATCCTAATGTTAAGAACCGAGAGCGCACAGATCAGAGGGCGTTGGTGGTATAGTGGTGAGCATAGCTGCCTTCCAAGCAGTTGACCCGGGTTCGATTCCCGGCCAACGCAGTACAAATACTTATATATTCTGCAAGCAGGATATATTTTAATGCAACATGTCACAAAATGGAAATATAATGAACAGATTAATCAGCCGTTATATAAAAAATAAACAAATATGTAGGCAAGCATCTCAATCGCCCCTTCTGCTATATTCATTGTCCTAATATATGATAAGTTTCATAAAGCAGAGTCACCACTCACATGTGCTGGTAAAAAATATTTACAGTGGGCAGACAATGAAAGGGCTGAGGCCCGACCACACATTATAACTCCAGCATCTCTATGTTAAAAACCATTTCCTAGGCAATATCTAGCCTCTGAAAACAATATGCAAGATCCATCGATAAATCTGGTGAAAGTCGCCAACATTTTGTGCATACTTGTGCCCTCACCTGAATGTAGCGCCACCTTGTAGACGTCGGAGGTAACTGCAGCTCAAAAAATGTTTCATCAGAGGGCAAGTTTAGAGGAATCCAAAAGGCAGATGTCCATGGAAAGAGCCCCCGACTGCAGCAGGAAGGTTGGATGCTTCAAATTTGCATAGTTTCCAGTCCAACGTCCTCTCATGTACCGAACGCTCCCAAACGCTCAAAAGCCTTACACCGGGCAAGCCCTCACCGGGTAGATCTCTGGCTCCCAGGTAAAGCCAAATCCTGAGCATGCTAGCACTAGGATCACAGAGAGAGAGAGACAGAGAGTGTTGGAGAGCTGCTGTCTTGATAAAGGCCTGAAACGGCTAGTGCGTAAGAGGGTCTGGACTATCAGTTATGACTGATTGTGAGAGGGGAAGATGAAGATTTTCTGCACCCAGCATGCCTTGCGATATAATTAGGCAAATGAGGTGAGAGCCCGACCAATGCCACTTCACTCCGCTGAATGCCTCCTCATCTGCATAAAGAGATCACCTTCATGAACGAGCAGAGTGGCGCAGCGGAAGCGTGCTGGGCCCATAACCCAGAGGTCGATGGATCGAAACCATCCTCTGCTAATTTTGCTTGACTTTCCTTCCAAGGACCAAGCTGTCATTTCCACACTGCCAGAAAGGAAAAGCGCAAGCTTGTGCCAGCTATGTGAGAAAAGACTTCTCAACTATCTGTGTCTGTGTAATACAAGAGTGTTCGTGAAAGGATCAACCCTGTACTTTGAAAGTAAAGACACACAACTATAACCATAAATGACTGGTGGGAGCTTCACACAACTTTCTGGGCATGCTTTGAATTTCATTCTTCCCTTTTTTTTCTGCTCTTATCTATCTCCTGGGCATTTCATGGAATGTTCTCTCTTTCTCTTCCCTGCTTTGCTTCCCATGCTGCCTATATATGCTGATTTCTACTTTTTGTACTGTTGCATTTCATTTCTTCTCTTCTGCACAACTTTGTCCTTGGTTTCAATCCCCAGTTCCTTACCCTCTGCAAAAAACGTTCTACTACTTCTCATGTTGGTATCGAAACCAAATGCACCATTGAAGCTGTTGCAAGATAGTCATTGATTTCGGGAACGTAATATTTAGAACCGAGAGCACACACATCAGAGGGCGTTGGTGGTATAGTGGTGAGCATAGCTGCTTCCCAAGCAGTTGACCCGGGTTCGATTCCCGGCCAACGCAGTGAAAATGCTTATATATTCTGCAAGCAGGACATATTTTAATGCAACAGGTCTCAAAATGGAAATTTCATGAACAGATTAATCAGCCATATATAAAAAAATAAACAAATACATAGGCAAACATCTCAATCGCACCTTCTGATACATTCATTGTCCTAATATATGATAAGTTTTATAAAGCAGAGTCACAACTCACATGTGCTGGTAATAAATATGTTACAGTGGGCAAACAATGGAAGGGCTGAGGCCCGACCAGACATTATAACTCCAACATCTCTATGTTAAAAAGCATTTCTAGGCAATATCTAGCCTCTGAAAAAAATATGCAAGATCCACCGATAAATCTGGCAAAAGTCCCTAACATTTTGTGCATACTTGTGCACTTACCAGAATGTAGCGCCACCTTGTAGCTGTCGAAGGTAATTGCTGCTCACAAAATGTTTTATCAGAAGGCAAGTTGAGAGGAATCCTAGAGGCAGATGTCCATGGAAAGAGCCGCTCACTGCAGCAGGAATGTTGGATGCTTCAAATTCGCAGAGTTTCCTGTCCAACGTCCACTCACGTCCCGAACGCTCCCAAACGCTCAAAAGCCTCACACCGGGCAAGCCCTCACCGGGTAGATCTCTGGCTCCCAGGTAAAGCCAAATCCTGAGCATGCTAGTGCTAGGATCACAGAGAGAGAGAGAGAGGGTTCATGACATGCTGTCTTGATAAAGGTCTGAAACGGCTAGTGCCTAAGAGTGTCTGACTTTCAGTTATGACTGATTGTGAGAGGGGAAGATGAAGTTTTTCTGTACCCAGCATGCCTTGCAATATACTTAGGCAAATGAGGTGAGAGCCGTACCAATCCCACGCTACTCTGCTTAATGCTCCCTATCTGCATAAAAAGAACACTTTCACAACAGAGCAGAGTGGCGCAGCGGAAGCGTGCTGGGCCCATAACCCAGAGGTCGATGGATCGAAACCATCCTCTGCTAATTTTGCTTGACTTTCCTTCCAAGGACCAAGCTGTCATTTCCACGCTGCCAGCAAGGAAAAGCACAAGCTTGTGCCAGCTATGTGAGAAAATACTTGTCAAATATCTGTGTCTGCTGAAATACAAGAGAGGGATCATCAAATGATCCACCCTGTACTTTGAAAGTAAAGACACACAATAATAAGCATAAATGACTGGTGGGACCTTCAAACACTTTTATGGGCAGGCTTTGAATTTCATTCTTTCCTTTTTGTTCTGCTCTTATCTATCTCCTGGGCATTTAATTGAATGTTCTGTATTTCTCTTCCCTGTTTTGCTTCCCATGCTGCCTCTATATATTCTTATCTATTATTTGTAATGCAGCTTTCCATTCTTCTCTTCTGCACAGCTTTGTCCTTGGTTTCAATCCCAGTTCCTTACCCTCTGCAAAAAACTTTCTATTGCTTTTCATGTTGGTATCTAAACCAAATGCACCATTGAAGCTGGTGCAAGATAGTCATTGAACTCAGGATCCTAATGTTAAGAACCGAGAGCGCACAGATCAGAGGGCGTTGGTGGTATAGTGGTGAGCATAGCTGCCTTCCAAGCAGTTGACCCGGGTTCGATTCCCGGCCAACGCAGTACAAATACTTATATATTCTGCAAGCAGGATATATTTTAATGCAACATGTCACAAAATGGAAATATAATGAACAGATTAATCAGCCGTTATATAAAAAATAAACAAATATGTAGGCAAGCATCTCAATCGCCCCTTCTGCTATATTCATTGTCCTAATATATGATAAGTTTCATAAAGCAGAGTCACCACTCACATGTGCTGGTAAAAAATATTTACAGTGGGCAGACAATGAAAGGGCTGAGGCCCGACCACACATTATAACTCCAGCATCTCTATGTTAAAAACCATTTCCTAGGCAATATCTAGCCTCTGAAAACAATATGCAAGATCCATCGATAAATCTGGTGAAAGTCGCCAACATTTTGTGCATACTTGTGCCCTCACCTGAATGTAGCGCCACCTTGTAGACGTCGGAGGTAACTGCAGCTCAAAAAATGTTTCATCAGAGGGCAAGTTTAGAGGAATCCAAAAGGCAGATGTCCATGGAAAGAGCCCCCGACTGCAGCAGGAAGGTTGGATGCTTCAAATTTGCATAGTTTCCAGTCCAACGTCCTCTCATGTACCGAACGCTCCCAAACGCTCAAAAGCCTTACACCGGGCAAGCCCTCACCGGGTAGATCTCTGGCTCCCAGGTAAAGCCAAATCCTGAGCATGCTAGCACTAGGATCACAGAGAGAGAGAGACAGAGAGTGTTGGAGAGCTGCTGTCTTGATAAAGGCCTGAAACGGCTAGTGCGTAAGAGGGTCTGGACTATCAGTTATGACTGATTGTGAGAGGGGAAGATGAAGATTTTCTGCACCCAGCATGCCTTGCGATATAATTAGGCAAATGAGGTGAGAGCCCGACCAATGCCACTTCACTCCGCTGAATGCCTCCTCATCTGCATAAAGAGATCACCTTCATGAACGAGCAGAGTGGCGCAGCGGAAGCGTGCTGGGCCCATAACCCAGAGGTCGATGGATCGAAACCATCCTCTGCTAATTTTGCTTGACTTTCCTTCCAAGGACCAAGCTGTCATTTCCACACTGCCAGAAAGGAAAAGCGCAAGCTTGTGCCAGCTATGTGAGAAAAGACTTCTCAACTATCTGTGTCTGTGTAATACAAGAGTGTTCGTGAAAGGATCAACCCTGTACTTTGAAAGTAAAGACACACAACTATAACCATAAATGACTGGTGGGAGCTTCACACAACTTTCTGGGCATGCTTTGAATTTCATTCTTCCCTTTTTTTTCTGCTCTTATCTATCTCCTGGGCATTTCATGGAATGTTCTCTCTTTCTCTTCCCTGCTTTGCTTCCCATGCTGCCTATATATGCTGATTTCTACTTTTTGTACTGTTGCATTTCATTTCTTCTCTTCTGCACAACTTTGTCCTTGGTTTCAATCCCCAGTTCCTTACCCTCTGCAAAAAACGTTCTACTACTTCTCATGTTGGTATCGAAACCAAATGCACCATTGAAGCTGTTGCAAGATAGTCATTGATTTCGGGAACGTAATATTTAGAACCGAGAGCACACACATCAGAGGGCGTTGGTGGTATAGTGGTGAGCATAGCTGCTTCCCAAGCAGTTGACCCGGGTTCGATTCCCGGCCAACGCAGTGAAAATGCTTATATATTCTGCAAGCAGGACATATTTTAATGCAACATGTCTCAAAATGGAAATTTCATGAACAGATTAATCAGCCATATATAAAAAAATAAACAAATACATAGGCAAACATCTCAATCGCACCTTCTGATACATTCATTGTCCTAATATATGATAAGTTTTATAAAGCAGAGTCACAACTCACATGTGCTGGTAATAAATATGTTACAGTGGGCAAACAATGGAAGGGCTGAGGCCCGACCAGACATTATAACTCCAACATCTCTATGTTAAAAAGCATTTCTAGGCAATATCTAGCCTCTGAAAAAAATATGCAAGATCCACCGATAAATCTGGCAAAAGTCCCTAACATTTTGTGCATACTTGTGCACTTACCAGAATGTAGCGCCACCTTGTAGCTGTCGAAGGTAATTGCTGCTCACAAAATGTTTTATCAGAAGGCAAGTTGAGAGGAATCCTAGAGGCAGATGTCCATGGAAAGAGCCGCTCACTGCAGCAGGAATGTTGGATGCTTCAAATTCGCAGAGTTTCCTGTCCAACGTCCACTCACGTCCCGAACGCTCCCAAACGCTCAAAAGCCTCACACCGGGCAAGCCCTCACCGGGTAGATCTCTGGCTCCCAGGTAAAGCCAAATCCTGAGCATGCTAGTGCTAGGATCACAGAGAGAGAGAGAGAGGGTTCATGACATGCTGTCTTGATAAAGGTCTGAAACGGCTAGTGCCTAAGAGTGTCTGACTTTCAGTTATGACTGATTGTGAGAGGGGAAGATGAAGTTTTTCTGTACCCAGCATGCCTTGCAATATACTTAGGCAAATGAGGTGAGAGCCGTACCAATCCCACGCTACTCTGCTTAATGCTCCCTATCTGCATAAAAAGAACACTTTCACAACAGAGCAGAGTGGCGCAGCGGAAGCGTGCTGGGCCCATAACCCAGAGGTCGATGGATCGAAACCATCCTCTGCTAATTTTGCTTGACTTTCCTTCCAAGGACCAAGCTGTCATTTCCACGCTGCCAGCAAGGAAAAGCACAAGCTTGTGCCAGCTATGTGAGAAAATACTTGTCAAATATCTGTGTCTGCTGAAATACAAGAGAGGGATCATCAAATGATCCACCCTGTACTTTGAAAGTAAAGACACACAATAATAAGCATAAATGACTGGTGGGACCTTCAAACACTTTTATGGGCAGGCTTTGAATTTCATTCTTTCCTTTTTGTTCTGCTCTTATCTATCTCCTGGGCATTTAATTGAATGTTCTGTATTTCTCTTCCCTGTTTTGCTTCCCATGCTGCCTCTATATATTCTTATCTATTATTTGTAATGCAGCTTTCCATTCTTCTCTTCTGCACAGCTTTGTCCTTGGTTTCAATCCCAGTTCCTTACCCTCTGCAAAAAACTTTCTATTGCTTTTCATGTTGGTATCTAAACCAAATGCACCATTGAAGCTGGTGCAAGATAGTCATTGAACTCAGGATCCTAATGTTAAGAACCGAGAGCGCACAGATCAGAGGGCGTTGGTGGTATAGTGGTGAGCATAGCTGCCTTCCAAGCAGTTGACCCGGGTTCGATTCCCGGCCAACGCAGTACAAATACTTATATATTCTGCAAGCAGGATATATTTTAATGCAACATGTCACAAAATGGAAATATAATGAACAGATTAATCAGCCGTTATATAAAAAATAAACAAATATGTAGGCAAGCATCTCAATCGCCCCTTCTGCTATATTCATTGTCCTAATATATGATAAGTTTCATAAAGCAGAGTCACCACTCACATGTGCTGGTAAAAAATATTTACAGTGGGCAGACAATGAAAGGGCTGAGGCCCGACCACACATTATAACTCCAGCATCTCTATGTTAAAAACCATTTCCTAGGCAATATCTAGCCTCTGAAAACAATATGCAAGATCCATCGATAAATCTGGTGAAAGTCGCCAACATTTTGTGCATACTTGTGCCCTCACCTGAATGTAGCGCCACCTTGTAGACGTCGGAGGTAACTGCAGCTCAAAAAATGTTTCATCAGAGGGCAAGTTTAGAGGAATCCAAAAGGCAGATGTCCATGGAAAGAGCCCCCGACTGCAGCAGGAAGGTTGGATGCTTCAAATTTGCATAGTTTCCAGTCCAACGTCCTCTCATGTACCGAACGCTCCCAAACGCTCAAAAGCCTTACACCGGGCAAGCCCTCACCGGGTAGATCTCTGGCTCCCAGGTAAAGCCAAATCCTGAGCATGCTAGCACTAGGATCACAGAGAGAGAGAGACAGAGAGTGTTGGAGAGCTGCTGTCTTGATAAAGGCCTGAAACGGCTAGTGCGTAAGAGGGTCTGGACTATCAGTTATGACTGATTGTGAGAGGGGAAGATGAAGATTTTCTGCACCCAGCATGCCTTGCGATATAATTAGGCAAATGAGGTGAGAGCCCGACCAATGCCACTTCACTCCGCTGAATGCCTCCTCATCTGCATAAAGAGATCACCTTCATGAACGAGCAGAGTGGCGCAGCGGAAGCGTGCTGGGCCCATAACCCAGAGGTCGATGGATCGAAACCATCCTCTGCTAATTTTGCTTGACTTTCCTTCCAAGGACCAAGCTGTCGTTTCCACACTGCCAGAAAGGAAAAGCGCAAGCTTGTGCCAGCTATGTGAGAAAAGACTTCTCAACTATCTGTGTCTGTGTAATACAAGAGTGTTCGTGAAAGGATCAACCCTGTACTTTGAAAGTAAAGACACACAACTATAACCATAAATGACTGGTGGGAGCTTCACACAACTTTCTGGGCATGCTTTGAATTTCATTCTTCCCTTTTTTTTCTGCTCTTATCTATCTCCTGGGCATTTCATGGAATGTTCTCTCTTTCTCTTCCCTGCTTTGCTTCCCATGCTGCCTATATATGCTGATTTCTACTTTTTGTACTGTTGCATTTCATTTCTTCTCTTCTGCACAACTTTGTCCTTGGTTTCAATCCCCAGTTCCTTACCCTCTGCAAAAAACGTTCTACTACTTCTCATGTTGGTATCGAAACCAAATGCACCATTGAAGCTGTTGCAAGATAGTCATTGATTTCGGGAACGTAATATTTAGAACCGAGAGCACACACATCAGAGGGCGTTGGTGGTATAGTGGTGAGCATAGCTGCTTCCCAAGCAGTTGACCCGGGTTCGATTCCCGGCCAACGCAGTGAAAATGCTTATATATTCTGCAAGCAGGACATATTTTAATGCAACATGTCTCAAAATGGAAATTTCATGAACAGATTAATCAGCCATATATAAAAAAATAAACAAATACATAGGCAAACATCTCAATCGCACCTTCTGATACATTCATTGTCCTAATATATGATAAGTTTTATAAAGCAGAGTCACAACTCACATGTGCTGGTAATAAATATGTTACAGTGGGCAAACAATGGAAGGGCTGAGGCCCGACCAGACATTATAACTCCAACATCTCTATGTTAAAAAGCATTTCTAGGCAATATCTAGCCTCTGAAAAAAATATGCAAGATCCACCGATAAATCTGGCAAAAGTCCCTAACATTTTGTGCATACTTGTGCACTTACCAGAATGTAGCGCCACCTTGTAGCTGTCGAAGGTAATTGCTGCTCACAAAATGTTTTATCAGAAGGCAAGTTGAGAGGAATCCTAGAGGCAGATGTCCATGGAAAGAGCCGCTCACTGCAGCAGGAATGTTGGATGCTTCAAATTCGCAGAGTTTCCTGTCCAACGTCCACTCACGTCCCGAACGCTCCCAAACGCTCAAAAGCCTCACACCGGGCAAGCCCTCACCGGGTAGATCTCTGGCTCCCAGGTAAAGCCAAATCCTGAGCATGCTAGTGCTAGGATCACAGAGAGAGAGAGAGAGGGTTCATGACATGCTGTCTTGATAAAGGTCTGAAACGGCTAGTGCCTAAGAGTGTCTGACTTTCAGTTATGACTGATTGTGAGAGGGGAAGATGAAGTTTTTCTGTACCCAGCATGCCTTGCAATATACTTAGGCAAATGAGGTGAGAGCCGTACCAATCCCACGCTACTCTGCTTAATGCTCCCTATCTGCATAAAAAGAACACTTTCACAACAGAGCAGAGTGGCGCAGCGGAAGCGTGCTGGGCCCATAACCCAGAGGTCGATGGATCGAAACCATCCTCTGCTAATTTTGCTTGACTTTCCTTCCAAGGACCAAGCTGTCATTTCCACGCTGCCAGCAAGGAAAAGCACAAGCTTGTGCCAGCTATGTGAGAAAATACTTGTCAAATATCTGTGTCTGCTGAAATACAAGAGAGGGATCATCAAATGATCCACCCTGTACTTTGAAAGTAAAGACACACACTAATAAGCATAAATGACTGGTGGGACCTTCAAACACTTTTATGGGCAGGCTTTGAATTTCATTCTTTCCTTTTTGTTCTGCTCTTATCTATCTCCTGGGCATTTAATTGAATGTTCTGTATTTCTCTTCCCTGTTTTGCTTCCCATGCTGCCTCTATATATTCTTATCTATTATTTGTAATGCAGCTTTCCATTCTTCTCTTCTGCACAGCTTTGTCCTTGGTTTCAATCCCAGTTCCTTACCCTCTGCAAAAAACTTTCTATTGCTTTTCATGTTGGTATCTAAACCAAATGCACCATTGAAGCTGGTGCAAGATAGTCATTGAACTCAGGATCCTAATGTTAAGAACCGAGAGCGCACAGATCAGAGGGCGTTGGTGGTATAGTGGTGAGCATAGCTGCCTTCCAAGCAGTTGACCCGGGTTCGATTCCCGGCCAACGCAGTACAAATACTTATATATTCTGCAAGCAGGATATATTTTAATGCAACATGTCACAAAATGGAAATATAATGAACAGATTAATCAGCCGTTATATAAAAAATAAACAAATATGTAGGCAAGCATCTCAATCGCCCCTTCTGCTATATTCATTGTCCTAATATATGATAAGTTTCATAAAGCAGAGTCACCACTCACATGTGCTGGTAAAAAATATTTACAGTGGGCAGACAATGAAAGGGCTGAGGCCCGACCACACATTATAACTCCAGCATCTCTATGTTAAAAACCATTTCCTAGGCAATATCTAGCCTCTGAAAACAATATGCAAGATCCATCGATAAATCTGGTGAAAGTCGCCAACATTTTGTGCATACTTGTGCCCTCACCTGAATGTAGCGCCACCTTGTAGACGTCGGAGGTAACTGCAGCTCAAAAAATGTTTCATCAGAGGGCAAGTTTAGAGGAATCCAAAAGGCAGATGTCCATGGAAAGAGCCCCCGACTGCAGCAGGAAGGTTGGATGCTTCAAATTTGCATAGTTTCCAGTCCAACGTCCTCTCATGTACCGAACGCTCCCAAACGCTCAAAAGCCTTACACCGGGCAAGCCCTCACCGGGTAGATCTCTGGCTCCCAGGTAAAGCCAAATCCTGAGCATGCTAGCACTAGGATCACAGAGAGAGAGAGACAGAGAGTGTTGGAGAGCTGCTGTCTTGATAAAGGCCTGAAACGGCTAGTGCGTAAGAGGGTCTGGACTATCAGTTATGACTGATTGTGAGAGGGGAAGATGAAGATTTTCTGCACCCAGCATGCCTTGCGATATAATTAGGCAAATGAGGTGAGAGCCCGACCAATGCCACTTCACTCCGCTGAATGCCTCCTCATCTGCATAAAGAGATCACCTTCATGAACGAGCAGAGTGGCGCAGCGGAAGCGTGCTGGGCCCATAACCCAGAGGTCGATGGATCGAAACCATCCTCTGCTATATTTGCTTGACTTTCCTTCCAAGGACCAAGCTGTCATTTCCACACTGCCAGAAAGGAAAAGCGCAAGCTTGTGCCAGCTATGTGAGAAAAGACTTCTCAACTATCTGTGTCTGTGTAATACAAGAGTGTTCGTGAAAGGATCAACCCTGTACTTTGAAAGTAAAGACACACAACTATAACCATAAATGACTGGTGGGAGCTTCACACAACTTTCTGGGCATGCTTTGAATTTCATTCTTCCCTTTTTTTTCTGCTCTTATCTATCTCCTGGGCATTTCATGGAATGTTCTCTCTTTCTCTTCCCTGCTTTGCTTCCCATGCTGCCTATATATGCTGATTTCTACTTTTTGTACTGTTGCATTTCATTTCTTCTCTTCTGCACAACTTTGTCCTTGGTTTCAATCCCCAGTTCCTTACCCTCTGCAAAAAACGTTCTACTACTTCTCATGTTGGTATCGAAACCAAATGCACCATTGAAGCTGTTGCAAGATAGTCATTGATTTCGGGAACGTAATATTTAGAACCGAGAGCACACACATCAGAGGGCGTTGGTGGTATAGTGGTGAGCATAGCTGCTTCCCAAGCAGTTGACCCGGGTTCGATTCCCGGCCAACGCAGTGAAAATGCTTATATATTCTGCAAGCAGGACATATTTTAATGCAACATGTCTCAAAATGGAAATTTCATGAACAGATTAATCAGCCATATATAAAAAAATAAACAAATACATAGGCAAACATCTCAATCGCACCTTCTGATACATTCATTGTCCTAATATATGATAAGTTTTATAAAGCAGAGTCACAACTCACATGTGCTGGTAATAAATATGTTACAGTGGGCAAACAATGGAAGGGCTGAGGCCCGACCAGACATTATAACTCCAACATCTCTATGTTAAAAAGCATTTCTAGGCAATATCTAGCCTCTGAAAAAAATATGCAAGATCCACCGATAAATCTGGCAAAAGTCCCTAACATTTTGTGCATACTTGTGCACTTACCAGAATGTAGCGCCACCTTGTAGCTGTCGAAGGTAATTGCTGCTCACAAAATGTTTTATCAGAAGGCAAGTTGAGAGGAATCCTAGAGGCAGATGTCCATGGAAAGAGCCGCTCACTGCAGCAGGAATGTTGGATGCTTCAAATTCGCAGAGTTTCCTGTCCAACGTCCACTCACGTCCCGAACGCTCCCAAACGCTCAAAAGCCTCACACCGGGCAAGCCCTCACCGGGTAGATCTCTGGCTCCCAGGTAAAGCCAAATCCTGAGCATGCTAGTGCTAGGATCACAGAGAGAGAGAGAGAGGGTTCATGACATGCTGTCTTGATAAAGGTCTGAAACGGCTAGTGCCTAAGAGTGTCTGACTTTCAGTTATGACTGATTGTGAGAGGGGAAGATGAAGTTTTTCTGTACCCAGCATGCCTTGCAATATACTTAGGCAAATGAGGTGAGAGCCGTACCAATCCCACGCTACTCTGCTTAATGCTCCCTATCTGCATAAAAAGAACACTTTCACAACAGAGCAGAGTGGCGCAGCGGAAGCGTGCTGGGCCCATAACCCAGAGGTCGATGGATCGAAACCATCCTCTGCTAATTTTGCTTGACTTTCCTTCCAAGGACCAAGCTGTCATTTCCACGCTGCCAGCAAGGAAAAGCACAAGCTTGTGCCAGCTATGTGAGAAAATACTTGTCAAATATCTGTGTCTGCTGAAATACAAGAGAGGGATCATCAAATGATCCACCCTGTACTTTGAAAGTAAAGACACACACTAATAAGCATAAATGACTGGTGGGACCTTCAAACACTTTTATGGGCAGGCTTTGAATTTCATTCTTTCCTTTTTGTTCTGCTCTTATCTATCTCCTGGGCATTTAATTGAATGTTCTGTATTTCTCTTCCCTGTTTTGCTTCCCATGCTGCCTCTATATATTCTTATCTATTATTTGTAATGCAGCTTTCCATTCTTCTCTTCTGCACAGCTTTGTCCTTGGTTTCAATCCCAGTTCCTTACCCTCTGCAAAAAACTTTCTATTGCTTTTCATGTTGGTATCTAAACCAAATGCACCATTGAAGCTGGTGCAAGATAGTCATTGAACTCAGGATCCTAATGTTAAGAACCGAGAGCGCACAGATCAGAGGGCGTTGGTGGTATAGTGGTGAGCATAGCTGCCTTCCAAGCAGTTGACCCGGGTTCGATTCCCGGCCAACGCAGTACAAATACTTATATATTCTGCAAGCAGGATATATTTTAATGCAACATGTCACAAAATGGAAATATAATGAACAGATTAATCAGCCGTTATATAAAAAATAAACAAATATGTAGGCAAGCATCTCAATCGCCCCTTCTGCTATATTCATTGTCCTAATATATGATAAGTTTCATAAAGCAGAGTCACCACTCACATGTGCTGGTAAAAAATATTTACAGTGGGCAGACAATGAAAGGGCTGAGGCCCGACCACACATTATAACTCCAGCATCTCTATGTTAAAAACCATTTCCTAGGCAATATCTAGCCTCTGAAAACAATATGCAAGATCCATCGATAAATCTGGTGAAAGTCGCCAACATTTTGTGCATACTTGTGCCCTCACCTGAATGTAGCGCCACCTTGTAGACGTCGGAGGTAACTGCAGCTCAAAAAATGTTTCATCAGAGGGCAAGTTTAGAGGAATCCAAAAGGCAGATGTCCATGGAAAGAGCCCCCGACTGCAGCAGGAAGGTTGGATGCTTCAAATTTGCATAGTTTCCAGTCCAACGTCCTCTCATGTACCGAACGCTCCCAAACGCTCAAAAGCCTTACACCGGGCAAGCCCTCACCGGGTAGATCTCTGGCTCCCAGGTAAAGCCAAATCCTGAGCATGCTAGCACTAGGATCACAGAGAGAGAGAGACAGAGAGTGTTGGAGAGCTGCTGTCTTGATAAAGGCCTGAAACGGCTAGTGCGTAAGAGGGTCTGGACTATCAGTTATGACTGATTGTGAGAGGGGAAGATGAAGATTTTCTGCACCCAGCATGCCTTGCGATATAATTAGGCAAATGAGGTGAGAGCCCGACCAATGCCACTTCACTCCGCTGAATGCCTCCTCATCTGCATAAAGAGATCACCTTCATGAACGAGCAGAGTGGCGCAGCGGAAGCGTGCTGGGCCCATAACCCAGAGGTCGATGGATCGAAACCATCCTCTGCTAATTTTGCTTGACTTTCCTTCCAAGGACCAAGCTGTCATTTCCACACTGCCAGAAAGGAAAAGCGCAAGCTTGTGCCAGCTATGTGAGAAAAGACTTCTCAACTATCTGTGTCTGTGTAATACAAGAGTGTTCGTGAAAGGATCAACCCTGTACTTTGAAAGTAAAGACACACAACTATAACCATAAATGACTGGTGGGAGCTTCACACAACTTTCTGGGCATGCTTTGAATTTCATTCTTCCCTTTTTTTTCTGCTCTTATCTATCTCCTGGGCATTTCATGGAATGTTCTCTCTTTCTCTTCCCTGCTTTGCTTCCCATGCTGCCTATATATGCTGATTTCTACTTTTTGTACTGTTGCATTTCATTTCTTCTCTTCTGCACAACTTTGTCCTTGGTTTCAATCCCCAGTTCCTTACCCTCTGCAAAAAACGTTCTACTACTTCTCATGTTGGTATCGAAACCAAATGCACCATTGAAGCTGTTGCAAGATAGTCATTGATTTCGGGAACGTAATATTTAGAACCGAGAGCACACACATCAGAGGGCGTTGGTGGTATAGTGGTGAGCATAGCTGCTTCCCAAGCAGTTGACCCGGGTTCGATTCCCGGCCAACGCAGTGAAAATGCTTATATATTCTGCAAGCAGGACATATTTTAATGCAACATGTCTCAAAATGGAAATTTCATGAACAGATTAATCAGCCATATATAAAAAAATAAACAAATACATAGGCAAACATCTCAATCGCACCTTCTGATACATTCATTGTCCTAATATATGATAAGTTTTATAAAGCAGAGTCACAACTCACATGTGCTGGTAATAAATATGTTACAGTGGGCAAACAATGGAAGGGCTGAGGCCCGACCAGACATTATAACTCCAACATCTCTATGTTAAAAAGCATTTCTAGGCAATATCTAGCCTCTGAAAAAAATATGCAAGATCCACCGATAAATCTGGCAAAAGTCCCTAACATTTTGTGCATACTTGTGCACTTACCAGAATGTAGCGCCACCTTGTAGCTGTCGAAGGTAATTGCTGCTCACAAAATGTTTTATCAGAAGGCAAGTTGAGAGGAATCCTAGAGGCAGATGTCCATGGAAAGAGCCGCTCACTGCAGCAGGAATGTTGGATGCTTCAAATTCGCAGAGTTTCCTGTCCAACGTCCACTCACGTCCCGAACGCTCCCAAACGCTCAAAAGCCTCACACCGGGCAAGCCCTCACCGGGTAGATCTCTGGCTCCCAGGTAAAGCCAAATCCTGAGCATGCTAGTGCTAGGATCACAGAGAGAGAGAGAGAGGGTTCATGACATGCTGTCTTGATAAAGGTCTGAAACGGCTAGTGCCTAAGAGTGTCTGACTTTCAGTTATGACTGATTGTGAGAGGGGAAGATGAAGTTTTTCTGTACCCAGCATGCCTTGCAATATACTTAGGCAAATGAGGTGAGAGCCGTACCAATCCCACGCTACTCTGCTTAATGCTCCCTATCTGCATAAAAAGAACACTTTCACAACAGAGCAGAGTGGCGCAGCGGAAGCGTGCTGGGCCCATAACCCAGAGGTCGATGGATCGAAACCATCCTCTGCTAATTTTGCTTGACTTTCCTTCCAAGGACCAAGCTGTCATTTCCACGCTGCCAGCAAGGAAAAGCACAAGCTTGTGCCAGCTATGTGAGAAAATACTTGTCAAATATCTGTGTCTGCTGAAATACAAGAGAGGGATCATCAAATGATCCACCCTGTACTTTGAAAGTAAAGACACACAATAATAAGCATAAATGACTGGTGGGACCTTCAAACACTTTTATGGGCAGGCTTTGAATTTCATTCTTTCCTTTTTGTTCTGCTCTTATCTATCTCCTGGGCATTTAATTGAATGTTCTGTATTTCTCTTCCCTGTTTTGCTTCCCATGCTGCCTCTATATATTCTTATCTATTATTTGTAATGCAGCTTTCCATTCTTCTCTTCTGCACAGCTTTGTCCTTGGTTTCAATCCCAGTTCCTTACCCTCTGCAAAAAACTTTCTATTGCTTTTCATGTTGGTATCTAAACCAAATGCACCATTGAAGCTGGTGCAAGATAGTCATTGAACTCAGGATCCTAATGTTAAGAACCGAGAGCGCACAGATCAGAGGGCGTTGGTGGTATAGTGGTGAGCATAGCTGCCTTCCAAGCAGTTGACCCGGGTTCGATTCCCGGCCAACGCAGTACAAATACTTATATATTCTGCAAGCAGGATATATTTTAATGCAACATGTCACAAAATGGAAATATAATGAACAGATTAATCAGCCGTTATATAAAAAATAAACAAATATGTAGGCAAGCATCTCAATCGCCCCTTCTGCTATATTCATTGTCCTAATATATGATAAGTTTCATAAAGCAGAGTCACCACTTGTGAGAAGTTGGCCTGGTATATAATGCTCACTAGTTCTAGTGATCACTTTGTACCATGCCAAGCAACCCTTATGATGATGGTTGTAATTCAACCTTGTAGACCAGTTATCCTAGTGGTAACGTGGACAAAGCAGTCTTAGGCTAAACTCTGAAAGGCATGTGAAGCCAGCTGTTATACCACACACAACCCCCTTGAATACCAAATGAAAGGGACACCACACAGATATATATTGAAAATATATATTGATTTATTAACTATTAAAATCCCCTGGACTCTTTATGAGCACAGAAGCACAAGCGTAAAATCACAAGACAGTTTAAAATACACAAAAGTTGCACAATATGGATGAGCCCTAGGGGCCACCTAAACCATATACTAAATAAGTGGTATAAGAGATACCAGGAGGAAAGTGAAGAGGCCTAGGGCCTTGGGAATCGCTGGAGCTATTCGAGACTGGAGTTAACTAAGTCGGGAAAGGCCCACGGGACTCGGGTGCAGTGTTCAAAGTGCACGCACTTCTCAATACAAAGTCTATGGTGCGTAAAAAGCACAAAGTTAGAAAGTTAGGAACCTTCCGAGTGACCTACGGAGCTGAAACTTAAAACACAGGCCCTTGGGATGTGTACCAGTGCAGGAGCACCGGCGGAGCTGAGTTACCTCACCCACAGGAAGCGGGTGCACAGGGTCGAAGATGTGTCGGGTTTCGTCACGCTGGTCGATGGTGCTTGGAGCAGGAGATGCTGCAGGCGGCTCGATGAGAAGAGTTCCGGTGGATCCAAGGGTGGATCTGAAGATGTGAAGACCTGAAAGCAGAGGGGACAGTGTTCAAAGTCACTAGCCAGTGACTGCCGTGGAACCAGAGTGGAACCAGGTGATGTCGGGTGCAAACAGGCGTTGTCGGGTAGCTTCTTTCTGCAGCCACGTGGATACCCGGGGTCGAGGACGTCCAGGAGTCGGTCACGAGCTGTCCCACGTAGGCCTCTCGCTGTTGGCGGTGTCGGCGACCTGATCGGAGCAAACAGGCCTTGGCAAATGCAAGCCACGCAGGAGTTGAAAGATGCTGTTCACTCGGACCAGCAAGGTCAGAGCGGGTGCTCCTTTTCACAGGAGCTTGGGTAGGTCTGGAGCAACCAGACCTGCTGTTTAAATCTTCGGGTTCGTCGCCAAGATGGCCGCTGGCCACGTGGCTAGTGGCCGGGATGGCGCGTCGAGTGGCACAGTGCAAAAGGGCCCCACGCAGATCGTGGAGATGCTGGGGGGCTGATCTTCGGTGCAAGGGCTGCTCGGTGGTGGGGGTTCTCAATCCCCAAAGCACAACGTCGAGGATGCCTCAGAAGCTGCGCAGTCAGCTTTTCGGGTGTCTTTCAAGAGGTCCGGTCCCACGTCACTCGGTGCCTCCACGGGTCCCTTCTTTGCAGGGACTGTGGATCGGGCTCTGAGAGGTCTGGGAATCTGGTTCTTGTCGGGCTCTGGGCTCGGGCTCCGGCGGGAGGCGGCGGCAAAGCAGACGTCGAGTTGCTGGTTGGTACCTGTGTTCACAGGGTGGTCACTCCTTGGCCACAAGGGAGATTCTTCTTCAGTCTTCTGTGCAGCAGAATGTCGAAGTCCAGTCTTCTTCTTAGTTTAAGTTGATTTCGGGATGATCTGCTGTGCAATGGCACTGCTCCCCCTCTTATTCCAATCTAGGGGGTGGATCACCTACTAGGTCCCTCCTCTGGGAGGAACCAGGAAGGGGGGTGGTTACACCCCCTTTCCTTTGTCCAGCTCCGCGCCAGGACTGGGGCTGGAAGGCCCCAGAACCGGTTTGGACTGGCCTATGCACGGGGACACCTTGTGTGCCCCGGGCATGTCTGATTCTTTTCAGCCCTGTCCTACCTAATACACAAAATCCTGTCTGGGGTGGTGCTCGCACCTCCCAAGGCAGGAAACCCTTTGTCCAGGCCACCATCTGCCGAGTTTCGGTCAGCAGCAGGAGGCCAGACTTGTGTCTGTGGTGGCAGCGTCCATTTTGTGAAGCTGAGGCTCTGTTTAACTTTAACCGGGGTTAAGGCTACACACATGTCGTGTCCCTCTAGAAGGGTGGAATGCTATCCCCGTCGCCAGAATTGGCGAGGGGATAGTATTCCAATTCGTATGACACCTTACTCGACATGTTTTGATAAAGCCAAACCAAAGATAGCATTTAACCGCGAGGATTATAATGCACTTAAGAGTATATGGTATGGCAATATCCCGGAACAGCTTAGGGAGTTGTTCCCGACAGCTGCAGACAGGCTCAGCTCATGCTAGAGCACCATCTCACATATTTCCAAGCACTCTGCCTCCAGGATTGATGAGGCCTTCCATAGGAGTGGCTGATAGGAACATATGTGTCCAGTTTAGGGTTAGGCACAGACATACTGTACCTAAGTAAGAGGTGGGTACACCGACTTACCCCAGCTGAGTGATCAGCCAGTTGTGTCAAATATGGAGGCCAGGCCAGGGGTGGCATAATATATGCTGCAGCCCCTGGTAGGCCTTGGATACACCTATGCCCTGGGTACCTATGGTACACTGTTACAGGGGCCTATAAGGTGAACCAATTCCAATTGTTTTATGCACCTAAGGTACATGGAGTCCATTTTAAGGAGAGAGCAATCGGCCTGGGGCCCTGAATAGCAGGATCCCAGGCCAACTAAGTCAAAAACCAGCTAAACACCAGGCAAAAAGTTTGGGGGTAACCATAGTCAGATATCCACCTTCCTACATAACCCCCCCCCAAACGAAAGGAGATAAGGCTATCCTTGACCAGGTAAGCCTATATTGCCTAAGTGGCCATATAAGGAAGTACCAGCTCTGGCTTGGTAACCCCCTGTCTCATGGTCCACTAAGCAATCCCTCACCCTAAGGGTATCTGAGGGTCTCCACCATAGGGAATCTCTACCTGTGGTGTGTCTTTGCAAAGTCAAAGGCTGGTGTTGGGATGGAGTACTGAAGTGAGTTTCCTCTGTAGGGCTCAGCTTCCTCCAATCACTCTCCACCATGTGTGCCTTTCTTTCTCTGACTGAGTTGCACTGTGCTCTCAGGGTCAACCTCTGGCTACCTAAAGCTGGAGGCTGGGTCCCTCTGTTTGGCTTACTGGAGGGACAGGTCAGGTTTGGGCCCTTAGGGTCCCAGGTTTGGCTGTGCCCAACAATATCCATCTGGGGGAGGTCCCTAACTACATTTAAGGGGGATCCCTCAGGAGTTTTTAAAGCTTGCACCTCGCTAGGGCTACTAGTTTCGGTGCCCCTAATCTGCTGATGGGGGTGCTTTATTTGACAGGGGGCCCTTTGGGTCTCACTGTCCTTCTTGTCCTCTGCAGCCCTGGGCTGAGTAAGGCAAGGTAGAGAGGGGCAGGTTACCTGCTCCAGACTGGGTCCCTCCTGAGAAGGGTCCACTGCCATCAGAGGCTCTGTCAGGCCAGGCCTAACAACCTCTGGGACAGTTCCTTCATCAGGGGTAAGATCAGTTCCCTGAGGAGGCTGATCCTTTCCTAAAGTCTGGTGGGAGGGAGATTTCTCTTCCTCCTCAATGCTCTCTGTTTGGGTGGAGTGATCCATCATTTCAGGCTTCACTACCCATGTATCAGTTTGAGTTTGGGCTGTGGCCATCACAGCCCCACCAACCTTTTCAGGAGGAGACTCAGTTTGGGTATGGGCTGTTACTAGTACAGCCCTGCTACTCTTTTCAGGAGGGAAGTTATCTAAAGATGGGGCTGAGGTTTGCTCAGCCCTCCCAACCTTTTCAGGAAGGACATCTTGAATTGGGGCTGTAGCCATTACAGCCCCACTAACCTTTCCATGGAGATTTACCATTCTAGAATGGGTTTGCTGTTCAACCTCAGCCCAGGCTGAGATTTCCAAATCATTACCCAGTAGGCAATCTACAGGCAAGTTTGCTGACACTGCCACTCTCTTTGGGCCAGTGACACCTCCCCAGCTAAGATTGACTACTGCCATGGGATGATTGGATTCTATGCCATCAATGTTTGTCACCTGATATTTGGCATCAGGTAAAAGTTGCCTTGAGGGGACTAGACATTCAGCCACCATGGTGATGCTAGCCCCTGTGTCTCTGAAGGCCTCAACTTTCAAACCATTGATGAGGGGCTCCTGTCTATACTTGCTCAAAGTGTTTGGGCAAGCTGTGAAATTGGCAAACCCCATGCCAGTCTCATAGACAAGAGTATCTGAGTTAGGGGACCTGGATAGGCCAGAGTCCACCTGTCCTCCAAAAGTAAACCCACCCAAATTCTTGGGGGTGCTCCCACCACCTGGGGGACCACTGCTAACAGTGACAGGAGGTGTTGGAGCCTTACCTGGAGGTATATTCTCCTTATTGCCATTCTTGGGACAACAGCTATCTGTTTTGTAATGCCCCACCTGTTTACAGGTATGACAATAAGGCTTTTTCTGGGATGCAGAAGTGTCTTGGGACCCACCCCCATTCTTGGAGTTTTGGGGCCCTGGGGAAGTCTTTTCCTTACTTTTATCCCCACCCTTCTCTTGAGGCTTGGTAGTCTCTTTCTTTTGGTCACCACCCTGGTTCTTAGGCCTGATCCTGGTTCTGACCCATTTGTCTGCCCTCCTACCCAATTCTTGTGGGGAGGTCAGATCAGAGTCAACCAGGTGCTGATGTAGAAGCTGATTTTGACAATTACTTAAGATTTGCTCTCTCATAATTAAATTATACAATCCTGTATAGTCAGTAACCTTACTTCCGAGCAACCAGCCCTCCAGAGCCTTAGTGGCACATTCAACAAATTCAGACCAGTCCTGAGTCTGTGTCTTCTGGGTATCTCTGAACATTAACCTGTACTGTTCAGTGGTTAAGCCTAACCCATCAATCAGAGCACTCTTCAGGACCATGTAGTTTCTAGAATCCTCATCACTAACTGTGAGGAGTCTGTCTCTGCCTCTACCTTCAAAGGAGAGCCACAAGATTGCTGCCCACTGCTCCTGAGGAATCTGCTGTACCATGCAGGCTCTCTCAAGTGCAGTCATCCATTTGTGGATATCATCCCCAGCTTTGTAGGGGGGCACAATCTTACTCAGGTTTCTTGTATCAAAAGACCTGTCTTTATCCTTCTGGATAGTGCTGCCACCAGTGGATCCTAATCCACTCTCTCTAGGCTGTCTTGCTCTAGCAAGTTTCTCCTTGGCCAGGGCAACCTCTAGTTCTTGCCTCTGGATCCTAAGCTCAGCCTCTCTCATCTTGGCCTCATGTTCCCTTCTCTGAGGGCTAGTCATCTCCTTCCTGGAGTGACCATGAGAGCCTCTAGAGACATGGGAGGTATTGGATTCACCTGAGTGATGCCTCCTCCTCCTATGGCCCTGGTTAAGTCCACCTGGGGGTCTGAATGGGTTGTTACCTGATTCATTCCCAAGTTGACTTAAGTTAGCCTGGTTCAGTCTACTGACCAGCACCTGACTATTTCTGTCATCATCTGACTCACTGCTTTCCACCTCCTCCTCCTCTTCTTCTTCCTCTACATCTACCTGAGGAGCTCCAGTGGTGGAGGCTTCCTCATCTACCAGGATGATAGGGGCAGGGGTGTCTACAGTGTCATCCTCTGAAGGATGGCCTCCTTCAGCATCCCCTGTGGGGTTTGCTTTAGAGGTCTTTAGAGCCTCAGACTGATCCAAGAGCTCTCTTAGGTGGTCTGTAGTAGGGGAAGGCCCTGTCTTCAGACCCCTTAAGACACAAAGCTGTCTTAATTCCTTAAAGGGAAAAATAGCAAACTGGGATGGTGCCCTTGGAGGGTCACTCTCAACAGGAGTAAGTCCACTGGACCCCTCTGTTCCAGACATTGCTCTAGTGTGGGTGGATGTGTTGCAATCTACCTACACTGGTGTTTACCTACTAAACCTATCTAGTAGTTGTAGCTAGGGTGTGCTACTCCCTTTGCTCTACAACAACTAAGTTCAGTAGAACTTAAGTATACTAGTCTTGTTTTATATGTACCTAGCAGGTACCTGTATGATCTTTCAAATGATAATCTCAAAGATTGTAATGGTAAAACAACAGCAAGCTCAGATCCCAATCCGCTGCTCACCAATGTGAGAAGTTGGCCTGGTATATAATGCTCACTAGTTCTAGTGATCACTTTGTACCATGCCAAGCAACCCTTATGATGATGGTTGTAATTCAACCTTGTAGACCAGTTATCCTAGTGGTAACGTGGACAAAGCAGTCTTAGGCTAAACTCTGAAAGGCATGTGAAGCCAGCTGTTATACCACACACAACCCCCTTGAATACCAAATGAAAGGGACACCACACAGATATATATTGAAAATATATATTGATTTATTAACTATTAAAATCCCCTGGACTCTTTATGAGCACAGAAGCACAAGCGTAAAATCACAAGACAGTTTAAAATACACAAAAGTTGCACAATATGGATGAGCCCTAGGGGCCACCTAAACCATATACTAAATAAGTGGTATAAGAGATACCAGGAGGAAAGTGAAGAGGCCTAGGGCCTTGGGAATCGCTGGAGCTATTCGAGACTGGAGTTAACTAAGTCGGGAAAGGCCCACGGGACTCGGGTGCAGTGTTCAAAGTGCACGCACTTCTCAATACAAAGTCTATGGTGCGTAAAAAGCACAAAGTTAGAAAGTTAGGAACCTTCCGAGTGACCTACGGAGCTGAAACTTAAAACACAGGCCCTTGGGATGTGTACCAGTGCAGGAGCACCGGCGGAGCTGAGTTACCTCACCCACAGGAAGCGGGTGCACAGGGTCGAAGATGTGTCGGGTTTCGTCACGCTGGTCGATGGTGCTTGGAGCAGGAGATGCTGCAGGCGGCTCGATGAGAAGAGTTCCGGTGGATCCAAGGGTGGATCTGAAGATGTGAAGACCTGAAAGCAGAGGGGACAGTGTTCAAAGTCACTAGCCAGTGACTGCCGTGGAACCAGAGTGGAACCAGGTGATGTCGGGTGCAAACAGGCGTTGTCGGGTAGCTTCTTTCTGCAGCCACGTGGATACCCGGGGTCGAGGACGTCCAGGAGTCGGTCACGAGCTGTCCCACGTAGGCCTCTCGCTGTTGGCGGTGTCGGCGACCTGATCGGAGCAAACAGGCCTTGGCAAATGCAAGCCACGCAGGAGTTGAAAGATGCTGTTCACTCGGACCAGCAAGGTCAGAGCGGGTGCTCCTTTTCACAGGAGCTTGGGTAGGTCTGGAGCAACCAGACCTGCTGTTTAAATCTTCGGGTTCGTCGCCAAGATGGCCGCTGGCCACGTGGCTAGTGGCCGGGATGGCGCGTCGAGTGGCACAGTGCAAAAGGGCCCCACGCAGATCGTGGAGATGCTGGGGGGCTGATCTTCGGTGCAAGGGCTGCTCGGTGGTGGGGGTTCTCAATCCCCAAAGCACAACGTCGAGGATGCCTCAGAAGCTGCGCAGTCAGCTTTTCGGGTGTCTTTCAAGAGGTCCGGTCCCACGTCACTCGGTGCCTCCACGGGTCCCTTCTTTGCAGGGACTGTGGATCGGGCTCTGAGAGGTCTGGGAATCTGGTTCTTGTCGGGCTCTGGGCTCGGGCTCCGGCGGGAGGCGGCGGCAAAGCAGACGTCGAGTTGCTGGTTGGTACCTGTGTTCACAGGGTGGTCACTCCTTGGCCACAAGGGAGATTCTTCTTCAGTCTTCTGTGCAGCAGAATGTCGAAGTCCAGTCTTCTTCTTAGTTTAAGTTGATTTCGGGATGATCTGCTGTGCAATGGCACTGCTCCCCCTCTTATTCCAATCTAGGGGGTGGATCACCTACTAGGTCCCTCCTCTGGGAGGAACCAGGAAGGGGGGTGGTTACACCCCCTTTCCTTTGTCCAGCTCCGCGCCAGGACTGGGGCTGGAAGGCCCCAGAACCGGTTTGGACTGGCCTATGCACGGGGACACCTTGTGTGCCCCGGGCATGTCTGATTCTTTTCAGCCCTGTCCTACCTAATACACAAAATCCTGTCTGGGGTGGTGCTCGCACCTCCCAAGGCAGGAAACCCTTTGTCCAGGCCACCATCTGCCGAGTTTCGGTCAGCAGCAGGAGGCCAGACTTGTGTCTGTGGTGGCAGCGTCCATTTTGTGAAGCTGAGGCTCTGTTTAACTTTAACCGGGGTTAAGGCTACACACATGTCGTGTCCCTCTAGAAGGGTGGAATGCTATCCCCGTCGCCAGAATTGGCGAGGGGATAGTATTCCAATTCGTATGACACCTTACTCGACATGTTTTGATAAAGCCAAACCAAAGATAGCATTTAACCGCGAGGATTATAATGCACTTAAGAGTATATGGTATGGCAATATCCCGGAACAGCTTAGGGAGTTGTTCCCGACAGCTGCAGACAGGCTCAGCTCATGCTAGAGCACCATCTCACATATTTCCAAGCACTCTGCCTCCAGGATTGATGAGGCCTTCCATAGGAGTGGCTGATAGGAACATATGTGTCCAGTTTAGGGTTAGGCACAGACATACTGTACCTAAGTAAGAGGTGGGTACACCGACTTACCCCAGCTGAGTGATCAGCCAGTTGTGTCAAATATGGAGGCCAGGCCAGGGGTGGCATAATATATGCTGCAGCCCCTGGTAGGCCTTGGATACACCTATGCCCTGGGTACCTATGGTACACTGTTACAGGGGCCTATAAGGTGAACCAATTCCAATTGTTTTATGCACCTAAGGTACATGGAGTCCATTTTAAGGAGAGAGCAATCGGCCTGGGGCCCTGAATAGCAGGATCCCAGGCCAACTAAGTCAAAAACCAGCTAAACACCAGGCAAAAAGTTTGGGGGTAACCATAGTCAGATATCCACCTTCCTACACCACTCACATGTGCTGGTAAAAAATATTTACAGTGGGCAGACAATGAAAGGGCTGAGGCCCGACCACACATTATAACTCCAGCATCTCTATGTTAAAAACCATTTCCTAGGCAATATCTAGCCTCTGAAAACAATATGCAAGATCCATCGATAAATCTGGTGAAAGTCGCCAACATTTTGTGCATACTTGTGCCCTCACCTGAATGTAGCGCCACCTTGTAGACGTCGGAGGTAACTGCAGCTCAAAAAATGTTTCATCAGAGGGCAAGTTTAGAGGAATCCAAAAGGCAGATGTCCATGGAAAGAGCCCCCGACTGCAGCAGGAAGGTTGGATGCTTCAAATTTGCATAGTTTCCAGTCCAACGTCCTCTCATGTACCGAACGCTCCCAAACGCTCAAAAGCCTTACACCGGGCAAGCCCTCACCGGGTAGATCTCTGGCTCCCAGGTAAAGCCAAATCCTGAGCATGCTAGCACTAGGATCACAGAGAGAGAGAGACAGAGAGTGTTGGAGAGCTGCTGTCTTGATAAAGGCCTGAAACGGCTAGTGCGTAAGAGGGTCTGGACTATCAGTTATGACTGATTGTGAGAGGGGAAGATGAAGATTTTCTGCACCCAGCATGCCTTGCGATATAATTAGGCAAATGAGGTGAGAGCCCGACCAATGCCACTTCACTCCGCTGAATGCCTCCTCATCTGCATAAAGAGATCACCTTCATGAACGAGCAGAGTGGCGCAGCGGAAGCGTGCTGGGCCCATAACCCAGAGGTCGATGGATCGAAACCATCCTCTGCTAATTTTGCTTGACTTTCCTTCCAAGGACCAAGCTGTCATTTCCACACTGCCAGAAAGGAAAAGCGCAAGCTTGTGCCAGCTATGTGAGAAAAGACTTCTCAACTATCTGTGTCTGTGTAATACAAGAGTGTTCGTGAAAGGATCAACCCTGTACTTTGAAAGTAAAGACACACAACTATAACCATAAATGACTGGTGGGAGCTTCACACAACTTTCTGGGCATGCTTTGAATTTCATTCTTCCCTTTTTTTTCTGCTCTTATCTATCTCCTGGGCATTTCATGGAATGTTCTCTCTTTCTCTTCCCTGCTTTGCTTCCCATGCTGCCTATATATGCTGATTTCTACTTTTTGTACTGTTGCATTTCATTTCTTCTCTTCTGCACAACTTTGTCCTTGGTTTCAATCCCCAGTTCCTTACCCTCTGCAAAAAACGTTCTACTACTTCTCATGTTGGTATCGAAACCAAATGCACCATTGAAGCTGTTGCAAGATAGTCATTGATTTCGGGAACGTAATATTTATAACCGAGAGCACACACATCAGAGGGCGTTGGTGGTATAGTGGTGAGCATAGCTGCTTCCCAAGCAGTTGACCCGGGTTCGATTCCCGGCCAACGCAGTGAAAATGCTTATATATTCTGCAAGCAGGACATATTTTAATGCAACATGTCTCAAAATGGAAATTTCATGAACAGATTAATCAGCCATATATAAAAAAATAAACAAATACATAGGCAAACATCTCAATCGCACCTTCTGATACATTCATTGTCCTAATATATGATAAGTTTTATAAAGCAGAGTCACAACTCACATGTGCTGGTAATAAATATGTTACAGTGGGCAAACAATGGAAGGGCTGAGGCCCGACCAGACATTATAACTCCAACATCTCTATGTTAAAAAGCATTTCTAGGCAATATCTAGCCTCTGAAAAAAATATGCAAGATCCACCGATAAATCTGGCAAAAGTCCCTAACATTTTGTGCATACTTGTGCACTTACCAGAATGTAGCGCCACCTTGTAGCTGTCGAAGGTAATTGCTGCTCACAAAATGTTTTATCAGAAGGCAAGTTGAGAGGAATCCTAGAGGCAGATGTCCATGGAAAGAGCCGCTCACTGCAGCAGGAATGTTGGATGCTTCAAATTCGCAGAGTTTCCTGTCCAACGTCCACTCACGTCCCGAACGCTCCCAAACGCTCAAAAGCCTCACACCGGGCAAGCCCTCACCGGGTAGATCTCTGGCTCCCAGGTAAAGCCAAATCCTGAGCATGCTAGTGCTAGGATCACAGAGAGAGAGAGAGAGGGTTCATGACATGCTGTCTTGATAAAGGTCTGAAACGGCTAGTGCCTAAGAGTGTCTGACTTTCAGTTATGACTGATTGTGAGAGGGGAAGATGAAGTTTTTCTGTACCCAGCATGCCTTGCAATATACTTAGGCAAATGAGGTGAGAGCCGTACCAATCCCACGCTACTCTGCTTAATGCTCCCTATCTGCATAAAAAGAACACTTTCACAACAGAGCAGAGTGGCGCAGCGGAAGCGTGCTGGGCCCATAACCCAGAGGTCGATGGATCGAAACCATCCTCTGCTAATTTTGCTTGACTTTCCTTCCAAGGACCAAGCTGTCATTTCCACGCTGCCAGCAAGGAAAAGCACAAGCTTGTGCCAGCTATGTGAGAAAATACTTGTCAAATATCTGTGTCTGCTGAAATACAAGAGAGGGATCATCAAATGATCCACCCTGTACTTTGAAAGTAAAGACACACAATAATAAGCATAAATGACTGGTGGGACCTTCAAACACTTTTATGGGCAGGCTTTGAATTTCATTCTTTCCTTTTTGTTCTGCTCTTATCTATCTCCTGGGCATTTAATTGAATGTTCTGTATTTCTCTTCCCTGTTTTGCTTCCCATGCTGCCTCTATATATTCTTATCTATTATTTGTAATGCAGCTTTCCATTCTTCTCTTCTGCACAGCTTTGTCCTTGGTTTCAATCCCAGTTCCTTACCCTCTGCAAAAAACTTTCTATTGCTTTTCATGTTGGTATCTAAACCAAATGCACCATTGAAGCTGGTGCAAGATAGTCATTGAACTCAGGATCCTAATGTTAAGAACCGAGAGCGCACAGATCAGAGGGCGTTGGTGGTATAGTGGTGAGCATAGCTGCCTTCCAAGCAGTTGACCCGGGTTCGATTCCCGGCCA
This sequence comes from Lissotriton vulgaris, assembly GCF_964263255.1. Taxonomy (NCBI): domain Eukaryota; kingdom Metazoa; phylum Chordata; class Amphibia; order Caudata; family Salamandridae; genus Lissotriton; species Lissotriton vulgaris. The sequence goes on from NW_028241737.1 coordinate 574,194, forward strand.
ACGCAGTACAAATACTTATATATTCTGCAAGCAGGATATATTTTAATGCAACATGTCACAAAATGGAAATATAATGAACAGATTAATCAGCCGTTATATAAAAAATAAACAAATATGTAGGCAAGCATCTCAATCGCCCCTTCTGCTATATTCATTGTCCTAATATATGATAAGTTTCATAAAGCAGAGTCACCACTCACATGTGCTGGTAAAAAATATTTACAGTGGGCAGACAATGAAAGGGCTGAGGCCCGACCACACATTATAACTCCAGCATCTCTATGTTAAAAACCATTTCCTAGGCAATATCTAGCCTCTGAAAACAATATGCAAGATCCATCGATAAATCTGGTGAAAGTCGCCAACATTTTGTGCATACTTGTGCCCTCACCTGAATGTAGCGCCACCTTGTAGACGTCGGAGGTAACTGCAGCTCAAAAAATGTTTCATCAGAGGGCAAGTTTAGAGGAATCCAAAAGGCAGATGTCCATGGAAAGAGCCCCCGACTGCAGCAGGAAGGTTGGATGCTTCAAATTTGCATAGTTTCCAGTCCAACGTCCTCTCATGTACCGAACGCTCCCAAACGCTCAAAAGCCTTACACCGGGCAAGCCCTCACCGGGTAGATCTCTGGCTCCCAGGTAAAGCCAAATCCTGAGCATGCTAGCACTAGGATCACAGAGAGAGAGAGACAGAGAGTGTTGGAGAGCTGCTGTCTTGATAAAGGCCTGAAACGGCTAGTGCGTAAGAGGGTCTGGACTATCAGTTATGACTGATTGTGAGAGGGGAAGATGAAGATTTTCTGCACCCAGCATGCCTTGCGATATAATTAGGCAAATGAGGTGAGAGCCCGACCAATGCCACTTCACTCCGCTGAATGCCTCCTCATCTGCATAAAGAGATCACCTTCATGAACGAGCAGAGTGGCGCAGCGGAAGCGTGCTGGGCCCATAACCCAGAGGTCGATGGATCGAAACCATCCTCTGCTAATTTTGCTTGACTTTCCTTCCAAGGACCAAGCTGTCATTTCCACACTGCCAGAAAGGAAAAGCGCAAGCTTGTGCCAGCTATGTGAGAAAAGACTTCTCAACTATCTGTGTCTGTGTAATACAAGAGTGTTCGTGAAAGGATCAACCCTGTACTTTGAAAGTAAAGACACACAACTATAACCATAAATGACTGGTGGGAGCTTCACACAACTTTCTGGGCATGCTTTGAATTTCATTCTTCCCTTTTTTTTCTGCTCTTATCTATCTCCTGGGCATTTCATGGAATGTTCTCTCTTTCTCTTCCCTGCTTTGCTTCCCATGCTGCCTATATATGCTGATTTCTACTTTTTGTACTGTTGCATTTCATTTCTTCTCTTCTGCACAACTTTGTCCTTGGTTTCAATCCCCAGTTCCTTACCCTCTGCAAAAAACGTTCTACTACTTCTCATGTTGGTATCGAAACCAAATGCACCATTGAAGCTGTTGCAAGATAGTCATTGATTTCGGGAACGTAATATTTAGAACCGAGAGCACACACATCAGAGGGCGTTGGTGGTATAGTGGTGAGCATAGCTGCTTCCCAAGCAGTTGACCCGGGTTCGATTCCCGGCCAACGCAGTGAAAATGCTTATATATTCTGCAAGCAGGACATATTTTAATGCAACAGGTCTCAAAATGGAAATTTCATGAACAGATTAATCAGCCATATATAAAAAAATAAACAAATACATAGGCAAACATCTCAATCGCACCTTCTGATACATTCATTGTCCTAATATATGATAAGTTTTATAAAGCAGAGTCACAACTCACATGTGCTGGTAATAAATATGTTACAGTGGGCAAACAATGGAAGGGCTGAGGCCCGACCAGACATTATAACTCCAACATCTCTATGTTAAAAAGCATTTCTAGGCAATATCTAGCCTCTGAAAAAAATATGCAAGATCCACCGATAAATCTGGCAAAAGTCCCTAACATTTTGTGCATACTTGTGCACTTACCAGAATGTAGCGCCACCTTGTAGCTGTCGAAGGTAATTGCTGCTCACAAAATGTTTTATCAGAAGGCAAGTTGAGAGGAATCCTAGAGGCAGATGTCCATGGAAAGAGCCGCTCACTGCAGCAGGAATGTTGGATGCTTCAAATTCGCAGAGTTTCCTGTCCAACGTCCACTCACGTCCCGAACGCTCCCAAACGCTCAAAAGCCTCACACCGGGCAAGCCCTCACCGGGTAGATCTCTGGCTCCCAGGTAAAGCCAAATCCTGAGCATGCTAGTGCTAGGATCACAGAGAGAGAGAGAGAGGGTTCATGACATGCTGTCTTGATAAAGGTCTGAAACGGCTAGTGCCTAAGAGTGTCTGACTTTCAGTTATGACTGATTGTGAGAGGGGAAGATGAAGTTTTTCTGTACCCAGCATGCCTTGCAATATACTTAGGCAAATGAGGTGAGAGCCGTACCAATCCCACGCTACTCTGCTTAATGCTCCCTATCTGCATAAAAAGAACACTTTCACAACAGAGCAGAGTGGCGCAGCGGAAGCGTGCTGGGCCCATAACCCAGAGGTCGATGGATCGAAACCATCCTCTGCTAATTTTGCTTGACTTTCCTTCCAAGGACCAAGCTGTCATTTCCACGCTGCCAGCAAGGAAAAGCACAAGCTTGTGCCAGCTATGTGAGAAAATACTTGTCAAATATCTGTGTCTGCTGAAATACAAGAGAGGGATCATCAAATGATCCACCCTGTACTTTGAAAGTAAAGACACACAATAATAAGCATAAATGACTGGTGGGACCTTCAAACACTTTTATGGGCAGGCTTTGAATTTCATTCTTTCCTTTTTGTTCTGCTCTTATCTATCTCCTGGGCATTTAATTGAATGTTCTGTATTTCTCTTCCCTGTTTTGCTTCCCATGCTGCCTCTATATATTCTTATCTATTATTTGTAATGCAGCTTTCCATTCTTCTCTTCTGCACAGCTTTGTCCTTGGTTTCAATCCCAGTTCCTTACCCTCTGCAAAAAACTTTCTATTGCTTTTCATGTTGGTATCTAAACCAAATGCACCATTGAAGCTGGTGCAAGATAGTCATTGAACTCAGGATCCTAATGTTAAGAACCGAGAGCGCACAGATCAGAGGGCGTTGGTGGTATAGTGGTGAGCATAGCTGCCTTCCAAGCAGTTGACCCGGGTTCGATTCCCGGCCAACGCAGTACAAATACTTATATATTCTGCAAGCAGGATATATTTTAATGCAACATGTCACAAAATGGAAATATAATGAACAGATTAATCAGCCGTTATATAAAAAATAAACAAATATGTAGGCAAGCATCTCAATCGCCCCTTCTGCTATATTCATTGTCCTAATATATGATAAGTTTCATAAAGCAGAGTCACCACTCACATGTGCTGGTAAAAAATATTTACAGTGGGCAGACAATGAAAGGGCTGAGGCCCGACCACACATTATAACTCCAGCATCTCTATGTTAAAAACCATTTCCTAGGCAATATCTAGCCTCTGAAAACAATATGCAAGATCCATCGATAAATCTGGTGAAAGTCGCCAACATTTTGTGCATACTTGTGCCCTCACCTGAATGTAGCGCCACCTTGTAGACGTCGGAGGTAACTGCAGCTCAAAAAATGTTTCATCAGAGGGCAAGTTTAGAGGAATCCAAAAGGCAGATGTCCATGGAAAGAGCCCCCGACTGCAGCAGGAAGGTTGGATGCTTCAAATTTGCATAGTTTCCAGTCCAACGTCCTCTCATGTACCGAACGCTCCCAAACGCTCAAAAGCCTTACACCGGGCAAGCCCTCACCGGGTAGATCTCTGGCTCCCAGGTAAAGCCAAATCCTGAGCATGCTAGCACTAGGATCACAGAGAGAGAGAGACAGAGAGTGTTGGAGAGCTGCTGTCTTGATAAAGGCCTGAAACGGCTAGTGCGTAAGAGGGTCTGGACTATCAGTTATGACTGATTGTGAGAGGGGAAGATGAAGATTTTCTGCACCCAGCATGCCTTGCGATATAATTAGGCAAATGAGGTGAGAGCCCGACCAATGCCACTTCACTCCGCTGAATGCCTCCTCATCTGCATAAAGAGATCACCTTCATGAACGAGCAGAGTGGCGCAGCGGAAGCGTGCTGGGCCCATAACCCAGAGGTCGATGGATCGAAACCATCCTCTGCTAATTTTGCTTGACTTTCCTTCCAAGGACCAAGCTGTCATTTCCACACTGCCAGAAAGGAAAAGCGCAAGCTTGTGCCAGCTATGTGAGAAAAGACTTCTCAACTATCTGTGTCTGTGTAATACAAGAGTGTTCGTGAAAGGATCAACCCTGTACTTTGAAAGTAAAGACACACAACTATAACCATAAATGACTGGTGGGAGCTTCACACAACTTTCTGGGCATGCTTTGAATTTCATTCTTCCCTTTTTTTTCTGCTCTTATCTATCTCCTGGGCATTTCATGGAATGTTCTCTCTTTCTCTTCCCTGCTTTGCTTCCCATGCTGCCTATATATGCTGATTTCTACTTTTTGTACTGTTGCATTTCATTTCTTCTCTTCTGCACAACTTTGTCCTTGGTTTCAATCCCCAGTTCCTTACCCTCTGCAAAAAACGTTCTACTACTTCTCATGTTGGTATCGAAACCAAATGCACCATTGAAGCTGTTGCAAGATAGTCATTGATTTCGGGAACGTAATATTTAGAACCGAGAGCACACACATCAGAGGGCGTTGGTGGTATAGTGGTGAGCATAGCTGCTTCCCAAGCAGTTGACCCGGGTTCGATTCCCGGCCAACGCAGTGAAAATGCTTATATATTCTGCAAGCAGGACATATTTTAATGCAACAGGTCTCAAAATGGAAATTTCATGAACAGATTAATCAGCCATATATAAAAAAATAAACAAATACATAGGCAAACATCTCAATCGCACCTTCTGATACATTCATTGTCCTAATATATGATAAGTTTTATAAAGCAGAGTCACAACTCACATGTGCTGGTAATAAATATGTTACAGTGGGCAAACAATGGAAGGGCTGAGGCCCGACCAGACATTATAACTCCAACATCTCTATGTTAAAAAGCATTTCTAGGCAATATCTAGCCTCTGAAAAAAATATGCAAGATCCACCGATAAATCTGGCAAAAGTCCCTAACATTTTGTGCATACTTGTGCACTTACCAGAATGTAGCGCCACCTTGTAGCTGTCGAAGGTAATTGCTGCTCACAAAATGTTTTATCAGAAGGCAAGTTGAGAGGAATCCTAGAGGCAGATGTCCATGGAAAGAGCCGCTCACTGCAGCAGGAATGTTGGATGCTTCAAATTCGCAGAGTTTCCTGTCCAACGTCCACTCACGTCCCGAACGCTCCCAAACGCTCAAAAGCCTCACACCGGGCAAGCCCTCACCGGGTAGATCTCTGGCTCCCAGGTAAAGCCAAATCCTGAGCATGCTAGTGCTAGGATCACAGAGAGAGAGAGAGAGGGTTCATGACATGCTGTCTTGATAAAGGTCTGAAACGGCTAGTGCCTAAGAGTGTCTGACTTTCAGTTATGACTGATTGTGAGAGGGGAAGATGAAGTTTTTCTGTACCCAGCATGCCTTGCAATATACTTAGGCAAATGAGGTGAGAGCCGTACCAATCCCACGCTACTCTGCTTAATGCTCCCTATCTGCATAAAAAGAACACTTTCACAACAGAGCAGAGTGGCGCAGCGGAAGCGTGCTGGGCCCATAACCCAGAGGTCGATGGATCGAAACCATCCTCTGCTAATTTTGCTTGACTTTCCTTCCAAGGACCAAGCTGTCATTTCCACGCTGCCAGCAAGGAAAAGCACAAGCTTGTGCCAGCTATGTGAGAAAATACTTGTCAAATATCTGTGTCTGCTGAAATACAAGAGAGGGATCATCAAATGATCCACCCTGTACTTTGAAAGTAAAGACACACAATAATAAGCATAAATGACTGGTGGGACCTTCAAACACTTTTATGGGCAGGCTTTGAATTTCATTCTTTCCTTTTTGTTCTGCTCTTATCTATCTCCTGGGCATTTAATTGAATGTTCTGTATTTCTCTTCCCTGTTTTGCTTCCCATGCTGCCTCTATATATTCTTATCTATTATTTGTAATGCAGCTTTCCATTCTTCTCTTCTGCACAGCTTTGTCCTTGGTTTCAATCCCAGTTCCTTACCCTCTGCAAAAAACTTTCTATTGCTTTTCATGTTGGTATCTAAACCAAATGCACCATTGAAGCTGGTGCAAGATAGTCATTGAACTCAGGATCCTAATGTTAAGAACCGAGAGCGCACAGATCAGAGGGCGTTGGTGGTATAGTGGTGAGCATAGCTGCCTTCCAAGCAGTTGACCCGGGTTCGATTCCCGGCCAACGCAGTACAAATACTTATATATTCTGCAAGCAGGATATATTTTAATGCAACATGTCACAAAATGGAAATATAATGAACAGATTAATCAGCCGTTATATAAAAAATAAACAAATATGTAGGCAAGCATCTCAATCGCCCCTTCTGCTATATTCATTGTCCTAATATATGATAAGTTTCATAAAGCAGAGTCACCACTCACATGTGCTGGTAAAAAATATTTACAGTGGGCAGACAATGAAAGGGCTGAGGCCCGACCACACATTATAACTCCAGCATCTCTATGTTAAAAACCATTTCCTAGGCAATATCTAGCCTCTGAAAACAATATGCAAGATCCATCGATAAATCTGGTGAAAGTCGCCAACATTTTGTGCATACTTGTGCCCTCACCTGAATGTAGCGCCACCTTGTAGACGTCGGAGGTAACTGCAGCTCAAAAAATGTTTCATCAGAGGGCAAGTTTAGAGGAATCCAAAAGGCAGATGTCCATGGAAAGAGCCCCCGACTGCAGCAGGAAGGTTGGATGCTTCAAATTTGCATAGTTTCCAGTCCAACGTCCTCTCATGTACCGAACGCTCCCAAACGCTCAAAAGCCTTACACCGGGCAAGCCCTCACCGGGTAGATCTCTGGCTCCCAGGTAAAGCCAAATCCTGAGCATGCTAGCACTAGGATCACAGAGAGAGAGAGACAGAGAGTGTTGGAGAGCTGCTGTCTTGATAAAGGCCTGAAACGGCTAGTGCGTAAGAGGGTCTGGACTATCAGTTATGACTGATTGTGAGAGGGGAAGATGAAGATTTTCTGCACCCAGCATGCCTTGCGATATAATTAGGCAAATGAGGTGAGAGCCCGACCAATGCCACTTCACTCCGCTGAATGCCTCCTCATCTGCATAAAGAGATCACCTTCATGAACGAGCAGAGTGGCGCAGCGGAAGCGTGCTGGGCCCATAACCCAGAGGTCGATGGATCGAAACCATCCTCTGCTAATTTTGCTTGACTTTCCTTCCAAGGACCAAGCTGTCATTTCCACACTGCCAGAAAGGAAAAGCGCAAGCTTGTGCCAGCTATGTGAGAAAAGACTTCTCAACTATCTGTGTCTGTGTAATACAAGAGTGTTCGTGAAAGGATCAACCCTGTACTTTGAAAGTAAAGACACACAACTATAACCATAAATGACTGGTGGGAGCTTCACACAACTTTCTGGGCATGCTTTGAATTTCATTCTTCCCTTTTTTTTCTGCTCTTATCTATCTCCTGGGCATTTCATGGAATGTTCTCTCTTTCTCTTCCCTGCTTTGCTTCCCATGCTGCCTATATATGCTGATTTCTACTTTTTGTACTGTTGCATTTCATTTCTTCTCTTCTGCACAACTTTGTCCTTGGTTTCAATCCCCAGTTCCTTACCCTCTGCAAAAAACGTTCTACTACTTCTCATGTTGGTATCGAAACCAAATGCACCATTGAAGCTGTTGCAAGATAGTCATTGATTTCGGGAACGTAATATTTAGAACCGAGAGCACACACATCAGAGGGCGTTGGTGGTATAGTGGTGAGCATAGCTGCTTCCCAAGCAGTTGACCCGGGTTCGATTCCCGGCCAACGCAGTGAAAATGCTTATATATTCTGCAAGCAGGACATATTTTAATGCAACAGGTCTCAAAATGGAAATTTCATGAACAGATTAATCAGCCATATATAAAAAAATAAACAAATACATAGGCAAACATCTCAATCGCACCTTCTGATACATTCATTGTCCTAATATATGATAAGTTTTATAAAGCAGAGTCACAACTCACATGTGCTGGTAATAAATATGTTACAGTGGGCAAACAATGGAAGGGCTGAGGCCCGACCAGACATTATAACTCCAACATCTCTATGTTAAAAAGCATTTCTAGGCAATATCTAGCCTCTGAAAAAAATATGCAAGATCCACCGATAAATCTGGCAAAAGTCCCTAACATTTTGTGCATACTTGTGCACTTACCAGAATGTAGCGCCACCTTGTAGCTGTCGAAGGTAATTGCTGCTCACAAAATGTTTTATCAGAAGGCAAGTTGAGAGGAATCCTAGAGGCAGATGTCCATGGAAAGAGCCGCTCACTGCAGCAGGAATGTTGGATGCTTCAAATTCGCAGAGTTTCCTGTCCAACGTCCACTCACGTCCCGAACGCTCCCAAACGCTCAAAAGCCTCACACCGGGCAAGCCCTCACCGGGTAGATCTCTGGCTCCCAGGTAAAGCCAAATCCTGAGCATGCTAGTGCTAGGATCACAGAGAGAGAGAGAGAGGGTTCATGACATGCTGTCTTGATAAAGGTCTGAAACGGCTAGTGCCTAAGAGTGTCTGACTTTCAGTTATGACTGATTGTGAGAGGGGAAGATGAAGTTTTTCTGTACCCAGCATGCCTTGCAATATACTTAGGCAAATGAGGTGAGAGCCGTACCAATCCCACGCTACTCTGCTTAATGCTCCCTATCTGCATAAAAAGAACACTTTCACAACAGAGCAGAGTGGCGCAGCGGAAGCGTGCTGGGCCCATAACCCAGAGGTCGATGGATCGAAACCATCCTCTGCTAATTTTGCTTGACTTTCCTTCCAAGGACCAAGCTGTCATTTCCACGCTGCCAGCAAGGAAAAGCACAAGCTTGTGCCAGCTATGTGAGAAAATACTTGTCAAATATCTGTGTCTGCTGAAATACAAGAGAGGGATCATCAAATGATCCACCCTGTACTTTGAAAGTAAAGACACACAATAATAAGCATAAATGACTGGTGGGACCTTCAAACACTTTTATGGGCAGGCTTTGAATTTCATTCTTTCCTTTTTGTTCTGCTCTTATCTATCTCCTGGGCATTTAATTGAATGTTCTGTATTTCTCTTCCCTGTTTTGCTTCCCATGCTGCCTCTATATATTCTTATCTATTATTTGTAATGCAGCTTTCCATTCTTCTCTTCTGCACAGCTTTGTCCTTGGTTTCAATCCCAGTTCCTTACCCTCTGCAAAAAACTTTCTATTGCTTTTCATGTTGGTATCTAAACCAAATGCACCATTGAAGCTGGTGCAAGATAGTCATTGAACTCAGGATCCTAATGTTAAGAACCGAGAGCGCACAGATCAGAGGGCGTTGGTGGTATAGTGGTGAGCATAGCTGCCTTCCAAGCAGTTGACCCGGGTTCGATTCCCGGCCAACGCAGTACAAATACTTATATATTCTGCAAGCAGGATATATTTTAATGCAACATGTCACAAAATGGAAATATAATGAACAGATTAATCAGCCGTTATATAAAAAATAAACAAATATGTAGGCAAGCATCTCAATCGCCCCTTCTGCTATATTCATTGTCCTAATATATGATAAGTTTCATAAAGCAGAGTCACCACTCACATGTGCTGGTAAAAAATATTTACAGTGGGCAGACAATGAAAGGGCTGAGGCCCGACCACACATTATAACTCCAGCATCTCTATGTTAAAAACCATTTCCTAGGCAATATCTAGCCTCTGAAAACAATATGCAAGATCCATCGATAAATCTGGTGAAAGTCGCCAACATTTTGTGCATACTTGTGCCCTCACCTGAATGTAGCGCCACCTTGTAGACGTCGGAGGTAACTGCAGCTCAAAAAATGTTTCATCAGAGGGCAAGTTTAGAGGAATCCAAAAGGCAGATGTCCATGGAAAGAGCCCCCGACTGCAGCAGGAAGGTTGGATGCTTCAAATTTGCATAGTTTCCAGTCCAACGTCCTCTCATGTACCGAACGCTCCCAAACGCTCAAAAGCCTTACACCGGGCAAGCCCTCACCGGGTAGATCTCTGGCTCCCAGGTAAAGCCAAATCCTGAGCATGCTAGCACTAGGATCACAGAGAGAGAGAGACAGAGAGTGTTGGAGAGCTGCTGTCTTGATAAAGGCCTGAAACGGCTAGTGCGTAAGAGGGTCTGGACTATCAGTTATGACTGATTGTGAGAGGGGAAGATGAAGATTTTCTGCACCCAGCATGCCTTGCGATATAATTAGGCAAATGAGGTGAGAGCCCGACCAATGCCACTTCACTCCGCTGAATGCCTCCTCATCTGCATAAAGAGATCACCTTCATGAACGAGCAGAGTGGCGCAGCGGAAGCGTGCTGGGCCCATAACCCAGAGGTCGATGGATCGAAACCATCCTCTGCTAATTTTGCTTGACTTTCCTTCCAAGGACCAAGCTGTCATTTCCACACTGCCAGAAAGGAAAAGCGCAAGCTTGTGCCAGCTATGTGAGAAAAGACTTCTCAACTATCTGTGTCTGTGTAATACAAGAGTGTTCGTGAAAGGATCAACCCTGTACTTTGAAAGTAAAGACACACAACTATAACCATAAATGACTGGTGGGAGCTTCACACAACTTTCTGGGCATGCTTTGAATTTCATTCTTCCCTTTTTTTTCTGCTCTTATCTATCTCCTGGGCATTTCATGGAATGTTCTCTCTTTCTCTTCCCTGCTTTGCTTCCCATGCTGCCTATATATGCTGATTTCTACTTTTTGTACTGTTGCATTTCATTTCTTCTCTTCTGCACAACTTTGTCCTTGGTTTCAATCCCCAGTTCCTTACCCTCTGCAAAAAACGTTCTACTACTTCTCATGTTGGTATCGAAACCAAATGCACCATTGAAGCTGTTGCAAGATAGTCATTGATTTCGGGAACGTAATATTTAGAACCGAGAGCACACACATCAGAGGGCGTTGGTGGTATAGTGGTGAGCATAGCTGCTTCCCAAGCAGTTGACCCGGGTTCGATTCCCGGCCAACGCAGTGAAAATGCTTATATATTCTGCAAGCAGGACATATTTTAATGCAACATGTCTCAAAATGGAAATTTCATGAACAGATTAATCAGCCATATATAAAAAAATAAACAAATACATAGGCAAACATCTCAATCGCACCTTCTGATACATTCATTGTCCTAATATATGATAAGTTTTATAAAGCAGAGTCACAACTCACATGTGCTGGTAATAAATATGTTACAGTGGGCAAACAATGGAAGGGCTGAGGCCCGACCAGACATTATAACTCCAACATCTCTATGTTAAAAAGCATTTCTAGGCAATATCTAGCCTCTGAAAAAAATATGCAAGATCCACCGATAAATCTGGCAAAAGTCCCTAACATTTTGTGCATACTTGTGCACTTACCAGAATGTAGCGCCACCTTGTAGCTGTCGAAGGTAATTGCTGCTCACAAAATGTTTTATCAGAAGGCAAGTTGAGAGGAATCCTAGAGGCAGATGTCCATGGAAAGAGCCGCTCACTGCAGCAGGAATGTTGGATGCTTCAAATTCGCAGAGTTTCCTGTCCAACGTCCACTCACGTCCCGAACGCTCCCAAACGCTCAAAAGCCTCACACCGGGCAAGCCCTCACCGGGTAGATCTCTGGCTCCCAGGTAAAGCCAAATCCTGAGCATGCTAGTGCTAGGATCACAGAGAGAGAGAGAGAGGGTTCATGACATGCTGTCTTGATAAAGGTCTGAAACGGCTAGTGCCTAAGAGTGTCTGACTTTCAGTTATGACTGATTGTGAGAGGGGAAGATGAAGTTTTTCTGTACCCAGCATGCCTTGCAATATACTTAGGCAAATGAGGTGAGAGCCGTACCAATCCCACGCTACTCTGCTTAATGCTCCCTATCTGCATAAAAAGAACACTTTCACAACAGAGCAGAGTGGCGCAGCGGAAGCGTGCTGGGCCCATAACCCAGAGGTCGATGGATCGAAACCATCCTCTGCTAATTTTGCTTGACTTTCCTTCCAAGGACCAAGCTGTCATTTCCACGCTGCCAGCAAGGAAAAGCACAAGCTTGTGCCAGCTATGTGAGAAAATACTTGTCAAATATCTGTGTCTGCTGAAATACAAGAGAGGGATCATCAAATGATCCACCCTGTACTTTGAAAGTAAAGACACACAATAATAAGCATAAATGACTGGTGGGACCTTCAAACACTTTTATGGGCAGGCTTTGAATTTCATTCTTTCCTTTTTGTTCTGCTCTTATCTATCTCCTGGGCATTTAATTGAATGTTCTGTATTTCTCTTCCCTGTTTTGCTTCCCATGCTGCCTCTATATATTCTTATCTATTATTTGTAATGCAGCTTTCCATTCTTCTCTTCTGCACAGCTTTGTCCTTGGTTTCAATCCCAGTTCCTTACCCTCTGCAAAAAACTTTCTATTGCTTTTCATGTTGGTATCTAAACCAAATGCACCATTGAAGCTGGTGCAAGATAGTCATTGAACTCAGGATCCTAATGTTAAGAACCGAGAGCGCACAGATCAGAGGGCGTTGGTGGTATAGTGGTGAGCATAGCTGCCTTCCAAGCAGTTGACCCGGGTTCGATTCCCGGCCAACGCAGTACAAATACTTATATATTCTGCAAGCAGGATATATTTTAATGCAACATGTCACAAAATGGAAATATAATGAACAGATTAATCAGCCGTTATATAAAAAATAAACAAATATGTAGGCAAGCATCTCAATCGCCCCTTCTGCTATATTCATTGTCCTAATATATGATAAGTTTCATAAAGCAGAGTCACCACTCACATGTGCTGGTAAAAAATATTTACAGTGGGCAGACAATGAAAGGGCTGAGGCCCGACCACACATTATAACTCCAGCATCTCTATGTTAAAAACCATTTCCTAGGCAATATCTAGCCTCTGAAAACAATATGCAAGATCCATCGATAAATCTGGTGAAAGTCGCCAACATTTTGTGCATACTTGTGCCCTCACCTGAATGTAGCGCCACCTTGTAGACGTCGGAGGTAACTGCAGCTCAAAAAATGTTTCATCAGAGGGCAAGTTTAGAGGAATCCAAAAGGCAGATGTCCATGGAAAGAGCCCCCGACTGCAGCAGGAAGGTTGGATGCTTCAAATTTGCATAGTTTCCAGTCCAACGTCCTCTCATGTACCGAACGCTCCCAAACGCTCAAAAGCCTTACACCGGGCAAGCCCTCACCGGGTAGATCTCTGGCTCCCAGGTAAAGCCAAATCCTGAGCATGCTAGCACTAGGATCACAGAGAGAGAGAGACAGAGAGTGTTGGAGAGCTGCTGTCTTGATAAAGGCCTGAAACGGCTAGTGCGTAAGAGGGTCTGGACTATCAGTTATGACTGATTGTGAGAGGGGAAGATGAAGATTTTCTGCACCCAGCATGCCTTGCGATATAATTAGGCAAATGAGGTGAGAGCCCGACCAATGCCACTTCACTCCGCTGAATGCCTCCTCATCTGCATAAAGAGATCACCTTCATGAACGAGCAGAGTGGCGCAGCGGAAGCGTGCTGGGCCCATAACCCAGAGGTCGATGGATCGAAACCATCCTCTGCTAATTTTGCTTGACTTTCCTTCCAAGGACCAAGCTGTCATTTCCACACTGCCAGAAAGGAAAAGCGCAAGCTTGTGCCAGCTATGTGAGAAAAGACTTCTCAACTATCTGTGTCTGTGTAATACAAGAGTGTTCGTGAAAGGATCAACCCTGTACTTTGAAAGTAAAGACACACAACTATAACCATAAATGACTGGTGGGAGCTTCACACAACTTTCTGGGCATGCTTTGAATTTCATTCTTCCCTTTTTTTTCTGCTCTTATCTATCTCCTGGGCATTTCATGGAATGTTCTCTCTTTCTCTTCCCTGCTTTGCTTCCCATGCTGCCTATATATGCTGATTTCTACTTTTTGTACTGTTGCATTTCATTTCTTCTCTTCTGCACAACTTTGTCCTTGGTTTCAATCCCCAGTTCCTTACCCTCTGCAAAAAACGTTCTACTACTTCTCATGTTGGTATCGAAACCAAATGCACCATTGAAGCTGTTGCAAGATAGTCATTGATTTCGGGAACGTAATATTTAGAACCGAGAGCACACACATCAGAGGGCGTTGGTGGTATAGTGGTGAGCATAGCTGCTTCCCAAGCAGTTGACCCGGGTTCGATTCCCGGCCAACGCAGTGAAAATGCTTATATATTCTGCAAGCAGGACATATTTTAATGCAACATGTCTCAAAATGGAAATTTCATGAACAGATTAATCAGCCATATATAAAAAAATAAACAAATACATAGGCAAACATCTCAATCGCACCTTCTGATACATTCATTGTCCTAATATATGATAAGTTTTATAAAGCAGAGTCACAACTCACATGTGCTGGTAATAAATATGTTACAGTGGGCAAACAATGGAAGGGCTGAGGCCCGACCAGACATTATAACTCCAACATCTCTATGTTAAAAAGCATTTCTAGGCAATATCTAGCCTCTGAAAAAAATATGCAAGATCCACCGATAAATCTGGCAAAAGTCCCTAACATTTTGTGCATACTTGTGCACTTACCAGAATGTAGCGCCACCTTGTAGCTGTCGAAGGTAATTGCTGCTCACAAAATGTTTTATCAGAAGGCAAGTTGAGAGGAATCCTAGAGGCAGATGTCCATGGAAAGAGCCGCTCACTGCAGCAGGAATGTTGGATGCTTCAAATTCGCAGAGTTTCCTGTCCAACGTCCACTCACGTCCCGAACGCTCCCAAACGCTCAAAAGCCTCACACCGGGCAAGCCCTCACCGGGTAGATCTCTGGCTCCCAGGTAAAGCCAAATCCTGAGCATGCTAGTGCTAGGATCACAGAGAGAGAGAGAGAGGGTTCATGACATGCTGTCTTGATAAAGGTCTGAAACGGCTAGTGCCTAAGAGTGTCTGACTTTCAGTTATGACTGATTGTGAGAGGGGAAGATGAAGTTTTTCTGTACCCAGCATGCCTTGCAATATACTTAGGCAAATGAGGTGAGAGCCGTACCAATCCCACGCTACTCTGCTTAATGCTCCCTATCTGCATAAAAAGAACACTTTCACATCAGAGCAGAGTGGCGCAGCGGAAGCGTGCTGGGCCCATAACCCAGAGGTCGATGGATCGAAACCATCCTCTGCTAATTTTGCTTGACTTTCCTTCCAAGGACCAAGCTGTCATTTCCACGCTGCCAGCAAGGAAAAGCACAAGCTTGTGCCAGCTATGTGAGAAAATACTTGTCAAATATCTGTGTCTGCTGAAATACAAGAGAGGGATCATCAAATGATCCACCCTGTACTTTGAAAGTAAAGACACACAATAATAAGCATAAATGACTGGTGGGACCTTCAAACACTTTTATGGGCAGGCTTTGAATTTCATTCTTTCCTTTTTGTTCTGCTCTTATCTATCTCCTGGGCATTTAATTGAATGTTCTGTATTTCTCTTCCCTGTTTTGCTTCCCATGCTGCCTCTATATATTCTTATCTATTATTTGTAATGCAGCTTTCCATTCTTCTCTTCTGCACAGCTTTGTCCTTGGTTTCAATCCCAGTTCCTTACCCTCTGCAAAAAACTTTCTATTGCTTTTCATGTTGGTATCTAAACCAAATGCACCATTGAAGCTGGTGCAAGATAGTCATTGAACTCAGGATCCTAATGTTAAGAACCGAGAGCGCACAGATCAGAGGGCGTTGGTGGTATAGTGGTGAGCATAGCTGCCTTCCAAGTAGTTGACCCGGGTTCGATTCCCGGCCAACGCAGTACAAATACTTATATATTCTGCAAGCAGGATATATTTTAATGCAACATGTCACAAAATGGAAATATAATGAACAGATTAATCAGCCGTTATATAAAAAATAAACAAATATGTAGGCAAGCATCTCAATCGCCCCTTCTGCTATATTCATTGTCCTAATATATGATAAGTTTCATAAAGCAGAGTCACCACTCACATGTGCTGGTAAAAAATATTTACAGTGGGCAGACAATGAAAGGGCTGAGGCCCGACCACACATTATAACTCCAGCATCTCTATGTTAAAAACCATTTCCTAGGCAATATCTAGCCTCTGAAAACAATATGCAAGATCCATCGATAAATCTGGTGAAAGTCGCCAACATTTTGTGCATACTTGTGCCCTCACCTGAATGTAGCGCCACCTTGTAGACGTCGGAGGTAACTGCAGCTCAAAAAATGTTTCATCAGAGGGCAAGTTTAGAGGAATCCAAAAGGCAGATGTCCATGGAAAGAGCCCCCGACTGCAGCAGGAAGGTTGGATGCTTCAAATTTGCATAGTTTCCAGTCCAACGTCCTCTCATGTACCGAACGCTCCCAAACGCTCAAAAGCCTTACACCGGGCAAGCCCTCACCGGGTAGATCTCTGGCTCCCAGGTAAAGCCAAATCCTGAGCATGCTAGCACTAGGATCACAGAGAGAGAGAGACAGAGAGTGTTGGAGAGCTGCTGTCTTGATAAAGGCCTGAAACGGCTAGTGCGTAAGAGGGTCTGGACTATCAGTTATGACTGATTGTGAGAGGGGAAGATGAAGATTTTCTGCACCCAGCATGCCTTGCGATATAATTAGGCAAATGAGGTGAGAGCCCGACCAATGCCACTTCACTCCGCTGAATGCCTCCTCATCTGCATAAAGAGATCACCTTCATGAACGAGCAGAGTGGCGCAGCGGAAGCGTGCTGGGCCCATAACCCAGAGGTCGATGGATCGAAACCATCCTCTGCTAATTTTGCTTGACTTTCCTTCCAAGGACCAAGCTGTCATTTCCACACTGCCAGAAAGGAAAAGCGCAAGCTTGTGCCAGCTATGTGAGAAAAGACTTCTCAACTATCTGTGTCTGTGTAATACAAGAGTGTTCGTGAAAGGATCAACCCTGTACTTTGAAAGTAAAGACACACAACTATAACCATAAATGACTGGTGGGAGCTTCACACAACTTTCTGGGCATGCTTTGAATTTCATTCTTCCCTTTTTTTTCTGCTCTTATCTATCTCCTGGGCATTTCATGGAATGTTCTCTCTTTCTCTTCCCTGCTTTGCTTCCCATGCTGCCTATATATGCTGATTTCTACTTTTTGTACTGTTGCATTTCATTTCTTCTCTTCTGCACAACTTTGTCCTTGGTTTCAATCCCCAGTTCCTTACCCTCTGCAAAAAACGTTCTACTACTTCTCATGTTGGTATCGAAACCAAATGCACCATTGAAGCTGTTGCAAGATAGTCATTGATTTCGGGAACGTAATATTTAGAACCGAGAGCACACACATCAGAGGGCGTTGGTGGTATAGTGGTGAGCATAGCTGCTTCCCAAGCAGTTGACCCGGGTTCGATTCCCGGCCAACGCAGTGAAAATGCTTATATATTCTGCAAGCAGGACATATTTTAATGCAACAGGTCTCAAAATGGAAATTTCATGAACAGATTAATCAGCCATATATAAAAAAATAAACAAATACATAGGCAAACATCTCAATCGCACCTTCTGATACATTCATTGTCCTAATATATGATAAGTTTTATAAAGCAGAGTCACAACTCACATGTGCTGGTAATAAATATGTTACAGTGGGCAAACAATGGAAGGGCTGAGGCCCGACCAGACATTATAACTCCAACATCTCTATGTTAAAAAGCATTTCTAGGCAATATCTAGCCTCTGAAAAAAATATGCAAGATCCACCGATAAATCTGGCAAAAGTCCCTAACATTTTGTGCATACTTGTGCACTTACCAGAATGTAGCGCCACCTTGTAGCTGTCGAAGGTAATTGCTGCTCACAAAATGTTTTATCAGAAGGCAAGTTGAGAGGAATCCTAGAGGCAGATGTCCATGGAAAGAGCCGCTCACTGCAGCAGGAATGTTGGATGCTTCAAATTCGCAGAGTTTCCTGTCCAACGTCCACTCACGTCCCGAACGCTCCCAAACGCTCAAAAGCCTCACACCGGGCAAGCCCTCACCGGGTAGATCTCTGGCTCCCAGGTAAAGCCAAATCCTGAGCATGCTAGTGCTAGGATCACAGAGAGAGAGAGAGAGGGTTCATGACATGCTGTCTTGATAAAGGTCTGAAACGGCTAGTGCCTAAGAGTGTCTGACTTTCAGTTATGACTGATTGTGAGAGGGGAAGATGAAGTTTTTCTGTACCCAGCATGCCTTGCAATATACTTAGGCAAATGAGGTGAGAGCCGTACCAATCCCACGCTACTCTGCTTAATGCTCCCTATCTGCATAAAAAGAACACTTTCACAACAGAGCAGAGTGGCGCAGCGGAAGCGTGCTGGGCCCATAACCCAGAGGTCGATGGATCGAAACCATCCTCTGCTAATTTTGCTTGACTTTCCTTCCAAGGACCAAGCTGTCATTTCCACGCTGCCAGCAAGGAAAAGCACAAGCTTGTGCCAGCTATGTGAGAAAATACTTGTCAAATATCTGTGTCTGCTGAAATACAAGAGAGGGATCATCAAATGATCCACCCTGTACTTTGAAAGTAAAGACACACAATAATAAGCATAAATGACTGGTGGGACCTTCAAACACTTTTATGGGCAGGCTTTGAATTTCATTCTTTCCTTTTTGTTCTGCTCTTATCTATCTCCTGGGCATTTAATTGAATGTTCTGTATTTCTCTTCCCTGTTTTGCTTCCCATGCTGCCTCTATATATTCTTATCTATTATTTGTAATGCAGCTTTCCATTCTTCTCTTCTGCACAGCTTTGTCCTTGGTTTCAATCCCAGTTCCTTACCCTCTGCAAAAAACTTTCTATTGCTTTTCATGTTGGTATCTAAACCAAATGCACCATTGAAGCTGGTGCAAGATAGTCATTGAACTCAGGATCCTAATGTTAAGAACCGAGAGCGCACAGATCAGAGGGCGTTGGTGGTATAGTGGTGAGCATAGCTGCCTTCCAAGCAGTTGACCCGGGTTCGATTCCCGGCCAACGCAGTACAAATACTTATATATTCTGCAAGCAGGATATATTTTAATGCAACATGTCACAAAATGGAAATATAATGAACAGATTAATCAGCCGTTATATAAAAAATAAACAAATATGTAGGCAAGCATCTCAATCGCCCCTTCTGCTATATTCATTGTCCTAATATATGATAAGTTTCATAAAGCAGAGTCACCACTCACATGTGCTGGTAAAAAATATTTACAGTGGGCAGACAATGAAAGGGCTGAGGCCCGACCACACATTATAACTCCAGCATCTCTATGTTAAAAACCATTTCCTAGGCAATATCTAGCCTCTGAAAACAATATGCAAGATCCATCGATAAATCTGGTGAAAGTCGCCAACATTTTGTGCATACTTGTGCCCTCACCTGAATGTAGCGCCACCTTGTAGACGTCGGAGGTAACTGCAGCTCAAAAAATGTTTCATCAGAGGGCAAGTTTAGAGGAATCCAAAAGGCAGATGTCCATGGAAAGAGCCCCCGACTGCAGCAGGAAGGTTGGATGCTTCAAATTTGCATAGTTTCCAGTCCAACGTCCTCTCATGTACCGAACGCTCCCAAACGCTCAAAAGCCTTACACCGGGCAAGCCCTCACCGGGTAGATCTCTGGCTCCCAGGTAAAGCCAAATCCTGAGCATGCTAGCACTAGGATCACAGAGAGAGAGAGACAGAGAGTGTTGGAGAGCTGCTGTCTTGATAAAGGCCTGAAACGGCTAGTGCGTAAGAGGGTCTGGACTATCAGTTATGACTGATTGTGAGAGGGGAAGATGAAGATTTTCTGCACCCAGCATGCCTTGCGATATAATTAGGCAAATGAGGTGAGAGCCCGACCAATGCCACTTCACTCCGCTGAATGCCTCCTCATCTGCATAAAGAGATCACCTTCATGAACGAGCAGAGTGGCGCAGCGGAAGCGTGCTGGGCCCATAACCCAGAGGTCGATGGATCGAAACCATCCTCTGCTAATTTTGCTTGACTTTCCTTCCAAGGACCAAGCTGTCATTTCCACACTGCCAGAAAGGAAAAGCGCAAGCTTGTGCCAGCTATGTGAGAAAAGACTTCTCAACTATCTGTGTCTGTGTAATACAAGAGTGTTCGTGAAAGGATCAACCCTGTACTTTGAAAGTAAAGACACACAACTATAACCATAAATGACTGGTGGGAGCTTCACACAACTTTCTGGGCATGCTTTGAATTTCATTCTTCCCTTTTTTTTCTGCTCTTATCTATCTCCTGGGCATTTCATGGAATGTTCTCTCTTTCTCTTCCCTGCTTTGCTTCCCATGCTGCCTATATATGCTGATTTCTACTTTTTGTACTGTTGCATTTCATTTCTTCTCTTCTGCACAACTTTGTCCTTGGTTTCAATCCCCAGTTCCTTACCCTCTGCAAAAAACGTTCTACTACTTCTCATGTTGGTATCGAAACCAAATGCACCATTGAAGCTGTTGCAAGATAGTCATTGATTTCGGGAACGTAATATTTAGAACCGAGAGCACACACATCAGAGGGCGTTGGTGGTATAGTGGTGAGCATAGCTGCTTCCCAAGCAGTTGACCCGGGTTCGATTCCCGGCCAACGCAGTGAAAATGCTTATATATTCTGCAAGCAGGACATATTTTAATGCAACAGGTCTCAAAATGGAAATTTCATGAACAGATTAATCAGCCATATATAAAAAAATAAACAAATACATAGGCAAACATCTCAATCGCACCTTCTGATACATTCATTGTCCTAATATATGATAAGTTTTATAAAGCAGAGTCACAACTCACATGTGCTGGTAATAAATATGTTACAGTGGGCAAACAATGGAAGGGCTGAGGCCCGACCAGACATTATAACTCCAACATCTCTATGTTAAAAAGCATTTCTAGGCAATATCTAGCCTCTGAAAAAAATATGCAAGATCCACCGATAAATCTGGCAAAAGTCCCTAACATTTTGTGCATACTTGTGCACTTACCAGAATGTAGCGCCACCTTGTAGCTGTCGAAGGTAATTGCTGCTCACAAAATGTTTTATCAGAAGGCAAGTTGAGAGGAATCCTAGAGGCAGATGTCCATGGAAAGAGCCGCTCACTGCAGCAGGAATGTTGGATGCTTCAAATTCGCAGAGTTTCCTGTCCAACGTCCACTCACGTCCCGAACGCTCCCAAACGCTCAAAAGCCTCACACCGGGCAAGCCCTCACCGGGTAGATCTCTGGCTCCCAGGTAAAGCCAAATCCTGAGCATGCTAGTGCTAGGATCACAGAGAGAGAGAGAGAGGGTTCATGACATGCTGTCTTGATAAAGGTCTGAAACGGCTAGTGCCTAAGAGTGTCTGACTTTCAGTTATGACTGATTGTGAGAGGGGAAGATGAAGTTTTTCTGTACCCAGCATGCCTTGCAATATACTTAGGCAAATGAGGTGAGAGCCGTACCAATCCCACGCTACTCTGCTTAATGCTCCCTATCTGCATAAAAAGAACACTTTCACAACAGAGCAGAGTGGCGCAGCGGAAGCGTGCTGGGCCCATAACCCAGAGGTCGATGGATCGAAACCATCCTCTGCTAATTTTGCTTGACTTTCCTTCCAAGGACCAAGCTGTCATTTCCACGCTGCCAGCAAGGAAAAGCACAAGCTTGTGCCAGCTATGTGAGAAAATACTTGTCAAATATCTGTGTCTGCTGAAATACAAGAGAGGGATCATCAAATGATCCACCCTGTACTTTGAAAGTAAAGACACACAATAATAAGCATAAATGACTGGTGGGACCTTCAAACACTTTTATGGGCAGGCTTTGAATTTCATTCTTTCCTTTTTGTTCTGCTCTTATCTATCTCCTGGGCATTTAATTGAATGTTCTGTATTTCTCTTCCCTGTTTTGCTTCCCATGCTGCCTCTATATATTCTTATCTATTATTTGTAATGCAGCTTTCCATTCTTCTCTTCTGCACAGCTTTGTCCTTGGTTTCAATCCCAGTTCCTTACCCTCTGCAAAAAACTTTCTATTGCTTTTCATGTTGGTATCTAAACCAAATGCACCATTGAAGCTGGTGCAAGATAGTCATTGAACTCAGGATCCTAATGTTAAGAACCGAGAGCGCACAGATCAGAGGGCGTTGGTGGTATAGTGGTGAGCATAGCTGCCTTCCAAGCAGTTGACCCGGGTTCGATTCCCGGCCAACGCAGTACAAATACTTATATATTCTGCAAGCAGGATATATTTTAATGCAACATGTCACAAAATGGAAATATAATGAACAGATTAATCAGCCGTTATATAAAAAATAAACAAATATGTAGGCAAGCATCTCAATCGCCCCTTCTGCTATATTCATTGTCCTAATATATGATAAGTTTCATAAAGCAGAGTCACCACTCACATGTGCTGGTAAAAAATATTTACAGTGGGCAGACAATGAAAGGGCTGAGGCCCGACCACACATTATAACTCCAGCATCTCTATGTTAAAAACCATTTCCTAGGCAATATCTAGCCTCTGAAAACAATATGCAAGATCCATCGATAAATCTGGTGAAAGTCGCCAACATTTTGTGCATACTTGTGCCCTCACCTGAATGTAGCGCCACCTTGTAGACGTCGGAGGTAACTGCAGCTCAAAAAATGTTTCATCAGAGGGCAAGTTTAGAGGAATCCAAAAGGCAGATGTCCATGGAAAGAGCCCCCGACTGCAGCAGGAAGGTTGGATGCTTCAAATTTGCATAGTTTCCAGTCCAACGTCCTCTCATGTACCGAACGCTCCCAAACGCTCAAAAGCCTTACACCGGGCAAGCCCTCACCGGGTAGATCTCTGGCTCCCAGGTAAAGCCAAATCCTGAGCATGCTAGCACTAGGATCACAGAGAGAGAGAGACAGAGAGTGTTGGAGAGCTGCTGTCTTGATAAAGGCCTGAAACGGCTAGTGCGTAAGAGGGTCTGGACTATCAGTTATGACTGATTGTGAGAGGGGAAGATGAAGATTTTCTGCACCCAGCATGCCTTGCGATATAATTAGGCAAATGAGGTGAGAGCCCGACCAATGCCACTTCACTCCGCTGAATGCCTCCTCATCTGCATAAAGAGATCACCTTCATGAACGAGCAGAGTGGCGCAGCGGAAGCGTGCTGGGCCCATAACCCAGAGGTCGATGGATCGAAACCATCCTCTGCTAATTTTGCTTGACTTTCCTTCCAAGGACCAAGCTGTCATTTCCACACTGCCAGAAAGGAAAAGCGCAAGCTTGTGCCAGCTATGTGAGAAAAGACTTCTCAACTATCTGTGTCTGTGTAATACAAGAGTGTTCGTGAAAGGATCAACCCTGTACTTTGAAAGTAAAGACACACAACTATAACCATAAATGACTGGTGGGAGCTTCACACAACTTTCTGGGCATGCTTTGAATTTCATTCTTCCCTTTTTTTTCTGCTCTTATCTATCTCCTGGGCATTTCATGGAATGTTCTCTCTTTCTCTTCCCTGCTTTGCTTCCCATGCTGCCTATATATGCTGATTTCTACTTTTTGTACTGTTGCATTTCATTTCTTCTCTTCTGCACAACTTTGTCCTTGGTTTCAATCCCCAGTTCCTTACCCTCTGCAAAAAACGTTCTACTACTTCTCATGTTGGTATCGAAACCAAATGCACCATTGAAGCTGTTGCAAGATAGTCATTGATTTCGGGAACGTAATATTTAGAACCGAGAGCACACACATCAGAGGGCGTTGGTGGTATAGTGGTGAGCATAGCTGCTTCCCAAGCAGTTGACCCGGGTTCGATTCCCGGCCAACGCAGTGAAAATGCTTATATATTCTGCAAGCAGGACATATTTTAATGCAACAGGTCTCAAAATGGAAATTTCATGAACAGATTAATCAGCCATATATAAAAAAATAAACAAATACATAGGCAAACATCTCAATCGCACCTTCTGATACATTCATTGTCCTAATATATGATAAGTTTTATAAAGCAGAGTCACAACTCACATGTGCTGGTAATAAATATGTTACAGTGGGCAAACAATGGAAGGGCTGAGGCCCGACCAGACATTATAACTCCAACATCTCTATGTTAAAAAGCATTTCTAGGCAATATCTAGCCTCTGAAAAAAATATGCAAGATCCACCGATAAATCTGGCAAAAGTCCCTAACATTTTGTGCATACTTGTGCACTTACCAGAATGTAGCGCCACCTTGTAGCTGTCGAAGGTAATTGCTGCTCACAAAATGTTTTATCAGAAGGCAAGTTGAGAGGAATCCTAGAGGCAGATGTCCATGGAAAGAGCCGCTCACTGCAGCAGGAATGTTGGATGCTTCAAATTCGCAGAGTTTCCTGTCCAACGTCCACTCACGTCCCGAACGCTCCCAAACGCTCAAAAGCCTCACACCGGGCAAGCCCTCACCGGGTAGATCTCTGGCTCCCAGGTAAAGCCAAATCCTGAGCATGCTAGTGCTAGGATCACAGAGAGAGAGAGAGAGGGTTCATGACATGCTGTCTTGATAAAGGTCTGAAACGGCTAGTGCCTAAGAGTGTCTGACTTTCAGTTATGACTGATTGTGAGAGGGGAAGATGAAGTTTTTCTGTACCCAGCATGCCTTGCAATATACTTAGGCAAATGAGGTGAGAGCCGTACCAATCCCACGCTACTCTGCTTAATGCTCCCTATCTGCATAAAAAGAACACTTTCACAACAGAGCAGAGTGGCGCAGCGGAAGCGTGCTGGGCCCATAACCCAGAGGTCGATGGATCGAAACCATCCTCTGCTAATTTTGCTTGACTTTCCTTCCAAGGACCAAGCTGTCATTTCCACGCTGCCAGCAAGGAAAAGCACAAGCTTGTGCCAGCTATGTGAGAAAATACTTGTCAAATATCTGTGTCTGCTGAAATACAAGAGAGGGATCATCAAATGATCCACCCTGTACTTTGAAAGTAAAGACACACAATAATAAGCATAAATGACTGGTGGGACCTTCAAACACTTTTATGGGCAGGCTTTGAATTTCATTCTTTCCTTTTTGTTCTGCTCTTATCTATCTCCTGGGCATTTAATTGAATGTTCTGTATTTCTCTTCCCTGTTTTGCTTCCCATGCTGCCTCTATATATTCTTATCTATTATTTGTAATGCAGCTTTCCATTCTTCTCTTCTGCACAGCTTTGTCCTTGGTTTCAATCCCAGTTCCTTACCCTCTGCAAAAAACTTTCTATTGCTTTTCATGTTGGTATCTAAACCAAATGCACCATTGAAGCTGGTGCAAGATAGTCATTGAACTCAGGATCCTAATGTTAAGAACCGAGAGCGCACAGATCAGAGGGCGTTGGTGGTATAGTGGTGAGCATAGCTGCCTTCCAAGCAGTTGACCCGGGTTCGATTCCCGGCCAACGCAGTACAAATACTTATATATTCTGCAAGCAGGATATATTTTAATGCAACATGTCACAAAATGGAAATATAATGAACAGATTAATCAGCCGTTATATAAAAAATAAACAAATATGTAGGCAAGCATCTCAATCGCCCCTTCTGCTATATTCATTGTCCTAATATATGATAAGTTTCATAAAGCAGAGTCACCACTCACATGTGCTGGTAAAAAATATTTACAGTGGGCAGACAATGAAAGGGCTG